>NC_054487.1:32416305-33043180 GCF_017639515.1 Carcharodon carcharias | reverse complement strand
CCTCATGGCAGGCTGGTCAAGGAAGTAAGAGCCTATGGGATCCAAGGCAAAGATTGTTGGATCCAAAATTGGCTGAGAGGCAGGAAGCAGAGGGTAATTGTAGAGGGATGTTTCTCTGACTGAAGGTCTGTTTCCAGTGGGGTTCTGTAGGGCTCGGTGCTGGGGCCTTTGCTGTTGGGGTGTACATAAATTATTTGGACTTAAATGTAGGGGGTATGATCAAGAAATTCACGGATGACACAAAAATTGGTAGGATTATAAATAGTGAGGAGGATAGCCGTAAACTTCAGGAGGATATCAATGGACTGATCAGGTGGGCAGAGCAGTGGCAAATGGAATTCAACCCAGAAAAGTGTGAGGTAATGCACATGGGGAGGGCTAACAAGGCAAGGGGTTACACTATGAATGGTAGGACCCTGGAAAGTACTGAAGATCAGAGAGACCTTGGTGTGCATATCCACAGATTCCTGAAGTTAGCAAGGCAGGTAGATAAGGTGGTTAAGGCGGCATATGGGATACTTGCCTTTATTAGCTGAGGCATAGAATACAAGAGCAGGGAGGTTATGTTGGAACTGTATAAAACGCTGGTTAGGCCACAACTGGAGTTGTGTGTGCAGTTCTGGTCACCACATTATAGGAAGGATGTGATTGCAATGGAGAAGCTGTAGAGGAGATTTACCAGGATGCTGCCTGGGCTGGAGGATCTGAGATATAAGGAAAGATTGGATAGGCTGGAGTTGTTTTCCTTGGAGCACCGAAGGTTGAAAGGAGACCTGCTAGAGGTGTATAAGATTATGAGGGGCATAGATAGGGTGGATAGGAAGGTGCTTTTCCAATTAGTAGAGGGGTCATTAACCAGGGGGCATAGATTTAAGGTACGAGGTAGAAGGCTAATGGGAGAGTTGAGGAAAAATGTTTTCACCCAGAGGATGGTGGGAGTCTGGAACTCACTTCCTGAAAGGGTGGTTGAGTCAGAAAATCTTGTAACATTTAAGAAGTATTTAGATCTTCACTTGTGTTGCCATAGCCTCCAGGGCTATGGGCCAAGCACTGGAAAATGGGATTAGATTAGTCAGATCTTTGTTGACCGGCTCGAACACAATGGGCTGAATGGACTCCTTCTGTGCTTGTCAACATCTATGAGTCTATAACTCCCAGGCCACTTCCTCCTGACTGTATACCAGTGTTACCACCTCTGGCGGATCTGTCCTGTTGGTGGGACAGGTCATTCCCAGGGATGGTGATGGTGGTGTCTGGGACATTGTCTGTGAGGTATGATTCCATGATGCTGTTGCTTGAGCAGTCTGTGGACAGATCTCCCAATTTTGGCCCAACCCCAGATGTTAGTAAGGGGGACTTTGCAGGGGTGACAGGGCTGGGTTTGCCGTTGTCATTCCAGTGCCTGGGTCAGTGCTGGGTGTTCCATTTGGTTTCATTCTTGTATGTAGACTTTGTAGCAGTTTAATATAACTGGGTGGCTTGTTAGGTCATTTCAGAGGGCATTTAAGAGTCAACCACATTGCTGTGGGTCTGGAATCACATATAAGCCAGACCAGATAAGGACGGCATATTTCCTTCCCTAAGGGGCATTAGTGAACCAGATGGGTTTTTACAACATTCAAAAATGGTTTCATGTTCATTATTACCGAGACTAGCTTTTTAATTCCAGATTTACTGACTGAATTTAATTCTGAACCCATGTCCCCAGAGCATTAGCCTGGGCACTCAATTACTAGACCAGTGACATTACCACTGTGTCACTGCTTTCCCTGAGTTTAAGGAAATAAAAGTGCTATTTGCTTTAGGTTGCCGATGACAACACATTGAGATGTCAAAAGGAGGCATGCAAAATAAGTGGAGTAAGCTATTTTATAAATTCTCATGTAGCCTCTAGTAAGATGCCTTTGGTGTTGAGCAAACCTTCGAACAAAATGGCACAAATGCAGCCTGCATAGAGCATGATACGGCAATCATTTTTGGAAAGTCAGCTGATTTGCAGCTTACACAATCAGGACATTGTTGCACCCCCTTAACAAAACCTGATTCTTCTCATCAGAATGTTAGAAAAGTATTAATGGCATCAAGTGATATGAATCAGAGAGAAAAAGAAACAAATTTTCGTAATTTTACCAAGACAATTTGCTTACCCTACTTGTCAAAGGTTAAAATTCCTGCTGAGAGTTACAGCTGTAGTTGATGAAGAGTAAACAAGGCTAAAAGAAGAGATTAATGAGATGTGTGAAGTCATCAAAAGATGTCCCCATGTCCTACTGTTGGCCTGCCATTGGTGCATGATTTTAACGAGGTAGTTCTCATGAATCTAAAGATATAAGACAAAGACAGAAATATTTTCATCCTATATTTTATAGACCTGACAACCAGATTCAGTCTTTCTACAATAATTCATAGTAAAGACAAGAGTTATTATCGACAAAAACATGGAGAAATGGATCAGAAGTGGACTTGGGATACCAGCGAAGTTTCTGACTGATAATGGAGGGGAATTTTCCAATGACTAGCTCAGAGACATGTGAAAATAGGAATATTATGGTCATGAATACTATAGCTGTAAGTCCTTTCAGCAATAAAATTTGTGAAAGGAATCATGCGGTGGTCAAATTTTAGCTGATCAATCAGACTGTAAGCTGACAAGGACAATTAAATGCAAAGAATTTACTCCAGATGATTGGATAATAATAGTCCCTATCAGTTAGTCTATGGGCAAAATCTGAAATTGCTTTCTGTTTTATGTGATAGTCCTCCAACCATAGAAGATACTACAGTTAGTTCACTTTTTTTCCTGCACATTTGAATGTTTTACCTGCAGGGATACAGGCTTTTATCAAGGCTGAAGTCTTGGAAAAAATTCAGAGTGCATTGCGGCATTGTATAAAACCATCTAAGATGGAGTTTAATTCAGGAGATTTGATGCACTATAAAAGAGTGAGAGAGAATTGAAATGCTCTGGTAAGATAATAGGTTATGATGGTAAGACAGTACTTATCAAACCTGGCAATCAAACTGTTAAAGTTCACAATTAATCGGAATTAATTACAAAATCTTGGACTCTGAGCAGCTTGCAGAAGTAAATGAGGCACCTTGATACCTCAGATGTTGATATGTTTTGTGAAGAGGGTTCTGAGGAACAGAATGCAATAAATCAAGAGCTGGTTAATAGTAATATGACTGATCATGACACACATGACAGAGTTATCGCATCAACAGGCCAATTGCCTGGAGTGGGTCTCAAGTGACATATATTCCAGAGGGGTCTAATGATTTGAGGGAAGCAACAATTGTGGGACATGTATTTAAAGCTGCTGGGAAGGTAAAATATTGGTTGAATGTTCAGGATGTTGGCCAAGAAGCTAAATGAGATGAAAGAGTCATGATCACTCATATTGAGATGAAAGAGTGGAAAGTAATAAAGTGCAATTCAAGTAATGATAATGATTCCAGAAATGACTAGTGTCCAGGAAAAATCACAAACTGGAGAATGAATCTCCAATAGTGCAGGAGGGAAAACTCACAATAGTAATTCTGCCAGATATATGAGTGGAAGTAGAGGCTGTAGCTTGTATAGATTAGACAATGAAATAAAGGCTATAGAATAGTCTTGCAACAGAAGACAAAATCTGCATGATCATGAAGTTTGGCGGTTCCCATAAACCAGAAGATAAACTAAAAAGAGAAGAAAACAAAGGGAATTAAATAGTAGGAAAGAGTTTGGAGTTTATTCTTGGGTATCAAATAATATGGTCGCCCTCTTGTGGTCCATTTGGGTATTGCCTTCCTTGGCCTGGAGTCTCTGCCTTTTGTTGCTTTACAAACTGGACAGTTCGGGTTGCTCTGTACCATGGCTACCTTTTGCCACATAAAATAGATTGGTTCTGTTGGTGGATTTCAGACTGCCTGACTATTTGAATGACCTTTTTTAGAGTTAGATCTTCCTCGGCCTTTAGTATATCTGAAAAGGCTTTGTCAGCTATTCCGACAATAATTTCGCCCCTTCTGAGTTCTGACTTAGCATAGTCGCAGCTTTCAGCCAATCTGTATAATTCATTTATTAAAGAGTCAACTGGTTCTCCAGGCTGTTTGGGACATGCTTATTGAATTTTGCTCTCTCCAAAATTTTGTTGCAGCCGGTGAATGTGACTGACCAGTACCCTAGACACGCACACTGGTGACACTAGTTCTCCGTCATCTGCAGGAATGAAAGGTGGCATCTATAGACCCTGCGTGTACCTAGGCTAGACAATTCACTTTGGCTCTTCAGCGGCAAGCATGGGAGCCCCAACTGCCCTTTCTTTCTGAGGGTGCTGCTCCTCCCGCTTTTCAGCCAGGCGTCTCTGTCGCTGTCTTCTCCGTTGTCTTCATTCTCTGTATACTACGAGTCATACAGTTAGTTCATCAGGCTGCAAGTTCCTGATGTACTCCTCCTGCAGGATGAAAGAGATACATATGGGTTAGCTTGGGTGTTCTAAGAACTTCTCTTGGTTAAGTCTGAAGTCCCCTTAATGCATCCCAAAGAGTGTTGGCCACCACTTGGATGGGCAGAGTTTAGTGTGCAGCATGGCTGCCCATAGCCTCACCCTCCTCTGCCCCACTCCACCTGACTTATTGGCAGCAGCTTTGACCATTGGACTGCATGCTGTGCTATCAACTCAGGCGCAGGCATTCTCCTAACCCGTGCTGCAAGGCTGCACTGTTATCTTGAAGCATGGGGGAGATTAGTCCAAACTGGGATGATAACTTTGTAGGGGGCTGTGAGGGCCTCCCCCAATGACTATTCCATGGCCAGGTTTAGCAAGGAGATTGTACTACGTGACCAATCATCCAACTGTTCTGCAGTCTGCTAAAATGTTCATTAGTTTGCAGTCTGTGCCCTAGGGATGAAAAGTTCTGGAGCATTTGGTGGCACTTTCATCCCTCTGTGTTGTTTGAGTGGGCAGATAAGCCAGAGGCCCAACTCCACCCATGGCAATGTGGCTGCGTCTGAATGGTCTCAGCTGCAGAGGAATGGTCACTTTACACAAGGTTTCCCTAAAGCGGGCCGCTTCTCCCCCGCCCCTCCCCCAACCCTGAACATGTTTGTGCACTTTCTTCAACTGCAGGGCAGCCCTTGCCACCCACCCCCCTTATGTCACCTCAACCTTAAAGTTCAACTGGCGACCCTCAAGCACAGCGCAATGTTACTGTGCACTCACCTCCAAGTTCCGCTCAAAGTGCAGCCCACCAAGTGCACGCCTTATATATGCTGTTGTGAAACATGTTAGCGTGGTGGACGGATGATCCAGCATGGGGAGATGATTCCAGTGGGCTGGCCTCATAATGATATGGAGATGTATTACAATGAGGTTCCTGACGTCCGACAGCAGGAAATGCAGCCTACCATCGATGGGCTGAGTGGACAATCGCAAACTGGCTTCACAACTTCATGAAACCGATTTTTGGCCTTCTCGTCATATCGCTCATGCTGCCGAGCACACCCTTTGCCAGTGGGCACGGAAAATTCCACCTAAAGGGTTTACCTGTGCTTGCCAGTTTTGGCAGGCTCCCACTGCAATGGTACACTTGCTGAACCTTGAAAAGATTTTAAACAATGGCTGCTAGGATCAACTAGCTGCAGACTTCTCCATTTCAGCATTATGCCCTAGGCTCGCAGAAGTGTTGAGTCCTGGCCTTTGCTGGTCTATAAAGCTGATTCTTTAGACACGATTCTTCCAAATTAATTAATTTTTTAAAAAATTCCCTTTTCAAAGCAAGCTCAGAAATCTTGGTTTTTCCAATGGAATTTTTAAATGGCAATTTCTGACCACTGAACTACTTAAAAGTTTCTCAGGACTTGCTTTAAGTCCTGAAATTTAAAAGTTTTTAGTTTATCCCTTCTAGGTCTGCTGACTCTGCACACACTGGGTATTGGAGCTAGACTTCCACGGGCTTCAATGGAGTCTCCTGTTGCAGTGAGGAATTTAATTTTTTGCCTTCAGGTTCCGAGCCTTTCCTAGGAGATTTTCTCTGGTGATTTTCTTCTGCGCCTTCGCTTCTTGAGTTTTTCTTCAAGTCAGAATGCTTCTTTGATTTTTCCTTCCGTTTTCCAGGATTTTAATTTTCTTCTGAGAGGTTTTGAGTTGTTCCATTCACTGCTACTATGTTGTAGGGTGTTGGATACCATTCAGTAGGTCTTAATGGTCCTTGTAGTCTTAAGTAGGTTACCTGCATGTATTTATTAACTACAAGAGCTATGTACATATATATAATAAAGGTTTCAAGCTGGGAGCTGTCTCCATGCTTGCTTGTGCACACAACTCTGTCCAACATGAGACTGACCCCAAGGTGTGGATAAAGTGTTCTCTTATATCACTGTGTGCGTAGTACTGTACTCAGTCCCACATTAACCCTATATGTGCCAGACCCCTATACTACACAGCCCCCATTGAGATTTCTGTGCGCTGTCAGTTCCGACCTCTTGAGCATTCACAAGCTGTACCTTCCGCTGCCAAGGCCCTAAGTTCTGGAATTACTTCCCTAAACCTCTCCATCTCTCTACCTTTCTTACCTCCTTTAAGTTACTCCTTAAAACCTATATCTTTGATCAAGCTTTAGGTCATCTGGCCTATCATCTGTTTATGTGGCTGAATGTTAAATTTTATTTCATAATGCTTGCAAAACATTTTGAGATCTTTTATCATGTTAAAGCTGCTATATAAATGCAAGTTGTTGTTGATTATTCTCTGAAGTATATTTCCCCTGAAGGGATGAAGTACATGTACACCAGTGAGTGCTACTTCATTACAAGCTAATGTAGAAGTTATTTTATTGGGTTGGTGCATTTGCTTACAGATTCTTTGGGAGCACAAGTTCTGCATATATGCTGACAGTCTCAGGTCAGTCGCCAAACAGTGTGGATCACGTTGATTTTTATGTTATTCTGCAAGCTCTGACTGTGAAATGCTAATTATTAGCATTTATGGGTTTATGGAGTTGTTTTTTGTTGAAACTACCATTATCGGCATTAAACTCCTTGATTTATTAAACAAAAAAGGTTTTCATCTCATGAAAATTGGCTTTTAATTGTCATATATCTGTAGTAGTAATAAAAATGAGTGTGAGCCTATTTGGAATTGTGATTTATCTTTTTCTTCACATTTTGCCTGTCCTTCAAAACACAATGTAGTATAAAGGGTACTTTTTAAAAAGACATTAATTCAGCATTAACTCCTTTAAAAAAGTTGGATAACTGTGTTGTAAACACGATTAAAACCTCCAGGATAAGGATAGACAGACAATTCATGCACTTTGTACCAGAGATTAGTTACCTGTAGGAGGTTAATTGGTCAGAGCTGCAAAATGGAACTTGTTAGAGTGAAATGTGAGGCTGAAAGAATTTTACAAGATGTTCGTTCTTGGAGGTTTTATTCATGTTTGCCTCAGAAGATCATGTGGGTTGAGCAAAACATATATTAAATTTGTAAGATCTGTGAAGGAAGTGGACCTGCTACCTTTTTTCTTTGCATATTTTCTTAATTATGTGATCTTGTTGTAATTTGTGACCATTGTATAAAATCAAAAAAGAAATGAGGAAAATATAAGTCAATTTTTTATTGAAGACCATGTTTGTATGCTATCCTAGATAAACCTTGATTGGGAATGCCTTTAAAAATTGGAATTCAAACTCATGTCCTTCACTTGAGACTTCGAATCACCAGGTAAAAGTTAGCAATTTTTGTAAACCTAGTGCATGGTAGTTCTCAGATCTGTACATGCACATTAAGCTGAATAAGTTCAAAGTTTATTCTAGCAAAGAAAGCAGCGCTTCCAACAACTGTTGGAACCTTAGGTTTTGATCCATGAGTTGGCAGTGAATGAACAATATACTGAGCATGAACCTGTTGGACCAAATGGCCTGTTCTTATTCTGTAAATACTATGTAATGTATTTAATTCTTAAGATACATAAGCCAGTGTCATCTGTTGCTACCAACCTGGCAGATAAAAATATATCATCACATGTGATAACAATTTAATGAATATACTGTTGCACAAATAGGATAAAATAATTTTCTTACAGTAAAAAAGAATGTTTAACACTGCAGAAAGTTGTTGGAGGTGACATTGAGTGGCAGAACTGGGTTCCGGGTCATAGGGCACTGGCACGAGTACTGGGGAAAGCGGGGGTTGTACCATTGGGACGGTTCACACCTGAACCAAGGTGGGACCAGTGTTCTTGTGAATCACATACCTAGGGAAGTAGGGAGGGCTTTAAATTAAATAGTGGGGGTAAGAGATAAAATGTGGAAAGATGTAGTATAATGAGTACAGACAAGGTAAGAGAGGAAAAAGTAATATGGGAAGTGAGGGTCAGAGAATGGCTGGGAGGGACAGAGAAAAAAAACCTCAGGATGCACCAACAATCAAGACTAGATGTTACAAAAACAACAAAAGGACAAAACTAAAAGTTCTGTATCTGTGCATACCATTCATAACAAAGTAAATGAATTGATAGTGCACATTGAAGTAAGTGAAGATGCTCTGTTAGCCATTATGGAAACATGGCTGCAGGATGACAAGGATTGGGTCCTGAATATTGAGGGGTATATGGCATTCAAGAAGAATAGGAAGCTAGGTAAAGGTGGAGGGTAGCACTGTTAATTAAGGATGGCATTTGTGCAATAATTAAAGATGACCTTGGTGTTCAAGAGATCAGGACGTAAGATTAGTTTGAGTGGAGATGAGGAATAGTTCAGGGAACAAAGTCACTAGTGGAAGTGGTCTACAGGCCCCCTACCATTGACCATAACGTAGAACAAAGTATACATGAAGAAATATTGGCCATTTGTGATAAAGGAACGGCAATAATCATGGGTGACTTTAATCTATATATAAACTGGAAAAATCAGACTGGCAGTAGTAGCCAGTATGAGGAGTTCATAGAATGCTTTTGAGATAGTTTCTTAGAACCAACCAGAGAGAAGGTTATATTAGACTTGGTATTATGTGATGTGACAGGATTAATTAATGACCTAAGAGTAAAGGCACCCTGAGGCAACAGCGACCACAATATGATTGAATTTTACATCCAATTTGAAAAGAGAGAAGTGGGTCTAAGATTGGTATTTTAAACTTAAATAAGGGCAATTATGTGAACATTAAAGCTGAGCTAACTGAAGTGAACTGGGATACTAGGCTAGGGGACAGATTAATAGAGAAGCAGTGGCAGATATTTAAGGGGATATTTCAGAATACTCAGAATAAATATGTTCCTACAAAAAAGGAAAAATCATAAGGGGAGGACTCACCATCCATGGTTAACTAAAGAAGTTAGGGAAAGCATTAAACTTAAGAAAAAAGCATATAACTGCGCAAAGATGAATGGCAGTTCAGATGATTGGTCAGAATATAAAGAACTGCAGAGAATGACAAAAAGTTTAATCAGGAGAAAGAAATTAGAGTCTGAGAGAAAGCTAGCTAGAAATGTAAAAACAGATAGCAAGAGTTTCTGCAGGTACTTACACAGGAAAAGAGCAAGTAAAAGGAGTGTTGGTCCTCTAGAGAGTGAGAATGGGGAATTACTAGTAGATAATAAGAAAATGGTGGATGAAATGAACAAATATTTTGCTTCTGTCTTCACTATAGGAGAGACAAAAATATTCCAGTAAATTAGGAGGTGGAAGGGAGAGAAGAACTTGATGAAATTACAATCGCTAGGGAAGCGGTACTGAGCAAACTGAAAGAGCTGCAGGCAAGTCTCCAAGTCCAAATGGACTTCATTCTAGGGTCTTAAAAGAGGTGACTAATGAGATAGTAGATGCATTGGTGTTAATTTTCCAACATTCACTAGATTCTGGAAAGGTTCCATCAGACTGAAAAGTAGCAAATGTAACTCCTCTATCCAAGAGGGAGGGAAGCAGAAAACAGGAAACTATAGTCCAGTTAGCTTGATGTCTGTTATGGGGAAGGTGTTAAAATCAATCATTAAAGAGGTTATAGCTGGGCACTTAGAAAAACTCAAGGTAATTGGGAAGAGTCAGCCTTGTTTTGTGAAAGGGAAATCATGTTTAACCAATTTATTAGAGTCCTTTGAAGGAGTAACATGTGCTGTGGATAAGGGAGAGCCTGTGGACATACTGTACTTGGATTTCCAGAAGGCATTTGATAAGGTGTCTCATCAAAGATTATTTCAGAAAATAAAAGCTCTTGGTGCAGGGGGTAACATATTAGAATGGACAGAAGATTGGCTGACTGGCAGAAAACAGAGTATGCATAAATGGGTCTGATTGGCAGAATGTGATGAGTGGAGTCCCACTGGAGTCTGTGCTGGGGCCTCCACGTTTTACAATTTACATCAGTGACTTAGATGAGAGGAGTGATGGCACGGTAGTTAAATTTGCAGATATCACAAAGATAGGTAAGAAAGTATGTTGTGAAGAAGACATAAGGAAGTTGCACAGATATAGACAGGTTGAGTGAGCAGACAAAAATCTGGCAGATGGAGTATAATGTGGGAAAATGTGAAGTTGTTCACTTTGACAAGAAGAATAAAAAAGCAGAATATTACTTAAATGGAGAACAACTGCAGAATTCTGAAGTGTAGAGGGATCTAAGTGTTCTAGTGCATGAGTCACAAAAAGTTAGTATACAGGTACAGCATGTAATCAAGAATGCTAATGGAATGCTATCCTTTATTATGAGAGAAATTGGACATAAAAGTAAGGATGGTATGCTTCAGTTATACAGGGCATTGGTGACACCACATTTCGAATGTCTTGGTTTCCTTATTTAAAGAAGGATATAAATGCGTTGGTGGTGGTTCAGAAGATGTTTACTAGATTGATACCTGGAATGAGCGAGTTGTTTTATGAGAATAGGTTGGACAGGCTGGTCTTGTTTCCACTGGAGTTTAGAAGAGTGACAGGTGACTTGATTCAGGTATATAAGATCCTGAATGGTCTTGACAAGGTGGACGTCGTGAGTCCAGGACTAGGGGGCTCTGTTTTAAACTTTATAGTTCAGAGATAAGGAGAGTTTTTCTCTCTCAGGTGTGTTGACTTTGGAAGTCTCTGCCTCAGAAGGCAGTGGAAGCAGGGTCATTGAATATTTTTAAGGTAGAGGCGGTTAGATTCTTGATAGGCAAGGGAATCAAAGGTTATCGGGGGTAGATGGGAATGTGGAACTCGAAACACAAACAGATCAGCCATGATCTTATTGAATGGCGGAGCCGGCTCACGGAGCCAAATTGCCTACTTCTGCTCCTGTTTTGCATGTTCGTGTTCTATTGCCACAGAGAAAGTTAACATCACAATGCAACACTGATTGATATACAAATACTTCCCTCGTTCAATTAAGTGTTTGTTGGAACAATTCCAAATGGCAAAGCAAGATAATGCAGAATAGAATGTAACAACAAAGGAACACAGAAACACAACTTATTAACATTTATTTAGCAAGCACCTAAAAATAGCTAACTAAATATGTACCTTACTGGGAACTTTATAAAGCAAGCCTGTGCTTGTGAGGTGTATGTAAAAACATGCAAATATGCTGCTGCATGGATTGGGCTGGATTTTGTAACTGGGAGGGCGTGGGACTGCTGATGGCGACCTTTTGCCATTTGGCATCACTACACCTCTGAAACTGACTGTAAATTCAGGATATAAGGCATGTGCAGATTCATGCAAAGATCCTTAAGTTGTGGTCTGTCACTCACAGCTTTGACACAAACAGTGCAATGGATGTCACCTTCCCCCACGCCCCAACCCCACCTCCCAGCAGAGCCAAAAATCAGTGAGAATTCCAAGTCATCACCTGCATTTCACAGTTTGAATTGTGTACAATGTTATACCTTGTTCAATCAGGTGTAACTGAGTTTTTAATGGCAGCATGACAAATAAAATTTGGTGAACAGAACTGACACTGAAAAAGTAATTTTATAAGCACAGAGTGCTATTAAGTGCTTAATTAGCAGTTTTTTAAACATGAATTTGTAAAATAATCTCTTTAAAAATTTTGAATTTTTTTTTCATAATTTCTGTTTGGGGATCTGCAAAATTCTTTTAATGTGACAGGTTGCGTAGACAGCCTGAGACATCTCTGCTGCTCCATGCTGTGAATACCCAGTAAAGGACATTGCACATACTGTGAATGCCCAGTAAAGAACACTGCAATCAGTTGCAGTACCACTGTACTGTGCTGGAGGTGAAATTCTCACCAGAAACATTGCTTCATCGCTGACTGCAAAACCTGGCCCAAAATGTTGAATTGTGCCAAGTGGTTTTAATCAGTGGTGCCCCCGCATGGTGCAACTGCAACACTACTATTTTTAACATTAATGTGCTGTGCACACTGTATTGGATAGCCTTGCATAATAAACTTTCTTATAATTCATAATTCAAATAACCTGGTAATGTAGAAAAAAGCATGTAGCTTTTGAGGGGTTACACAAAAAAACTTCCATAGTAGCATTACTGAACATGAATAGAGAATAGAAAAAACACTGGACCATTATTACAAACCATGTACATAGGTGACAGAACTACAAAACAATAACAAAATTACCTGGAAAAACTCAGCAGGTCTGGCAGCATCAGCGGAGAAGAAAAGAGTTGACATTTCAAGTCCTCATGACCCTTCCACAGAACTGAGTGAATCTAAGGAGAGGGGTGAAATATAAGCTGGTTTAAGGTGGGGGGGGAGAGAGAGAAGTTGGGGGGGGGGGTTGGTGTGGTTGTAGGGACAAGCAAGCAGTGATAGGAGCAGATAATCAAAAGATGTCACAGACAAAAGAACACAGAGGTGTTGAAGTTGGTGATATTATCTAAACGAATGTGCTAATTAAGAAAGGATGGTAGGGCACTCAAGGTACAGCTCTAGTGGTGGTGGGGTGGAAAGACTGGCGGGGCATAAAAGATTTAAAAATAATGGAAATAGGTGGGAAAAGAAAAATTTATATAAATTATTGGAAAAAACAAAAGGAAGGGGGAAGAAACAGAAAGGGGTGGGGATGGAGGAAGGAGTTCAAGATCTAAAGTTGTTGAATTCAATATTCAGTCCGGAACGCTGTAAAGTGCCTGGTCGGAAGCTGAGGTGCTGTTCCTCCAGTTTGCGTTGGGCTTCACTGGAACAATGCAGCAAGTCAAGGACAGACATGTGGGCAAGAGAGCAGGGTGGAGTGTCAAAATGGCAAGCGACAGGGAGGTTTGGGTCATTCTTGCGGACAGACCACAGGTGTTCTGCAAAGCGGTCGCCCAGTTTACGTTTGGTCTCTCCAATGTAGAGGAGACCGCATTGGGAGCAGCGAATGCAGTAGACTAAGTTGGGGGAAATGCAAGTGAAATGCTGCTTCACTTGAAAGGAGTGTTTAAGCCCTTGGACAGTGAGGAGAGAGGAAGTGAAGGGGCAGGTGTTGCAGCTTTTGCGTGGACATGGGGAGGTGCCATAGGTGGGGGTTGAGGAGTAGGGGGTAATGGAGGAATGGACCAGAGTGTCCTGGAGGGAACGATCCCTGCGGAATGCCGCCAGGGGGGGTGAAGGGAAGATATGTTTGGTGGTGGCATCATGCTGGAGTTGGCGGAAATGGTGGAGGATGATCCTTTGGATGCGGAGGCTGGTGGGGTGATAAGTGAGGACAAGGGGGACCCTATCATGGTTCTAGGAGGGAGAGGAAGGTGTGAGGGTGGGAGATGGGCCGGACGCGGTTGAGGGCCCTGTCAACCACCGTGGGTGGAAAACCTCGGTTAAGGAAGAAGGAAGACATGTCAGAGGAACTGTTTTTGAAAGTGGCATCATCAGAACAGATGCGACGGAGGCAAAGGAACTGAAAGAATGGGATGGAGTCCTTACAGGAAGTGGGGTATGAGGAGCTGTAGTCGAGGCAGCTGTGGGAGTCGGTAGGCTTGTAATGAACATTGGTGGACAGTCTATCACCAGAAATTGAGACAGAGAGGTCAAGGAAGGGAATGGATGTGTCAGAGATGAACCATGTGAAAATGATGGAGAGGTGGAAATTGGAAGCAAAATTATTAAATTTTTCCAGGTCCGGACAAGAACATGAAGCACCACCGAAGCAGTCATCGATGTACCGGAGAAAGAGTTGTGGGAGGGGGCCAGAGTAGGACTGGAACAAGGAATGTTCCACATACCCCATAAAGAGACAGGCATAACTGGGGCCCATGCGGGTACCCATAGCCACACCTTTTATTTGGAGGAAGTGGGAGGAGTTTAAGGAGAAATTGTTCAGTGAGAGAACAAGTTCAGCCAGATGGAGGAGAGTAGTGGTGGATGGGGATTGTTCGAGCCTCTGTTCGAGGAAGAAGCGGAGAGCCCTCAGACCATCCTAGTGGGGGATGGAGGTGTAGAGGGATTGGACGTCCATGGTGAAGAGGAGGCGGTTAGGGCCAGGGAACTGGAAATTGTTGATATGATGTAGGGTGTCAGAGGAATTGTGGATGTAGGTGGGAAGAGACTGGACAAGGGGAGAGAGAATGGAGTCAAGATAGCGACAAATGAGTTCCATGGGGCAGGGACAGGCTGACATGATCGGTCTGCCGGGACAGTCCTATTTGTGGATTTCGGGTAGGAGGTAGAAGCGGGCCATCCGAGGTTGGGAGACTGAAGTTGGAAGCTGTGGAAGAAAGATCTCCAGAGGAGATGAGGTCGGTGACAGTCCTAGAAATAATGGCTTGATGTTCAGTGGTGAGGTCATGGTGCAGGGGGAGGTAAGAGGAAGTGTCTGCGAGTTGACGCTCAGCCTCCGCGAGGTAGAGGTCAGTGCGCCAGAAAACAACAGCACCACCCTTATCAGCAGGTTTGATGACAATGTCAGGGTTGGACCTGAGAGAACGGAGTGCAGCAAGTTCAGAGAGAGACAGGTTAGAGTGGGTGAGAGGAGCAGAGAAATTGAGACGACTGATGTCACGCCGACAGTTCTCAATGAAAAGATCAAGAGCAAGTAAGAAACCAGAGGGAGGGGTCCAGGTGGAGGGAGAATATTGGAGGCTGGTAAAAGGATCCGTTGAACGGGGAGAGGATTCCTGCCCAAAGAGGTGAGCACGGAGATGAAGGTGGCGGAAGAAGCGTTCAGCATCATGCCGAGCCCGAAATTCATTGAGATGAGGGTGTAAGGGTATGAAACTGAGTCTTTTGCTGAGCACTGAACGTTCAGCATCAGAGAGGGGAAGGTCAGGGGGCATGGTGAATACACGGCTGGGGAAGGGATTGGAAGACGGGATGGAACAGAGGGATGGGCAGGGGTGGAGGGTCCTGGATGGGCGTTGGTGTCGATGAGTTGAAGGACCTTGCGTTCCTTTGCACGTGAAAGAAAGAGACAAAGTTTCTTGTTGAGGCGTCGGATGAGACGAAGAATAAAATGATAAAAACAAAAAACTGCGGATGCTGGAATGTTGAAGGGTCATGAGGACTCGAAACGTCAACTTTGTTCTTCTCCGCCGATGCTGCTAGACCTGCTGTGTTTTTCCAGGTATTTCTGTTTTTGTTGTTGAAGAATAAAATGAAACTGGGGGCAAGGGCAGCTTAGAAATAGGGTACATTGGTGCTGCTGGAGGGAAAGGTCGAGTGTGTTCATATGGCGGCGCATGGCACTGAGTGTGGATGTAACGAGAACAGCAGTCCAAGGAGCGTTGTATGTCCCGGAGATACCTGTAATCCTGTGTGGGTTCGAAACATGAGGGATGGAACTTTAGTTGAAATCCACGTGGGGTAAGTCGGAGACTATTCTGCTTGACTGAGTCTTAAGGACAAAAGGCAGTCAGGGAACTACTAATACCATAAACTTACTTGCCAGGGAAGAGACCATGATCAGGTTGCCTCTCTATGTGCGCAAGTGTTTTTTTGTAGATTTCATTTATTTTACTGGGGGGGTTTCAGGAAAGGTTTTGGCCTTTTGCCCTTTGGCATTGGAAGCTCTTCTGTGGTTGTTTGTTCTCCTTGAAGGAGCTTCAGTGCCTAACATTGGGAACTTAAAGAGGTGATGGTTGCAACCAGTCGAGCCCTAAACCAGCGTTAGGATGGCAGTGAAAGACAGTGAAGGAGTTGCATCCATTTACCATGCCTTCTTCACTAAGAGAATCCTCTTGGAATTCTGTGGATTCCAAACTACGGACATCTACTGTCTACAGGACTTCCCCAGTGCTGGATACTTTGACGTGACTTTCAAGAATGCTGCTGCATGCGTGATGTTCCTGAAGGTGTTCAAGGAGAAGAGAGACCATCCACAGGTGAGAATCCTCACGGCAGAGCCACTCTTTATTCTGTCATCACAATAAGTCCGCGTGATGACTGCGCACCTCTAAAATCCCTGTTCCTGTCATTGATGTGCTCACCTTCCTCACCAGGTACGTCGACAAGATTGGGGACTACACCGAGGTCAAAGACACATTCAGGATTTGAACCAGCAAACAGCAGGTCAAGATGACATTCAAGGCAGATGGTAAGAGAGCAATCCTCCGCCCTCCCTTCAGCTTCACTGTCAGGGAAAGCCACGGCTACCTTATCTACATCAGGCAGCCCAAAGTTTGTTGCTCCTGCAGAAAACCTGGTCATGTGGTGGCCAACTGCAGCACCATCATCTGCAAGAATTGTAAGCAAGAAGGGCACCAGACAAAGGAATGCAAGCAGACTAAGTGCTGCAGTCTGATGAAAACAACAAGCAGCTTTGAAGAAGTCATAAGGACTCAAAACATTAACTCTGTTTTTCTCTCTCCACAGATGCTGCCAGACTTGCTGAGATTTTCCAGAATTTTTTGTTTTTATTTTATATATTATATTAAGTGCTGCAACCTGTGTGGCGGGGCAGGCCAGCGCTACAAGACCTGCCCCAAACCCTGCCTCATTTATGCATAGGCAACGAAAATCAAGGAGGGGCAAACAGACAAAACGGTGAGTGACTACCACCAAGGAAACTTTCAAGGCCTCCAGGGAGCACAATGGGACAAAGGAGGACAAAGGAAGTTAAAGATTGAGGCAGCAGACAACCAAACAACAGCACTGTCCCCAGAACCTCCCACTCCTCAGCAGAACAAATCAATGGAGGAGGAACCAGCAGAGGATCAACCAGGAGAATGGCAGCTGGTGAAGAAGACCAAAAAGAAGGGACCAAGCCATTTCCCAGATGAGTAGCAAGAGATGACTCCCATCCGAAATGGATTATAGAGGCTGCTGCTCTTCAAATGAAAAAGGGCAAGGGTGGCACCTACAGAAGAAGTGGCAAAGCTCTAGGGAGCTGAAGGAGGAGTCACCCAAATTCCAGGACATTGGAGAACAATGAAGAGGCCAGTGCACCCCAACTTTGACCTCACTTTGAAGAGGCCAGCACACCCGAGCCCCAGGAAGCTGGAAGCAGTGAAGCACTCAGTGCACCCCAGCTCCGGGAAGCTAGGAGCCACAATGCCACTGAGGGGGAATGGATTGGCGAGACTTCTCAAACAGAGAACAATCCAAACCTTGCTCTTGCACGAACCCCTGATGCCACCTGAATGGAACATTTTCAATGGGGCAGTTCAGGACGGCTTCCTCAGCCCATCAAAAGTGAGACAATTTGCGGACACTATGGGTATGCAGGAGCAGACAAAAGGACTGGAACTGTCAAAGACAACCAATTTGGTAAGTGACAAAATGCTTTAAAATGGGGATAAAGATTGTGTCCATTAACGTGTGTCATGTTAAATCTAATACGCGATGTGTTGCGACCTTGGATTACCTTGTCGAAGTCAAAGATGGCCTGCTGTTTCTGCAGGAGTGTGCGATACCGCACCTCAACTCCTACAGGTAATGGTTGCGATGGTGGTCCCAAGGACCATCGAGTCGGTTGGAAGGAAATGACTCATGTTCCTTCGGCCTCGGTATTCTGCTGTGGTGGGGCAGCTTCACCATCTTTGATGTAAAGGAGGTGGTGGATGGGCACCTCCTTGTAGCAGATATATTGTACAAGAATGCTCCACTCCAGTTAATTAAGGTGTATGCCCCGGCTCAGTGAGTGGCTGGCTGTCCTTCAGCAACTCCCACTGCTGCTGGCTCCAGGCCAGTTATTCTGGATCGTGACTTCAACTGCATCATCAATGCAGCTGGATGATCCGGCAGGGCCGACGGCAGACTGGATGCCACGTCGACCCCTGATGGAAACCATAAAGGATGCCAAGCTGCATGACATCTTCCCTGCAAATGGAGCACAGCATAGATACACCTAGTCAAGGCCAGATGGGCCCATCAGTTCCAGGATAGACTTCCTGTTTGTGTCCCAAGCGTTCACGGTCAGATTCACCAATGTCAAGCCGGTGTTCTTCTCTGACCACTGCCTCCTTTTGGCTGACTGTCACTTACAGAAAGACCAGAGGGTTGGCAAGGGTACATGGAAGCTTAATGTGAAATTGTTGACCCCAGAGAACATTGAGGAACTCAGGAGGGATTACAAATGTTGAGAGCTGTGAAACTTGTCTTTGAGTCCCTGATGCACTGGTGGGAAGCGATCAAAGAGAACATCAAGAAGATTTTCATCCTCAAAGGTGCTCAGAAGGCTAGAAAGGAAAAGATGGAAATATCCCAACTCCAGAAAAACATGCAAATTTTGCTCCGGCTGCAGTTGATGTCAAGGAGGACCTCCAAGAAGTGAAGAGGCAGCAAGCCTCGCTCATTGCCTTGGAGGCCTCCAAGATCATCTTCAAGTCCAGAGTCTGCTCCTTGGAGCAGGATGAGGTGTGCTCATGTTTCTTCTTCCAAAATGTACACAGATAGCTTGTGATCAGTAGTCTGAAGGAAGAAGATGGCTCAGCAGTCTGACATTTTGAAGATCCGCAAATCTTTTTATGCCAGATTGTATGACATGAAGCCTACAGACAGCACGGCCCCCTAGTCCTTCCTGTCCTCTATCATGGAGGTCTTAGACAACAGTACACGGGAGAGTCTGGACAAACCGTTAACTCTGGATGAACTGACTAAGGCCCTTGAGTCCTTCGAGAAGAGTAAAACTCCCAAAAGCAATTGCTTGCCGGCTCTGTGGGACTGGATCGGCCCAGACCTGCTAGAAGTGTACAAGAGTATGCTTCTGGCTGGCAGCATGTTGGAATCCATGAGGAAAAGCATCACCATCCTCATCTACAAGCTGAAGGGGACAGGGAGGAAATTAGAAATTGGTGACCCATTTTACTGTTGAATGTGGACTATAAAATTTAGTCCAAGGCCATCGGTTCAAGGTCATCGCCAGTCGGGTCAAGGCTGCCATGGAGTTGGTGATCCACCCTGACCAGACCTGCATTGTACCTGGCAGGAGGATCTCTGACAGCCTCATGCTATTCAGGGATATGATTGCTTATGTACGGGACAGGAGGCAGGTGTCCACACTATCACCCTGGACCAACAGAAGACCTTTGACAGAGTATTGCACACCTACATAGTAGATGTGCTCTCCAAAATGGGGTTTGGGGGGGGGAATCCCCAATTGGATCCAGCTGTACTACACAAACAGTAGCGCAGTTTCAATCAATGAGTGGAAATCAGAAAGCTTTCTGATCAAGTCTGGAGTCGGGCAGGGCTGCCCTCTCTCCCCCCGTCCTGTTCGTGTGTTGCATAGAACCCGTTGCGTCCATCAGGAAGGATTCGGGTATAAGAGTGACAATCCCAGGCAGGGGAGGCACTCAGGTCAAAGCCTCCCTGTACATGGACGATACCACTGTCTTCTGCTCAGATCCGCTCAGATCCTCTGTGCAGACTGATCAATATCTGCGACCAGTTCGAACTGGCCTCGGGTACCAAGGTAAATCAATGGCAAGAGCGAGGCCATGTTCTTTGGGAACTGGGCTTACTGATCCTTTGTCCCCTTCACCGTCAGGTCAAACTGCATGAAGGTGTTGAAGATATGGTTCAGAGGGACCAGGACACGCGTTAGAAACTGAAAGGAGTGAGCAGCTATGGAGAAAAAAAAGACTGGACATGTGGGAGCGACGCTTCCTCTCCATTGCAGGTAAGAACCTGGTCATCAGGTGTGAGGCACTCTTGGTGTTGTTGTACGTGGTGCAGGTCTGGTCCATTCACCACTCCTGCACTGTGGCGATCACCCGAGACATCTTTCACTTGATCTGGAGATCGAAAATGGACTGTGTTCGCAGGGATATGACGTAGAAACCTCGAGATAAATTGGGAAAAATCGTGCCCAACATTGCCCTCATCCTGCACCAAGTTCTGTGTAGACCCACGGTATGCAGCAACCAGGTGTCACTATGTGCTGAGGTTCTACCTGTCCTCAGTGTTGTGAATGATGGGTCTGGCCACGCTGCTGCGGAACACGCCAAGTAGTTGGACCGTGCCATTTCACCTGTCCCTCGTGGAAAAATTTATGCCGAGAAATACCTTTGACCACAAGTGCATCAGGCAGTGGTCGGCACATAACGTCCTAGAGGCCCTGCGGGAAAAGGAGATAGTGGATCCTGTGGGTTGGTTCCCCAAGTAAACTGTCAAATTCATTTGGCAGAATGACTCATCGCCAGAACTTTCCAACGAGCACCAAGACGTTGCTTGGCTAGTGGTGAGAAAGGCCATTCCCATGAGATCCTTCCTACACACCAGTAGTCTCACCCCCCTGCACATTGCCCTTGAGGTGGCTGTGGTGGGGAAGAGACTTGTCGTCCCCCCCCGCTAGTGGAATGTGCCTTTGCAACAAAGATCTGGAGAGAGATGCAGTGGTTATTGTTGAGGTTCATCCTGAAAAGTTCTGTGGACAAGGGACTCTCTGCTCTACAGGCTGTTCCCAAGGACACACACACACAGACAAACATCAGTTGCAGCTGGAGGATCATCAACCCAGTGAAAAACACTCTTGGCCTGCCTGAAACTTGTTAGTCTTCCAGTGCAAAGAGTTGTCCCCGACCAAGTGTTGCAGACTAGCACATTCCAAGATCCAGGACTACGTGCTGAGGGATGCATTAAAGCTTGGGGCAGCCACATCAGAGGCACAGTGGGGAAAGGCTGCTGTCTACGACCTTTCAGCCATAGTACACAGAGGTGCTGGGAATTGTATAGACCACTCGGGCTATATGACTCACACCGAATGTATGTAGTGAATATTACATGTATCACAAGTATATTAAAGCACCTCAGACTGCAACATGATCTATGCAGACAACTTAAATACCATTGCACTGTCTGACTGTTTGTTGTGACCATTTTGAAATGTCTGTAATGTTCCTTTGATTGTATTGAAACACCTCAGGATGCAACATGATCTATATGGAAAACTTGAATATTATTGCACTTTTTGTGAAGGCCATTTTGAAATATTTTGTAACATTCTTTCAGATGTTTTATGAATAAAGTATATTTTTGCAGAAAAGACTAATACCATAAACTAAAAGTAGAGAGGGGCGATTCTGCAAATGGGATTCCTTTCACTTCAATTGCCATCTTCAGCTGCTTCATCAATGACTTTCCATCCATCATAAAGTCATAAGCAGGACTGTTCACTGATGATATTTGTAACTCATCAGATAATGAAGCAGTCTATGCCTTCTTGCAGCAAGGCCCTGGCAACTTTCAGGGAAAGTTGACATGAGGTGCAAGCAAAGAAACAATGGTTGCAGTCAATTACATGCTGCATTATGGGGAAGCTTGCAATCCATGCAAACCCTTATGCTCGCTCTGTCTGCTTCTCTCCACTATACAACAGTGCCCTGAAAAATGCGAGGTGTTGCTAATATCTCCAACAGCTGTTTGGAAAGGAGCCAGATGCATAAAAGTTCATAGCAACCGTCAACTTCACAACCCGGCAATACGGTTGTTGCCTTGCCCTCAGTTTGGAGTTGTGGCTGCAGCAACTGGCAGATTTCAGTGACCATCTCTTTCATGAAGTGTAGACATCTCATTCTCCTTGAACACCCTGGATGGGAATAGCTTCCTGTTTACAACCCTGCTCTCCTTTCTCTTCCTCCCTCTTCTTGCACCTTGTCCTGTTATTCTCCCAATCGTGCTCAATTCCAAGAGTAAGAACTAATAGTGTAACCATGTCTCAGAGGAATGGGTTTGTGCAGAAGCCTTGAGTCAACAAAAGAAGTCCTTCAGCACCTGCCACACCACTTGCTGTAGACTTTTGAAACTTGACACAACTATGGAAAACACTAAGAATATGTAGAAATGTAGTAACAGCTGTTCTGAGATGTGTCCTTCTACCTTGGACTCTAGGCGCGGGAATTGGTTAGTAGACAGACTTGAGACATACTCTGATATCTGCTTAACACCTGTTTAACAGTACTACATCTAAACAGGTTACAGAGTAGGCATGTTGCTCCTAGGCACGATGCCAATTTTTCTCTTGACTAATGTCAGTAGTATTTCATCATCAACATCATACATTAGCATATCCCATCTGTTAACCTTTATACTATACCTCCCCCCAAGTATACTATCCTACTTTCAATAACAACATGAAACTATATCTTTAACTATTTACATTACATTTCTGTAGCTCCCTTTTTACAACTACATATTCATCCGAATCCAACTCTTCTCCTCCCCAAGTCACAGTCCTGGGGGGTTTCAGTCTCCCACAGTAGTCTCAGCCCTTATGGAAGGCACTTTGGAGATATGAGTGTTTTCTTCTGCACCTCGTAGGACATCATCATCTGGGAAATACGACATCACCTTAAAAGAATTGCTGGGAAGCAGCAGACTGAACTGTAAGGACAAGCAAGACTTTTCAATGAAAGACTGACCCATGAGAGAAGACTGAAAAAGATTGATCTTTGGACCCTCAGATTAGAAGAGAAGAACCATAGAAAAGTTATGGTACAGAAAGAGGCCATTCAGCCTATCATTTCTGCACCAGCCAAAAAAGAGAAAAAAAAGAAACAAACTT
The DNA here is from genome assembly GCF_017639515.1 of Carcharodon carcharias. Classification (NCBI taxonomy): domain Eukaryota; kingdom Metazoa; phylum Chordata; class Chondrichthyes; order Lamniformes; family Lamnidae; genus Carcharodon; species Carcharodon carcharias. The sequence continues at coordinate 33,020,329 of NC_054487.1, read as the reverse complement.
CTCATTTCCAGCATTTGGTCTGTAACCTGCACCAACCACCAATTCAGGCAGTGAATTCCAGACGCCCACCACGTTTTACCTCATGTCCTCTCTAATCCTTCTACCAATCACCTTAAATCTATGCTCCCTGGTTTTTGACCCCTCAACTAGGGGAAATAGGTCTTTCCTGTCTACCCTATCTCGGCCCCTCATAATTTTGTACACCTCAATTAATTCACTCCTCAGCCCCCTCTATCCTAAGGTAAACAACGCTAGCCTATCCAATCTTTCCTCATAGCCCTGGCAACATTTTTGTAAATCTCCTCTCGATAGAGCAATTATGTCCTTCATGTAACGTGGTGAACAGAACTGTGCACAAAATTCCAGCTGTAGCCTAATTAACGTTTTATACAGCTCGATGCTTTTATATTCTATACTTTGTCCAATAAAGGAAAGCGTTCCATATGCTTTCTTTACCACCTTATCCACCTGTTCTGCCACCTTCAGAGGCCTGTGGTCATGCACTCTAAGGTCTCCTACTTCCTCAACTCCTCTCAATATCCTCGCGCTTTTGAGTATTCCCTTGCTTTGCTTGCCCTATCCAAATGCATTACCTCACACATTTCTGGATTAAATTCTATTTTCTGCTCACTCAACCAAACTATTGATATAATTCTGGAGACAACGGCTAGCCTCTTCACTATCAACCATATGGCTAATTTTTGTGCCATTTGCAAATTTCCCAGTCGTGTCTCCTGCACTTATCCAAATCATTAACATATACAACAAATAGCAAGGGCCCCAGTACTGAGCTCTGTAGAACGCCACTGGAAACTGCTTTCCATTGACCATAACCTTCTGTTTCCTGTCACTGAAACAATTTTGGATCCAACTCGCCACATTCCCCTTGTATCCCATGGGCTTTTACTTTTCTGACCAGACTGCCATTGGGGTCTTGTTAAATGCCTTACTAAAATCCATGGAGACAACATCCACTGCACTACCCTCATCGATCCTCCTTGTCATTTCCTTAAAAAATTGGATTAAGTATTAAGTTAGTAAGACACGACCTTCCCCTAACAAAACCATGCTGACTATCCCTGATCAATCTGTATCTTCCTAAATGACAATTTAGCTTGTCTCCCAGAATTGATTCCAATAATTTGCTCACCACCGAAGTCAGACTGTAATCAGCCTATAATTTTCTGGCCTATTCCTCGTACCCTTTCTAAATAATGGTACAAAATTCACAGACCTACTATCTTCTGGTACCTCGCCTGTATCTAGTGAAGTTTGAAAAATGATCCTTAGAGCATTTATTTCCTCCCTGGCTTCCTTTAACAGCCTGGGATACAATCTATCCTTCCCTGGTGATTTATCCACCTTCAAAGATGTTAGTCCTTCCAGTACTTCCTCTCTCATTATGCTTATTGTATCTAATATTTTACATTCCTCCTCTTTAACTAGAATCTCTGCATCATCCCTCTCCTTAGTGAAGACATTGACATTAGTACTCATTGAGAATCCTGCCCACATCCTCAGCATCAATGCATAAGTTACCATGTACAGCTCCAACAACCTCCCTGCTCTTATATTCTATGCCTTGTCTAATAAAGGCAAGTATCCCATATGCCTTCTTAACCACCTTATCTACCTGTGCTGCTGCCTTCAGGGATCTATGGACATGTACACCAAATTCCCTCTGATCCTCTGTACTTCCTGGGGTGCTACCATTCATTGTGTATTCCCTTGCCATGTTAGTCCTCCCAAAATGCATCACCTCACACTTCTCAGGATTAAATTCCATTTGTCACTGCTCTGCCCATCTTACCAGCCTATCTATATTGTCCTGTAATCTAAGGCTTTCCTCCTCACTATTTATGATACCATCAATTTTCATGTCATCTGCAAACTTACTGATCATACCTCCATTATTCACGTCTAAATCATTAATGTAGACTACAAACAGCAAGGGTGCCAGCACCGATCCCTACAGTACACTACTCATCACAGCTTCCAATTGCAAAAACAATCTTCAATCATCATCCTCTGCTTTCTGCCATTAAGCCAATTTTGGATCCAATTTGCCAAATTGCCCTGGATCCCATGGGCTCTTACCTTCTTGACCATTCTTCCATGCAGGACCTTGTCAAAGCCTTACTGAAGTCCAACACCAACTACACGACCCTCATCTACACAACTAGTCACTTCCTTGAAAAATTCAGTCAAATTTGTCAGACATGATCTCCCCCTGACAAAGCCATGCTAACTATCCTGGATTAATCCCTGCCTCTCCGAGTGGAGATTAACCCTGTCCCTCAGAATTTTTTCCAATAGTTTCCCTACCATCACTGGCCTGTAATTACCTGGGTTTATCCCTACTACCATTCCTGAATAATTATACCACATTTGCTGTCCTCCTGTCCTCTGGCACCTCTCCTGTAGCCAGAGAGGATTTGAAAATTAGTGTCAGAGCCCCTGTAATCTCCTCCCTTGCCTCACATAGCAGCCTGGGATACATCTCATCCAGGCCTGGGGATTTAGCCACTTTTAAGCCTGCTAAAACCACTAATACCTCACTTTCAATGCTAATTTGTTCAAGTATATCACAGTCTCCCTTCCTAATTTCTACACCTACATTGTCCTTCTCCATAGCGAACACAGATGAAAAGTAATCATTCAAAACCTCACCTATGTTCCCTGGCTCCACGCACTGATTGCCACTTTGGTCCCTAATGGGCCCTATTCATTCCCTGGTTATCCTCTTGCCCTTAATATATTTATAAAATGCCATGGGATTTTCCTTTATCTTGGCCGCCAGTGTTTTTGCATGACCCCTCTTTGCTCTCCTAATTACTTTTTTAAGTACCTCCTACACTTTCTATACTCCTCTAGGGCTTCTGCTGTTTTCAGCCCTCTGTATCTGCTATAAGCCTCCTTTTTTTCCTTATCCAATCCTCTATATCCCTTGACTGTGGCTTCAAGATCAGAGGCTAGGAATCCTGCAGTGCGTACTCACCTCCTGACTTGCCAAAATCTGTCCACCATCTACAAGGCACAAGTCAGGAGTGTGATGGAATACTCCCCACTGGCCTGGATAGGTGCAGCTCCAACAACACTCAAGAAGATTGATGCCATCCAGGGGAACATGATCTGCTACTGGACCTACTGCATAAAGAAAGGAACTAACTTGAAGCTTTTGATCCTTTTCACGAAGACCTGATGCAGCTTGGTACCAGAAAATGGCGTTTTCATTACTCCCACTCCTGACCTCTCTGTGGGTCCTCAAGGCAATCACACGGGTGGGGCAAGGGCAGGGACAACTCACCATGTATGGTCATCATTACCTCTCCAGCGTGCTTCCTTCTTCCACCAATATTTTGCAAGCAGCTTTCAAAGGTTTTTTTACTCTGGTTCCTTCAATAACACCAATGTATTTTTTACATCGATGTCTTCACTGCTGCACCCTGTTCTGAGATGTATCCTTCTACACTGGACTTTAAATGTGGGACCTGGTTAGTAGGCAGACTGCAGACATACTCTGGTATCTGCTTAACACTTGTTTATTAGTACCACATCTAAACAGGTTACACAGTAGGCATGTTGTTTCTAGGCATGACTCCAACCTCTCTCTTGAGATAGAGACAGAGTCTACACATGACTTACACATGTCAGTAGTACATCATCATCTACATCATACATTAGCATTTCCCATCTGTTAACCCTTTATATTACAACAGCTAGAAGAAATAAACCAGCAATAACCTGTAAGTAGATGCTCCCTTAACTAGAGGGTCCATCTGTCCATTCAGGTTGGTGTAAAAGATATGTCTTTCTTTTGAAAAAGAGAAGGGAGATCCCCAGTTTCCCATTGAATGTTCAAGCCTCAAGATTAACTGGTCATTTGTCTCAATGCTGGTTATGCCACCTTGTTATCATTTGGCTGCATAACAACTGTAACTAAATATTAAAATTAGTTGATTGGCTGTGAAGCACTTTGAGATATGTTAAGGATTTGGGAGCCTCCCTTCCTTTCTTTCAACATATAAGTCTGCAGGGACATCTTTGAACACTGTTGAAGGAACCTTGCAAACTATAGTTTTCAGTCATCCCAGTTTACAGGGAGAAACAAGATTCAATTGTATTAGAAGGATAAGCGGTAAACTAACTTGGACTAGTTTCAGATTGATATGCCAAACATTTCAGATTTAATCTGAATTAAGGGCAAGAGAAATGTGGAGCAAAATTGTGAAGTTCTTTCCTTTCATTGACATATTATGGATTTATTCTTAATCGGTCACCTGAAATGATCAACTATGGGTTAAAATTCCATGAGAATAGAGCTCTGCAAAATTTTTCCATGGTGCCTGAAAGTTAAAAAGAAATTTGTTACAATATTAGCCTGCCATTATAAAATCAGTTATATTCCACAGATGGTATTTTCATGATTCTAGTAGCATAAACTTCACTGTACTGGTACCACAGATCAAGTCAAATTGCTTTTTAACGGGGAGCTCCTGGATTTTTACCAGCATTTTAGTGATTGAATTGTGCAATTCTATTTGTCTATTCATAAAACTATACTTAACATTCCTGGCCCATGCACAGAGAGTGATACCTTGATCAAGAAGGCCGCTGGCAACCATTGCACTGAAACACCCCATGAGTAAGTACTTTTCAAAAAAGGAAAACATGAAAATGTTCACAGTGGAATAACTAAAAGGAAGGAATATCTGGCTTTTAAAGTTTCTCCCCATTAGAGCAATGTTCCACTGTCAAATGGCCTGTGAAACACAGAACTAGAAATACACCAAAAATGACAAAGGATGAGATTAGTGAACTGTTAAATAACAGGGCAAAAACAGAGTTACCTGGAAAAACTCAGCAGGTCTGGCAGCATCGATGGAGAAGAAAAGAGTTGACATTTCGAGTCCTCATGACCCTTCAGCAGAACTGAGTGAATATTAGGAGAGGGGTGAAATATAAGCTGGTTTAAGGTGGTTGGGGGGGGGGGGGAATAAGAGAAGTGGAGGGGGCATGTTGTTGTAGGGTCAAGCAAGCAGTGATAGGAGCAGATAATCAAAAGATGTCACAGACAAAAGAACAAAGAGGTGTTGAAGTTGGTGATATTATCTAAACGAATGTGCTAATTAAGAATGGATAGTAGGCCACTCAAGGTATAGCTCTAGTGAGGGTGGGGGGCATAAAAGATTTAAAAATAATGGAAATAGGTGGGAAAAGAAAAATCTATATAAATTATTGGAAAAAACAAAAGGAAGGGGGAAGAAACAGAAAGGGGGTGGGGAATGGAGGAGGGAGGTCAAGATCTAAAGTTGTTGAATTCAATATTCAGTCTGGAAGGCTGTAAAGTGCTTAGTCGGAAGATGAGGTGTTGTTCCTCCAGTTTGCATTGGGCTTCACTGGAACAATGCAGCAAGTCAAGGACAGACATGTGGGCAAGATGGCAGGGTGGAGTGTTAAAATGGCAAGTGACAGGGAGGTTTGGGTCATTCTTGCGGACAGACCGCAGGTGTTCTGCAAAGCGGTCGCCCAGTTTACGTTTGGTCTCTCCAATGTAGAGGAGACCGCATTGGGAGCAGCGAATGCAGTAGACTAAGTTGGGGGAAATGCAAGTGAAATGCTGCTTCACTTGAAAGGAGTGTTTAAGCCCTTGGACGGTGAGGAGAGAGGAAGTGAAGGGGCAGGTGTTGCATCTTTTGCGTGAGCATGGGGGGGGTGCCATAGGTGGGGGTTGAGGAGTAGGGGGTGATGGAGGAGTGGACCAGGGTGTCCCGGAGGGAACGATCCCTACGGAATGCCGCCAGGGGGGGTGAAGGGAAGATGTGTTTGGTGGTGGCATCATGCTGGAGTTGGCGGAAATGGCGGAGGATGACTCTTTGAATGCGGAGGCTGGTGGGGTGATAAGTGAGGACAAGGGGGACCCTATCATGTTTCTGGGAGGGAGGAGAAGGCGTGAGGGCGGATGCGTGGGAGATGGGCCAGACACAGTTGAGATGCCCTGTCAACGACCGTGGGTGGAAAACCTTGGTTAAGCAAGAAGGAGGACATGTCAGAGGAACTGTTTTTGAAGGTAGCATCATCAGAACAGATGCGACGGAGGCGAAGGAACTGAGAGAATGGGATGGAGTCCTTACAGGAAGCAGGGTGTGAGGAGCTGTAGTCGAGGTAGCTGTGGGAGTCGGTAGTCTTGTAATGGATATTGGTGGACAGTCTATCACCAGAGATTGAGACAGAGAGGTCAAGGAAGGGAAGGGAAGTGTCAGAGATGGACCACGTGAAAATGATAGAGGGGTGGAGATTGGAAGCAAAATTAATAAATTTTTCCAAGTCCCGATGAGAGCATGAAGTAGCACCAAAGTAATCAACGATCATCCTAATATTCACTCAGTTCTGCTGAAGAGTCATGAGGTCTCGAAACGTCAACTCTTTTCTTCTCCATTGATGCTGCCAGACCTGCTGAGTTTTTCCAGGTAATTCTGTTTTTGTTTTGGATTTCCAGCATCCGCAGTTTTTTGTTTTTGATAAGTAACAGGTCCTGTGCCATGTATGTAGATATGTTAGCAAGCTATAAATGGCTTAGATAGACCAAAATCATTTTCTAGATTTTTCAGGAAAATACAGACATACATAAAAAAGGTAATCCATGTATTTTACTGTATTTAATAACTGTATTGTTTGTCAACATGAAAATTCCATTTTTCCACTATGTTTTGTGTATTTATTTTTAATGAATTCATTGGGTGGAATCTTCTGGTCTTAAAATATTTGCAGGTATCAGGACCATTTTTGGGTCCCAACCACGCAGGAATCAGATGTGCGCCAACAGGATGAATTTTCTAGGAGGCAGCCAATTACGAGGTTACCTCCATAATTGCCATTCAATTATGGATGTAAGATGGGTTCAGGAGGCAGGACATGAAAGTCGGACAGTCTATTTTAAGGACACCTGCCAGTCTGAACTGTGGCTGCAAGTAGTTTTCCAACTGCTGACTGAGTGAATTGAAAAAGAGATGAAGAATGGAGGGCTGGCTTGGAAGGGCAGCTCCAAGATTCAATAGCACCTCCCTTGAGATCATGGTGGAGGGATTGAGGGCCCACAGACATATATTGTTTCCAGAGAGGAGGAAGAAACCAACTGCTGTGATGAAGCAGGCATGACTGGAGGTGGCGCTGGATGCCTCCAGCTGCAGCTTTGTAAGAAGGACCTGGATTCAGAGCTTCAAGCGGTTCAATGACCTGCTGAGCTCTGGCAAGGTGAGTGGCATGAGCTCCGTAGGTGCCAGACATGTGAGAAGTGCTGGTCTCTGCAATTGCAAAGATTCAGCTCTAACAAGCCCCACCAATACTGAGCCTTGTACACCCTGATTTACTCAATGACAGAAAGTGGCAGTACAAATATGGCCACTCGTGGAAGGAGTAAAGATTGCACCATAACATTAATAGTGTCAGGTGTATGGTTTGGTGCAATGCCATCAGATGCTGATGGGAACCCTAACATTCATGACACCCCTGTCCCTTCATCATCTAGAAAGTGCACAATGCCAGGGGGCGGGGGGATACTGGGAGTGGAGTGGCCCTCATCTCAGTCCTGATGCTAGTGGAAGCGGAGGCTCTGGCAATTGTGTCAACAGGGCTTGCTGTAGCCAATGGAAACTTAGGGGTGCACCTGAGAGAGGGTGAACGCCTAATGCCTGAAACATGGTATTATTTTGGACCAGATACTGCATATTTGTTTGTATATTCAGACATTGGAAATTGTGACAATTACACAACTGTGCAGAGACAGCAGGGTGGGATGCAGCCTTCATGAAGTTTTCTTTAAAACACAGGGATTATGCCTGAGGAAGAGGAGGTGGTTACAGACAAGGCAGCACAGGCCTCAGAGGGCAACTGGCACTAGTGCAGATACAGACACCCCAGAAGGACCTGGACCATATGTTGAATGTTTATCACAGGGCAAGGAGCGCAGCACATGTGAGCAGATGTCAAAGGCAAGGTAGACTGTTGGCAGTTTTCACTGGAGAGAGGGGAGAATAGCAGCAGTAATGCTCAGCTTGCTGGAGATGCTATGTCTTAGAGGTCATTCACAAAGAAGGTGCTTCTGGAACAGCAGAGAAGTGCAGACATTTGGGAGAGTTCCCTGACGCTGTGCATGTCCTTGGGAAGAAGATAGAGAAGTCATGCATGTCATAATCTCTCAGTACAATGAACGCATGAATACCTCTATTGAAAGAGTGGCCACCTTCAGTGAGACTTATATTCACCAACCAACAAATTGAATCAGGAACAGCAAAGTGACCTTCAGAGTGTGTCTGCAACGCTCAGTAGATTGATTGTTCTGTGGTCATGATGGCTTGCAGATGCAGGGATGCACTGCTAGGTGCTCCCTCATTCCCGCATAGCATTGAAGTGTAGTTGTGCCATGAAAGGGCTGTGTCAGGTGACCATACTGGCAATGGGGTACTTCTTCAAGGCTTCTCATGGTCACTGGCTGCCTCCCTGGTCCCTCTGACAGAGACACAGGTGTTGCTTCCTGGCCCTGTTACTGAAGCTTCCCCTGCACAGAAGATGGCAGGGCAGTCTATGACTGAGCCCTCACAGGCACAGCAATCCAGGGGACAGTGGCCACAAGCACCTCCTTTGCCAGAGCAGTGAAAGGAGTCTGGTCATGGGCTGGGCATACGCAATGGAAAATGTGTTGCCGGGTGAACTGGTTGTTTCAAGGGAGCCTTGGTAGCACCCGGTTATGGGGTGGGTGAATAATTGAAGCACTGAAACTGCCGAAGAATGAATGAGTCATGGCAGCTGCCCAGGAATTTCGTGTACCCACGCATGAAGGGTGGTTGCAAATGAGTTGCACACTGAAAGAGTGAAAGCCCTTCCTGTTAACAAACACCCCTGCCTGCTCCAAAAGCATCTTATGGTCACATGGGTGCAGTCTACCACCCCCTACACCTGAGGGAATCCTGCATTAAGATAAAACCAAAAGCCCACTAGGCCTGACTAGCCAGATCTAGGCAAAACTGGGCAAATATCAAGATCATAATCCTAAAACTAAAAGTTATATGAATTAAGTTTTAACTGCAGATAAATGGGGGCATCTGGTTGAGAAACTGGTAAACACAATGCTGGTGTAAATACAACTCATACATGCCTGTGTTTATCTTACAAGGTCAGAGTTGGTAGTGAAAAAAAACTTAAACAATTGGTGACCCATCTCTGGATCTCTTAGTGGAACCAATGAGTCTAGAGAGAGGGCAATCACATTCATTAGAAATATAAATTATTCAATGCATTATAGAATCGAAGAGTTGTGTTGAAGGTTAAATAATTGGTTTGCATTTCAGTTCCAAAGCATGCCATGTTGTAACAGAGATGGGGTTAGAAGGTTCTTTTAATTTATCTGGGTGTGTTTGCTCACAGAAGCAAGCAGACAGCAGTCAGTCAGCTTGGACCAGCTAGGGAGAAAGCGTCTGCTAGCATCTGGATATTTCTCGCAGATGACAGTTGCAGTTTTGCTTTAGTGTAGGCTGCATCTCATTGGGTTGAAGGCGCCAACAGGAGATGATTGTTAGTCAGGCCTGTACGTTAAGCACAGAAATTATTAACTTTATTGTTCATCATACGGAATGCGGGTGGGGCTCAAGCTCAGTTGGATTTCCTGAGGTAAAAAGCAGCTGGGATATTTGTCTAGCTTATAGCTAGAGGAAGAAATCTACAGTGGTCCTCACAGAGCCTTGTAGCAGAAAGCAGTCAGCAGAGTTAGTTTGGAAAGCTGTGAGAAGGCAATTGGATATCTGTCAGCAATCAGAACAAGGAGATGAGGCATCCATACTCATGAGATATTAAGTATAAGTTCGAGAGTCACTTATCCAAAAAGCTAATGGAAGGATCCCCATTAAATATTAAATAAAAGCAAAATACTGCAGATGCTGGAAAAACTCAAAAGTTCTGGCAGCATCTGTTGAAAGAGAAACAGAGTTAACGTTTCAATAAAAAAGCCATAAAATCTTATCTTGGAGAATAGCTGGAACACTGAGGAGAATTAAAATGAATTTCAGAGCATGACTTGTGGGTTAGTCTCTACAGAAGTGAATGAATCTTCAAGATTCTTGCAATGTATAAGAGAATTCTCGGGGGGAAGGGAATAAAAAGTAGAACTGAGTTCATGGCATAAGTAATTATAAACTATAGTGTTGTTAATCATGCTTGCTTTGTTTAATTGTGTACAATAAAGTTTGTTTTTGTTTAAAATTGTGAAATTTTGTGGTGTAGTTCTGTCAATTAATTATGGGGTGTTTGGATTTCTCTTTAAATATTAGTGGTCTCCAACAGGATCGTAACAATGTAGTCAGATACTCTCATATACAGGGCATCAGTCACCTGCGTAATGTGGTCATAGGTGGCCAATTGAGAGATTCTACAAAAGCTCCAAACCAATGCAAAAGAGCCAGTGGCATAGAAGTTAAGGATGATTGTGACCTTCACTGCCATGGGCACTGGATATCTACCTGCTCCTTGGGGCCTGAGGTCCTCATCTAGAAGTGCAATGTCCGCAACCACCTATCACGAGAGGCGCAACCTTCTATGGCACTGCTGCTCTGAGGTCCATGAAGCTGACCCTTTGTCTATAAACCCTCTATTGAGGGTTGCGCCCACTCCTGTGCCCTGCCCTTGTTCAACCCATCTAAGCATTCTGCTGCTTTTGCTTTTCACCTTGCTGCTCTGCTTTTGTGGTTCAGCCAGCTACTGAATAAGTGGACCCCATGTCCACTTGCGCATTTAAGTGCTGCAGTCAGTTCCCCCCAGGTGTCCTGGCAGATTATATTGGCCCAAACCAACCTACATTATCTTCTCTTACCACCTTTTTCCAGCTGAAGCATCAGAACGACAGTGCCTGCCATTGCAAGGGATCATCCCTATCTCCCCTTTTTATAATGAAGACTGCATGTAGCTTTCTTCACACTATGGTTTCCTGCTGTGCAGTCATCTCAGCTGAACTGCCATGGTGCTGACACAACTGGGTGGTCTATATGACACTCTTGTCCTTCACATTCCAGGACAAGATCTCATGGTTCTTTGCTGCATGTCATATAATTACTCCTAATTGGCTACCCATCCCTACCAAGTGGGTAGCTACTGCCACTTAGCAGCCGCCTCTAGCAAGATCATTCGGAGGCAGAAACACATCAGGGAGCTGAGCCATGACTTTGAAATTTGCTCCCGGTTCTGCCCATTATTTCTTAGATGGCTTCTAGCTTGGCATAGGTTTCAGACATAGTAAACATTATGCATTTATTCTGCGTTTCTCAGATTGATAACAAATGAGAAGTTAGGATAAGTACAGTAAGTCCTTGTTAAACATTGCCCCATTTAATGTTGTTTCGCCCTAATGTCATAAGTAAATGGGGTCTGTAATCTTGTTGAGTGTCGAAAGATTCATTTTAACATAATTACCCACGTGACTCGATTGGCACCATTTTGGAGTGGCCTCTCCCCTCCCCAACCTCCAAAGTGCCGCTTCAGCTCAGCACTTCTGCGCCATCGGGACTCATACTTCCACAACATTGGAGCTCTGGCTTCAGATAAGTTCTGGATCTTGAATGAGAATGCAGATCCAGGAAAGGGAAGCGGCAAGAGCGTGAGTCTGGGAGTGCGAGGTTTGACGAGAGGATGAGTTGGGGAAGGAAGAGGTCACAATTCAAGAGGTTGGGAGGGGTGAGACCACAACTCAGAGGTTGGGGGAGGGGAGAGGCCACAACTACAACTCGGAAGTCGGGGATATGGGGAGAGGCCAGAATTACGATGTCGGGGAGGGGGACAGGGTGCAACTTGGAGGTCAGGGAGTGGGGAAAGACCGCAACTTGGAGGGTTGGGGAGAGGTAGGATCTGCAGCGGCCAGGAGGATCAGGAAGCAGGATCCGCAGCAAGCAGGAAGTACTGTAAGTAGAAAGTTACATTTTTCTTTGATATTTTTAATTTAAAAGTTACTTCATTTACCAATGTAGAAATTTAGCAATTTGAAATAGTTTAACATAAAGGATATAATGTTTAATATTTGTTTATTTCTGATATGGATGGACCTACAGAACCTAACTACAGTTTTAATATTGATTCCTATGGGAACGAGTGCTTCACTTGAAACCATGATTTTCAGAATCACAACCACAACTTTAAGTGAGGTTTTCCTGTAACTTTTTAAACTTGGTTACAATTTACAGAAACAAAAGTTGAATTCCTATCATTGTTAATTCTAGTGAAAATGTAGATGTGATTAAAAACTATTTCATCACTTTAAACTTACATCTACTTTTGTGCTAAAATTTAGCACAGAAACATTGAATCAAGCTGAAAATTTGAGCCACATTTATAAATTCAATAGACTCAAATATTACTTTTAATAGAATGATTAAATTGGCAAGCTCTAATATCTTTTCGTTCACCATTTAAATAAGTGACAGCTACTGGAAGAATACAGTACCATTTCAGTACTAGAATTTCCATGAATGTTATGGATAACTACAGGCTATCTTATACAAATTGCATGTCATGCACAGGCAAGAAAAAACTGGGAAAACTCATCAAGCAACAACAACTTGTATTTATATATTGCCTTTAATATGGTAAAACATCCCAAGGCAGTTCACATAAGCGATTATCACAAAAAATTTCGCAATGATCTACCTACGCGGTATTAGGATTGGTGACAAAAAACTTGGCCAGAGGTAGGTCTTAAGCAGAATCTTAAAGGAGAGGGGCAGTGAGGTTTAGAGAAGGAATTCCATAATTTTAGGGTTTAGGTAACTAAATGCATGGCTCCTATGATGAAGTGATTAAAACAGGGATGTATGCGAGGCCAGAATTGGAAGAGTGCAGAGATCTTAGCAGGCTGTAAGATTGGAGGAGGTTACAGAGACAGATAGGGGTGAGGCCATGGAGGGATTTGAGAACAAGTAGGGAGTCATGCTTGAAAGGAACATATATCAGAAAATCAATTATAACACTTTAGCCCTAATTCCAACTTGAGCTCCCTTTGGGTGCGGGATTGGTGAATTTCTTAGCTTTCTACTGTAAATGTGATGCTGTCTTTTCTCCAATGCATGATGGGTAGAGTAATGTCATAATGAGAAGCTTATTGCACACTGTTGGCCTTTGACCCACTGCACTGCATCTTGAATCGCCCATTAAAATTTCCCTGAGAACCCCTATCGTTAATTAGATTTCTCTGTTCCCAGCAAGACACTGTGACATTTCAATTGTAGAACTCCTGTGAAGAGTATTTCATGATGTTGTAAAGTATTCCAAAACACAGCAGGAACATCCTTAACATGATGAGTGCAAATAGAGAAAAAACATTTCAGAAGGTCAGTATCACCAAGCGGTATGGACAATTAACTTATGGAGAGAATTTCTAAAGAGAATGATATCAATAGAATTAGTATTAGATTGAAACAGTGCAAAGGTATTGGATGGATGCACTTTATGTTCTGCAAGAAGTTAGATTCCTTGCATCTGCAGTTTTCTGAACTGAATGCATGTGACACACTTAAACAAGGAAAATATTTATCCAAGTGTTGCTTTATTCTTTAAAATTGCACTTCAAAGACAACCTGGAATAAATTAACTTATTTGAGGATAATTTCAAATCTAATAGTGAATATAAAGAACTAACTTTATCAAGTTTTAAAGATAAGTTCGGCTTCTGCTAGCACACTAGGTTTTCATTGTTCTGCCAAGAGAAATCTGCCTCAAATTATCTGCCTAATTGAAATACTGTAAGATATCACTTGTCTAAATTGCACACTTAACTGATACGAAACGTTGATGTTTACTGAAGAAAGGAAGTTCTATGTTCTTCATATCATCTCCTTTCCCAGCCCCACTAGAGACTTGGGGTGGAGACTGCAAGTCAGTAGTGATATTGAACATTTATTTGAGACAATTCACGGATGTGTGTCCATTCCACAGGCAGTATAAAACATTTTTCCATATATATGTTTAGGTTTAGTGGTTGCAGCCTCTATTTCACCATTTGAAGGACGTGTTCCTCAATGTTGATTGCACCTCTGCCCCTCCCCTCAACACTGTCTATTTTTTGGATATCTGTTGTGCAGGGTGAGGGAAGATTGGTGGATCTCTTGGTTGGCCCAGTAAACTTGCCACATACAGATCCAGGATGTGTAAGATCAAGAGGAAGGGTTTCTTTGACTATTTACCTATACTTAGTACACACTTGGGTAAACGTGAGGAATGGCCACATTAGACTGAATCTTAACAATCAATAACAGATGTCTGGGGTTGGGTCATATGTAAAAATATAAAAATCTGAAACACAACCCCAATCTTCCCACTTGCAGGTTTAATGGAGGAAGGATAGGGAGGGCAGTCAGCCCATTCTCAAGAAGTGAATTGGAAATATATTTTATTTTCATGAGACAGGCAGCCTCTGATTTAACTTACTTTTCAGGTTTTACTGTCATCAGCAGGGTTCATGTGGGTCTATAGGAGAAGTGCTCCAGTCCTCCAAAGCTCCCCCTCCATCAGATACCACGCCCCCACCACTATACAAAGACCTCTGGGATTGGAAACTGCCCCCCCATCCCCTTGGTATCATGGATCAAACCCATCCGTTCCCGTGGCCTACTCCGGAGTTTTGTCTGGCTGGCTGGCTGGCTGGAAGCCAAACTTGTCAGTCAGGCTGACTTCGGGGCAGGGAACCTGTCAAGTATAAAAGATGCTTGCTGTGAAGTTAAAGCTTTGTCAAAGTCATATTTGTCAGACTGAACAAAACAGAAGTTACTGAAGTAAAGAAACATCTAGAATTGTTCAATCTCAATCATTTTACCATTAAGTTCATATAAAATTCCCTCTCCAGTGATTTTGTGAAAGCAGATTTCTAATTGGTGATGGAACTAGACTATATATACATTATGTAGTTTTGCATCCCTTGATAATTACACCAACAAGTAAGCATTAAGTAATATCATCTGTTATGGTGTTACTTCTGATTTGATGTCATGGCAGAATGCAAATAGACCAACTGTCCAGTGAGAGTCAAAACTTCTTTTTTTCATAACAACCATGTGATCATCCTCATAACTGAGTTAATCCATGGTGGCCCTGATTGGTTCTCAGTTCTTTTTAACTGCATCTTGAAAGATAGGTGATGGTAGAACCAACCAACCTATCAGAAGGATTGAGTAGTAGGAATGAAAGAAAAAAATGTTGAGAAGCCAAAAACTGTACAATAATTAGTAGCTTCACAGAAAGTAAGATAAAAGCAACAATTTGAAATAGCTGGGCAAGTCCATTAATTTCTTCATATGTGGGATGCTGCGTGGAATAAGTGAGTTTTAATTACAACTGACACACTGTTCATGTGCTATGAATTATGTGTCCACATTATACTAAATATTTGCTAGATCTGCCTTTGGAAAGATTGAAGGGGATTTGTGAAAATAACACAAATATCCAATCCAGAACATAACTGAGTTACATTATATTACCTTGTGAGGTGATGCACTTGGGCAGGACAAACAAGCCACAGGAATACATGATGAATAGTAGGACCCTGGGAAGTACCGAGGATCAGAGGGACTTTGGTGTGCATGCCCACCAGTCCCTTAAGGTATTGGGACAGATAGATAAGGTGGTTAAGAAGGCATATGGGATACTTGCCTTTACTAGCTGAGGCACAGAATATAAGAGCAGGAGGTTATGCTAGAACTGTATAAAATGCTGTTAGACCATAGCTAGAGTATTGCGTGCAGTTCTGGAATCCGCATTATAGGAAGGATGTGATTTCACTAGAGAGACAGCAAAGGAGATTTACCAGGATGTTGCCTGGGCTGGAATTAGTTATGAGGAAAGATTGGATAGACTGGGGTTATTTTCCCTGGAGCAGAGGAGATTGAGGTGTATAAAATTATGAGGGGCATAGATATGGTAGACAGCAAGGAACTTTTCCCCTTGGTGAAGGGATCAATAACCAGGGGGCATGGATTTAAGGTAAGGGCAGGAGGTTTAGAGGGGGTGTGAGGAAGAATTTTTTCACCCAGAGGGTGGTGGGAAATCTGGAACTCACTGCCTGAAAGGGAGGTAGAGGCAGATGCCCTCAAAACATTTAAGAAGTATTTGGATGTGTACTTGCGATGCATGGCATACAAGGCTATGGGCCTAGTGCTGGAAAATGGGATTAGAATAGTTAGGTACTTGTTTGACTGGCGCAGACTTGATGGGCTGAAGGGCCTTTTTCTGTGCTGTAGCCCTCTATAATACAATTCAATAGATGTAGGGCAGCGTAAATCAACTCGCAATTAAAAATACTCAGTCTGCTTATAGAAATGAGTTACTAAGTCTGAGAAGGTATTTAAGGCTGATCTGAATTTGAAATGTATGGTAGCTTTGAAATTTGAAGGAAACATGGCCAGGTTTTATAGTTTGAATACTTTAAATTCTTCAGATCAAACTAACTCAAAGTTACCAAGTGAGAATTTTTTCTTTTTATTCCTGCTTCAGATTTCATTCATGTCTGCATGCTTGTTAGCCGTTGGCATTTCACACTATAGCAACCAATTGCCAAGGTGATGTAAGTACAGGATTGCTCTCAGACACGTGAACTAAATAAGCAACCACTGCCTGTCTGCATCAACTTACTATATTTGAAAATAAAAAAAAACAATTTATCAAATACCACTGATGTTTCTTGAAACTTACCACTTGTTCTAAAAAGACAGAAACTGTATGTGCTGTTCTTCATTGTTGCGGGTCATCATACTGCTCTTCAGGGAAGGCAGTAGGTTGTATAGTTATCTTCTGATGGGGCAAAATCACTACCCTGAAACTACACAACCTACTACCTCACTCTGGCAGAACATTGAGATATTGTCATTGCTGATCCACGAGTAATGTCTGAAGCCAAATGCATTGTAAACAAACAAACTAAGTTGCATTTTACACACATCTATCAAACCATGAATACTTAACATTTAAGCTTCCTTCCTGTGAAATTGGCAGTTAGCTCTGAACTCACAGGTGGAAATTTGTTTAGGCCGATTTCTGTGCAGAATATCATGGGCCAGCAGCAGCCCTGAGGAGTGCTATTGAGCTAGGAGGAACATTCCTTCTTCACCTGGCTTCAAGGAAAGGTAAGTTTGTAAACATTTACTTACCTTGTGGCCATATTAGGGACAGAAAAACTGAGCAACCAACCATTACTAATCTATATTTAGCATGATCAGGTATTATTCTTGATTCAAATGCTAATACACATTTTGTTCATATTTTCATTTGAAAAGAAACATAGAATTGTTGATAATCATGGCATTAACATAACATGCAGAGAAATCAAATCCTAAAAATATTCATTTTTGCCATGTTTTTGTCTCACAAATTACGTGACTGCACTGCTGATTGAACATCTTCCACATTCATTACAAACTAGTGTTTTACAACAAAAAAGTTTCATTGACTAAATCATACAAAACATACTTGTTCTAAGATCTTCATTTGACAGGATAATTTAAATCATTCCTTGTTTTCAAAATACATCCAGATAACTAAAGTAATTGTGTGGTTTTCATCTGATCCATCGCAGTTTTGACAGCCACCTCAGGAAAGACAGTAGATTGTATAGTTATCTGACCGGAAGGGTGTAACCCTAAAACTATACAACCTACTACCTCATCCCAAAGGACAGTAATATTCTGCTGCAACAACCAAGGAGGAAAATGGTGCTCCTTATGCATATGTACCTGCATAGAAGGGAACAAAAGAAGTAAACCAAGAACTGAAAGTGCAATCCACATGAAAAGGCTTTTCTCTGTTTGGTCAACACAAAGCAAGCAGTTGAGAAAAATCTCAGCTGTCATATTGTTAAGGGTAGATATATATTAATACCATAAGAACCAGAATAAAGAAGAAACTGCAACCAAAATTATACCAATATGTCTATCACAGTTAGACTGGAGGTACTAATGCTTTATTGGAATACGGCATTTGATATTTGAGACTTTATGGTGGTTTGATACAACTGAGTGGCTTGCTAGGCCATTTCAGAGAGCATTTAAGAGTCAGCCACGTTGACTCATTGAGTGTACCTACACCACATGGACAGCACATGGACTGCAGCGGTTCAAGAAGGCAGCTCACCACCACCTTCTCAAGGGCAACTAGGGATGGGCAATAAATGCTGGCCCAGTCAGCAAAGCCCACATCCCATGAATGAATAAAGAAAAATTGCATTTCCTCTACCAAAAGCAAATCATAGCATTCTGTTTGCAGGCTTGTCACCAGGCACTTGTGCTGATTGGGTACCTATAGTGTGGTGGCCCCTATAGGAGGTGCCTGTGAGCAAGTCAAGCAGCAGGGAGGCTCTTCAAAAAAATCATATTGAAGAATCGGCTTGAAAGGATATTGGAGAGGGAGGGGGAGGATCCAATTGTTGTGGTCCACATCGGGACGAATAACATAGGTAAGACTAGGAAAGGGGACCTGTTTGGGGATTATCAGGAACTAGGAACTAAATTAAACAACAGGTCTTCAAAGGTTATAATCTCCGGATTACTACCCGAGCCACGTGTAAATTGGCATAGGGACGCGAGAATAAGGGAAGTAAACATGTGGCTAAAGGAGTGGTGCGGGAAAGAGGGGTTCCATTTCGTGGGGCACTGGCATCAGTATTGGAACAGGAGGGATCTAAAGTGTTGGGACGGTCTCCACCTGAACCGATCTGGGACCAATGTTCTAGCGAAAAGGGTAAATAGGGTGGTCAACAGGACTTTAAACTAGAAAGTAGGCGGGGGGGGTGGAGGGAAGGGTAAAACTCCAAGAAGTATGACTAATGGGAAATAAAGCAGCAGGTTAGCCTGCGGAGGGGTGGATTCAACTTCATGGAAAATTATGAAAAAACTGAAAAGAAAGGAGAGCCCAGGAGAGGCTATTAAAGTCTCCAGAACACAAAATAGGACAGAGTGTTTGGAAAGGGCTAGGAATCCAACTTCAAGCGCATCAGATAAAGGGACAACAATGAGAAAGGGGACGGGAAATACAGGACTGAAGGTATTGTATCTGAATGCATGCAGTATACGAAATAAGGTAAATGAGCTTGTGGCCCAGATTGAAATTGGCAGGTATGATGTGGTGGGCATCATGGAGACATGGCTACAAGGGGATCAGGACTGGGAGCTAAATATCCAAGGATATACATCCTATCGAAAAGATAGGCAGGTTGGCAGAGGGGATGGGGTTGCTTTGTTAGTAAGAAATGAAATTAAATCAAGAAATTATGTAGGGTCAGGTGATGTAGGATCTGTGTGGTTAGAGTTGAGGAACCGCAAAGGTCAAAAAACCATATTGGGAGCTATGTACAGGCCTCCGAACAGTAGTCAGGATGTGGGGCACAAGATACACCAGGAGATAGAAAAGGTGTGTAAGAAAGGCAAGGTTACAGTGATCATGGGGGATTTCAATATGCAGGTAGACTGGGAAAATCAGGTTGGTAGTGGATCCCAAGAAAAGGAATTTGTGGAATGTCTACGAGATGGCTTTTTGGAGCAGCGTGTGGTGGAGCCCACTAGGGAACAGGCAATTCTAGATTTAGTGATGTGTAATGAGGCAGATTTGATAAGGGAGCTTAAGGTGAAGGAACCCTTAGGAGGAAGTGACCATAATATGATAGAATTTACCATGCAATTTGAGAGGAAAAAGCTGGAATCAGACGTAACGGTATTACAGTTGAATAAAGGCAACTACAGAGGCATGAGGGAGGAGCTGGCCAGAATTGACTGGGAGATGAGCCTAGCAGGAAAGACAGTGGAACAGCAATGGCAGGAGTTTCTGGCAGTAATTTGGGAGACACAGCAAAAATTCATTCCTAGGAAGAAGAAGCATACTAAAAGGAGTACGAGGCAACCATGGCTGACAAGGGAAGTCAGGGACAGCATAAAAGCTCAAGAGAAAGCATACAATGCGGCGAAGAGCAGTGGGAAACCAGGGGATTGGGAAGCCTACAAAGACCAACAGAGGACAACTAAAAAAGAAATAAGGAGGGAGAAGATTAAATACGAGGGTAAACTAGCCAGTAATATAAAAGAAGATTGCAAGAGTTTTTTAGATATATAAAGGGTAAAAGAGAGGCAAAAATGGACATTGGGCCGCTGGAAAGTGACGCTGGAGAAATAGTAATGGGGAACAAAGAAATGGCGGAGGTACTGAATAGGTACTTTGCGTTAGTCTTCACAGTGGAAGACACGAGTGACATCACCAAAGTTCAAGAGAGTCAGGGGGCAGAGGTGAGTATGGTGGCCATTACCAAGGAGAAGGTGTTAGGAAAACTGAAAGGTCTGAAGATGGATAAATCACCTGGACCAGATGGATTACACCCCAGAGTTCTGAAGGAGATATCTGAAGAGATAGTGTATGCTTTAGTGGCAATCTTTCAGGAATCACTGGAGTCAGGGAGGGTCCCAGAGGACTGGAAAGTCGCTAATGTAACCCCCCTGTTTAAGAAGGGAGTGAGGCAAAAGACGGGAAATTACAGGCCGATTAGCCTGACCTTGGTCATTGGTAAGATTTTAGAGTCCATTATTAAGGATGAGATTTCAGAATACTTGGAAGTGCATGGTAAAATTGGGCCAAGTCAGCATGGTTTCATCAAGGGGAGGTCATGCCTGACAAATCTGTTAGAATTCTTTGAGGCGGTAACGAGTAGGTTAGACAAAGGAGAGCCAATGGATGTTATCTACTTGGACCTCCAGAAGGCCTTTGACAAGGTGCTGCACAGGAGGCTGCTCAGTAAGATAAGAGCCCATGGTGTTAGAGGCAAGGTACTAGCATGTATAGAAGATTGGCTGTCTGGCAGGAGGCAGAGAGTGGGGATAAGGGGGTCCTTCTCAGGATGGCAGCCAGTGACTAGTGGAGTTCCGCAGGGGTCAGTGTTGGGACCACAACTTTTCACTTTATATATTAATGATCTAGATGAAGGAACTGAGGGCATCTTGGCTAAATTTGCAGATGATACAAAGATAGGTGGAGGGGCAGGTAGTATTGAGGAGGCGGGGAGGCTGCAGGAGGATTTGGACAGGTTAGGAGAATGGGCAAAGAAGTGGCAGATGGAATACAATGTGGGGAAGTGTGAGGTCATGCACTTTGGTTGGAAGAATAGAGGCATAGACTATTTTCTAAATGGGGAGAGAATTCAGAAATCTGGAGTGCAAAGGGACTTGGGAGTCCTAGTCCAGGATTTTCTTAAGGTTAACTTGCAGGTCGAGTCTGTAGTTAGGAAGGCAAATGCAATGTTGGCATTTATTTCGAGAGGACTAGAATATAAAAGCAGGGATGTGCTGATAAGGCTTTATAGGGCTCTGGTCAGACCACATTTAGAATATTGTGAGCAATTTTGGGCCCTGTATCTCAGGAAGGCCCTGGAGAGGGTCCAGAGGAGGTTCACGAGAACGATCCCAGGAATGAAAGGCTTAACATATGAGGAACGTTTGAGGACTCTGGGTCTATACTCGATGGAGTTTAGAAGGATGAGGGGGGATCTGATTGAAACTTACAGAATACTGAAAGGCCTGGATAGAGTGGACATGGGGAAGATGTTTCCATTAGTAGGAGAGACTAGGACCCGAAGGCACAGCCTCAGAGTAAAGGGAAGACTTTTTAGAACAAAGATGAGGAGAAATTTATTAAGTCAGAGAGTGGTGAATCTATGGAATTCATTGCCACAGAAGGCTGTGGAGGCCAGGTCATTGAGTGTATTTAAGACCGAGATAGATAGGTTCTTGATTGGTAAGGGGATCAAAGGTTATGGGGAGAAGGCGGGAGAATGGGGTTGAGAAACTTATCAGCCATGATTGAATGGCAGAGCAGACTCGATGGGCCGAATGGCCTAATTTCTGCTCCTATGTCTTATGGTCTTATAATCCTCACCAAGAAACAGACTGCACAGCAGGAAGTAAAGAAGCAGGAAATACATTTAAATCCCAACTATGCTAAGAATTACACTAGCAACCAATTTAAGATCAGTTGGGCTCACAACGTAACTGGACTTATGCTCGCTAGAAACTATATATATTCATACACAGGGGCCTGTCCTCTGCAGGCAAAAGGAACATGTCCAGACATTGCACCATTTTTGACTTAAACAAAAGCTTGGAGGATAATAGTTCCCTGGTGCATTCTTCATGGCAATGCCTTGACCAGAGTCAACTTGCCAACCAATCAGCAGCCTTTTCTTATGCAGTGTAAATTTTTGCTCCCTTTGAAATTTGGTATTCTTGTGTCTGTCCTAATGGGTGCAAGATGAAAAGCTTTGACGACATGTCTCATTTTTCAGCAATACATTTAAATCATTGTACCAGAAGCAAAAGAAAGATTGGGACTTATAGATGGGATTAAGGAAGAAAGATAAAAAGACAAAAACTAAAAAGAAAATTTGTAAGAAAACTGCAATGTCTGGATTTCCAATGTTTAACTGCACTTGTGCAGATGCCCCAAGTTGCTGCTCATCTCGCTGTTACAACTGCAACAAACTCTGAGCCATTGACTCTTAAATAACAAAAATGGACAGCTTTACCAAACTATGGTACTGGTATAAATATGCATCATCTTGCACTACTATACAATAATATGTAAATATTTAAACCTGTTAAGATTCACTCATTTGGAGTAAGTGTTACTCACGTTATAAAAGTGGTGTATTTTGATGTATTTCACTCCTAAAACACAGCATAATTTTAACTGGATTTGTTTCTGTCACACTCATTAAGTACTTCCAAATGCAGGATACTACAAATCATGGGTGACTACACAATTAAAAATAGAGAAATGGAATGATAACATGCTGGTTTTTGAAGAGTCCAACCTGTAATGCCAATGGCTGTTCCTTTGCAGCTAAACCTCTTGCTTGACCTCTTGCTGGCAGAGTTTCCTGCAAACATAAAAAAATTACAATGCTTAATGCCAGATTTCATCATTTCAAACAACATTGGAAAAAATGCACATAATCTAAGCATCTGCAATATTAAAAATTGTAAGTGCTATAAAATATGATAATTATGCACCACAGTGCTGAAATAGCTGCCACACCACTGCTGACACTTAATTTACCAACGTCCATGCACCATTCCACCTGCTGAGTAGGCTCATCGTGGACAGATTGGGTAAGGTTGAAAAGCTATGTCATTGTTTACTATTACCTTTATTGGACACAATACTCAAACTATGTCATACCTCTTAATCTGAAGAGATTCAACCCTACCTTAACTAAAAGTAACAGTAAACAATGAAGTTGCTTTTTGGTGGGGGTGAGGGGGCAAGGACTTGATGCCTTCCCTCCTCTGCCCTGGTCTTGATCTCCAACCTAGATTGCAAAACAGAGATCTGATTCCTGAAATCAGACAAGGTTTTACTTGATTTGATGACTAAAAGGTGTGTGACACTTGTGTAGGTCATCTCTCTCTTCAATATGTCTCCATCATTCCTTCATATTCATCTCATCCCTCATGAGCTACCTGGAACTGGGAACTTGGCAGATGGAAATATGGTGGAAACCTGTGTCTTACAGCTACGTGCCACAGTGTACTGAGTTCTATCAAGCTTCAAAAAATATTAATTTTATGTTCAGAAATCCATATGCCCACTTATAACCAAAAGTAGTCCCTTCTTTCAAAGACAAATAAAAACTGGAGGACAATAGACAGCAGAACAGAGCACTGGTAAAGTAACTCCTCTGTATCATAAACAACTGGATAACCAACAAAGTACATTAATCATATGTTAAATGGACATTATCTCCATACAGAAGTGTTTTTTACTGTTTGAAAATGGAAAAGAGCCAGAAGTTCCATTTCTATGATGAAAGTACCACTTGCAAGTAGCACAATGATGCATTTCAACAATAGCCAAGTAGTTCCGCTTTGTATGGAATTGGTGATCTGGATGCAAATTACATTAGTTTTAAGGTACTTTTTGCTCAAGTTTCCACTCAAACCATTTGCTTATCACTGGCTGTAATTAGCGGAATTTGTGCATGTTGCCTAATTTGTGGGTGGAGCCAGCCAGGGTGGTGTAATGTTTCTTAAAGTAGCACAACAGATTGCAGAAACTTGATTTGCCTTGGATGTAATTTGCATTAAAAATTCCTTGATTTTTTTCCTCTGGTTTGGTCAATTTTGGCAAATTGTTGAAAAAGGCAGCACAACCTAGCAGAAACTTCAGGCCATCTGGTTATGAGGTTTGTTATACTACCTTTCCATGGATTCCTGTTCCTTTAAATTATTTTTTAAAATTAATTAATTTTTATACACCTTTGTTCAGTATCAACAATTTGCATCACCTTATTAAAGTAGCAGTTCACATTCACAGAACTCCACGTGATTTCTGTTCTTCTCTAGCGAAAAGGACTCAGTTAAAAAGATTCCTTTCTTTTTTAAAAATTTATTCGCGGGATGTGGCTTCACTGGCTGGGCCAGCATTTATTGCCCATCCCTAGTTGCCCTTGAGAAGTTGGTGGTGAGCTGCCTTCTTGAACTGCTGCAGTCCTTGTGGTGTAGGTACACCCACAGTGCTGTTAGGAAGGGAGCTCCAGGATTTTGAACCAGCAACAGTGAAGGAACAGCGATAAATTTCCAAGTCAGGGTGATGAGTGACTTGGAGGGGAATTTCCAGTGCTGGTGTTCCCATGTATCTGCTGCCTGAGTCCTTCTAGGTGGTAGTGGCCATGGGTTTGGAAGGTGCTGATCAGTTTAGACTATCACTTTTAAAATGTCATGTAAATTTCATTTAAATAAAATATCTGAACAGTAATTCTCTCTTTGATGTTAACTCTCCTTATAATAAAAACAGAACTTCTCCTGAAGCAATAATCACACTCCTCTCAAATATTCATGCCACTGGCTTCTCTCTTTGCCCTTTTCCAGTCCGACTACATTATTTGTGGGCTTAATCCCTCTTTCTAATCTCACATTTAAAATTGTACTACAAACAACTTGACAAATCTAATATTAATATAAACATTCCCCTCCAATTGTATTGTTAAAAAACAAAAAAAAAAGCACAGAGTAGAAATCTACCGTGGTTGCTTCTGTCAGAAAGAGGGAACAGAGCAGAAAATTATCATTAGTGAACACTGTTCACCATAGTGCAGGTGCCAGGAACACCATTCCAGGTCCATGATATTATTCATACAACTGCTGGCCATGGTCCAATAAAAACAATCTTCTGGTCTCTGTCTAGCAGGCCAACATTAATATAAGTCCAGATGTTATATAAAATAACAGACAGATGGTTGGAGAAGCATGGCAAAGTTGTACTCCATCACAGCAGTGCTTCATTTCAGACTAGGTGTGTACATGACTAACTGGTTAAAGTTACTTATCAAACAGCCATGCTTTTCATGTAACAACCTTAAAACACAGACAAGGGACTGCATGTCCTGCTTAGCATCTCTTAGCATCTGTTGATTTAGATAATAAATACAAAATTCATTAGCATTATTCAGCTAAAGTCCCAATATTGCTGCTTGTCAAACCTGTGGTATACATGTGAGAGCCTGCTTTTTCCCAATCCTGGTAGTCACTCATTCTTATTCAGTAGGGAAAATGATAACAAATTGATACAGTTCTACATGTTATACATAATAATATTCTGGGCAGCGTTCCAAGATAGTAAGATATTGTAGAGTTGAAATGGTGTTGATGTATTGCAAGGTCAAGCTTATCATAACCTCTGGATTTGTTACTACCATGTCACTCAATGCTGGATGAAACTTTACATAAAATCTGTATTTTGACAAAATGTAGAATATCTTCTTACAACGAAACATGTGAATTGTGTGCCTTTGTAAGACCCCACAGATGAGCATGTGGTGATGGCAGTTGTAATTAAGAAGAATGCATAAACACAGCTGATGTACTTTTGGTGAAAATTAAAACTCATTTTCACATTGCAATGAATTCAATTCTGTATTATAAGTATTTCTGAATGAAGTAATGACATTTTAGATGTATCTTTGTGGAATGCAATTCAGGTTGAGTCAAATGGTAAGAGCAGGGAGATGTGATTGAATGTATTTGAGGAGAGTCTGATTCTTGCTTCAGGAGAAGCTCTGCTTCTGCTATGAGAAGAGTTGAAAAATTGAACTACAAAGTTTCAGGCCTACCTCATCATCAGACACTTTGTGTGTGCCTTCTCTGCTGAAGTATAGAATTACTGTATTAAGATTTTATACTAAAGAAATCTTTGCTAAAGTAAATGGTAAAAGTATAGAATTCCACATAAATTATAATATCCCATTGTTATATCATTGAGCTTGCTCTCAAATACTATAACATAATAATGGCTTATTTTATGAACCATTCTTGAGTAGATCAGCTAGGAGGCCAACAACAGGCTGGAGTAGATTTAAGGCCTTGTATGTAAATCAGAACTTTTACAACAGTCATTAAGCCATTTAGCATAAATTTATTGTGCAGCCCACATTTGTATAATAAACTTTTCAACTTATATTAGCTTTAGAACTGTGTATTCCTGCATTATTAGTAGTAGATTATCACACATTATAATGGAGAAATAATTTCAAAAACATAGGAAAATATGGCCCAATGTTTTTAATTTTTAAATCCTAGTTTAATAGGTGATTATCTACTCATATTTACAAAGCAATTCAACAACAGTTATTCACTGTCAGTCAATAATTTTTCAATGGAGGATGTGCTCTCCTAAATCATTTTCAAAGCTGCCTGCTTCAGCCTGAGAAACATAGAAAGATTTATGGCATAGAAGGAGGCCATTCAATCCAACTTGTCTATGCAGGGAATGAAAAAGGCTTTAATTTAAAGATTAAGTTAGAAAAAATTCTAAGGGCTTTCAAATAGACTTAAAATGAACTTCAGTGTGCCTTTCAAAAGGATAGCAATACATCATGTCTGGGAGGAGCCAGGCCAAATACCATGTACATTACCTGTAGGATTTGTAAATAGATACAGGAGAGGTTGGCAAATATTAAGGAAAAAAGGCAGAATAAGATTGCCCAACGGTGTCACATACTGGATAGATGGCCCAAGATTCTATGCCATAAAGTATTGCCTAGCTACCTGTTTCACATTTAGTGGTCACCTATTCCAAGCCTCCATACAACCTTACAGTTATATAAATCATGCAAACCCATAAGTCAGGAGGGAGAAATTCAAAACGCAATGTACAATTGGTAATCTTGCCACATATCCTTCAAGAAGATCACACTGCAGACCACAGTAACATAACCTGATACGTGATCACATACTAACACCCAGTGTGGCTTGCAGGTTGGGCATCTGTCTAATATTTTACAAGTACTCTCAATTTACAGCAGCTCAAAATTACTTTTCAGCTTGTATAAAATACTTTGCATATCAGGGATAATGCCAGCATGGAAAGGCTTTCCTGGTGAAGGCATCTTTCTCTTCTCATATTTTGAAGTAGCCCTGCTGGGGTCCAAAGACCTACAAACCTAGGTACTGACAGATCCATGCAGGCCTTGTTGGGATAGATAGACCCCCTCTTCATTCCTCTCAACCCTTCTTGTCCTAGATCACCCTAAAATTTAGTAGTGTTCCAAAAGTAGTGGCCCTAATAAGATTTTAGAGTAGTTAAAATTAATTTTAAGCTCCCTGAAATACTATACTGTAAAAGCACAAGCCAAATAAGTTTTTTAAAATCATTTTGAAAAAAAATGCAAAAGTACCTCAAAAAGTAAAAATGAAATTGCCTATAAAACATTCCTAAATATGCATAACACAGCTTTAAAATCAAAGTCCATGAAAGATCTTTCACTGAAACCATTTTTGGGTTTAGAATATTGCATAATTTTTTTTTAGGAAATCAGGGTAATGAACTTCTGTAATTTTTGCAGCTTAGAGTCTTTGCTTGCCAGGAAGCAAATTCTAATATAGATCAAGTGATCCCAGTGCAGGGCACTTACTTAAAGGAATTTGAGCTGGACTTCCACGAAGTCTGGAGACTCCACAGACCTTGAAAATGGTGGCCAGGTCTCAATACAGGGATTCCTGGACCCATTCCTGGCATCCCCAATTTTCACCATCGCAGGATAAGGGTGCAAGCTGGTGCAGGTTGTGAGCCAGCACCCTGCATTCTGAATCTGGCTGACTCCACTGTGGGATAGGCATCTCCTAGCCCTCCACAATTTTTGTAGACTCAGGCCAGCTTTTCAAGGACTTGTGACTCATGGCACCTCAGCGGTGTCGTGTACAATAGTCTGAATGCGGAAACCTTTTGAAAGGTGAGTTCAAAATGACTTACTCATGCCCCCTTGCAACCTATGCTCCCCACCCACCCTCCATGTCCCCTCATACCTTCAATGCCTGCCTATGCCCCTCCACCTACCCCCATGGCCCCTCATTATCCCCATGCCAACCTTCACTTCCATGCCCATTCACCCAGTATACACTCTGTACAGAACCACTGAACCCTATACTAACAATAGCATGAAAAACCAGTCACTCATTCATAAAATTGCTTTTTCTACAACCAAGTGTCAATCATCCAGACCCTTTAAAGTATCAGTAGCAGACACTACTAGCATTTGAAACCTCCTTATTTTTTGTAAATATAAATTGTGAAATTGACAGAATAGTTCAAAGAGAAAGAGTTGTCAATCAAGCAATGTTTTCCCTCAGGTGCAGCTGATTCCACAGAGTAATAGATGTCTAGACTCTCAGCCATGTCTCATTATGCTTTCTTGACTTAAAGCAATTTTTATGAGTGGCCAACAGGTATGAGTTGGCATTAATGGGCATAGGGAATGTATGTGGGTGAGGGGTTGTGAGGGGTAAGGGATAAAGAACTGTTTTTGTTTAAAATTGTTTTTATTGTAACTGGGACAAAGTCCCAGAGCACCTAAGCAGGCCTTTTAAGCAACCTGGAATGAAAATCCCACCTTTGCAAGCATTTTCTCCCAAGCGGGCATGCCAAACTGGGAAATTTCCTGATTCCTGCTACCCGCTTTGAAGATGAAAATCCATTTCATTATGCCGGCTCCTTGTCAATCATAGGTGTTTGAGAAAGGCATCAAATTGGAAAATATTCCCTTAGACGCTCCTTTACATGTGAACCTTTGCAACGTTGCAATAAATTAATGGAGAAAAATATTCTTTATATAGCTAGCCTCTAAATTATCACTTTTCACAATTTTATGTTTTATAAAATGTTGATCCTTTTTCTATCAAAGAGTATCATTTTACAATTGAACTATCTGGACATTTCTAAGACATAACCCCAATGTCTACTTTTTATTTGAAGAGAAGCCTTTGAAAATTTATATCTCTGCCTCATTATAAAAGTGTTTCAATTTTTAAAACTCCAATGAATTTTCAGTATCAGCAAAAAGAAAACATTGCCACCCAAGTCATGACCCAACCCCTATCTTTTTGGACTTGGGGAAAGATGGCCTTCTAATACAGGTCAAAGCTGCCACATCTCATATTTCAGACAAAGCTCTGTAGCATCCAAGCTCATCCACATCAATTCAACTCCACAATTAGATGCAAAATCAGGATAAGCAAGTCACAAACTGCTAATGGTAAACTGGTGCCAAACTCGCATACCTCTATAATGACAATGGACAAGTGAGTGTCTTTGAAAAAGCTGAGGAGTCAGAGTGGATCCCTCCAAATAGAAGTTAGGCATATAACTGGCAGATCATACTGTGTGAGAATAGTCTTTTTCATTTTTTGAGCAACAGTTTAATTATTTCTTAGAGCAGTAATTCAGAGTCTGTAACAGAAAACTGTAACTGGCAGATTGTGGTGAAATTAAATCAAAGACTTTATGAGCTAAGCATGGGAAAAATAACAATGGTGAATCTGAGAAATGTCCATATTTCATTTATTGGATTAAGACTGAGATATGGAAAATATTAATTAATAATATTTAAAAATGAAATTGCTGTGTTGGAACAAATTGAAGAGTTAAGGTGATGCTTGAATTTCAAAATTGTATAATCTATCTTTAATCATTTATCAGGCTTGAATAGAACAAGGGATTAAGTGCAGCAAAGCAGGCGACTCTTTGTTGTACTTGATGTTCAATGATGTGTTGGATTATCTGTATACATTATTAATGGTAGTGTTGCTTAAGGCTTAAGTCACTAGTGTACATGAAAGGCAAGAACATCTGGACTGTTCTGCAATAATGTGTCATCAAAGTTGAATATTTAAATATCCCAATTGTACTCACAAGAGGCTCCAAAAAATCTTTGCATTTCATTTTTCTTTTTCTTTAGAACACAAAATTCCATTAAGATTAAGCTTCAAATAACAGATGCTTAGGAGGAAGTAGTATTTGTGCGTTTTGTGAAACTTATGTAGTTGAAGGAGTTCAGATGATGGCTAAAAAAAAAACCCATTTGAGCACTGGTCAAAGCCTGTATGCCATTGAACTTCTGAAATGTTTCCCAGTGGGTGATGCTCCCAGTTGGGAACATAGACGTAAACAATTTAGATTTTCCATGCATTAATGGACAGAAAATGAGCAACCTTTCAAATTTCAACAATACACTGCCAATAGAAGAGACATTAGTAAAGTTTGCTCTCATATACAAAACACCTTCATTTTTAATTCAAAATCAGCCTACAAGTAGCTTCCAAGTATCAGTTACTCACTTAATCCAGCTACCTATACCCTTTGTTCAAGTTACAGCATTATAATCAACAATAAGGATCGATGGTTTCAGAAACAAAAAAACATAGAGCCTGAATGCGCTAGGAGTGGCAATCAGCATCAGGTTGCCACTCTGCACCCAATTTCTTACTTCAATTTTTCTTCAAACCTATCTCGCCCAACCTTCCAACTCAGGCCAGTCCGGGGGCAGTGCAGCACATCCCTGGGGCCCAATATCGAAGTCCCAGAGAATCAAAGGGTTACACCACTACCTCCACCCCCACCATTTTTTTTAACAGCACTAGCTGCCGTAAACCAGGTAAGTTTAAAGGTCCATTGAAATTTAAAGGTTCTTGACAGGCCAGGAAGAAGGTGAGTGTCTCAGGTAAGTGGATAGGATTTGGGGGTGGGGAGTGATTGCAGGTCGGGGGAGATATTGAAGGTCGGGGGGAGATATCAAAGCTCAGGGGAGATATGGGAGATTGTGGGATATTGGAGATTGGGCCTTTGGGGTGGGGGGGGTAGTTGGAAGTCCCCTGGGTGGGGTAGTCGGGGGTGGGGATGAGCCCTGGGGGGTGAAGGGGGGAGGGGGAAGTCTCCTGGTGGGGTTGTGGGTCAGGGAGTCGAGTGGGGGGTGGCAGTCAAGGGTGGTAGTTGGGAGGCGGGGGGAGTTCCCTGGTGTGGGTCTGTACAACAGTTGTCTAGAAGTTAGAAATGGTATTAATCATTCTAACTTTTTCTGGATAACTAGTGGTATAACTTAGTTGGAACCTCCGCAGATTGCAATTTAAATCTCATTTTTGGATGGTATTCAGTGCATCAGTTGTTAGCACTTCTAATGTGCAAACCTTAACTGGGAACTTGCAAAGGGGATTCCCTGGTACATCTTTGGCGTAAATCCCCTCAATACGATGCTGGGCAGCTCAGAAGTTATGGCTCAAAGTCATAAGTGACTTATTTCAGTCATGCTCCTGTCCTCAGTATATTTACACAATAGAAGGCAATTTTCTAATTTTGTATTAATGGTGGAGAACTTTGCCTGTTGGCAATTCATTTGAAATTTTGACATGCATTTCTCATCACTTCAATGATTTGAAAATGATGTGCAATTTTTTTTGGTTGAAGGAGTTAATCAATGCCATATTTGTTTATTCCATGTACCTGTATATATGTTATGTTGAGGGATTCTCCTCGTCTCACCTCAGGCTTGTGAATTTTGTACTTCTCTAGTTCTGCAGTTACAATCTAAGTTAAGTAACTTATTCATAACTTCACTATACATTTCATTTGTCAACATTCCATCAGCCAATTATTGGACTTCGAACAGATCGCTACAACTTAGTAATGTTACGTTAGTTACTTGCAGCTTAACAGTTTAATGGCTGTAAATTCTTGTCTGAATATTAATATGTCAATGAGTTAACCAATGTGCTAAAAAATATACCTTTTAGATTTATCAGCAAATGTTAGTACCAGTCCTGCCCTCCATTTATTGGGGCACATTTTGCTGTAGTAGAGCATCTAAATGTCTCCGCCATTAGCTAGACATGCCTCTGAAACCTTCAGTTCAAAAAAATGGTGCACTAAGTTGCGATAGAAACAGGGCTTCTAGGACCTAAGTGAACAGGATATCTCCTTAACTAATAAGCTTTAAAGATTGGGAAATAAACAGCAGATGGACTGAGAAAAACGGTGAACTCAAAGTGAAAATTCAAAGTCAAATCAGGTACCAGAAGAGAAAAAGAGAAGGAAGGAAAGATTAGATTAAAAGAGAGATGAAAGAGACAGAAAAGTCATAAAATAATTTAAAGTTTGACATTTTTTAAATCTCCTAAAACAATCACATTCTGAAGGCATGAGACTTATAAAAGTCAAGCTCATACCTACTGGGCAAATACAGCAATGTTATGCTTTTCAATACACGTCAATGTTGAGCCAGACAGCAAAATGGCATTTTATTGAAGATAATGGTGGAGCGATGCAACTCAGACTGCAACTTTCAGGTATTGATATTTCACCACACATCTACCCTGCACCGGCAGTTGCTCTACCATTTTTGCATAAATAATGGTGAGTGCCATTAACTTCACTGTTATTTTGACAGCAAAATCGGGCCCAGCATTTACAAAGAGTGTAACAGCAGGGAATCAGAATAGACCTCTAGCCTACACAGAAAAAGCCTTTACCGTTTCTCATCACTTCTGCTTTCTATTGCCTAGTCCATATTCAATCAAGCTATACCATTTGCCATTTATTCCATCAACTTTCATTTTTTAAAAAAGGTTTTATACTTGAAATTATATCAATTGCCTTCTGAAAAGCCAACTGAACTATATTCATGAGATACCAATTAATTGTTCATTTTGTTACCTCGCCAAAGAATTCCAGCAGATCAGAGACATCATAGGAGTGCGCCATATGATGTATTTCTGGTTATTTGTGCTTTTAAAACCAAAATGGTATGGTATGGTGATTAAATGTTAAAAGCCACTTTGACTTGTGAAATCAATCAGAGAACAGCAGGCTTTCATAGATGATTTCTTGAGCTAAAATGTCACACTTATCCAACATAACAGTTCTCTCAAAATGTCGTGGCTCAGAATACCTTCACCAACTCAACAAACACAATTACCGGCTGCCAATCAATATCTTATTTCATGCACTCAGCAGAAGAGGGATACAGCTGAGACAAATTGCAGCCAAATGTAATTTGCTGGAAGTAATGTATCTTACCCATGATCTGGGACATCTTCTGTCACTTGAGAGACTGAATATATGGTTTTGCCCTCATCTGAGGATACTCCAGCAATGTCTATCCATGCTCTTAAAAAGGAGGTGCATTCCCTTGGCATTCTCACTGGTAAGTGTGGGGACAGGTTTCTTGGCAGCTATGAAGATAATGAAGTTCTCTATAATTGCTTTCTCTATTTATCAATTGAAGCCAGACAGGATTGGAAACTTTTGAACAGTAATCTGGGCATTCAGTAGAGATACTCTGATTGGGCCTGGGTTCTCTGGAGGTTTCACCATCGATGGTCCTGAAGTTGCTGCTAGCTCCATGCTGGACTTCAGGGATCATACATGACTATATAGGGGCTGGCAGTGAACTCAGTTATAGTAATCACCAGACTTTTCAGGGTGCTTGGGACAGTACGAAATATTAATGCACAAATAGCATCCTTTTTAAAATGCTGGTCCAGTGAATTCTTGTGCGCGGCAATGGAGGAAGAATGCAAACTACCAGTAGCACCCCTCCTCCTCTGCTACAACCACATGCTTCTTAAATGGAAGTAATAAAATGTGGTGCAGTATGGCCATGAGAAGCTTGGAAAGAATTGCTTGTTGAACACATAGCGTGCACCAATTATAACAAAATAAAAAATTTATTTTGGGATTTCAACTACTACCTGCACTTTGATTTTTATCACAATTACTTTTTGAGGACTACAATTGAAGCACTGAATTAACCAGCCATGCTCAAAAGCACAAGTATTAGGTAAGAGGACAATTCTATACAAAAGATGTTGTGAATTGACTCAGAGGGGACAAAACTGTATAGTCCCAGAAAACAGGCACATGAATTGTGATGCACAATTAACCTGTGCCCATTCCATCCAATGCAAGCAACATGCAAACTTTGTGCTGACTGCTGATTTTCATGATAGTTGCATACACCCTAGCACTAAATATGCTGTTGATTGGTTGCACACCTCAGAAGAGGGTCCAACTCCCAAAGCTCACACCTCTTAAAGCTACCCTGTACTACTTAAAGCTAGTCTTACACCTCTTAAAAAGGTGTACTCTGACTGCAGCAGTCCAACAAGTGGCTGGAGAAGATATTATGAACAGGAAGTACACTAACTAATGCAATAGGGCAGAGAATGTCCTCTAAGGTTCTCAACACAGCACTGGTGGTATTGGCGCAGGTGATGGAAAGGAGGAGAGAGGTCCTCTATCCATAGGGATCCAGAAGGCCCTCCAGACAAACCCTAAGAAGGCAATGAAAGTAGATAGTCATTGCAGTCAATGGAAGCAGCGTAGTCCTGAGGGCCTCGACGCATTGCCACCAGATGTTTAATGATATCACACAAGTGATCAAGGTCAGTAAATTCACCAGCCATGCTTCTTCACTCACATACCAACGATCTCTATCAATGATGACTCATACTGAATGTTCATTGCTTCACCTCAGCCTCACATACTTGGTATGCATGCATGTCTCATGCTCACATTTCACAGCCTGCATACACTGCCAGTTACTCAACCACGACAGGCACATTGCTCAAACACATAGCACCACAATCACCCATTTCCCTCTCTCTTGCAGGACAAGGTGGCGTATAACCAGAGGCAGCAGAAGCTAACCAATTGAACACAGGCATGAATGCATGTCCTCACTCCCCACCACCACCCCCCCAACCCATGGAGGAGATGGGGCTGAAAATATCAAAAATGAGAGAATGCTCTTAATGAATCCTCTCTCCTTTATTGCACAACCTCTTCTGATTTACAAGCTGTGCCTGGTGTAAACGTGTACCCATTGCTTTCTTTCCCACAACACTTTCAGGTACACAAGAGCTGCCACCTGACTAGGCATGGTGGAAGACCAAGTGATGGAAGAGTAAGAAGACAACAATGAAGAAGAAACACTGACACTCAATCTCATGTTTGCAGCCACCAGCTCAGATAATGATACTGTAAAACCTTCAGATGGTAGCTTAAGAAGCAGAATCTGCACATGATGATACAACGGGCACAAATGGCCTGCAATCAGGGCAGGGAACAAGGTTCCATCTTGCCAAAGGGCAAGGCCACATATGAGCTCTGCAGAGGATGCAGATAAGGATGTCAATGGAGCTGCCTACAGAAGGGTATGCACAACAAAATGCTTGGTACCTTGGCAGGCCTGCCAGAACTGCGAGCGTTGTCAAAGTAAGTGGCAGAGTCTGGCATCAACTCGGCACAGGGCTTTGAGCAGAGCTCTTAGCCCATTCTTTCCAATGAGGATGACTCATTCCATGACTTGCAAACCCGTCCATGACTCAGCATCTGACGGCTGATGTCTCAGCTTCCATTGCAGCAAGACAGAAGCACCTGACATTTGGGTGCTACAGTGAAAGCTCAGACTGAAGTCATACAATCTCAATTTGCTGTCAAGCAAGTTCAGATTATTGTCATCATTGTTGCAACACCAGTGTGCAAAGTGGCTTACAGGGTTTCACAGATGTCCAGCTGTCTGTCATGCAACAGATTACTTGGATTGTTGAGGCACAGAGAGTGTGAGTGACACCATGGAGCATGAACCTGCTGTCCTCAGGATGGCAGCTTTCGTCCTCTCACTGCTACCACCACCAATGCTCTTGCTGTTGCCAGCCGAGACTGCTGCCAGCCATATCAAGATGGCATAGTCTAAAGCTGGAGCTTCTAGTGCCCAGAGCTAGTCAAGGTTGCCCTGCAAGGCTATCTGCAGTCTCCCATCAGCCTGCTGCAATCATTTGGGTAGCACTATATTGGAGCACTAGGGCAGACATAGACATACAGAAGACAGGCACTAAAGGAATGTACAAAGGTGATTAGTTCACTTTTGTATGGAATATTGGATGGTTTGGTTTATAAAGTTGGTTTGGAATGTGGCGGTTTTAATTTCACTTTTTAATTTTGGCCAAGGGAAAGCTGTGATGGTCAGGTCAGATAAGGTGTGGGGCTGTTGTAGAATGGGAATTGGGGTATTGGGGTTGCATTCACTGGTACAAGAGTCAGATGAATTGATCACAGACAGTCTATCCAGAATAGGGGTGTGTTGGTTGCCTGCTCTTCTTCTTCCTTCTCAGCTAGTTGCCATATGCCTCACGGCAATGGCTTTGTCCTCATTATAGTGAGGTTATGCAGTAGGCAGCAGACAATGCCAAGTTTTTTCTGAGCCCTGCAGGGCTCCTCTACAGCGGTCCAGGCAGCAGAAGCATTGTTTAAGCACCCATTGGGCTGCTCGATCATATTTCATGTGGCAGCATGCCTTTTGTCCAAGTGTGCATGGGTTAAACACCAGAGTGATGAGCCAGGTGGTCAGTGGATAGTCCTTGTTGCCCAGTATCCATCCTCTGGTTTGTCATGGTGGTGTAAATGCATTTAGCACAGCAGACTGCCACAAAACAAAGTCATCATGACTGCTGCCAAGATACCGGACGTTGACCCTGCATGTTGCACTGAATATGGTCATACACCAGCTGGACATTAAGGGAGTGGAATCCCTTCTGGTTGGAGTACATCTTAGAATTTACATGCAGTGCCCACGAAATGACATGCGTGCAGTCATTGGCATCCTGCACCATGGAGAAGACAGCAAATCCAATTAAGCTGCATGCTCACTCTGCCTGCTTCTCTTTGGCAATACAGAATGAAATGTATTCAACTTTCATTGCATACAGAAGCCTCAATGATCTTGTGTAGGCAACAGTGGATGGAAAACTGGGAGATGTTGTAAATATCGCCAGCTCCACACTGCAAGAAGCACAAGGCATAAAAGTTCATGCCATGTTCACCTTCACAGCCATTGGCATGCAGCCCTTGTCCTGCTTCAAGGCTGCAGTTCAGTCTGCAGTAGGTGGCATATTTCAGTGAGGACATCCTCACTGAAGTGAAGATGTCTGAAACAATGTTCCTCGCCAAAGATGAGTTGAAGAATTTCTCCGTGAAAATCCTGGGCAGATATGTCCTCCTGCTCATCCCTCTTTGAGCAGTATGTCCTCCTCTGTGCCACCTCTACTCATTCTCCCTGTCATATTGTAGCCTTAGGGAGATGTAAATTCTGGACCCATGTCTGGGAACAAGTGTGTGTCTAGAACTCTTGAAGTCAGGGCCAGTACTACAGCATCTGCCTCATCAGTCCCTGTAGACTTCAGCAACTTTAGTTGATCTATTTGATGATAAGGCTGATGGGGGGGATCCTTCCTACTGCTGAACACATGTTCAGCTGTGTGAGGTTAAGAGGTGTTAGATGGAACAATCAAGTCGAAAATGGCACCTCTAGAGACAAATTAGCATGATACACTGACTGACAGATACCACAATCTGCTTATTGTATATATTTATGATAAAACTCTTAGCGCCAACGTTAATGCCCATACCAAAATGACATCCAGTATAGCCAGCACCAGAAGCGTGCACTCCTTCTCCAGAAAGTGATGAAAATGAGGGAGCAAATTACCCCTGCACCATACAGGGTAGGTAAAAAAAAAAGGCAAGTGATCACTAATCCCTTCTCTTATCTTTCAATGAAAAATGGTAACTGGACTGGAGTAACCTATATCAGTCATTTAATGCTCTGCACCTGCAAACATTAAAGTGACCATGTTAAACAATTTGATGGAAAGTAAATTTAGCACATTAATCTAAAAAAAACTGCTCATTACCGGAGTGCTATTATAGCTTTTTCAACCTTTTAATTCACAAGTTCATGAAATGACAGATTGCTGTAAAGCAGAAGCAGTTGGACACAGGCACACACACAAGCAATTTCAGGTTTTCCTACAGCTTACAAGGTGCAATGATCAATTTGTGGAAAAAGACAGCAATTCATGTGCTACTTGCAACAATTTTGCGACACTAGCAAAATTAGCTGGGTTTTCCAGAATTGGTCTATACAGTAATCACCCAGCAGATGGAGACTGTTAACCATATTTAAGAGCACACAAGTTTCACATTAAAATATTTGAGATTTTTTGATAAAGAAATCATAAAATATATCTTAAGTTTCAGCAATTTTCAGCTGTTAAGGATGTATCTCTTTTATCTCAGTTACGGTTTCTGCTCATAAATTGTCATGCATTTTAGTTGACTGTTTGTACTTTTCTACGCAAACTGAAATTTCTGGCCATAAACTCTTTCAGAGCCAACTATTTAACATCTGCAACTCTGACCCATAAGTCAAGAGTCACAATGCACATTGCTGAATGGAACACAGCTACAGTAACAGCTACATCATACAGCACTAGTAATTACAATGCAAAGTGATAACTGATTACAATGCAGAATGGAACTGCAACATAATAGCTTATGATGTAATAAAATCAACATCAAAAACTGATGCAGTTAATCTTTTTAACTCAGCAAAGAGCAAAGTGAGCAACTTACCCGAGTGATGCATAAAATTTAAAAAGTAAAATTCCAGTACATTCAAACTTAACGGTTTTTACAATAACTTAAGGGACTTTAAAAAATCTACTTCTAGTCAATTGGACATGTCACTAATAAAACTCTTGCTAGATAAATACTAGAACTAGAACTACTTTAACCCTGGACTGTGATCCTGCTTCTATACCAAAACACTTCATATCCAGAGACTTCAATAAAATACAAGAACACTTCAAGATGCTGCACTTCATACAAGTAGAGCTGCAGACAGGTGTGCAAGAGTTAAGATGCTATAATATGGGTCACAAACCTGTCAGTTTAACCTTTAATTTTCACATTATAACAATGTTATAAACAACCCTTGAATACAGCAACTCAAGTTACTTTTCAGGAAAATTCATGCTTTACCTTTTTCTTTGGATTTTATACAGAACAAAATAAATTCCAGTTACTTTCACTATCCGAAAAGTGGTTTCCATTGATTTTCCATCAGATGAGATAGATCTTATGACAAATGTGTGTGAATGAAGACTTTAAGATACTCAGGTGCAGGAACGCCCCAAGGCTGATAAAGGATATGGCATAGATTAGGTCAATCAGGAAAGAGAGATTAGGTGACTGACTTAAAACCCTGAAGATTGTACTGGATCAGAAAGACTGGGAGAGAAACAGAGTTCATAGATTTCAGCTACTTATAAAGATTTGTTAGAATAAGGACTTTCACTGAAAGTTTTGTAAAATTATTTATTTTGCGTTTAAGCAGGAGAGCTCGGTGAAGCAATAATTCTACAGAGAGGGATGGAGCATTGTGATTAGAAGCAAGGGGAAAAATTGTCTTTCAGATGAGAAGACTTAAACATTTTTCCTTGCAGGGGCAAGAGAAGGATAAAAGCCTACCCAAATATGCATAAATATATGCACATAAGTTTCATGAACAGGGAGAACTGTAAAAAGACTTCAAAAAATATAGGCAATTTTGTAGAATGGACGGACAGGTGGAAAATAAAATTTAATGTAGACAAATGAGAAGCATTTATTTTCGGAGAAAAAATAAGAAATGTGAGTATATGGTTAAAGATAAGGTACTGATAGATGTGCACAAAGAAAGAAAATTAAGAGTTTAAATCATTATTTC
Organism: Carcharodon carcharias; assembly: GCF_017639515.1. Taxonomy (NCBI): domain Eukaryota; kingdom Metazoa; phylum Chordata; class Chondrichthyes; order Lamniformes; family Lamnidae; genus Carcharodon; species Carcharodon carcharias. Next base: position 32,980,407 of record NC_054487.1, on the reverse strand, counting down.
CCCAAAAGGATGAATGCAGGTAGATAAAGCCATAAAAGATCAGCAGAGTTTGGGAACAGAAATACCTGGAAAAACTCAGCAGGTCTGGCAGCATCGGCGGAGAAGAGCACAGTTGATGTCTTGAGTCCTCATGACCCTTCAACAGAACTGTTGAAGGGTCATGAGGACTCGAAACGTCAACTGTGCTCTTCTCCGCCGATGCTGCCAGACCTGCTGAGTTTTTCCAGGTATTTCTGTTTCTGTTTTTGTTTTGGATTTCCAGTATCCAGTTTTTTGCTTTTATAGCAGAGTTTGGGGTTTTGTAAATCAAGTTACAGAGTACAAAACTAAAGAAATAATGATTAATTTAATCGGACAGTGGGATTAATTTTGGATTTCTGAGGTCTACAGCCAGCAAGACACAATGCACCAAATGAACTCCTTAAGTGTTAGAAGTATCTGTGGTTCTATGAGATACACTTTACAGAAGCAGAAAATCAGTCACACATTGAATTAAAAGCAAAAACGCTATTTGTTTGGACTATATACAAGATATTTCCAGATGTTGTGCTTCATGCTGTAACTCCTAAATGTTGTGAACCCAAAGTGGTATACAATTAGTAGTATAACCAAATGCAAGTGACTTTCTACTTAAAACAAAATTCATGATTACATTTTACTCAGTGGAGCCTTTCCCTGTTGTTCTGAGTCTCATGGCCATTTGGTAAATTGATATGGAAGATAATTTAAAAATGGGTAAATTAATCCAGGAATTTGTAATGAAACAATTGATGACACAATTATACAACTATTCCTTTATTATACATTCACAGGATGTAAACATCACTGGCAATGCCAGCATTTATTGCCCATCCCTAATTATTCTTGAGAAGGTGGTTTCGAGCCACATTCTTAAACTGCTGCAATCCATGTAAGGAAGGTACTTGCAGTGCTGTTAGGGAGGGAGTCCCAGGAATTTGACTCAGTGACAATGATGGGACAGCAATATATTTTCAAGTCAGGATGGTGTGAGACTTGGAAGTGGTGCTCTTCCCATGTACTTTCTGTCCTTGTACTTTTATGTCATACAGGTCAAGGATTTGGGAGGTGCTATCAAAGAAGCCTTATCAAGCTACTGCAATGCATTGTATAGATGGCACACACTAAAGCCATGGTGCACTGGTGGAGGGAGTGAATGTTTAAGATATGGATGGGGTGCCAGTTGATATCCCAAGTTTCAAGTTGGCAGGCTGTGACTAGTACAGTGCTGCAAGGATCAGCGTTGGGGCCTCAGTTATTTACAAGCTATATCAATGACTGCAATGAGGGGAGAGAGTAATGTATCTAACTTTGCTGACAATGCAAAGCTAGAATTGTAAGCTGTGAGGAGGGCACATAGGCTGCAAAGAGATATAGACAGGGTCAGTGAGTGAGCAACAAGATGGCAGATGGAGTATAATATGGGGAAATGTCAAATCATTTATTTTGGGTGTAAATATAGAAAAGCAGAATATATTTTTTAAAAGTGTGAAACTTGTAAACGTTGATGTTCAGAAAGACTTGGGTGCGCTCCTACAATGAACACAAAGTTAACATGCAGGTACAACAAGTAATTAGGAAGACAAATGGCATGTTAGCCTTTATTGCAAAGCAATTGAAACGCAGGAATAAAAACGTCTTGCTACAATTGTACAAGGCTTTGCTGAGGTCATACCTTGTAATACTGTGTGAAGTTTTGGTCTCCATATTTAAGGAAGGATATATTTGCATTGGAGGCAGCATAGCAAAGGTTCACTAAATTGGTCCTGGAATGAGTGGGTTGTCCTATAATGAGAGGCTAAGGAAATTGGACCCTATATTCTCTGGAGATTAGAAAAATGAGATGTAATCTCATTGAAATACACAAGATTCAATACACAAGGTTCTTAAGCAGCTTGACAGGGTAGACAACATTGAGAGGCTATTTCTGCTGGCTGGGGAATCTAAAACAAGGGAACATTGCCCCCTCATCCTGAAACTATTCATTAGGACTGAGATGAGGAGAAACTTATTCAAAGGGTTGTGAATTCCTGGAATTTTCTAACCCATAGGGTTGTTGATGCTCCATTATGGTTCATTCATCCAGCAGCTAGTTGAAGTAAAAAATACTAAAAGCCAGTCTTTTACTTAATACTGGGATGTATTTACAAAGTGAGACATTCCAAGTGTCTACCTCCTCACTAACCAACACAGTGTCCCTAAAGTGTCTCTTTATTTTTTTCACGTAAACCAATCAAATTTATTATAGAATTTACAGATTAACTCTAGACTGCAAGTTAAACTCTTGAACGCCTAGGAGCTCATATTTGAAATATTAAACAAGTAATTGTTAAGAATTCTAGTGTACATTTATTTCTTCCACTTGTTACTTTCATAATCCCACTTTGAAGCAATGCCTTCAACTGGGTTCATCTTTATTTCCAACATTCTCTTGGTCTGCTTCCACCTTCCATTCATCAGAGAAAGGTGTGAGGAACATCACCATATACAAACATCCTCTGCCAGAAGACAAATCAGTCCAGTAAAACCCAGCGCGAAAAGGGCTCCACCAACAACAGTTTTCCATTCATTTGATGACTTGTGCATCTCTGCAAAGCTTTGGTAAAAGAGAATGTGATGCAACTTGAGCTTCTCATCACTGGAAAGAGAAATCAAAGAACTTCTCTCATCCTGCTTCAAGGACTTCTGCTCTCCAGACAGTTGATCCACAAAGTTAACAGCTTAAATACTTAAATCAGTCCCCTCCCACCTGTATAACTTTGACCTTAATTTATAGATTCCCCCTCTCCCCCTCTTTTTCTCTAAATCAAAATTTTACAATGTACAAATATTTTAAACTAATCAAAAAAAAGAGAAACAAAATTGATTTTCCATGTTCTATACACATTATAATACTAGATGTCCCTCTTCTAGAACCTCCAATAATCTTGTAGTACAAGCATTCTTTTTTGTGTAACGATCAGATAACTGATCCTTGCATCAACTCATTAGATGTTGGAGATTTCCTTTCTTTCTAAGATCTGTTTTACACCAGGAAGGTTTAAACATTTTCACCCACTTTGTGGAATGTACATCGTCCATTGATGGCAGTCTATTCTCAGTATAGAATTTCCACTAAAATGTTTGAAAAGTCAAACCCCTTTCAATTGCCTCTACAAGATAGAGTGTTTCCACAGCTAAAGTACCTTTGACCACACTTTTTATTTTCTTAGCTTTCCAGGCTAAGGGATATTTCCCAGCTTCATGCACCAAAAATATTACAAGACCTGCTGCATTTGAATACCCATCCAGAAGATAGACTTGGGAAGTATCACTAAAATGACTAAATTTCATGTACTTTGAGTCCCCAAAGGCTGGAAACTTGAGAATGCATTTCTACATATTTAATTTTTAAAAAGACTGAACTAGTCACATACCTCCATTCACTGGAATGGTCCGGCATGTACATAACCTCTGTATGTATTCTATTGTATCTTTAGATACAATACCCTTATCCCGCACATCCAAGTCATTTTGGCTAATACTACTCGGCCCCTCAGCAGTATTCTGTTCCTCAGAACTGCCAAACACACAAGTATGAGACTTAGAGGGTACCTCATTGCCTTTTATTAACTGCTCAGATTCTGAAAGTTTGTAAGCAACCCCAATTAACCATGATGAATGGACCTTAATACTTTGACTGCCATGTTGGACAACAACTGTCTTACCATCTCACTTACCAAGACCATTCCACTCTTTACTACCCTCTGTTTTATAGTATACAGAATCCCTAAGTTGGATGGTCTTATGAGGCCTTAGAGCTCTCCATATTTTCTCTCAGGCTTCAGCCTTGATGAATGCAAGTGTGCAGAAAAAATTGAATTAATCATAATCCCTTCTAGGGCAGGTAGACTATCACAGAGCACAGAAGGTAATTTAGGATTCCTCCCATAGACCAATTGATAGGGACTATACCACTCACTGCCGCTCAGTGCTAATAAAGTGGTTAACTCCAGTTATTTTGCAGGGAAATACCACTCTTTTTAGTGACCTCAGTGTGTTTTCAACCCCAGGCCTGAAACAAGTAGAACTTTCATATTCCCTGCCTTTACATCAATCCTTACTACTGTGTGAATCTAAATAACATTTTATCTGTTCCACACACTGTCAAGGTGCAACCACTATCTAATGTGGCACAATTAACTGATCCATGACTAATACACATTACTGGACTAAAGCTTCTTGTGACTAGTACAATTCCCTCAGACTGATCATTATCATCATCTTCAACTTCTGAATTCTGTGTCATGCATTGCTTTGAAAATCCCGCTGTTTCGCTTTGGAAAGTTCATTGCATAATTGCATTTTGGGTCGCATCTGTTAATTGTTCCCCAGGCATTCAAGTGTTTCATTTGTCTATTATTGCTGCCGAAATTCGGTTGTGATATCAAGATCGATCAAAAGTGCTTTCATCCTCATTTCTTCTGTAACTCTTCCATTGTACTGAAGGCTGTACCCAGTCTCTGAACAATCACGAAAGGCTGCAATCATTGAGTCCCCCATCCTTTGTGACATCACAAATGTCCCATCTACACCATCAAGGCTGCTAGAAATGATTGTTTCCCCAGGAATGTTTTTAAAGCAGCAGACATTTGATCCAAAAGGGTACCTTTTTCTGTGAACCAAACACCAGTTACAACCAGGAGCCCATCCATATATGACATCTTAGCACAATCCAGCAATTTAACTACAAGAACCAAATAAGGAATCTCCAAATTTAATTTCTGCAATCTTTTATACACAGTTGTTAAAGTACATGATGTATTCCTCAATGGAATGACAGTCCATCTTTCGGAATCTATTGAAGTCTGACCATGCCTCATAGGCATCTAATAGATTATCTTTGTTGATTTTATTCATGAAACTTAGTAGAAAATCTAAACCTTCATCGGTATCCAACTGAGGCATCTAACTCAAAATACTTTGCTTTTGGTTTTACTTTTGTTAGAAGTGACAATGTCAAGGGCATATCTTGTTTTCTCTTTGGTAAGGATGTAACCCATGTCCACATATCCACTTTATTTTTCCACTTGCCATTAGGTTTGGATTTGGAGAACATCAGTCAGTAGTTATATCCTGACAATTTACAATTGCTTTCATTCTTCACAAAATCAACTCAGATTACAATCTTCTGAAAAATATTTTTTGGTTTCTAATCTTCACCTTTAGGCAACATTCCTTGCTACCATGTTAATTCATCCAGCAGCCAGTTGGTGAAGTAAGAAACTAAAAGCCAATATTTTACTTCAAACTGGATTTATTTACAGAGTGAAACATTCCAAGAGTCTACCCCCTTATTAACCAACAGTGTCCTTAAAGTGTTTCTTTATATGCCTTTGAGCAATCAAATTTTAAAAAGTCTAATTAACTACCCCTTAAGAGGAGCACTGTAACAAAAAGCTTTAAAGGAAACATCAAATTACATTAAAATTTCATTCTGGGGGGAGATAATGCACTCCAGCCTCTGTGGCACCTCTGTGCCTCAAGCATACCAGTGAACACCGTATACTCCCTCTCTAAGGGCACCCGGACATAACCATGAAAGAGAGAGATAGACACTCAGGTCGAACGAGTCCCTCAACCACCATTGCCTGGACCTGTTTATGGCCACCTTGGCCAGGCCCAGCAGCAGACTAGAAGAGTGCCATAGGACCTGTCACATCTACCTAAGAGGGTAAACAGGGCCTTGGTTTAACATCTCATGGAAAGGCAGCACCTCAATACCGTATGGGAGTACTAGCCTAGATTTTTGCACTGAAGCCTCTGGAGTGGGACTTTCTAACTCAGAGGTAAGAATGCTACCCACTAAGCCACAGCACTCTTGGGAAGTCTCTCTTCATAAATACTGGTCCGGACACCAGGGATAACTCCCCTGCTGTCCAGGATAATTTACATCCACCTGAAAGGGCAAATAGGACCCCAGTCTAACATCTCACTTGAAAAATGTGCCTCTGACAGAGAAATACTTGCTCAGTTTTTCACTAAAGCAACAGCCTAAATTTTGTGCTCAAGTCCTAGAGTAGGACTAGAACCCACAACCTTCTGAATCAGAGGCAAGAGTACTACCCAATGAACAACAGCTGACTACTGTCTCTTCATATGCACTCAAGTGCTTAATCAATCAATACCCTCCACCTGTATATCCTTGATCTTAATTTATACAATTAACATATAATTAACATCACTGAATATATTTAAGGCTGGGATAGAGAGATTTTTGGACTCTCAGAAAATCAAGTGATATGGGGAGTAGGCAGAAAAGTGAAGTTGAAGCCAAAGATCAGCCATGATTACACTGAATGATGGAGCAGGCTTGATGTACTGTATGGTCTACTCCTGCTCCTATCTCTTGTGCCAATCAAAAAGGCTGCTTTACCTTACTGCAATCAGAAGAAAGTATTGTCAGAAACTGAGAAACTACTCAAATAGGAAATGACACCCAACTGTAAACCTAGTGAGGTGCAGACATATTTCAAGAGAGAAGGAAGTGGGAAGATAAATCAAGCCACAGTGCTCTTGTGACCTCCAAGCAACTGTTCTGAGCAGCACTGATGGGAGCTTATTTAGATTGATGTACGAGAATCAGAAAATAAATCATGAAAATGAACAAAATTAAGGCTTGTTAGGATTATCAGAAATGCAAGTATCACAATTGTTTCACTTTACCAGCTACAATTAGACAGAGGCCCACAGAACCAGGTAAGAATTCACTGTAAAGATAGCCATAAAGGTTTGATAAAAAGTCTTTTAAGAACAAAATTATGTTCACAGAAAATTGTTTTTGTGGTCATAAACCACAAAAGCTTAATGTCAGGTCTTGATCATGTGGTTGGCCATACACCTTGTTAAATGTGGATTAGGATCGTTGATGTGGGAAATGGGAAAAACCACGTCTGTGCAATAAGGGTATTCTTTGGAGGTTTGGGTTACGAGTAAAGAGAAAGCATTATTTTGCATTTGGCTATAATATACCTGACCACGGTGTGCTTGACACTAACACTGGGTACTGGAAATAGAAAACTATTTTATTTTCTGGTGACAAGATTCTCCATTGGGATGTGTACAAAAAGCATATACTGGTGATTTTTTTTTTTAAAAAACCATCGAGGGCTAAAGGGCTAAGGAGGGGTCTAAAGGAAATGTATAACTCACAAGCCAGAAACTTCTCAGAGGTGCCACAGAGGCTGGAGTGCATTAACTCCCCCCAGAATGCAATGGGTGGATTTACCAAGAATGAATAAACATGACTATGGGGGATTTCATTTCCCAGATCAAATGTAAACTTACACAAAAAGCTAACAGAGGAGGAAGACTATTCAACCCATCTTACTTCAGCCAGCTAAAACATCCCATTTGCCTATTGCTGCATATAGTTGTTTGTTAAATAATTCCAAGATTTTCTTTCACCAATACCCAGAACCTATTCCAAGTGTTGATCACTCTTTGCAGAAGAACCATCTCTAAATATCAATTCTAAAGTTACAATTGTAAAACTTATAAGTTTCAGTTGTATCCTTTCATCCTGCTCCCAGTTTAATTTAACAGTAATATTCTAGATTAATCCTTTCCATACTATTTATTCCCTTACATAACATTACCACTTGGATACCTCCTTTCCAAGCTGAAAAGACCAAGTATTCAAGACTGGGAACTAAATATAGCAGATTATAAAGTCTGCAGGAAAGATAGGGAAAATGGTACTTGGATAGGGGTAGCCTTAGTGATTAAGGATGAAATCATTTTGATGATAATAGAGGATATAACAAAAGGTAAGAAGGCAGTGGAGAGTTTAGGGGTAGAATTAACAAGACTTGTCTTTATAAAGCACTGTTAACATAATAAAACATCCCAAGTCACTTCACAGGAGCATTATAAAGCAAAATTTGATATTGAGCCATGTAAAGAGATATTTGGACAGAAGAACAAAAGGGTCAAAGAGGGAGGTTTTAAGGAGTGCCTTAAAGGAAGAAAGAGAGGTAGAAGGACAGAGAGGTTTAGAGGAGGAATTCCAGAGATTTGGGCCTTTGCAGCTGAAGGAATGGTCACCAATAGTGGAACAATTAAAATCGAGAATGCTCAAAAGGCCAGAATTAAAGAAGTGCAGACATCAGGGTGGGTTGTCAAGCTGAAGAAGATTACAAAGATAGAGAAGGATGAGAATTTTAAAACTGAGGCATAGCCTAACTGGGAGCCAATGTAGGTCAACCAGCACAGGGCTGATAGGTGAATTGGACTTAATTCAAGTTATGACATCTCTACCTCTGCTTGTAGAGACTCCTACCAGTAGATCTGTTTCTTTGAATGTCAGGCTCATCTGTCTTGCGCCATCCTCACAAACTGACTGCAGCTAGTTTGCAACCACTCTGTAATGTCCATCATGCAGCTATGCCTAGGTCAACCCCTCTTTCTGTTGCTCAGTTAGGACACAAGCAGCAGAATTTTGGATGACCTCAAGTGTACAGAACAACAATAACTTAAATTTATCTAGCACCATTAATGTAATGAAATTTCCCAAGGTGCCTCACAAGTGCATTATAAAACAAAGTATGATAATGAGCCACTTAAGGAGATATTAGGTCAGATGACAAAAGCTTTGTCAAAGAGGTAGGTTTTAAGAAGTGTTTTAAAAGAGAGGTAGAGAGTGGTTTCCAGAGCATGAGGCCTAGGCAACTGAAGGCATGGTGACCATTGGTAGAACAATTATGATCGGGAATGCACAAGAGGAAGAATTAAAGGAGCACAAAGGAGGGTTGTGGGGTTAGAGGAGATTACAGAGATAGAGAGGGAATAAGATGTGGAGGGATTTGAAAACAAGGATATGAATTTTAAAATCAAGACATTGCTTGACCAGAAGCCAATGTAGTTCAGTGAACACAGGGGTGATGGTGGAATGGGGCTTTTTGTTTTATTATTTCAAGGGATGTGGGTGCCTTGAGAAGGTGGTGGTGAGCTGCCTCTTGCACCACTGCAGTCCATGTGGTGTAGGTACGCCCACAGCGCTGTTAGAAAGGGAGTTCCAGGATTTTGACCCAGTGGGTCAAAGGAACAATGATATATTTCCAAGTCAGGTGGTGTGTGACTTGGAGGGGAACTTACAGGTGGTGGTGTTCCCATCTATCTGCTGCCCTTGTCCTTCTAAGTGTTAGAGGTAGTGGGTTTGGAGGGTGCTGTCTTAGAAGCCTTGGTGAGTTGCTGCAATGCATCTTGTAAATGGTACATACTGCTGCCACTGTTCATCGGTGGTGAAGGGAGTGAATGTTTAAAATGGTGGATGGGTTGTCAATCCAGCGGACTCCTCTGTCCTGGATGGTATTGAGCTTCTTGAGTACTGTTGGATCTGCACTCATTCAAGAAAGTGGAGAGTACTCCATCATTCTCCTGACTTGTGACTTGGAGATAGTGGACAGACTTTGTGGAGTCAGGAGATGAGTTACTCGTTGCAGACTTCCCAGCCTCTGACCTGCTCTTGTAGCCACAGTATTTATATGGCTGGTCCAGTTCAGTTTTGTGGTCAACAGTAACCCCCAGACTGTTGATAGTGCAGGATTCAGCAATGGTAATACCATTGAATGTTATGGGAAGATGATTAGATTCTCTTTTGTTAGAGTTGGTCATTGGCTGGCATTAGTGTGGCACCAATGTTGCTTGCCACTTATCAAGCTGCGAGCTAAATTTCCTCATAATTCAGACCTTAGAAATCAGCCTCATGGCTCATGTTTCCAGCACTTGAATGTCTCCTTTGCTAAACATTCTATTGTTTGTTGTTTGTTATTTTATTTTGGTTCAAAATATTAAATGTTGAGTCTACTAAGACTCCCACGTCTCATTCAACTTCCTCATTAGTTACTTCAACACCATTTGTGGATTATGTATGTATCCCACATTTCCTATCTTTATGTAATACTTTAAAAGAGGTCTTGTGGTGCAGTAGTAGCGTCCCTACCTCAGGGCCAAAAGCTTTGGGTTCAAGTCCCACTTCAGGACATGGCCACGGAAGATGCATGCATAACATGGCCAGACAGGTTGATTATCAGCCTATAAATCCTTCCAATACGCCTGATGGCTGGTGGTAAAGGACATTCTGGTCAGCCATATCACAGAAAGTAACAGCAAATCACTGCAGTGTTTTGTCAAGCATAATCATGGACAAATCCAATCGATGTCCACGGTTCCAAACGCCCTCTTAAGACATAGTACCTGAAGGAGCAGGATGTAATAACTTTAACACTAACAAGTTTAAAGTATGTCATTTGTTTGGCCCGCTCATATTTTGTTTAACTTGTCCTGTCATTTAATATCAGCTGCAAATTTGACCAATTTAGATTGAATTTCCAAATCCAAAGGCAGAATTTTAGATCAGAACCCTGATGTTGGGGTCAAATGGGTGTCATGACACCGCACTGTTTGAGAAATAGTCACCAACAGTGATTTTCCATGAATTGACCAATTAGGGTCCTGAGGACAGGTTTGCTGTCCAATTAAGAATGATGAGTGGGCTCGCAAAGCTAGACAGCCAATTGGAGGCCCTCCAGCATGAAAGGAACAGCAGGTTGCTGTTCAGGTAAGGCATTACCTCCATTTTGAGGCACCCTCTCTGCAACTTTTAAAAGTTTTAAATTTAAAAATGGCTTCAGTGACTGGGTCACAATTGTGAAGAAAGATCCCCTATACAGAGTGGCGTGAGGCTGCAGCTGCATCCAGGCAGGTGGGGAGAGCCTCAAAGCCTGCCTGGAATGCTGGTTCCTGGTCCTCCAGGTAGATGACCTAGTTCCAAAATTCCAGGCAAGGGGCTTTAATAAGCCATTAAGCCCCATTAACTGGCTACTCGATGCTTGCAGGTGAGTAGTTCTTCTGACCCGGATCCTGCCTCTGGGGAAAATGGCCAGGATGTGTAATTGTACTGGCTGACTGGCATCCTGGCTGGCAACACAAGTTTTCATGCCCGCCTGCCTCCATACTCACGCCCCCCCCGCCATAGGCAGTTAAATTCTGCCCCAAGTCATTGATTCAAATTAGAAGCAGTGGTACTCCAAACAGTGAGCCCTAGTCTCTCAGTACTCTGCCAACCCACAGACAGTTTCCTCAAATGTATGGAAATAATGAGATAAGTAAAGCACAATGCCATAAAAGATCAAGGACATTTGCATACAAGTGACTTACATCAGTTTTTTTGCAACAACCAAGTTTCCTTGATCTTTTATGCTGGTTATACGATACCTCCACCTTTGCTGTTGTATAGCTCCCATGGGAAACGCCCCATTATTGAGTTTATAAAAGAAAAATACTGCTGATGCTGGAAAATAGAAATAAAAAGCAAAGCGCTGGAAACACAGCAGGTCTGGTACCATCTGTGGTGAGAGAAACAGAGTTAACATTTTGAGTTGAATCGAGTCAATAAGACTGTTCTTCAGAACTTCTGGTCCTGAATCAGATTCTGGGAGACCAGTGTCTGCAAACCCCTTCTATTCCACTAGCAGAATCTTAGACCTGTTTTTTCAGTTATACAAGCTTGCTGCTGAAGCCAACAAAGCCAGTTTTCGTAGTTAAATGCTGGCCCATAGATGCCAGTCTTCCTGAACTTGACCCAAACATGTCACATGCAAAGCTGTGACTTATATATTTAAATGCAGGGCACCTCATCAGTAAGATAAAGTGCAAGTCAGTGCTGTGGGTAAATCACTCAACATCTGACTTGTAACTGAACTGTCAGTACAGCTGTCTTAAGCAAACACAAGAACAATGAGAAACTGAAGCCACAATACGTGACAGAAAATTAAGACTATGAGAAGTGCTAAGATCCTCTAGGCAATTTATGTGCTAAATGGTTTCAAAAAAGTCCTTGACTCAGTTTAATTTAAGCAAAGTTATGATTTCATATAGCTGTAACCAACTGATATGACACTGGAAGACACATTCTCCATGGGTCAGCATTTCATGTGTCATATGGTTCACAGTTAATGGCCATCAAGAACCAAGTCATAACTTCCTAAAGAGATTAAGGTTCTTTTGCCCAAAGTACTCCCCAATGTCTTTTAAAACACAGCTTTAGTATTCTTATACAAGACAACATAACATCTTAACCTTGATTTTTTTTGCATTTGTACATGAGATGTTAATCTATTAAAACATGGCTTTTATATTTTATACAAAATGCAATATCAGCTGTAGCATGTGGGAACTGGTGGACGCCAGTGCAATCCACGGTGACCACATCTGCAGCGAGTGTTGGTTGCTTGAGGAACTTCAGCTCAGAGTTGATGAGCTGCAGTCTGAGCTGCAGACATTGCGACACGTCAAGCAGAGGGAGAGTTACCTGGACACTATGCTTCAGGAGGCAGTCACACCCCTTAGATTAATTGCATCAAATTTGGTCCGTGATCAGGGACAGGAGGGTGTGACTGAGTGTGTGGCAGGTATAGGAATCCAGAGTTTAGCTTTGGAGGAGCCTTAGCTGGTGTATTTGTCCAATAGGTACAAAGTTCTTGTTCCCGGTGTGGACGAGGGCACAGACTGCAGGGAGGATGAGCGAGCTGACCACAGCATCGTGGTACAGAGTACCATTCAAGTGGGGGGAGAGAACAGAAATGTTGTTGTTGTTGTAGTAGTAGTAGTAGTAGTAGTAGTAGTAGTAGTAGTAGTAGTAGTAGTGGAAAGCATAGTTAGGGGAATAGATACTGTTCTCTGCTGCAAAGACAGAGTCCCAAAGGCTGTGTTGCCTACCTGGTGCCAAGGTTAAGGACATACCTTCTGGGCTGGAGAGGACATTGGAGTAGGAGGAGAAGGATCCAGTTGTCATGGTCCACGCAGGTACCAATGACATAAGGAGGACTAGGAAAGAGGTTCTCCTGAGGGACTATGAGCATCTCAGGGCTAAATTAAACAGCAGAACCACAAAGGTAATAATCTCCAGATCACTCCCTGTGCTACGTGCAAATTGGCTTAGAGTAAATAAGATTAGAGTGGTAAATGCGTGGCTCAAAGATTGGTGGGAGAAATGGGTTCCAATTCATGGGGCACTGGCACCAGTACTGGGGAAGAAAAGCGCTGCTCTGTTGGGGCCATGCTGGGACCAGTGTCCTGGCAAATTATATAACCAGGGTTGTAGAAAGCACTTTAAACTAATTAGTGAGGGGGAGGGTTCAATGGAAGGGAAGTTTAAAAAATCAAAAATAAATGAGAAAGCAGAGGTGCAGGGTAGTGAAGAGGTGAACAGGAAAGGGCAGAAAATATAAGCAGAAGAGTGCAGCAGACATTAGAACCAGAATGAGTAATAATGGTAAAAAGTTGAAACTTAAGGCTCTTTATCTGAATGCACACATTTGTAACAAGATAGATGAGTTGATGGCACAAACAGAAATAAATGGATATGACTTTATAGGTATTACCGAGACGTAATTTCAGAGTGAACAAGACTGGGAACTCAATGTTCAAGGGTATTCGACATTCCGGAAAAATAGGCAATAAGGAAAAGGAGGTTGGGTAGCTTTCTTAATAAAGGAAGGTTTCAGTGCGGTGGTGTGTTGTGATATAGATGTCATAGATCATGATGTGGAATCAGTGTGGGTAGAAATAAAGAATAGCAAGGGGAAGAAGTCATGGGTGGAGTCATCTATAGGCCCCCGAAGAGTTGCCTCATTGTAGGACAAAGTATAAATCAGGAAATTATGGAAGCATGTAAGAACGGTGCTACAATTGTCATGGGTGATTTTAATCTGCCTATTGACTGGACAAATCAAATTGGCAGGGGTAACATGGAAGGTGAATTTATAGAGTGCATCAGAGATTGTTCCTTAGAGCAATACTTTGCAGAACATGCCCAGGAACAGGCTATTTTAGATCTAGTAATGAGGTGGGATTAATAAGAGATCTCGTAGTTTAGGATCCTCTAGCAGGTAGCAATCACAACATGGCAGAATTTTAAATTCAGTTTGAGGGCCAGCAACTCAGGTAACCTCAACTTAAATAAGGGCAATTACAGAGGCATGAAGGAAGAGTTGTTTAAAACAGTCTGGGAAAACAGACTAAGGAGAAGGTTAGTGGATGAGCAGTGGCAGACGTTTAAGCAGATATTTCATAACACTCAGCAAAAATTTATCCTGTTCAAAAAGAAGGACTCGATGAGAAGGATGAACCACCTGTGGTTAACAAAGGCAGCCAAGGAGAGTATCCAATCAAAAACTAAGACATACAAAGCAGTGAAAACTAGTGGTAAGCCAGAGGATTGGAAATTTTTTAGGAACCAGCAGCAGATGACTAAAAAGCTAATAAAAAAGGAGAAAATTGATTATGAAAGTAAATTGGCAAGTAATATAAAAACAAACAGTAAGAGCTTCCACTGGTATATAAAAAGAAAGAGTAGCTGAAGTGAATGTGGGACCCTTGGAGGATGCAACTGGAGAACTAATAATGGGGAACAGGGAAATGGCACAAATTTAAACCAATATTTTGTATTGGTCTTCATGTGGTGGACACTATAAACATTCCAAAGATATCAGGTAAGCAAGGAGCTAATGGGAGGAACGATCTTATAACAGTCTCTATCACAAGGGACAAAGTAGTTGACAAACTAATGGGACTAAAGGAGACAAGTCACCAGGACCTGATGGCCTGCATCCAAGGGTTTGAAAGAAAGTAGCTGCAGAGATAGTGGAGGCATTGGTTGAAATATTCCAGAGCTCAATGGATTCCGGGAGGGTCCCTGCAGATTGGAAAGCCACTTATGTGACGCATAAGAAGGGAGGGAGACAAAAAGCAGGAAACTGGCCAGTCAGCCTAACATGTGTCATTGGGAAAATACTAGAGTCCATTATTAAGGAAGAAATAACACGACATATGGAAAAGCTTGGCGCAATCAAACAGAGTCAACGTGGTTTTGTGAAAGGGAAATTTGCTAGAGTTCTTTGAGGATATAACAAGCAGAGCTGATAAAGGGGAACTGGTAGATGTAGTGTATTTGGATTTACAGAAGGCATTCGATAAGGTGCCAAATAAAAGGCAATTGCACATGATAAGAGCTTATGGTATTGGGGGTAATGTATTAGCATGGATTGAGGATTGGTTAACACACAGAAGACAGAGTCATAACTAGTGGGTCTTTTTCAAGTTGGAAGACCTAACTAGTGGAGTGCCACAAGGATCAGTCATCAGTCCTAGGGCCACTATTATGTACTATCCATATTAATGACTTAGAGGAGGGGAAGAGTGTAATGTATCCAAAATTGCTGATGATACAAAAATAGGTGGGAGGATGTTGTGATGAAGACATAAGGAATCTGCAAGGGGTTATAGACAGGTCAAGTGAGTGGGCAAAAACTTGGCAGATGGAGTTTAATGTAGGAAAGTATGAGGTCATGCACTTTCACAGGAAGAATCAAAAGGCAGCTATTATTTAAATAGAGAGCGACTCCAAAAAAGTGCAGCACAGAGGGATCCGGGTGTTCTTGTGTATGAAACACAAAAAGTTAGCATGCAGGTACAGCAAGTAATTAAGAAGGCAAACGGAATTTTGGCCTGTATTGCTAGGGGGTTGGGGTTTAAAAATAGGGAAGTCTTGTTACAACTATGCACCTGGAGTATTGTGTACAGTTTTGGTCACTGCATTTAAGAAAGGATATACCGGCATTGGAGGCAGTTCGAAAGAGATTCACTAGGCTGATTCCTGGATGAAGGGGTTGACTTATCAAGAACAGCTAAACAGGTTAGGTATTTATTCATTAGAGTTCAGAAGAATGAGGGGTGATCTTATTGAAACGTACAAGATTCTGTGGAGCCTTGACAGGGTAGATATTGAAGAGATGTTTCCGCTAGTGGGGGAATCTCGAAGTAGGGGACATAATTACAGAATAAGGGGGCACTCATTTAAAACTAAGATGCGAAGGAATTTCTTCTCTGAGGGTAGTGAATGTCTGGAATTCTCTACCCCAGAGAGTTGTGGAGGCTAGATCACTGAAAGTATCTAAAGAGGAGGTAAATAGATTTTTGAAATATCGGGGTGTTGAGGGTTATGAGGTGCTGGCACAAAAGAGGAGTTGAGGCCTGGGGAACATCTGCCATTATCGTATTGAATGGCAGGCAGGTTTGAGGGGCCGAATGGCCGACTCCTTCTATTTCTTATGTTCTTATAATTCAACTTTGCATGTATGGATGAGGTATGATTCTTATGATACACCTTTTGCATTTTTATATTAAAATGTGACTTTTGAATTTGTAATACCACAGATGTACAACCTGTGGATTGGCTGTACAAGATACAAGTCAGATACAGATAAGCACGTGGAATACTCAGACCCTCTTCTATTCAAGCTCAGTAATCCTTTTTGTAGTGGCAAATGTCACATCTTAACATCAGGATAACAAGAATTGGGAGGCTAGGTAACTACGCAAGGCTCCACAGAAGTGGGTGGATATGCATGTGTTCATTATGACAGACATGATGGACAACATCTCCAAGGTCTATCACTTGTCATGAATTACGAGAGAACTAAAGTGTTCGTCAGTTGTAAACCAATAAATCAATGCCATATTATAGTTCATTTTGTTTATCAATATGGGTATTTATCAGCAATAGTAATATTTTTTCAGAGCATATGTCAGATTTCAATGATAAATTATGTGTTCTATAGATGTCTCCAGAAAGCCATCACGTGTATCCATGTGGGACCTATTGATAGACTTTAATGATTTAGTAGGGGGCAATAGTTCAAACTTGGTTAAGACAACTGAACCATGGACTATGAAATGACACCGCCTGTTGACATGTGTGCAGCCCATGGGTTCAAGAAATGGACACCATATTCAGAAAAGACATCCACTGATGGAATGATGCAGCTACCAAAAATGAAATAATCTACTTGATTTAAAATGCTCAGTGTGTAGTTGATGATGTTTGAGTCTTCAGAAGCATTGACTATGTAACATGGATCACTGTCCCCTACGTAGCTCTGAAACTAAAGAAAAATTCTGAGCTCCCCAGAGGCTCAACCATCAAAAGGTTTGATACCAAGAAGCTCAAAATACCATTAGTAATATACAATTTCAATTTGAACTATCAAGCATTTTCAGGTGCTGCCAGAGCCCACAGATGATGTGGAGACAAATTGGGATAATTTAAGACATCAGCTTGACAGTATTACACAAAATGTCTTGGGAGGTAGATACTCTAATTCATATTTGTATTTCTTTAAAGTTCCAGGTTCAAGTCCCACATCAGGTTTTGAACACAAAAATCAAGGCTGACACTCTAGTGCAGTACTGACGAAGTGCTGCACTATTGGAGGTGTCATTTTTTGAGGAGACGTTAAACCAAGGTGCCGTCTACCCTCACAGGTGGACATAAAAGATCCCAAGGCATTATTTTGTAAAAGAGCAGGGGAGTTATCCCCAGTGTCCTGCCCAATATTTATCCCTCAATCAATGTCACAAAAAAATGATTATCTGGTCATTACCATGTTGCTGTTTATGGGAGTTTGCTGTGAGCAGATTGGCTGCCACTTTTCCCACATTACAACAGTGATTATACTTCAGAAGTACTTCAATGGCTATAAGGCACTTTGAGACATCTGCTGGTTGTGAAAAGCACAATACATTTAAATGAAAATCTTTCCTTTTTCATAACAGGCAGCATTGTAGTCCATCTGTGCTGTAGCCTTACTTTGGCCTCAATATCCTTTCTAGAGCATGAAACCCAAACATGGACAAGTACTGCAAACTCTAGTATTATTCTTTTTTTATATAGATTCAATTATAGAAAATTCATGCTGTTTCAGTTCTGATGCTAATGTTTATTAGACAAGCTTAAAACACAAGTATTTTTTGGACCTTGTGTTCAAAAATGATCAATTTTAGAAAATTTTACACTTCATTTTGTAGTGAATGCAATCATTTGCAAAGGTGCGTTCAGGTGTGTTAAAGGCAAAATATCTCATGAAGAAGCATTCATAAATACATGGCACTCTGATGCAAGTTACATGGTACTGTCTCATTACATCTCTGCAGGGGACACCATGGTGAAAAATGCCATCTTCTCCCTTCTTTAATATAGAAAGATTTTGATTGCCAAACACTTCCTTATGAAGGCATTGCTCTCCTAAAATGGCAAATATAATTAAGTTTTTCAGTTTCACAGAAATGATTTTTGTTGCATAAACAAAGGCTCAATGGAACACTACAAATTGTCACTGAGAAATCTATGTGACTGTCAGATGGTGTAACCCTTCTGCCCCATTCGTGCTGGCTGGCAGTTGCTGATGCCAGGCAATATTTTCATTTGGCTGCATCTTTCTTCTGGGAGCAACTGCAATGCAAACAAAAGGGTGTACCCATGAAATGTTTACTCCTTTTTGAAGAAAAATCTGCTGGGGAGTCACTAAGAGTTTTAAAAATAGTAAATGGGAAAATAATTTGCTGGCCTAGTGCCAAGGACTTGGCTCTGTGACCTTCTGCAAAGCATGTTCAGATTATTAATTGTTAGAGACTATGGAACTAACGCACCTGCCAACGCATTTGTGCTGCTGAAAAAGAACAGTTGATGGCCTCCGCCCAAGGTCAGCTCCTCAAGTACAGGATCTGGGTTCTATCCAGGACTGTAAGCTGCTTGTTTGTGCCCTGCTGCTGTCTCTGTTAGCATTACCTGGCAGTCTCAGCAGAGCCACAAAATGGCTGTGCAGACAAAACAGCCATTTTGTGAAAACTCTTGCAATAAAAGTGTCTTGGTTGCAGATTGGAACTCGAAAAGGCAAAAGTATTTAAAGAGGAAGACAATATCATCCCTAAGTGCCCTTTATTTTTGAATACAACAAAATATGAAGTGAAGAGGCAAAAAGATCAAAATACATTTCAATCCAACAGACATAACAACTATCATATTAGCAATAAGCCCAGTGCTGGGCGTGCCCCAGAAATAGAACAGAAATAGTGATATTATGCAAGGTCCAACAAATAAATGTGACCTCGATATATACAAATAGGGAAAGGAAACTCAAATTTACTTTGAATCTATTTAATGCATGCAGGAAGCTTACATGATAACAATCAGATGTGAGTAAAAAGCAGTAATGGACTAAGCTATGTGTAGTGATACACTGATTATTTAGGTGCAGGAAAATTGATTTGTATATATTAGCAGAAAGTCAGTAAGAGAAATACAATTGAGTGTAAGACCATGTTTCAGTCATTAGTGAGGATCCCACAGCTGTATAGCTCCTGAAAAGATGAGAATCTTACTCCAATATATTTTCAGAGCTTTTGGTGACAGGATCATGTGTCAGGAACTCAGGAATACACCTGGCAATTTCCCATCAATTATGAATGGTAAATCGTGTGAGGTCTTGGTGAGAGATGTGTGTCAGGGGCAGTGAAGATGAAAATTTACCCCTGGTCAGGCCTAGTATTAATAAGATTAACAAAAGGAAACATTTTCTTGACCCAAAAATTGGCAAAGTGTAGATTCTGAGGGAAGAGGGATAAATGTAAAACAAAGGAATTAATTAACAAATCAAATCAACAAATTGCTTGCCTCATCTGAAGTACCTGACTAGTAGACTCGGGTTTAGACATTTCTGATTGGAAATGCAAGCATTAAAACCCAAGAATTATGTTGAAAGTTGCATTTAGGAATGGTCTATCCGTCTCCATTTGGAGTTGAGGAGGGTCCAAGACCAACATGCTCCCTGATGAAATTCTGGAATCAAGTTGGCAAACTTGTTATGCAATAAAGGGTCAGGCATGCCTGGAGAACTCCAGGGCACTGTTGATAATATGAGAGGCAGCCAGCTTGCCTCTCTAATGGATGCTAAAAGGTCAAAAGGTCACTGAGGCTGGGATTCTTCCCATTTGACTTTGAGTAATCCTGCAGGTCAAAGCTGGGTAAAGTGAAGAACAGGGAGACATTTACGAGTGATTGGATCAAGTGAGATGTACATTTTGGCTGTTTAAATTTCATCATATATCCATAAGTACATGTAAGGTCACTAAGCATTGGCTATTCACCAAAGTACCCTCAATTTGTTTTTGCACTAAAGTACAAGGTTGATTTGTTTAAACGCGAAGTACTCTAAACATTTTTGCGCCATTGCACACAGGCAGCAGCTTAAAGAAGCTGACTTGTGCATGGCCTGTCTGGTTACACAGGTTCGCAAATTAGGGAGAACATCATCTGCACTTTACATTCAGGAAGTGTGATTTGTCCCAATGGGAGGCAGTGCGCATTTCATATTGGGCAAATCGAAATCTTACAAATATGAAGAATCGGAAAATATTAAACATGTTGCAGTTCCCCATATATCAAGCACTTATCTGACCCAAAAATAAATACCACAATTAAGTAAATTAACTGATCAGCTTCTGAACAATTTCTTCCACAGCATTTATTGCTCTATTGCTTTAATATGCTTTGGTGAATTTGAAGCTTCAATTTTTTCTAATGTCTTCAAATTTGAAAGATGAATGTAACTTATTCAATTTGAGTCTGGAAGCATGTCACACTTAAATTCAAAAATTGGTTTTATTTTATATGGTAAGTATATGGCCAAAAACGGTTTGAGAGGAGATGGTGGAATAGTGCTAATGACACTGGACTAGTAGTCCAGAGGGCGAGGCTAATTCTCTGGGGACAAGGGCTCAAATCCCATCAGAACAGCTGGTGGAATTTAAATTCAATTAATAAAATCTATAATATAAAGATAGTCTTAGTAATGGTGACCGTGAAACTATCACCAATTGTTGTAAAAATCTATCTACTTCACTAATGTCCTTTAGGGAGGGAAATCTGTTGTCCTTACCTGGTCTGGCCTACATGTGACTCCAGCCCCACGAATATGTGGCTGAATCTTAATTGCCCTCTAAAATGGCCTAGTAAGCCACTCAGTTCAAGGTTAATTAGGGATGGGCAACAAATGCTGGCCTTGTCAGTGACGCCTACACCCCATAAAAGAATAAACAAAAAGTTATAGGTGCACTGGAACCTGAAAGTGCTAACATTTTCACCTTCAGTTGTTGAAATTTTCTTTTTCAAATTTTCTATGTTTGTTTGATGATCACATTTTACTTAAATATTAAGAATGCTCTTTGCCACATAAATACACAGCAACAATTACTTTTTTATAGACAGAAAGTGACACATTCAGCACCAATGCGTTTTTGTTTGCCTCTTCAGTTCTGTCATGTTCTCAAATTAATTCCATTACAGTTAAGTCACTACTTTCACAGAAGAGTTAAAAGAATTCCTGAACCATCACCCTTTGAAACATCTGCCCTAAAAATTGCTTCTCCTCATTCCAACACAGCACATGAGCCAAAGGTAAGTGATAAAAGCTGTGTGCTGACAATGTTTTGGGATATCATTTACAGGTGATAATTTTATATCACAATTTAAAGAAAAATTAGTTGTCTTCATGAAATGTGATTCAATTTTTCTGCATTTCTACTGTCCCTGTACCTTACTTACAAAATATATATTGCCATTGCAAAATATATAGAATAATCAATAACTAAAGAATGACCACAATGAGGGGGCACTATTCCAGGATATTTAGCAGGTAAGAATAGTCAGCACATATTTCAAAAAGGAAAGTCACGCTTGAAAAAGCTATGAATTCTTTGAAGAAGTAGCAGAAAGATGTATTAGATGTAATAACTTGGACTTTCAAAAGGCCTTTGATAAGGTATCACATAATAGACTCATGACTATGGTCAAAACAAGCAGCAGAATGGATACCTAGTTGGTTTCAAAGGAAGAAGGCGGTGTTCTACAGGCATTGGTGCAGGGACTGCTTATGTTCAGAATATACATAAATGATTTGGAGTCGGGAATCAGAAGTACAATTTCAAAATTTGCGGATGACAGCAAATTGGAGGATATAGTTGAGGATCAGGAAGACGTTAATAATTGGAGAATCCATGTGTAAAAACAAATGCATTTTAGTATGCATATGTGTGAGCAGATGCATTTTGGGAGGAGAAATAAGGCTACATATTCTCTGGAAAATAATCATCTAAATAGTATACAGGAGCAAAGGAATCTAGGAATACACATTCACAAATAATTAAAAGTAGTAACACAAGTTAACACAACCATAAAAAATTGCAAACAAAGCACTAGGGTTAAGTTCTAGAACAACTGAATTTTGAAGCAGGGAAGTTATGATAAACTTACATAGAAACTTGGTTAGACCGCATTTGAGTACTGTGTATAGTTCTGGTCTCCATATTACAGAAAGGATATAGAGGTACAGGACAAGTGCAAAAAAGATTCACATGTATGATCCCAGCATTGAGAGGTTATAACTATCAAGAAAGATTGAACAGGCTGGAACGCTTTCCTCTGGAAAAAGAGAATGCTGAAGCATGGCTTAATTGAGGCCTTTACAAATAAGAAGGGGTTATGAGTGAATAGCATGTTTATTGAGTGGATAGCATGTTTATTGATGTGGTCACCTTGCAGCTTGAGAGTATGCAGGGAGAAAGAATGAGTGACCACCAGATAGTCAAGAAGAAACATGCAGTTAGTGCTGGAGTCCCTTGAGTGCATCTCATTCTCCAACCTGAATTCAGATGAAAGTGATGGTTCATCAGGGGAGTGCAACCAAAGCCAAGTCCATGGCACCATAGCTGGCTCAGCTGTACAGTGGGGAACGAAGAAGATTGAAAGGACAATAGTGATATGAGATTCAATAGTTAGGGGAACATATAGGCAGCCACAGAAGTGAATCAAAGGTAGTATACTGGTGTCAGGGTCCAGGTCTGGTGTCACATACTGATGGGAGAGGGTGAACACCCAGCAGTCGTGATCAACAATATAGGTAGAAAGGTAGATATGGTCCTGTAGTCAGAATTTAGGGAGCTAGGTAGGAAATTAGCAAGCAGAACCTCAAAAGTAGTAATCCCTGGATTACAAACAGCACCACACGCAAAAAATAGGAGGATAAAGCAGATGAATGTGTGGCTGGAAAGATGGGACCTCTACAGGTTGGATGGGTTACATCTAAACAGAGCTGTGACCAATTTCTTTGTCTAATGGCTAATGCTATTGGGAAGTGCTAAAATAACTTGGCAAGGTTGTGGGAACCAGGAGATTATACTAGAGAGAAATACCAAGATAGACGGAATATTAGGAGGGACAGATAGCATTAGAGTAAAAAACTGTAAGGTATTAGGTGGATTCAGCATAAGAAGGAAAGTAATAAAGTCTAAATTAGGGTTCCCATGCACCTATGTGAATGCATGGAGTGTGGCAAATAAGATAGGTAAGTTACAGGCAAAGGTAGTCACATGGAAATATGATGTGGAAAGAACAGAGATCTGGCTGAAAGAAGGGCAGGACTGGGTATTAAATGTTCCTGGATACTAGGTGTTCAGGTAGGATAGGAAAGGAAGGAAAGGAGGAGGGATGGCAGTACTGATTAAGAACATTGCAGTGCTGGAGAGTGAGGATGTCCCAAAGGGTTCAAGTGCAGAGGGTATTTGGTTAAAGGTGCAATTACATTGCTGGGTGAAGTCTATGGGCCACCAACTTGTGGCAAAGATATTGAGGAACAAATTTGCAAGAATTATAAATTAGTTATAATGGGAGACTTTACATTATCCAATTATAGACTGGGATAATAGTAGTGTAGAGGGCAGACTGGGACAGGTTTTCCACAGTGTGTTCAAGAGAATTTCCTATATCAGTATGTTTCCAATCCAATGAGAAAGGTGGCATTTCTGGAACTGCTTCATGGGAATGAGGTGGGCCAAGTGGATCAAGAGTCAGTAGGGGAACATTGTAATCACTGTGTCATAAGGTTTAGGTTGGCTATGGAAAAAGACAAGGACCAATCCAGAGTAAGAATAATTAAGAACATAAGAAGTAGGAGCAGGAATAGTCCATTTGGCCCCTCCTGCCTGCTCCACAAGTCAATAAGATCATGGCTGACTTAATGTGACCTTAACTCCATTTTCCTGCCTGCCCCCCATAACACTTCACTCTCTTGTCAATCAAAAATCTATCTAACTCAGCCTTTAAAATATTCAATAACCCAGCCTCCACTGCTCGCTGGGGGAAAGAATTACAAAGATTCATGACTCTGAGAGAAGAAATTCCTCCTCATCACCATCTTAAAAGGGAGATCCCTTATTTTGAAACTGTGCCCCCTAGTTTGAGTTTCCCCATGAGGGGAAACATCATCTCAGCATCTACCCTATCAAACCCCCTCAGAATCTTATATGTTTCAATAAGATCACCTCTCATTCTTCTAAAATCCAGTGAGTATAGGCCCAACTTGCTCATCCTTTCCTCATAAGACAACTAACTCATCTCAGGAATCAGCCTGGTGAATCTTCTTGAACTGCCTCCAATGCAAGTATATCCCTTGTCATACCCAGTAAAGATGTATCAAATTCCCAACTTTCAAGATATGGACTTTATGTGGACTCTTTGTCTACTTTTTGGAAAAGTCCATTTCAATGTGCTGCAAAGATAGCAGCCGAAGGTCAAATGATTTTTTTGTGATTTCTAGACAGACAAGGATTAATTCATGTCTGAACAAGCTTCTGGAAAGTCATTAAAATGTAAATGTCCATGGGTGGAAGACCCTTCCTTGAAAAAGCATTCAAAATGTGAAACAATTTGTGGAATTTACAGCCCCGTTGTCTGGGTATGAACAGGAACTCAATAGTCACCCCTCCCCCTACCCCCGAGACTCGGTGTCTGCAAGCTCAAAGCTTAAACAAAGTGTGGAGAAACCAGTTTATCACAAGCAGGTGTGAACATCCACCATTCATTCACCCATTCTGTAGCAACTTTGAAACATTTGTGTGGACAATAGAAATATCAATCATGTGGCCACATGATCAAAACTGAGTTCAGATAACAAATCATATTACTCCACGAACCAACCAGAGGCAACTCAGTCTGAATACCTACAGAACAGATGAGGGACCATTCCTCCAGTAAGACAGAACTCTGCCTAACAGTCAACCAAGGTAATGAGAGGTTGGCTAACTTGCCTTCCCCTGCAAAGATTTGTTCCTACCAAAAACTCGGCCACAACTTTGTCTGGCAACCCAGAGACGTCCAGATTCCATTAATCTCCAACGAACCACGAGAGAGAGCCCATTCAGGCTTGCAATACTGCATTTTATAAAGGACAGATGTAAATATGTGATTTTTGCTTCTTGTTATTCCATTGATAACCTAAGTATATGATTCGTCTCTAGTATTCATCTTTTCCTGAGTGTTTTTTTTAGGATGAGTGTTTTTGTTGTGTTTACATTTCAAGGTGTTGTGTGGATCAACTTTTATCTTTTCCTCTGATTTAAATTTACCAGAAAGCCTCGTGTCTATTATTCAAAGTCACAAAATTAAAAGGGCTTTAAATCCCTCCCTCTAAAACATCTTGTTGCGAACAACCAAGACAAAAAGTTATCCCACCACTGCCTCTTCCCGTCAATAACACCCTCCTTAAGTAAGGTGACTAAAACTGCAAACAGTACTCTAGGGCCAGAATTTTTCCCTCATCAGGCAGGTTTGGCAGGAGTGGGCGGGGGTGGTCGGGAAGCCAACTGCCACCCGCGATCGGCTCTGCTCCGTGGTTTTATGTGGGTGGGCAAATTAAGGCCCGCCCTGTGTGGATCGCAGGCGGCAGCATTACCTGTGCGGGCGGGGGGAGGAGGGGGAGCGGGACTGGTGTGCAGTTCGTGCATGCGTGTGAAAGAGCACTTCAATCTCCCTGAAGCACGAAGCTGCCTCAGGGAGATTGAAGTGCTTTTTAAAAAAATTAATAAAGATAGTGAAACTTTAAAAAAAAAATGTCCCACTTGTGGATGAGGTTTCCTAAAAAATGTAAAGGCCACTTGGCCTTTTCACCTGCCTGCCAACCATAAGGTTAGATGGGCAGTGTAAATTTGATTTTAGTTAGCTTGTCAATGGCCTTAAAAAGGCCTTTCAATTACCGGCTGGTGCGCAGCCAACTCCAGCATGCGCCCGCTGAACGAAATATCACACAAGTGTGCGATGACGTCGAGACGCACGCCAAGTGTAAAATTCTACCTTGGTTGTGGTCTCACCAATGGCCTATACCAGGGGGAATTAACTCGGAGAAAGCAAACTTCAATTGAGGTGAAAAAAGGTATAGCCCAGATAATTTGGAATCGAAGATTGACAGGCAAAACTGTAACTGAACAATGGGCTGCCTTTAAATTTTAAAGAAAAGTTAGTTCAGGTGCAGTCAAGGTATCTTCCTACAACGAGGAAAGGTAAGGCAAACAAATCCAGAGCACCCTGGATGATGAAAGAGATAGATATTAAGATGAAGCAAAAAAAGTGAGTCATCAACCAGCATTTATTTCCATTGAGAAATGAAAGCAAAAAGCTTCACCTATTGTATTGACTTCTGTAACCAGAATAGTTTCCAATGTACACACTAGAGAACCCCAATTTAGTGAATGCAAACTATATTTTTTGCCTGTTTTATTAACCCTTTATAATAATAATGGCAGCTGAATTTAGTGAAATACAAACACAAAATGCTGCAAATACTCAAATGGTCAGGCAGCATCTGTAGAGAGAGAGAAACATAGTTAGCATTTCAGGTCGATGACCTTTCACGAGCTCTGATGAAAGGCCATTGACATGAATCACTAACCCTGTATCTTTTTCCACAGATTCTGCCAGAGCTACTGAGTCTTTCCAGCATTTTCTGGTTTTATTTCAGATTTCCAACATTTGCAGTATTTACTGGTTGGGCATCACGACTGATAAATTGTCAGGCTAAGATTTTGGAAAAAAAATCAAATGCTTGTTTATTAAGATCCTGTATGTGACCTATGTCAACCGTTTAATTTTCTGGGGGGGTTTTTTGTCCTTGAATTTTATGATGTATGTTCAAATTAACATTATCAACTTGCTGTGAACTTCTGCTTATTCTCCACTGATACATGTAAGCAACTGAACTTTCCAAGCATCAAATGCCATTTTCATAGTATGCATAATTAATTGAACTGAAAAATCCAGTTTGCTATAAATTTTTTGTAATTTTTTGCTATAAATTTCACAAAGGAACACAGGGCCCTTAGCTCTCCTACATTTAAAGATTCTTCTTTTGACTTACTCCCAAGCTCTTGATCAACAAGGGTATGCAGTTCCTGAGTCTGAGCAATATGCTTCTCAATGCCTAGGCAACTAAGTCTGACTGGTGCTTATAGTTTTTAGTTGCTGGTTCATCCCGTTTGAATTTCTTGGATTCTTAGCTTTGGAAAGCACAGCTCTTAATATGGTAACCTCATTGGAGCATAAATCCTAAATCAGAATGCCAAGATTTGTTAGTTTGGCGACTGAGGCACATGCAGAACAATGGCAAGAGATTTAAAGTTTGCATCAGCTCCTTCTATTACACGGCACCACATAACACCTTTAAGAGTTAAGGCAGTTTAACCTTGGTATGGGGAAGCTTCTAGAAGTGAGAATTCGGGAGAAAATTAATAGTCACTTGGGAAATGCAGGTTAATTAAGGAAAGCCAGCAAGGATTTGTTCAGAGCAAATCATGTTCAACTAACTTGGAGTTTTTTGATGAGGTAACAGAGAAAGTTGATGAAAGAGATTCTCTTGATGTGATGTACATGGACTTCCAGAAGGCATTTGATAAAATGCTGCACAACAGACTTGTGGGTAAAGTTATAGCTCTTGGAATAAAAGGGACAGCAGCAACATTGATGCAAAATTGGCTGAATGACAGGAAACAAAAAGCTGTGGTTAATGGGTGTTTTTCAGGCTTTAGGAAGGTTTGTACTGGAGTTCCTCAGGGGTCAGTGTTGGAATCCTTGCTTTTCCTGATATATATTAACAACCTAGACCGTGGTGTACAGGGCACAATTTCAAAATATGTGGATGATACAAAACTTGGATGCATTGGGAAGTATGAGGAGAATAGTGTAGAACTTCAAAAGGGCATAGAATGGTGGAATGGGTGGAAAAGAGGCAGGTGGAATTTAATGTAGAGGAGTATGAAGTGATTCATTTTGGTAGGAAGGATGTGAAGACAAATATAAAATATAAGGTACAATTCTAAAGGGATTGCAGGAGCAGAGGAACTTAGGTGTATATGTGCACAAATCATTAAGGGTGGCAGGACAGGGTGAGAGTGCAATTAATAAAGCATCCAACATCCTAGACTTTATTAATAGGGGCATAGAGTATAAAAGCAATGAGGTTATGCCAAACTTGTATATAACACTGGTTTAGTCTCAACTAGAGTTTTGTGTCCAGTTCTGGGTGCCACACTTTAAGAGAGATGTGAAGGCGTTAGAGACAGTGCAGAAAAGGCTCACGAGAATAGTCCCTTGGTACAGGGCCTTGATGAGACCACACCTGGAGTGCTGTGTGCAGTTTTGGTCTCTTTACCTAAGAAAGGATATACTTGCCACAGAGGGAGTGCAGCAAAGGTTCAACAGACTGGGAGCAGTCTGGAATCTGATTCATGATTCAGATTGGGATTGTCGTATAAGGAGAGATTGGGCCAACTAGGCCTGTATTCACTGAATTTAGAAGAATGAGAGGAGATCTCATTGAAGCATATAAAATTCTGACAGGGATGGACAGACTGGATGCAGGGATGATATTTCCTCTGGCTGGGGTAGGCCGTTTAGGGCGGAGATGAGGAGAAACTTCTTCAGAGGGTGGTGAACCTGTGGAATTCTCTACCACAGAGGGCTGTGGAGGCCAAGTCTCTGAATATATTTAAGAAGCAATTAGGTAGATTTCTGGACCCTAAAGGCATAAAGGGGTATGGATAGAGCACAGGAGTACAGCATTGAGATAGAGAATCAGCCATGATCCTATTGAATGGCGCAGCAGACTTGAAGGGCCGAATTACCTACTCATGCTCCTATTTTCCATGTTTCCATGTTCCAAGGATGATGAACCTCAGTTACATAGATAGATTAGAGAAGTTGGGACTGTTTTCCTTGGAGAAGAGAAGGTTGAGAGGAGATTTGATAGTCAAAAAACATGAGGGGTCTCGACAAATTAAATAGGGGAAAGGATTGAGAACAGGGAGGCACAGATTTAATGTAATTGGCAAAAGAAGCAATGGCAATGTAAAGAAAAACCTTTTCACGCAACGAATGGTTAGGATCTGGAATGCACAGCCTGAGAGTGTGGTGGAGGCAGATTCAATCGATGTATTCAAAAGGGAAGTGAGTTGGTATCTGAAAAGGCAGAATATGAAGAGCTATGGGGTCTGGCACTAGGTAATTGCTCCTACAGAGGGTTGGTCTCAAATGGCCTCATTCTGTGTTGTAACAATTATGTGATTCTGTGAAGTGGCTCAAAAGAGTATAGAAGTTTGAAAACCCCTGCACTAGAAAAGGTGGCTGCTAAGCAGTTCTGGATCCAAACAGGAAAACATGAGATGTGCATTCAATGTAGAGGTAAAAACACAAAGCTAAAAAAGCAGAATAAGTAGTGGGCTGAATCTTAATTCTAAAAGTCAGGTGGTTGGACTTGTGCCGGAGGTTAAAAAACAAAAAATCTGTAACCGGAACTGAACACACCTACTCCTAATTTGACTGGAGGCAGAGAAGGGGCAAGCAACCAATCTACTCAAACAAAGTGGGTTTGTTCTTTTATTCTTTCATGGGTTGTGGGTGTCGCTGGCTAGGCCAGCATTTATTGCCCATCCCTAATTGCCCTTGAGAAGATGGTGGTGAGCCGCCTTTTGAATCACTGAAGGCCATGTGATGTAGATATACCCACAGTGCTGTTAGGAAAGGGGTTCCAGGATTTTAACCAATATTTTAAATATTACAATGAGGCAACATGCCTTCATTTTAATACTCATTCCATCTTAATCACAAGTGGTTAGGTTTCTAGGCCTCAGGGAAACTCAGCAGCTTAAAGGAGAAAAGAAAGGGTGAATCCATGAGGTGAGTCCCTTTTCTGGGCCAGGAGTAGGAGTGCTTCCTCCAGACCCAACGAGCTACCCAGCAAATCCCAGCCCCGTGATCTACTGCCCACCCCTCCACCACCATCTACTCCCTCCCAACCACCAGTAGTCCCCAACCTAACCCACAATCCAGACCTCCCACCGCGCAATCTCTCTCATTCCTCTAAAACACTTCCAGGCTCTCATAAGCTTCAACCCTGTGAAGCAGGTTTCCTGCCTGAGAGGCCTCCAGTCAGTTAATCAAGCTGCCTGTCAACAGGAACCTCACAGAGAAAAGAAATTAAAGCAACCCTGCAGTTAAATTCTGCAGGACATTCAGGAAACCTGTTCTTCTGGGTTTGCTGACCTCATAATAATAGCCTCCAACTCCACCCCACCCCGCACAGAACTCATCTTCAGGCTAAAGTGCAGGCCAAACAATCTAGAATGGTTTCCACAGTCCAGACAACAACAACTTGTATTCACATAGCATGCCTTTAATGCAGTAAAACATTCAAGGCATTTCACAAGAACATTATCAGACAAAATTTGAAACTGCGCCACAGAGGGAGGTATTAGGGCAGAAGACCAAAAGCATGGTCAGAGAGGAAGAGGGGTGGAGATGTTTAGGGAAGGAATTCCATAACTCAGGGCCTTGGCAGCTGAAGGCACAGCTGCCAATGGTGGAGTGATTAAAATTTAAAGAGGCCAGAATTGGAAGAGTGCAGATATCTTGGAAGGTTGTAGAGCTGGAGGAAATTATGGAGGTAGGGAGGGGTGAGGTTATGGAAGGATTTGAAAATGTGGATGAGAATTTTAAAATTGAGGCAATGCCAGATTGGAAGTCAATGTAAGTCAGCAAACACAGGGGTGATGGGTGAAAGGGACTTGTTGCAAGTTAGGATATGGCAGGAGAATTTGATGACCACAAGTTCATGCAGGTAGTGCATGGGAGACCAGCCAGAAGTGCTTTGGAATAGTCACGTCTAGAGGAAACAAAGGCATGGATGAGGGTTTCAACAGCGGGTGAGCTAAGACAGGGTACAGAGTTGGGTGATGTTACAGAGGTGGAAATAATTGGTCTTCCCTGTACATGACGGAAACGTGGGGAGATGGTGGTGTAGTAATATCACTGGACTTGTAATCTAGAGACCCAGACTAATGCTTTGGGGACATGGGTTCAAATCCCACCGGAGCTGGTAGAATTTAAATTCAATTCATAAAATCTGGAATTGAAAGCTAGTCTCAGTAATGGTGACCATGAAACTGTTATCGATTGTTGTAAAACCCTATCTGGTTTAAATCTCCTTTTAGGGAAGGAAATCTGCTGTCCTTACCCAGTCTGCCCTATATGTGATTCTAGATCCACAGCAATAAGGTTGACTTTTAACTGCCCTCTGAAATAGTATAGCATGCCACTCGGTTCAAGGACATTTAGGGTTGATCCTGCCAGCGATGCCCATATCCTATCAAACAATAAAAACAAAACTCATCTTGGGCTGAAATATGATGCCAAAGTTGCAAACAGACTGATTCAGTCTCAGACAGTTGCCTGGGAAAGAGATAGAGTCACTGGCTGGAGAACAGACTTGTGACAAAAACAACAGCTTCGGTCTTTCAAATATTTAGTTTGAGGAAATTTTTGCTCATTCAGTATTGAAAGTTGAACAAATAATTTGACAATTTTGATACAGTGGAGGGTTTGAAAGAGGTGGCAGTGAGATAGAGCTAGGTGTTGTCATGATACATGTGGAAACTGACCCTGTATTTTAAAATGATGTTGCTGATGATGAGAAGCATGTAGTTAAAAAATAGGAGGTAGTTAAGGATAGATCTTGAGGGGACACCAGCAGTAATGGCGCATGAGTGGGAAGAGAAGCCATTATGGATGATTGTCAGCTGGCTACGACTGGATAAATAAGAATGGAACCAGCCGTCTCACCCAGCTAGATAACTCTGGAGAGGATTTGGAAGCGGATGGTGTGATCAACCATGTCAAAGACTACAGACAGGTTGAGGAGGACGAGGAAGGATAGTTTACCTATTTAAACATTGGAATATGTAAATTCATAGCTCCCTGGAAATTGGCACTTATTTATCCTACATTTGAAATTTTCTTGTATATTAAAAGAATTTCGATAAAAACAATGGCTTTGCAGTTGAGAGTGTGTTTTCTAACAGTTACTTTGTGAACTGAGTCTTCTGAAGTCAGGTATAAGGCCAAAATTGAAGGTGACAATTTACAATATTGGTTAGATACCAAAATCACAGGAGAATATGGAACAATTTTCAAATGAAATGTGTTTGGAATAAATAAAACTTTCAGGTCACTGAATTATAGGGCAGCATTTTCCCGTCAGTGAGCAGGGGGCAGCGCCCGCTCACCGACATGTAGTGACATCGGGTAGGCGTCCCAACTTCACCGCACGCCATTTAGATTTTCAGTTCGGTGCCAAACTGTCAAAGTCCTATTAAGGCCATTTAAAATCTAATTAACTCAATTTAATGAGCTGCCCGTCCAACCTTAAGCTTAGCAGGCAGGCGAAGAGACCAGGTGGCCTTCACATTTTCATGAAACCTCATCCACGGGCGGGATGAGGTTTCGTGAACTGTTTTAAAATCTAGTAAAAATTTATACATTTATTCTTTGACATGTCCCAGCTCATGTGATAGTGTCACATGAGGGGATATGTTTTAAAAGTTTAAAAATCCTTTTATTTAAAAGTTTAACACTGAAACAAATCTCTGCGCTCTTTTGCGCGCAGAGGAAGTCCCCACCCACCCCACCAAACCCCACAGCGTTTCCCCACAGCTCAGCGCTTCCAGGCGTGCGTCATGATGGGCTGGCCTTAATTGGCCTGCCTACGTAAAATGGCGGCGCAGACCTGATTGGGGGCGTTGATCAGATTTGCACCAACCCCCGCACAACCCACCTGACAGCGGGAAAAGTTTTCCCATAGTTTCAATTTTGGCAGTGAAAATCCCATGGCAGTGTTCAAGATGAAAAATGACATTCTCAAAATATAAATCTATTCATTACAATTAAATGCATTTCAGAGAATTTACTACAAGATTAGTGATAGAATGGAACAAATACTAGACAATAATAAGATCACATTCTAAAGGGATATATATGTTGGAAATGGTACCACAACTGGAAGGGACATAGTCCAAAACTACACAATGTTCATTGAGTTGAGAACAGTGCAGTTCAACCTAGTTGCGTTAGTTCATCTCTTTTGCTTTTGTGCTTAGGTTGACTCTTAGTGGAAATATCAGAATAACAGCAGCAGCAATCACTAGTGGTAACCGCATTAAACATGGCTGTTACTATTAGAAGACAATTAACAAAGATGTGTGAAAGCGATACCATGATAGTTTGAGTACATGGTGTACACTAAGTACCTTCGTAACACTATCCACGGCAGTTGTTTTTCTATGACTATATTTACATACGGTGAGAGAGATTTGTGTAAACAGTCACTAGTAGGGCCACCTGTTTATGTCTGATAAATTTCCAATCCAAACAGATTTCTTAATGCAAATAAAAGGGATTGCAACCACAATTCAGAGGTCACATGCAAATACTGACAAACATGGCACATAATTTTTTGTTTTTTTCTATTCCAACATGGTATGTAAGCACTCTTAGAATAGTACTCCCATATCCTCACTTACCACATCAGTAACCCTTATGCCCTCGCTGAGCAAGTTTGACAATACTTGACAAAACATATCTAGTATTCCTTATTGCTGCTTGTATGCCCATTCCTCTAGGAATTGAGTTGAAAATGCTCCAATTTTATTTCACGTAAAGTGGACTTTGACTCTTGTGTCTTGGTTGGTGAACTGTGGTCCAGAAGTGAAAGGACATGTGTTAATCCAGTGTACCACTTAATCCCCCACATAGAAACTACATGTATATTATGATGCCTTTTTTGGATTGGAAGCATTCTTCATCATAAACTGATTGTATATGAACTAAACATTTGACTTCACAGTCACCAGAGTATTTTTCCACAAGTAAGATACACCTTTACATCCGGTTACCACCCGCTCAACAAGCTACTCTGGATACTCCAAAGCTCATCCATCCACAATGTTACATAAACTGGAACAGTAAAGAATCTCAATAGCCATACAATGTATGTTTGCTATATTCCTAATAGTTGTAAATAAAACATGCATAAAATTCCAAATCTCTGGAAAAATAGCATAGTAATAGCATAAGAATTTTACATAATTCAGAGATTTATTAATAACATCATGCAACTTCATCTTCTCAAACTGATATTATCCATGTACGCAGGTGTAAAATATCTCGGAATAGGGGCTACTCTGAGGGCAAATGGTCAGTTTTTTTTATTCATACATGGGATGTGGGCATCCCTGGCTAAGCCAGCATTTATTACCCATCCCTAATTGCCCTTGAGAACGTGGTGGTGAGCTGCCTTCTTGAACCGTTACAGTCATGTGCTGTAAGTAAACCCACAGTGCTGTTGGGGAGGGTGCTCCAGGATTTTGACCCAGCAACAGTGAAGTAACGATGATATATTTCCAAGTCAGAATGGTAAGTGGCTTGGAGGGGAACTTTCAGGAGATGGTGTTCCCATGTGTCTGCCCTTGTCTTTCTAGATGGTTGCAGTCGTGGGTTTGGAAGCCTTTGTGAGTTCATGCAGTACATCTTGTAGACAGTACACACTGCTGCCACAGTGCATTGCTGGTGGAGGGAGTGAATGTTTGTGGATGGGTGCCAATCAAGTGGGCTGCTTTGTCCTGGATGGTGTCCAACTTCTTGAGTGTTGTTGGAGCTGCACTCATCCAGGCAAGTGGAGAGTATTCCATCACACTTCTGACTTCTGACTTGTGCTTTGTAGATGGTGGACAGGCTTTGGAGAGTCAGGAGCTGAGTTGCACACTGCAGGATTCCTAGCCTCTGACCAGCCCTTGTAGCCACAGTATTGACATGGCTGGTCCAGTTCAATGTCAGTAAATGGTAACTCCCCAGATGTTGATTGTGGGGGAATCAGCGATGGCAATGCCAATGAATGTCAAGGGGCGATTGTTAGGTTCTCTCTTGTTGGAGATCATCATTGTCTGGCACTTGTGTGGCATGAATGTTACTTGCCACTTGTCAGCCCAAGCCTGAATACTGTCCAGGTCTTACTACATTTGGACACTGACTGCTTCAGTATCTGAGAAGTCACGAATGGTGCTGAACATTGTGCAATCATCTGTGAACATCTCCACTTCCGACTTCATGCTGGAAGGAAATTCATTGATGAAGCAGCTGAAGATTGTTGGGCCTAGGAAACTACCCTGGGGGAGTACCCTGGAACTGAGATGATTGACCTCCAACAACCACAACCATCTTCCTTTGTGCCAAGTATGACTCCAACCAGTGGAGAGTTTTCTCCCTGATTCCCATTGACTCCAGTTTTGCTAAGGGATGCTACACTCAATCAAGTGCTGCCTTGATATCAAGGGCAGTCGCCTTCACCTCACCTTGGGAGTTCAGCTCTTTTGTCCATGTTGCCTGACCTGCCCAAAAAAGGTCCACGGACCAATGGTTTCCATGAATCAGAGTTTAATACTAGCAAGTTCAACTGAAAACCCTGACAGATCCAAACTGAATCATTAAAATTGCATTTTTGTAAATCAATCTCAGATCAGCATGGATGGAAAAACAGAAGTAAAAATCTTTAAAGAAATGCAACATTTTGAGGCCATCAAGGGCTCAAGTACATTGTATGTAGTAGGTGACATACCACTCACATTAAAACACTCTATGAGAAAACTTTGATTCACACACTAAGGTCGCATTCACCAAAAAATAGCAATTCTCCACAAAATATCTGCAAATGTAAGTTGTGTTTGAGAAACTACACTGCAATTAGAAGTTTTGCTGAAAAAGCTGAATTAAATAATAAGCAGAAATTACAATGTACATACTTTTAAGGTGTGGATTACAAATTGACAGAAGGAAACTAGGGAGGAGAGCACAGCCAAAGATGACCATTCATGACAAAGATAAAATCAAATCGGAAATGAACCTTTCAGATGACAGTTGCCTAAGGTTATCATGGGCATTTTATGACAACAACTAGTAGAGTTAAGATCTTACTTGTAGAAAGATCCACATAAATGTCCTTCTAAATGGCGTCTCATCTGAAGCACCAAAGAAAATCACTAAAAAATCTCTTCAAATTGGATAAGAGGGTGCATCACTTTCCTCATCAATCTCCAAGATTCCAGGGAATTCAACACCTCCCCTCCCTGGCAGGATCTATGCTCTAAGGCTAGGATATAATCAATCAAGGGGGTCAAATGGAACAGGTTCCTGTTAAATAACTGCTACAACGTCCATGGCTGTTTAATCAAACCACTAGAGCCAGCAGGACCAACAGAAGATCACACAACTCCAAACCTTAACAAAGACACATGGCTATTTCAACTTAAGTCTTATCAGGATACACCATGGGTTCCAATCTATGTCTAAGTCGAGACCCATTTAAGTTTAGAATGTCAGGTTAACAATACTTTTACTTCATGTATGAAAGGGTACATATCTGCATATAAGGGACATGGTGTTAGAGGTAAGCTCTTTCAACTTAAATGGTTTGCCAAAATCATAAATAATTGCTGGCTTTACCTTGTGCATGTCACTCAAGAGACCACCAATTATGAAGCCATAGAAACAACTGGCATTGCGGGTAGACTCTCCAGAATATGGAACCTCGGACTGGAGGAAAAGAATTGTACAACACTAAATGTCATGTGTGACAAAGGGCTTCAAACTAGAAAATTAGTCTTTCAAATTCTTGCTTACATTACACCATATGAACAATTTTTCTTCAGTAGAAACTTTCATGAACAGGATATTCTAAACTGTAAAAGATTTCTTCAGATGCTGACACCATGTTCACAGCTGGCTCATTAAGTGACTTGTCTATTTATAGTTATCCACATAATCGTTATAGAAGATCAGAGATCTAATGACACCCGCTCTCGACATAAGTTGTTTTTGGTAAGGTGAATACTTCTAAATAAGCAATATAATGAACATGTGTATTTTCATATCACTGGATACTTGCATAACTGGTCACTTGGATAATTCTCAAAATTACTCTCATTTACAAACGAGGAGCAATGGATGAAGAACGGGGAATGTGGAACCATGGGCTGAATTTAATGGTCACAGCGGTGGCCTCATCCACGCCCCAAAGCTGGGAGAAACCCCACCATGGCTATTTTTGGAAGGCCCAACAGAATTCAATGGCAATCAGGGAGTTAACTGCTCACCTTCAGCACTTGTGCCCCTTGAAGAGCGGAGGTCCCACTTCCAAGAGCTACCTGCCAGAGGGCTGACAGCTCTTCATTTAGAGCAGTGGCCATTGTTGGGACTGCAGCAGGTGCGAGCCAGTGCAGATGGAAGAGGTCATGGAACTAAAGTATGTTGGTGAGGCTCACAGGGGCCAGACAGGCATGCCCTGACAAGGTTGTGGGGATGGGAGCGAGCAATGATCATTACAGAGGGCCAGTAGGAAGGGAGGTGGGAGGAAAGAGGTTCAGTGAGGTCAGTCCTTGCTGCCAGGGTGGCCCTTAATGCACCACATGGTGCTTGATCAAAAGGATCCCCTGAGCCAAAAAGGCTACCGGCTTTTATCAGGCACAAGGCTCCATACTGCTGTAGAATATCAGCAGCAACAGGGTGAGGCCTTTAATTGGACACTTAAGGGCCTCAATGACCCCCGGGTGGGAAGGCCAATGTTAATGTTCCTTTCGCCTAACTTAATCACAGGAAATTAGGAATGTGATGGGCACTCCACACCCCACCTCTCTCCCGATTCTAATGGTTCCCCCCCAACCACCTAATCTCTTAATCTGATCCTGAGGGCAGCATTAATTTCCACCCTGTACGCAAAATGACAGACACTGGAATCTTCATCATGCCTTCATTCTATGCAAGGTGCAGCCTTCTTGTCTGATGAATAGCTTCCTTTCTGAAGAAGTCTTAATCATCAGTACAGGCTGACATGTGCGATGTTGAGAAAACAAGTCATAAAAAAACCATTACAGGTAGAGTAGAAAACAAGCACAGGCATGCATTACCCCAGTCTGAAGCTCTTGTAATTGAAGTCTCCGTGAAATATAATTTGCAGATCAGGACAGTTTAAAATGTGGTACTATTGTACTAAATTGTGGGATCACTGCACAAGTTGAGTGCTCTAAATTTAAACAACTCTACATGGGCAACAAATAAGCAGCAAATATTAGCTTTTCATAGGCCTATTACAGCATATTTTAAAAGAAATACTATAAAGACATAAAAATGGTCACCTTACAATAAGTCTTCAAACACTACTCCAAACTTGAGCACATAATGTAGATTTTCATTGCAAAAATGAGGGACTGCTGCACTGAGGTGCAGTCTTTTGGATGAAATATTAAATTGAGACAGCATTTGTCTGTTCAAGTACAAGAAATAGAAATTTCCACAGCATCTTTTCAAAGAAGAGCAAAGGGAGTTATCCTGGTATTTTTTCCCCTCTCAATGGGAAAATGCTGAATCAGTATTGTGCCAGTCTGGAGAAACACAATGCAGAGAATGTTCCTCTAATCTGTGACAGTTTCTGTTTTTACAAAAAGCAGGCCACTGATTTGTTATTTGAAAAAAATGAATGTTACAATAGAAAAACTGATGTCTTTGTACAAGCAAGTTAACAAAGAGAAAGTTTACACTAAAAACTAAGTTACAAGCTATTCACTGTAATTCCATCAAAGATAAATCTATTTGCAGCAATCGGGTATAAAGCGATGCATTTTTAAAATTCTTTCATGGGATGTGAACATTGCTGGCAAGGCCAGCATTTGTTGCCCATCGTTAATTCCCCTTGAGAAGGTGTTAATAAGACGCCAGTTAAACTGCTGCAGTCCACCTGGTTTAGTTACATTCACAGCATTGTTAGGAAAGGAGTTCCAGGATTATGACCCAGCGAGAGTGAAGGAAAGACGATCTAGTTCCAAGTCAGGAAGCCTTAAAGGCGAACTTGCAGGTGGTGACATTCCTATGAATCTGCTGCCTTTGTCCTTCTAGGCAGCAGAGGTTATGGCTGCTGTGAAGGAAGCTTGCTGCAGTGCATCTTGTATTTGGTACATTTTATTGCCACTGTATTGGTGGTGGACAGAATGAATATTTAAGGTAGTAGATGAGGTGCTGATAAAGTGGGCTGCTTTGTCCTAGTTGGTGTCAAATTTCTTGAGGGTTGTTGGAGCCAGACTCATTCTGGCAACTGGAGAGTATTCCATCACATTCCTGACTTGTGCCTTGTAGATGATGGTCAGGCATTGGGGAGTCAGGAAGTGAGTTACTCGCTGCAGAATTCCTAGCCTCTGACCTCACTACAGCTGGTCTAATTCAGTTTCTGGTCAATGGTAAATCCCTTGGATGTTGATAGTGGGAGACTGAATATCAAGGGGAGATGGTTATTTCTCTCTTGCTGGAGATTGTCATTGCCTGGTACTTGTGAGCATGAAGTTACTTGCCACTTATCAGCCCAAGTCTGAAAGTTGTCCAGGTCTTGCATGGACATGGACAGGTTCTGTATCTAATTAATGTGGGCCTTAAACACAATGCAAAGCAGCAGTATAACTTACACTAAATTCATAAATCTGCTTTTAAACCTAAATCTTTGCTATCACTTATTCATAAACATAAACAATATTTAGTATGCAATTGGGGAATCAAAACTTAGTTGGCAATATATGCTTTTATTCATCCATGGGGATGAGAGTGCTGCTTTATTGCCCATCCCTAAATGCCCTTGATAATGAGCCACTTTCTTGAACCGCTGCTGTCCATGTGATGTAGGTACACCCATAGTCCTTTTAGGGAGGGAGTTCCAGGACTTTGACCCAGCGACAGTGAAGGAATGCCAATATAGTTCCAGGTCAGGGTGGTGTGTTACTTGGAGGGGAACTTGCAGGTGGTGGTGTTCCCTTGTATCTGTTGCCTTTGTCCTTCAAGGTGGTGAGGTCACAAGTTTGGAAGGTGCTGTTGAAGGATCATTGACGAGTTGCTGCAATACATCTTGTAGGTGGTACACACTACTGCCATGGTGCGCTATTGGTGGCGGAATTGAATGTTTAAGGAGGTTGATGGGGTGCCAATCAAGCAGGCTGCTTTGTTCTGGATTGTGTTGAGCTTCTTGAGTGTTGTTGGAGTTGTATTCATCCAGGCAAATGGAAAGTATTTCATCATGTGGGCCCACAGCACAAAACTTCCCATGAATAGACACAAATTGGAATAAACATGTCAGTCTGGGGCCTCAAGGACAGTTGTTTGGTGCATGAGAGCTAACTTTGTATTGGGACAGACAAAAGTGAGACTCATGGGGTGTGAAGAGTGTTAGACAGCGTTGACCTCTCAGTCGTCCTTTCATTCTACACAGAGGTCCACTTCTGATTCCGTGGTAAACCAAATTCACATAATTGGTGTGGGCACTCCAGCTTTTGTCCAAATAACTCTCACACTGGAAGGATTTAGTCATGCCTAGGCTGATAAGGCAAACATCAGAGAACTATTATAAACAAAAGCAAAAATAGCTGGAAAAACTCAGCAGGTCTGACAGCATCTGCGGAGAGGAACACAGTTGACGTTTCGAGTCCGTATGACTCTTCATCAGTGACTGCCACTTCTCTTCCTGGAATTCCTACCCTGCGAACTACTGTGGTGGGCTAAAAGACAAGCACAGGCATGCATTCCCACAATCTGAAGGCACCATAATTTAACTAAAAAAGTTCCGTCCCTCAGAATTAATATGCCCTACCTTGATAAATATACAATTCAAACTCATCCTAAAAATTATCTTACATCATAGCATTACACATATGTATAAATATAATGTAATTGTATAAAATAAGTACATCTTTCACAAGTAAATAAAAAGATCCCGAGATTCCATGGGACCATTCACTGTAGAACATTCATTTACATTCCCATTGGTGTTAGATAAGCACAACTCCTGTGTGACACAGCAGCACTATGATGGGTAGGGAGGGCATTGGCCTCCTTTAAATATTTTGCATTGGCTGAAGATTGCAGCAGCGATAAGTAATGAACTTTTTGCAAGCTTTTGATTTGGATGTAGCTGTAATAGGTGGTTCATGTGAAATTTAATGCCGCTTTTAAAGAATGTCTGCAACTGGAGAAGTAGGTACAGGTAAGAACACCACATTGGAAGGAGGTGAAGAAGAGAAGCCCAAAATTATAACGAAGCCTATCTTCAGACACTTCTGCTTGAAATGCAGAAAAGGAGAGACAAACTGGTGAACTACTGAGTGTCCGTGCAATAAAATCAGAAAAAGTGCTATGGGTGTTATTCAGAGAGAAATGGCAATGACATCTTCATAACTACAGCTCAGTGGCAGAAAACGTTCATTGGTGAAGGTGGGCAAGTAACATCCATCCACCATTCCTTTTCCTTCTTGGATATTATGGGCACCAATGCACTATTCTATCTCTAAAATTAATGATTGTACAGTTCAACCTTCTCTATACTCTGAGGTTCAGGGTATCTAACTCTCTATTATACAATATATATCACTAACTTGACAAATTGTAATTACTTGGAATCAGAATCTTAAAACTCCTTTCATTTAACAAAGTTGCTGTGTGAAATCACCCGGGAAACTGGCCTCAGATGTTTGCCTTCACCTAAGTATATAAGAAACTTTCTTACAATGCCCACAAAAGGCAGAAGACCAAAAGGGAAAATTAGACATTAAAGAGCTAGTCTCCCAGTGCTATAAAAGTAGGCCTTAGACATGCTGGGGGAGATGATGAGATCAGTGGTACAGTGCAGGTAGCAGATTATTGCGTGAACACCCAGACAATTGCCATGGCATCCCAATATCACAATAAATAAAAGGGTTCGGGGTGTGTAATGCATTGAAAGAATTGTAATTTCCTTGAAGCAAAAGAAATGGAATACTGGCAATGGTGACAAAGATGGTGGCATCCTGGATGGTATTACAAGTGTTATGAGATCCAGACATACCTTCTTGTGCAGTGGAGGTTAGCAACTCTACATCCCAACAGGCCTTGGGAGTTTCGCACATGCATGGGCCAGGAGTGGGCGATGCATGCACAATCCGGCATTTGAAGTCCTTCGAGGTGAAGACACTGGTCCAGTGTGCCTGCACAAAAAGATACTGGTACAAAAAAATTGAGTCTTATGACCCAGGAGCAGAGTGCCATAACCAGAGAAGACTGCCAGGGAGAAGGGACAGAAAGAGGTCCCAAAAGGAAAAGGGGCAGGGAGAGGTCCCACTTAGGAAGAAAGAGGAGCAGGGAAAGAGGCTGCAAGCAGAAAATGACTTTAAGTGGTGAGGGTTCAGGAAAAGCCCGACAATTGAAGGAGGCAGCAGAAGGTTGGAGGCTCCATGCTGTGGGCCGTTGGGGCAAAGGTAACCTTTTGAAGCCATAGCGTACTGCTCGGCATGGTCAAAGAGCCAAACTGTGCTTTAGAGTTAGTAGTTGAGTGCATACTTATGAATCCAGGGGAATGAAGCCTTGGGAGACTAGATTGAAATCCTGCGAGATGGGCCTTTGTTGATGCCATCCAACGTGGAATGGCCTTTGGAGAGAATTCTAAGGCAAGATCATTGAAGGTGAAGACTGGAATCCCTCATGAGCGAGACAGAGTTTCAATGAGATTGGTTGATTCACAGAGTTTCCTGATGTCTGGGTGGGTTATTGAGAAATCTGTGGAATCTGTCTCGGTTGCATCTGCCATTGAACGTGTAGTGTGGTGTGTTCGACTACAGTTTATCTGTTAATTCACATGCACCTCATATTAACGCTGTATGTTAGAGTACATAATAGATATTATAAATTGTTTTATCTTTCTGACCTTGTAAAGTTTATTTTCATTTGTTCAAAATCCAGGAAATCTTGCCTTTATTCCCTTATTAAGTGTCTTGAATCTCAATCTTTGTCTACTTTAAACAAAAGCTATTGGTCCCTAACTGAATTGCACCAAAAAAAGTAGGCGTTTGGTCCAGGATCATAAGAATAGTTATGAACAAACAATAGGCTGTTTGAAATTAGTCAGTGGTACAGACATTGTGTGGTAATAACTTTTGCAGCCACAGGAAGACCTAAGTGCAGATGATCTTAGCTGAAGAAGAAGATGACATAACTATTCCGCAGTCTCTTCTTAGACAAGTTCCTCACTGAGTCTTTCATAAGATCTGTGTAACCAGTGAACGTTTTTTGGGGTGGAGTGTTGTAATGTAATATCATTTGAGGTTCATCCTCCCCATAAGGAGCCTTACTGTTCTTTCCTCCCATCTGTACTTCACCTTCTTCTCCTCCGTTAAAATAGAAAACAAAATAATTCCATAACTGTAGATCAAAGTTCTTTAATACGGATAGATGGAAATATCCCAATGATCCCTCAAAGGCAAGTTCAGCTCTGTCCAAGTGTAACTAAGAAAAATAATCCAAAATCCTACTGTAGCTCAGACTATCATCAGGCTAATCATCAAAGTGTCCCCAGGATTTGGACTCCAAAGTAAAGCATTTCAAGCAGTACCAGCAGTATTAGCTAATGCTGGCGACAGAACATTCCTCTTTTCATTCATTCTATGGTAGCCTTGGCTCACTGTAGCTCCAATGCTGTTATCATCATTATAATGCATTACATGACCTCCCGTTAGCATTGCCCCCTGTATATATGGAAGGTCTCAGGCCTGAATGGCAGCATAGCCATTTTGCGCAGAAACCTGACAAAAACAGGAAGAAATGGGAATCTAGAGAAAATGAATTTGGGTTCAAATTTCATTCATTAGTTGATTGTTTTGATTCTTATTTTCACTCCCAACCATCTTTTTTCTATAGCAAATATTTAAACTCTCAAAATTGTTCTTTTTCCTGTCCCCCTCTTTCTTCTGCAGCTCCAATTGATCTACAAATTTTTAGTTTCATTTGAACAACTAAAACTTTATTTTATAATCAACATGTTTGTTTATACCTTATTATTGACATCAACAACCTGCTTTCATTTCACTTGTTTAACAAAAGATAAAATTGTGTGATTTGTTGCTATTTTTTGGCTTTTGTTATTTCTGTATATCCAGAATGAGCAGTATCTCCTTATTTTGTCCTCCGGTTCCAATGATTTTAAACAGACAGTTGCTTACTCTTCAAATGCTCATTGTTCCTTTTATCTCAGCTCTCTTTCATTGGCCTATTTTTGTTATATTGGGGTATTCTATGTCAGACAGACCTCTTTCTGAAATTAGTAACTGGCCCTGACACTGAAAAATGTCACAATTAAGAATATGAAAAAATACTAAATAGATAAAGATACAATGTAACAATAGTGAAAACAAGCAAAGATTCCCTTGAAACAATGAAGGTCTGCAGCCAATGTATTGAAATGTTACAAATTAGTTTCACTGGGGCATTTTAAAGAACATTCTGTGAATTTGGATTATTTTTGGTCAAAAATTCTACTCAGCTTCTGCCCTGAATTAGCATATTAACTTTTCCTGGGTTTTTTTGGTCCAGATTTTAAGTGAACAGATTGCACTGGGGTTAGCAAAATCAGAGCCAAAAGTACTCCTGCGGTTCCACAGATTACACATTTTCAGCAGAAATACTTATTTTA
The DNA here is from genome assembly GCF_017639515.1 of Carcharodon carcharias. Classification (NCBI taxonomy): domain Eukaryota; kingdom Metazoa; phylum Chordata; class Chondrichthyes; order Lamniformes; family Lamnidae; genus Carcharodon; species Carcharodon carcharias. The sequence continues at coordinate 32,935,780 of NC_054487.1, read as the reverse complement.
TAATGTTATGCAACATGCAGTCTAAAATTGGTGTCACAGAGTGTAAGCATCCTTGCATCTTCACATGTTAATTCAATGGCGCAGGGAGAAAAGTGGAACATCCAAAGGGTGAAGTTCTCCAGATTGCTCTTGAAAACCAGCTACAGAATGGCATTGATGGAGGCCAGAGTGTCTATTTTCTCAGCTGCTGAACAGCCAAGCCATGGGATGTAACAGCCAACACAATTCGATGAAAAAAAAACCCAGTGATACTCTAGTTTCAACCAATCAGAGCTGGAAAGAGTGGATGAGGAAATACGCAGTAGTTTCACATTCTGGGCTTTTCTTATTTAGTTAAACAAAGGAATGGTGAGGGCCATTTTGATATGAAAAAGAAAATCTGATTGAGATTAAAGAAATAGCAGGGATACTAAAAAGTACTTTGCTTTGTTTTGACAGAAAAGTGGAATGAGGACATGCAAAAAGAAGAGTGGAAGTCATTAGATATGTGCTGACTTCCCCTATATATATATATATATATATATATATACATATATGGCAGAGCATAATTCAGATACATTGATTTCATAAAGTTGCATAGATTATGTAATTCTTTTTAACTAAACATTTTTATTTAAAGTGTCTAACCTAAAACAGAAATTGAATTGAACTTTGTTTTGAGAAGTCATGTCACATCTAACACTGATAACTTCCTCCGTTCAGGTTAAACGCCAATGGATTCAACTTCATAAAGCAGGATCCGATTAAAAAAACGATGTCATTGGGTGAATATTATTAAAGCTATTCAGTGACGTGGTATAATTCTATAACTTAAACTGGAGTACAGCAAACTTGGTTTTAGCAAGGAAGGAGTCATGTTACCGTTTGTAACTGAAGTCATGGCAAGTTCTAATGTGATATCTCATTAGGCTTTGCAAGAAAATTAAGAAATGGTTTTGGAGGCATTTTCGTTTGTGAAGGTAACAACAGGCTGCAGTTATATAGCACCTTAAATGTAGTAAAATATCCCAAGGTGCTTCACAAGAGTGTTATCAGACAAGATTTGACACCAAGCCACATAAGGAGATATAAGGAAAGGTGATCAAAAGTTTGCTCAAAGAGCTTTAAGGAACATCTTAAAGGGAGAAAGAGAGGACAAGGAAATCAGGGATATGCACAAAGCCCAATTTAAGGAATACAGCAATAAATTATAGGGATCATTACATCTAAGTCTGACTCTGATCTCACCCTATGTTGACAGTCAATTTGTAGCATAGGTCCTTGATAGTTATCAGAATCAGAAACCCTGGCTGATTTTTCCCTTCCATAGCTTAAGAAACAAATCTATATGACAAAAAATTATCATTTGTTGTTTAATTGCCTTTTCAATAATCAACTAAGACCTTAGAATTCCATTTTGCTGGTGAACAATAAAATGCCTGCAAAATCTGAAGCCCAACTGCAACCACTTTTTTTTTTATTCTTTCATGGAATGTAAGCGTCGCTGGCAAGGACAGCATTTGTTGCCCTAATTTGCTCTCGAGAAGGTGGTAGTGAGCTGCCTTCCTGAATCACTGCAGTCCATCTCATTACTGTTGGAACAAGTTCCAAGTTTTCGACCCAGAGACAGTGAAGGAATGGTGATATACTTCCAAGTCAGGATAGTGTGTGGTTTGGAGGGGAACTTGCAGGTAATGTTCCCATGCATCTTCTGCCCTTGTCCTTCAAGGTGGTAGGTCATGGGTTTGGAAGGTGGCGGTTGAATGAAGCTTGGCAAGTTGCTGTAGTGCATCTTGTATATGGTACAGACTGCTTCAAAATTGCGTTGGTGGTGGAGGTACTGAATGTTGAAGGTGATGGGTATGGTGTCAGTCAAGCAGACTAATTTGTCCTGGATGGTGTCCAGCTTCTTAAGTGTTGTTGGAACTGCACTCATCCAAGCAAGTAGAAAGTATTCCATCACATTCCCGACTTCTGCCTTATATATGGTGGACAAGCTCTAGGGAGTCAGGAGGTGAGTTACTCACTGCAGAACAGCCAGCCTCTGACTTGCACGTATTTATGTGGCTGGTTGAGTTCAGTTTCTGGTCAATGGTGACCCTCAGGATTTTGATGGCAATTTTGTTGAATATCAAGGAGGGACGATTAGACTCTGTCTTGTTGGAGATGTTCATTGCCTGTCACTTGTGTGGGCACAAATGTTACTTGCCACTTATCAGCCCAAGCCTGAATGTTGTCCATGTCTTGCTGCACACAGTTACAGACTGATTCAGTATCTGAGGACTCATGAATGATACTGAACATCGTAAAATCATTAGCGAACATCCCCATTTCTGACTTCACGATTGAGGGAAGATCATTGATGAAGCAGCTGATTGTTGTGCCTAGGAGACTAACCTGAGCAACTCCTGTAACGATGTACTATGGTTGAGATGTTTAGTCTTCAACAACCACAACCCTCTTCTTTTGTGCTGTTTATGACTCCAACCAGTGGAGAGTTTACCCTCTGATTTCCATTGACTGCAATTTTGCTAGGGCCCCTTGATGCCACACTTGTCAAATGCTGTTTTTGTGTCAAGAGCAGTCACTCTCAGCTCATCGCTTGAATTCAGCTCTTTTTTGTCCATGTTTGGACCAAGGCTATAATGCGGCCCGGAGCTGAGTGGCCCTGGCAGAACCCAAACTGAGCATCAGTGAGCAGGTTATTGCTGCATAAATGCCACATGTCAGCACTGTTGACGACAGCTTCCATTACTTTGCTGATGATCGAAAGTAGACTAATGGGGATTAATTGGCTGGAATGGGTTTGTCCTGCTTTTTTGTGGATAGGACATTCCTGGGCAATTTTCCACATCTATAGTACTACCATGGCATTCAACTGCAACTTATTTCCTGATAAATTCACAGTGATTGATAACAATCATTGATCTTTATAATGCAAATGTTGTCATGTATCAGCCCCATGGATTGTATTACCCGTCATTGTCCTTACTGAGAGAAACTTTTGATCCTTAATTATGTACAATAAAAACTGGAGATAAAAATAAAACACACTTTAGAAAGTGAACTATATTTATAATATCTATGTTTAAGATGCAATCTCAAGGTTCCATCACCAATAATAATCTGATTTGCGTGTGCTTAATGCTATTATTTAAACCCCTTGATTTATAATCCATCGTAGTTATCTGTTACATAATGGACAAATGATTTCCTGATAATTAACTACAGATTACCTCAGTTGTTGTGAAAGCTCCCAGTTACCTTTCACTGAACATCACACTATGCTCTACTCAGTTCAACTCAGCTCTCACCATAGCATGGTAACTCCCAGGGGCCACCAAGAAAAAGAAAAGACTAGCAATTCATAATCGTCAGAAATATTTGTTAAAGAGGCAATGATGTCACTAGAAAATGGTTGAAAATCCTAATTTTGACACTGAAGAACACAACATGGTATCAAATGCATTTCATAACTGTGGTAGGAAATTTTAAACTGCTTTTCTTACAAGTGATTTTGTCATGATGAAAACATCCAGCTGTTTGTACTCCTCGGTGCCTTGTTCTTAAAAAGATTTTCCTTTCCAAATTGTTCCCCCCCTTGCTGAAAAAACTGACTCTTAATGGTATCGTTTCATAGCTGTCAGTTAACCTGCACAATCCATGTAAGCTGCTTATTCTACATGGGTGAGCTAGACATTGAATATCAACTAACTATTCAACCATGGGAGCATTATAGCCCTTACCTGGAGTAATTAGACAGCAATGAGGAAAAGGAATGCTGGTTATTTTTCTCTCTGGAGAACTGAGGCGAGTTGCAGCATCACTTTTCCAAATAGCAATAATCAGAAAATCTGTACTGTTAAGTGCCAAATGACATTGCGTTTGTCAGCTGACCCATCATGTGAACCAACAAATGTCTCTTGAAATGACTATTTTTCCAAAATCATTGATGATGAGCCAGATATTTTTATCCACTGATGCAAGGGTAGGAACAAAATGTAAGAAAAGAAAGGAATTACATTTTTGTAATGTCTTTCAGAACCTCAGGATGACCCATTGTGTTTCACAACCAAGAAGTACTTTTGAAATACAGTCTATTATAAAATACGATAAACCTGGCAGCCAATTTGCATACAGCAAGGTCCCACTACCAGCCATGAGATAAATAATGAATTAAACTATCTCAGCGATGTTGGTTGAGTCATAAATGTTGACCAAGTCTTCAGATGAATTTTCTTGCTCTTCTTCAAATAGTGCGATGCAATCTTTTACAGCCCCAAGAGCATAGAGGTGACCTGGGTTTAATGTCTCATCCAAAATATGGCAATTCTGACAATTCAGCCTCAGTACTACATTGGAGTGTCTGCCAAGATTTGTGCTGAAGGGCTGGAGAGGGGCACGAACCAAAAACTTTTGGAATCAAAAGCAAGGATGCGACCAATGAGAAAAGAGAACAAAAGCAAAATACTGTGGATGCTGGAAAGCTAAAAACAGAAAATGTTGAAAGTATTCAGCATACCTGGCAGCAGCTGTTGGAACTGAACAGGACAGTTCTGACAAAAGGTCAATGATTGAAACACTGGGCGGAATCATCCCAAGTTTGCATCAAATGTGTAGCGGGCAGAAAAAATGACGCAATGGCAGCTTTTCATGCCATATCGTCCCAAACCCGCTGCATTAATCATGCATTCCTGGGATACAACACCATTTCCATGGTGGGCAGGCTCCAATTTGCCTGCCACGCCATCACCTCACTACTTCATCACGCCAGGCACTACCTTTAAAGTACAGCTGTGCTCAGTGCTTTCAACCTGGGACTGCTGGAAAGAAGACATGGCCCTTAAAATCAAGAAGACTGCAGCCCTCAAGCACCTTTTGGATGCCGTGGAAGCCCGTTGTGATGTCCTCTACCCCAGCGCTGGCCACAGGAGGGGAGTTACATTACCACTATGGCTTGGTAGGCGATGGCAGTGGGGATCAGTGCCAATGCTGCACAGAAGAGGCTGGCCATCCAATGCAGATAGAGGTTGAATGATCTCACCCATGCAGCCAGGGTATAGTAACCATCTCTGTACTCTAAACTCATGCACTCAAGCCCATCACACATTCACTGGCATCTCACTCACTGCCAGCTCAACAGATATCATCACCCATTCCCATACATACACTCACATGTCCATCTCACATGTCCAGACTGCCTCAAGTCTGACCATCTTGAGACCACTTGCACAGATCAACATGCGCTCCCACACACACACTGGGACACCCTCCTCCTCAGTACAGCCCTCGTCCTGCAGCCTCTTCCCTCACCTGAAGCCACTTCTCCCCCTTCCCCAGTAAAGCCCTAGCCCTGCAGCCATTGAAAAGCCTCCCACATATGGCTGATCTGGTAGGTAGAGACCTACCCATGAGACCCCCTAAAAGTGATGTGCTGCTGTCTGTGAAGCCTGGCGCTGATGACTGTGAGTGCTGACCAGAGCAAGATAGGCAAACATTTAAGTCTCAAGCGAAGTGCAGCCCGCCAAGTGCACTCCTTCTATATTGTTGTTGTGAAACACATTGGCGTGATTTCCTGCCAACATAGGAAGATGGTCCAGTGGGGGAGGGGAGGGGGAGACATGTCTGGCTGGCTGGCCTTATAATGATATGCTCACGTATTACAACGAGCCTCCCGACATCTGATGGCGGTCTGCCATCGAAGGGCTGAGTGGACAATTGCAAACTGATTTCACGATGTCATGAAACTAATTTTTAGCCTTCTCGCCACATTGTCTGCTGATGCTCCAAGCACATCCAATGCCAGCGGAAAGTCCCAGCCATTAACCCTGTTTCTCTCATCATAGTTGCTGTTAGCACTGCAGAGTATTTCCAGCATTTTCTGTTTTTACCACTACCAATGAGCCAGAAGTCTCTTCTGATAGGTTGGTGATTGCTATTATGATCAATATCCACAGTTTCTTTACCTCACATGTGTAAGATATATGACCACCCAGAATCAGCAACATTGTCAAACTTGATGACATTTTTTAAAAATCCAGTTTACTCTATAAACACTAGATAGAAAAGTAATTTAAAAGTTGTAACACAACTGAAGAATCCGATGTTTGTGCATGACTTGAGCCTCAGCCTCACAATACAGGGATCTCAAACCCCTGATTTCACTGTTGACCTCATCAATCCCAAGCTAGCACCTCAAAAGGGACAAACTACTCAGGTTTTGGAACACTGTGACAGGTGACTTGGTTACCAGGATAACCACAGTTCTATCTAAATAATTAGGGAAAACAATATGGTTCAAGGTAACATGCTGTGACAAATCCCATACATTTCTGCACTTACCACATGTAGCAGTTTCCTGGCCCAATATCACAATTTTGCTTAAAAAGTTCTTATGTCAGCAAAAGCAGTACTTCCCGAGTAGATCTGCATGATAAACTATTTTCCCTATCAATGATTTAATGAGCAAGGTCATTAAACTTCACATATCCTAAATATACATGCATTTTTATTTTTATAACAGCCAGGACCTTCTGGTAAAATGACAGTGCTGTTATCTTCATAAAGACATGTGAAACCCCTAGTATGATACCGCAGGGCAGGTTCCTCAACTTGAAATGATTTTTTAAAAATTAAACATCCTAAGAATAGGCCTATTCTCAATATGCATTCAAAGGTTAAAGATGCATTTGTTTCAAATTTATATTTGTTGGTCTCACAATATCCAAAGTTAATATTCTGTCCATAACAATTCCCCGTTTTTAAATTATATTCTTGTATGTTTTTAAGCAGACAGGCCTATGACATTTCCAGGTACAGTGGATTGTAGTTAGCCTTTGTAAACTCCGTTACAGAATCTGTTTATCAACAATTGAACAACTATAATGCAAGTTGGCAACAGACTTTAGAATAGATATTTTTCACTCCAAACAATATGGAAAATTTTCTTTTAAATTAAAGCCCAAAATACAAAACAGTTCATGCTTTCTTAGCACAATAATATTCATTGAACTCAATGGGCAGAACAGGGTCTGAACATCCATATGATACGTATGCACTCTGATTACTCTTGCTATATTTACAGCAAATCAACTGATCAATCATGGGGCATTTCATAACATTCAACCTTTATTCAAATTGGCACAACCCCTGATGTTAGTTAAGCAGAAAGTAATTGTATTCAAAAGAGATCTATACTTTTCACATTCTGGCGACTGGCAGCAAAGCATTTAGATCAGAAAAGGGAGAGAAAAATCAAATTATAATCTTGAAGCACAAGGAGCAGCATTTTGTGTTTATCATCAAACACTAGACAATTTGAACTTGTCTGCACTTTTTAATTTTATTACTTTTTCTAAATTTGTACAATTTTTTTTAACCATTTCAACAGAAAGAATTTATGTTGTCAATGTAAAAACATTGAAAGTAGTTAGTTAGTAGTTAAATTGATCTGTTTAGTTTTTGTTTAAAATCACTGAGAAGTCCATGGTATAAAAAAAATCTTTGGCAGTGTGCACTCCTACATAAGGGCCTGAATTTTATCCTTGGCGGGCAGGCACGATCGGAGGGCCCACAACAGGTTGGGAAACGGGCCACCACCCACGATCGGCCCCTGACCGTGATTTTACCCTGGCTGGCCAATTAAGGCCCATCCAGTGTGTAACGCATCTTCCCAATGGTCAGGAAGGGGGGGCCGGTTACGGAGGCCCATTAGCCACTGGGTTCAATGATAACCTGGCAGACGGTTTAAAAACGGCACAGGCAGCTCCTTGAAGGCTGCCAGAGAAGGACATATTTGCAGCATTCTGAACACCGAGGTTATGGCATCTGTGGCTGGAGACGCCAGGCAGGAGGGCAGGTCAGGTGGGCACTCAGTCCCCCAGTTTTTGGATGAGTGCCTCGTGGTCCTCTTGGAGAAGGTGGCTGCCAGGAGGGACACCCTTGTTCCCTGAGATGGAAGGAGAAGGCCTCTGCACCTAACAAAAAGAGTTTGGGAGGAGGTGGCAACACAGGTCAGCAGCCATGGCATTGTGCAGCGCAGCTCAAGGTTTAACAACCTGCTGTGCTTGGGAAGGATACCATATTGGCATGGATCAGCGTGTTGAAGTGTTAAGGTCTGTCCATCCCCCTGTGGAGCTCAGGGGTGTTAAGTGTCTGATTGCCACTGTCAATGACACTGGAGCTGGCCAATGGGGTGAGCCCTGGCTGCTTGGACTGAGTGCCTTGCAATTTGAGGACCATGATTCGGATGTGACCTACAAGGTGCTCCTTAGGTGGGGTTGGCCAGGTTGCAATGTCGCTGCAGATAGAGAGTGGACTAATCCATCCCCCTCTGTCCTTTCAGGAAAGGATGACCCATAACAACACTAAAAGGTCGCGGACAGGTGGAGGCCACCTAAATCCCCTAATCCTATCCAGATTCAAGCAGGATGCCTTGGAGATAGAGAGGCGCCACACACCTCAGTACCAGCCGCTGAGAGGCTGGGGTATCTGATGAAGGTAAGACTGCAGTGCACAGAGGTGAGAGTTTCGGATGGTGCAAACATTCTTGTGTAGTCTCATCATTGATGGGAGACTCAAAACTTTGATTCTCCATTGATCTTTGGAAGACGAGGGCACCATGATGCAGATATCCATGGTCTCACCAGAGTGCCTGGCATGCACAGTGACAGTGTGATGACTTAAACTAATGACATGTTATTGTTCCCCCTTATATTCGCCAGCAGGCACTCAATCGTAGGACCCCAAAGAGTCACCCCTAACGCCATAGGACCGCAGGGCTTCACATGCACCTGCGTCATACCCACTCTCTGAAACAGGCAGCAGCACAGATACTAACACCTCAGTGGGTGTTAGGTCTTTGGCTAGAATGTCGGTGCACAGCGGTAAGGGCAGTTCACACTCACTTGAGATGAAGGCGGAGGCAGAGTGTGCCCAGGGCACCGGCAGTTGGAGGACAGCTGGACAATGCTGAGTCGAAGGCAAATGATGAGCCTCTGGAGGCGTCCATTAGGCAGTAGATGCTGGATGATCAGTGGAAAGTGCAGGAGGATCTGGCGGAGATCCACGAGGGTATGCATGCCATGGTCTCTGTTGTGGAGGAGTCCATGAGCACGGCATTGACCCTCATGGCCGAGCACACTGCCTCCTCCATTGAGAGGCAGTTCAAGGGACAGAATCAGGGGTTCCTGGGGTTGCGCTCAGACCTGCAAGCCCTCACACAGGCAACGATCTCAGTTGGTCAATGCCAGTGTGGGAAATGGATGAGGCGCCCAGTATCCCAGCTAGGTGCCCGTCCATCAACGGAGAACAGGAAGGTCCAGAGTGACCTCACGTTAACACACAAGCTGCTTGTCATCTCTGCGGGCTCCTCTCAGGGTGCCCTGGATGACAGCAGCAGCTTCTCCGCCCCTCTGCCAGTGACCGTGACATCTGATGAGGCTGCAATGACTGGGGGGATGTCAGCCATGACATTGGCCACTCCCTCTCAAGCGGGGCCAGCACAGGCTGTACTGGCCAGAGGACGAACGGCAAGATCGTCAAGGCCAACAAGACAGCAGAGTCAGCAGGCTGTCTTCATTGCCGCTGCCACGAGGATTCGGTGGGGGGGGATGGCACCAAGGTGTAGCACTCAAACGTAAGTTTAAGGCACCACGAACACAAGAGGGACTGGTCACGGGTGATCTTCTGTTGTGTAATGTTTTGTTTGTGTACTGGTCTGGGAATGAAGACCAGAGAAAGTAATATTAATTTTTTTTGTTTTGTCAAAATGAGATAAATTTGTTTTTGCCGTAATGGCCTGTGTATGCTTCACCTTTTTATTTTATGGTGCAGGGTTCGCCATTATGTAATGTTGGACATGAGTGGCTCTAAACTTTATTGCACAGACATTGAGTGGACTTTGGATTCAAATAAAAGAGTCATTTCAGACATCCGGGATGGAGACGGCACCCTACCATGAGGCAGAAGATGATCTTTGGCAGCGTAGCTGAAGGAGCTTTGGATCAAAGCAGCCCTGCCTCCCTGAAGGATACAAAGGTCTGCCTCTATGCCCTCAGTGTTCTCCTCACCATGATCCTTTTCTGACTCACTACTGGATTCATCCTCTGTGGCCTGTGGAGCTGCATCAAGATCCTCTTCCTCCAGTGGGTCTCCCCCACCAGTGCCAGATGGTGGAGAGCGCAGCATGCAACCACTATCAGTGACACCCACTCTGGGGGGTATTGTAGTGCACCCCCTGAACAGTCCAGGTATCGGAAGCACATCTTCAGAAGACCTATGGTCCTCTCTATCACTGCCCTTGGGGAGACATGACTCCTAATATAACACTGCTCTGCCTCTGTTCATGGATGGCAGAGAGGCGGCATAAGCCACCTTTTCAATGGATAGCTCTTGTCACCAGCAGTCATCCACCCAGTCAGGCTGGAGCCCTGAATAGCCTCAGCACCTGTGAGTGACTGAGTATATAAGTGTCATGGGAGCTGCCAGGGTACCGTGCACAGACTTGCAGAATCTGCACCCTGTGATCACACATTATCTGCACGATCATCGAGTGGAATCCCTTCCTGTTGATGAAGGCACCCGACTGACCTGCTGGCACTTTGATGACCACATGTGAGCAGGTGATTGCATCCTGGATGCGGGCGAACTCAGCAATTGCTGCAAAGCCTCTGGCTTACTCAGCCTGGCTGGCCTCGTCTGTACAGAAGTGAATAATTATCATCAGCAGCTTGATGCAGCTGTGGACAGCTGATTGAGACACTCCACAAATATCCCCCACTGACCCCTGGAAAGAGCCAGAGCCATAGAAGCTGAGGGCCACTGTGACCTTCAGAGCCACTGGCATGGGGTGTCCATCCACACAGTTGGAGCTGATCTCAGGCCCAATCATCTGACAAACGGAGGTCATGGTCTCCCTTGAGAGACGGAGCCTCCTTCGGCATTGCACCTCAGACATATTAAGGTAGCTGCACCACCGCCTGGCAGTAGGATAGTGGCGTCTTCTGCAGCCACTTCTACCTTGGACTACCTGCTGGCCCTGCACCCCTTGTGCCTGCGCCTTTCCTCCCAAAGGTCCCACCCTTGGAAGCTGCATTGAGATACCTGACCTCCTCTCCCTTCTGCCCCTCTCTTCCTCCTCAGAGGAGGTGCCACCAGCAGAGACCATGATATCCAATACCGGGGTAATATAAGGCTGTCTAATACCTGGAAGGGTCCACATGGTCAAAATCCTCCGAGGGCCAAGGAGGGACCAATGAGTCCTGAAATGAAGCCTAGAAATGCTAAGAATGAAGCTTAGAATGGAAGTGAAGCTGCCAAATTCAAATAAGCAACCAGCAACAAACTACCTCCTAAACTCCTCAGTACTCACACTGGCAATGCTGCTGACCCTTTTTATCCCATCTTTGGATGAGGTTTTGCAAAATGTGGGCTGACCGTCTGTGTTTTGGCCATGCAACGAGCACAAAATCACATGGGCAAGGTAAAATTGGGTTCAATTGGGTTTTTAATGGCCTTAAGTAGCCTCTTAATTGATGGCAGTGCAGCTCCAACACACGCACGCACCCGCCGACCTGAAGATTGCACGCGTGCGGGATGACATCGGAATACTTGCCCAATGTCTTCTTGCGCTATTTTATGCCCAATCGGGTTGGGCGCACACCCACCTATGAGGCATAAAATTCTGCCCAAGATCTCATTAAGATATAGTGCTTCTAGAAGACAAGTATGACTCATTACCTGGGGTGAAATTTGTCCTTCATTAGGTGTCCAGACTCATTTTTCAATTATCTAATCCTTGAGATCTTGTGTACTTTGAATACTCATTTTTCTTTGACCTTCGAAAACAAAAGAAAGTTCTGAAATCTCACCTATAGAAGACATCATAAAACAACTAAACATTAGCAATCTGTTCATTTGGTAAAAGCCATATAATTCAATTTCTCTCTGGATGGCAAGCACAGCACTGTAACATTTGAACATTAACTCCACTAACTTGTATTCTACTGTTTTGACTGCGTAATTCAACACTCTAATGGTTTTGTTGATTATTACTCTCCAATGTTGGGACATATTTGGAGTCAACTCAAAGACGCCTCAGTCTTCTTCAGCTTCAACTATTTCAACAATACCCAGAAGTAAGTGTATCATTTGTTTTCTTCCTATCTGTAATACTTGTCTGCATTAAATTTCATCTGCTATTATTTTATTCACATTCAAATCCTGTTAAGCTCAAACTTTGTAGTTTCTAAGTTGCTTCCTTCAGTTCCACTGCTCTTCTAGTTTGGTATAATCTTCATATATTAAACAATTTGTATTATTTTTTGAAACCAGGTCAATTATGTAAATTAGAAACTGTAGTGGTCACAACAAAAGTCCTGTGATACACCACTTTATATTTCCTCCCATTTTAACATAACTCCACTAATGAGTATTTGCTGTTTCCTTCACTTCAGCCAGTTTCTTATCCAATTCCCAGGGTTTACCCTAAATCCCCACAGGGTGAGTTTAATTAATAGCCTTTCATGTGGAGCATTATCAAAAACTTTTTGGAAGACAAGGTGCACCACATCATGGGACATTCCACAGTCCACTTAGGTTGTCATTTTCTCAAAGCTGTTGAGCAGGTTGATCTGGCAGAATCTTCCCTGGCTGATTGTACGATCACCTCTGTTAACTAGGTTATTGTTCTAAAGAACATTTTCAAGTTTACTCCAGATAATTGACTCTATAATTTTAGATGGAAAAGACTAATAGGGCTGTACCTTCCTCTGTTTTTGTCATCCTTTGTGAACGAGCACCAATTAGCCTGTTTCCAATCCATTAATACTTCCCTTCCATTGTCTATTGCATTCCTAATAATGACTCCCAGTGCCTCACATATCTCCCCTAGTTTCTCTCTGATATTTACCATCCAGCCCTGGGGATCTATTTGTTTTAAACACCATTCTGTCTGAGATATAATGAAGTAATTGGGCAAAATCTTCAACTTCAGTGGGGGTGTAAAATGGATGATAGTGGATCAGCTGCTCATTATACACCCTACTCAATTTTCCTTTTTACTGACATCAATGGAAGGGAAAATTATGTGGAGTGAATACCAACCAATTCACTAATTCCAGTTATATATCCAAACCAAAGTTGAATGTTTTTGCCATTGATTTTAGCTGGGTTATTTTTGAGGATGTCATGTTGCTCAGTTTTCCTTTGTTGATCACTTAGAAGAAATTATCATTCCACATTTTTACTATTTTATGGTCATCCTCACTTTTAAGTCTACGAGCAAGTTTTTAATTGTTTTGTTTGTTCGATCAGACCACAATTCCTAGACAGTTTGAAACACATTTTTACAAACTGCTTCATCACTTGTTGCTGTTATTTCATGTGTGATTTTACTTAATAGCCTTCCCACTGAAACTACCTGCTGCAGTCACTAAACAATAATCTAGAGCCGTGATAAAGCTGGATTGAAGCAGCAAAATGCTAGCACTTCTAGGTGCAAAAGGTCTATTTCCATAAGATGCTCCTTTTCAAAGATTAAATGCATAAAATTATAACAAGATAGCAAGCCAACATTTCTCAACTGTCCATGACGAATCTCCCTGCGCCCTTCCCCCCACCATGGAAATCTTTCAGACTTATCGAACACAAACTCTATAATCTTAGAAGATATTAAGCAAGTATTCAGGCTAATTGTAAAAAATCTACTTAAATGGGAGCTCAGTTTTCCTTGGTGAGCAAGAGTTAATTTTAAAATATGCTTAGCACAATTGTTGAATGTGTGAATCTATTTTCTTCCAATAATTGCAGATTATGGATGCCTTGCTGCATGTTTGCTTTGTTATCATTCAGCACATAGTTAAAACTATTAAAGATAGGAGGAAAGCTGTGCAAAGCATATCACTCCTGTTTCTTTTGCTCACTCCCACCAAATGTGGCATTTTCAGTCCATTCAGCAATGTACTGTTAAACAGTATTCTTTGCTTCCATTAACATTGTCATGGCTTTTATAGAAGTGGTAAGATTATTTTGCTGTTGTAAAGTCAACCTTATGACTATTGGATAACCTGGGTGGAGAGCTAAGATGTCACCCAGTTGTCCAAGCTAATCTGTTGATCCTCGAGAAGTCAAGTATATCATCTCTTTTCGTTTGGTAAAGAAAAGTTTTAAAAGAGCGTATTTCTTGATTTTTATTCTTCTAGATTCTCTAGAAAATAGATATTATTATTATTTCCAGCTCAATTAAACATTGTAGATCAGTTCTGGGCACTGATTTAGCATAAAACATGCTATTTGGTGAGTAACCCACTGAGCTACAATATGAAATATAAAGGACGCTAGCTGTCTTGGCAATGATTTTAAACTAGTCTTGCAGGAATCAATAGATGGCCTTCGAGTCATTCCATCACCAGCTCTGTACAGCCCTCCACCCTGTCATGTGATTATAGTGTAATTCAAAGAGGTTGGCCTGGCCCACCACAGTAGGACAAAAGGAATGTTCATAACAGCTTTTATTTTTGAACTGCAGTTGTGAAAAAATGCAAGAAATGTACATTATATTAAGACAGCAGTAATTAAAGTTAAAACATTACATTTGCTGCCAAAAAGACACTTAAAAGTTGATCTGACTGTTAGTTATTGAAAATACTATTTTTGTGGCGATGCACTAGCTGTTCAACGTGGTTGTCACTGTTCTACAAATCCTGGCTGGAGGTTTTCAAACCTGAGGTAATGCCTAATGGAAAAAATATAAACATGGCTAAAAATGGCAAGTTGCACCACTCACATGGGGACAGCCAAATTATATCAGTATATATTTTTTTTCTCTCATTCCCATTTTTTGTATGTATCCCTTTCTGTATGATTCCTCTGGCTTTGGAAATTGCAAGCACTTAATGCTTTCCTTCACTGGAGAATCAAAACATGAGAAGAGTATCAACATGGTGCTACTGCAATATTCAAAGCAATTGTGAAAGCCCCATCTTAAAACTATAAGCTTTTAACAGGAGGAGCTGAGAAGTGCTTCAAATATTAGGCACTCGCAGGTATTTAATCATAATCCATAAGGAAGGAAATCTAGATCTCACAGGTGAGGTTCGTGCCATTGGCAGGAGTGCTGATAGGCCTGGATTAGTTCTAAACCAGCATGGTAACAACCACAGTACAAAATGCAAAACAGTAACAGGCATCTTATATTAAAATTGAAATACTTAACAGGTGACCGTAATCTGCAAAACATAAATGATTAGGATTAAAGAGCCAGTCCAGCAACACAATTGAAGGATTTTGGTGATACCATAGCTGCCAATATGACTTTGGAGGTTTATATTTGAGGTTGCCTGCACATTCCCAAGCATTAATGTATAATGTGGTGTTATAATTGTAAATCAGATGTTATCATTCAGTGCAACATTCCCTCCATGTGACTGTCACCATCATAGCAGCCATGGCCTAGTATCATATAATCTTACTTCAAAACAAGAAAAAAGTCCTTCTTGTCACACGGAATGAAACTGCACCACAATCACTAGCAACAGCGAGGGATAATGTGAGTCCTGGTTACAGAGTCTAAATAACAAGTCTGAAATGGTAATCTGTACCTCTCTTACAGTTGGGAACAAAAGGACAGCCAAAGTTCATGGAACTGTACCCCAGTAAAAATTAATATCTTCAGAAGAACAAGAGGAAAATATGAAAAATAAGCACAATATACAATTTAAAGTCTATTTATAGTTTGAGTTTACAACTATTTATATTAGTGTAATTATAAATACATTATGCACTCACTTACACTAAAAATACATAAACACATCATATATTATATAGTAAATGCACCGTATAATGATAAAACAAGTCACATGCTATATTCAATGATGTAACTCTACATAAAATGTGTATAATGTATAACAGTGCATTAGAGTATGCTTGCACTTTATAATATTAATGTTCTATGATATAAATACACTATTGCTTATGTAATATAGACCATGAACCAGTCTTGGGTGTTAGCATTATAAACTCACCATTCAAAATCTCTTGAGATTGCATAAAGCTATATATTTCCCTCTCTGATATCATTATTCCTTCTGTATTTTTCTAGGATGAGGATGGGATTGCAGGTAGAGACCAGAAGAGTTAAAATTACAACAGCAAATTTAAAAATATTCTGTAAGATTTTGCATAATTTATTTTCTTCCATTTTAATTTAAACAAAAACACTGCAAATCATGAGAATCTGAAATTACTCGTTTAAAAAAAAAAGGTCTGTTGCAATTCCTAAACCTTATATAACTGCAAAACTATTCTACTTGAATGTAACATGATGTAGAGATAGTTCAAAACACAATCTTATTTATACAAAAAAATGTAATTTTGGACAAAAATACTAAAATGAACATAAAACAAGTAATATTCCATTAATAGATACAATTGTAACTTTTTAAAAAGTGCTTAGTTTATGCAGATTCATTTGTTTTAATTCAAATAGTAAAATCTCTGATTTCATATAAAAACCCCATGCAACATGGCATAGCCACTTGTTGCAGCAACACAGAAATTTCTAAATAAATGCTATTTCTAAAAGTATTAAATGAGCAACAATAACTTGCATTTATTTGGTGTCTTAACAAATAAGCAAAAGGAAAATGCCAGGAAGGGAGACTGAAACCTAGATCAAAGTAATGGGTTAAAAGGAATACAGACAGACACACAGAAGGTAATTTTACCATAAACCGACTGGTGGGAAAGCTGATGGGATAAAATTGGCCACTCTCTTTACACCGACATAAAGTAAAATTGGGTGGAGTGTAAGGAGACAGCTAATCTGATCGTCAGTTTCCTATCAGACAGGTTAGATCAAAATTACCCTTAATATTATTTCAACTATGCATTGAATTATCCAAAAAGTTAAAACTTTATTGGAATCTGCATTAATAAATGCCAAACTTAGAAAAATGTAAAATACTATAGGCTCCTGCATCACACACAAGACCGAACAAATTACAGAGAAGATTGTGCATGCATGTGCAGAGACTTGCAATATGTTGTTTTAAAATGACAAAATTATAAACTTGCAAGTTCTGCAGGACTTCTCCTGATCTCCTGCCATAATTTAACTTCAGATGTGGAATTCCTGGAGAAAGAGTTATTTTTCTGAGTTTTGCACTGAAGTCATGGTGGAAGATTGGAAGATTTGTTCTTTAGCTGAGAAAGTATCCACTCAGCAAGGTTACAGTACATTCCTCAACATGATAGGCATATAGCAAAATGTGTGCTAAAATTAGTTAATGGCTACCACGTAGATTTTCAAAAGCTGTAAATAAATTAACATAGTCTAAAGGGAAGCCCTTGAAATTTCCCTTTAGGTACTTTGAATCCAAAATTTTTCAGTTCCTTTTCAAAAAAAATATTTGCAGGGAATCAAATCAACAAAACTTTACGTTGAAAAATAAAAATTAAATTTAACCACTAATCAATTCCAGCTTCCCACCACCACCTCCCCACATAAAAAAATACTTCTTTTATATTGTTTACCTCAAGTAATGGAAGGTGCATATCTTGATTGGAAAATGGTTCACAAATAAACTCTGACATCTTTCAGTCATTTGCTTCAAAACGCTGTCACCATTTTGCAAAGATATTATCATACTTCTTCAATATGATGTGTTGAAAAATACGGATGTTTCAGCCTCTCCAAGGTATGGAAGGTGCCTCAAACACTTCAACCTAATAGCGATAAATGTAAACTTTTATCACCTGGTTGCAATGGATTGGTCTCCTGTTACATACTCTGTCAAATTTGCCTTTACATTGAAGACAATGTATCCAGCAGAGCGTATGACAGCTGGCCAATCCACTACTGCCCGTTTCCATCCAGTGATGAAAGTTTACATCTATCCCATAATTAGATCATTTAACTATATTGAATTTGCCTTAAAAACAGTAAAGACGACAATAGGGACTGTTTTCTTGTATCCTTGTAAAGCTGTATTTGTCCAAAAATTTCAAGATATCCAGTATTGTGAATTAACCAATTATTCAAAATGGTGCAGGAGACCTAGTAGCGTGATCTGAATTTGACAATTTGAAAACAACAACTTTGAATTAACGAAATAGTTACATAAGTAATAATGAGTAAAATAACGTAGTCATATAAAAAGAATGTATATTCTTAAAAGCTCTCTCTTTCTCTTTATATTTATTTGTTAGTTTAGTTCTGTTGTAGCATATCAATTCTGAGTCAGCAATTTGTGGGTTCGAGCCCCACTCAGGGCTTGAGCACATAATCTAGTCTAACAGTATGGTCAAAAGTTCCAACTTTCAGATGAGAGGTGAAACTCAAGCCCTGCCCTGTCTATCTGTTCAGGTGAACGTTCAAAGATCCATGCCACGATTCAAAGAACAGCAGAGAATCCTGTTGCTGCCATGGACAACATTTATCTCTCAACCAGTAAGCTAAAAACATATTAAGTAGTAATTTATCCAATTTTCTATTGTTAGACTTTACTCTGCGCAAATTACAAAAGTGAGTGAAATTAATTGAATGTGCAGCACTTTGAAGATGTGATGCGGTACTATGTAAACCCAGATTCTTTTTCTATATCTCCATCCACAGTTCTGTCCCTTTAGGTCCCCTCCTCTGAACAGGCAAATCCAGAAAATTTTAAATAGCTGTACATTTCAGCCTCTAGGTCAATGACTGGCTTCCTTTATTTGAATTAGTATATTTTAAAAGGTTTTTGAAAAATATAAGTTACAATAATCGGTATATCCAGAAATATATACATATATACACACTAAAAAGTTATTCATATAAAAAAATTCTGTTTCCAGCACAATTTAACAAAGGTTTTCAAGTGTTCCAGAAACAAAACCTACTTTTTCTCTCACTTTCTTACCATGCATCCTGATTCTTGGTTGAAATGTTGGCTTAATGGCTCCCAGCTCAACTTAAGGTTACTTTTGGATTAATAAAACTGATAAAATTGGCTTTCAGAATGTCTGATTTAATTACCTTCATACAAAAATTAGTTACTGCTGAACAAGTACAGTAGCAATTATGCAGTAGGGCATTGGCAAGGAAAATGCAAGCATTTGTCTGTTACCTATCTGCCCCTGTTTCGTGGGCTTGGGCTTCTAACTAGCTATGAATTGCATCTTTTACAAAAACAAATTATCCAGTCAACTCCGCCCCCTCACAACCCACCCCAAAAAACAAATGACATCTTTGTCGCGCATTCAATCCCAAATTTTGGTAATAATACGGCTCTTTGATTGCTTGTATATCACGTGTTGTCTGACAGATTGCACAGTTTGTGTCCTCTTTCCTCTATCCTGTCTCTAAGTGTGTGCATGACACAATCTTTCTTGGTCAGTACAACGGGGTGGTCCATTTTGTTCATATCACTAAAGGCCGTCATATTGTCACTCGTTGACCCCTGGTCAAGGGTCAGGTTGACACTAAATATTTAAATTTTAAAATATGAGAGAAAATATTTTGAGGGCTTTGTTAATGTAAATTTAGTTTAATATCTACTTTTAAAGGTTGAATTAGTTTTAATCATCTCACTTCCATTTTGTTTCAACATTTGCTGAATGCAGCATCAATCTGGCAATGACTGGTTTATCGCCTGCTCTTTATTGAAATATTGCATATTTTAATGTTATAATTTTATTCCTGGCATCAGTTGAAAATTATTCAGTCACACACCCCAACCCCATCACTGTAGTAATTAAAATTGACGTCTTAAAACCAAACTTCCCAATTGCAACTCCTCCACCAAACAGATTCCCCTACTGATAATCTGCTTCACTCTTTGCATATAAATCCATGAACACACAGCGCCCTATCACAATTGATCTCCACCAGTTGAACAAGTTTATTAGTTATTAACAAGCTATTAAGTGGAAAATGGAAGCGTTTTAGTTAGATTTATTTTATATGGCAACTAATAGCTCCACTCAAATCTTCTCAGCTCTGACTTTCAATATGCCTTTCTCTTCTTTTAGAATTATGTATTTCTCCTATTTTTTAATAAAATGGTGCTAACCCGTTATGGGATTAGAACAAAAAATCTCTTAACTCATGTTGCTACGGAAGTTACCGTGCATGCTACTGCGACGTGTTTTCTCTGTTTCCATTTCCAGTTTAAGACAATGGATCAAAATGGGAGATCTGACTGTGATGGAATAGCTTAGCAACAAGAGCCATGGTATTCTTACTCCATTTAAGAATGATTTGTCTTAACTACACAGAATGAACTCCAAAATCATGTTTTGAGGGAGGAAAAAAAATCATCTCACATTATTCCTATAACAACTGCTCCTAGAAATATAAATAATTTTGTTGGTTTTTTTTGAGTCAATGGTTTGATTGGATACGATCAGTGATGGCCTGTTACAGAGACATTGCTGTTTGAAATTAATTATCTGAAACGTGCGCCGTAGGTTTCACTGTGAGATTTTTCCGCATTCTGGTTTGCCAGATCAATCTCTTCGTTTCTACACTGAAGTATAAACAGCTGAAGCTCCGTGTGCAATTTTAATACCAACTTGCATTTTTGAATAAATGCAAATCAGCACAGACTGATAGAAAACAATTGGCACAAAAAGTTAATTAAAAAATAGAAAATTGGATCACGCAAAATTGGAAACTCAAGTTTTAAGAACAAGCAGAATACGATGAGATAATTGCATAATTTAAATGGTCAAGGAAGACAACTGCTAAAGAAATCAACATTTTAAAAGCAAATGAGATTATGTCGATCACTGTGCCCTTAAATAAATAATTATTTGCCAAAAGTGATTTAAAAATATACATTTTGGAATTAAAAAGATATAACATCAGAGTATTTGAGTTTCTTGAACCAGCACAACATGGCTTTCTGTGGCATGTCACATATTTGTGTAATAACAGACTATTTTGAGTGGATTAGTTTAATTTGCTGACCATCAGGAGTTTTCTATTAGCAGTAATGAATATCTGCTCTTAGTAAACCTGACACCAACATGCAAAGTAATTTTTAATGAAAATAAACAATGGTTTAATGTAGTGTAATTAAATAAATGAATGTAAAACAAAACAAGTACGTTAGTCACAGAGAGCTTGACAGGCGCACACACACACACAGACACACACGTAGAAAGAACATTCTTTCAGCTTAGCTGACATAGATGCAATTACATTGAACTGTAAAAGATATACACAAATATTAATCTTTTACACATTGATTTTAAAAAAAACAGCAAATAATTCTTTTTAAAATAATTTTACTCATCTCGTTGTGCTATCTTTCATTCAAGTAGGGTTTGGTGTAAAGAGGTACAGCTGCCATGTTTACTGCTGCACTCAACAGAATACAGGCATCTCTGAAAAGACAATATCTGTCGAAAGAACTGACCTTGCAATGGTTAAATAAGAACTAATACCCAAGTTTTGTTTCGTCTTTCTTAAATGCCGATTATTAAGGATCAAACTCCATGCGGGAATAATCACTTATCTGAGAGTAGTTTTTATTCCGATTGGAAGCATTCAATTGGAATAAAGCACAAAAACAATGCTTAAACCATTTAAAGTCAATTAGAAATACCCATAAACAAGGCCATGCACCATTGTAAGAAATGCCCGATGCATGGAAACAATGGAAGACTGCGGGGAAGTAAATACGAGGAAACGACACCAACCGCAAGGTATGGCTGATCCGACTAATTCAATGTAACTCCCACTCATAAGATTTAGATTATTATTTTTGCTTTATAAGAAGGAATAGCCAATAGCAGATTTTAAAACATTAAAGATTTAAACTAAAAATTATGAAATCAACTAACTGGCATACACCATGGGATGGGTTAGATCGGAAAGGTATCTCAGATGATTTCAACCATCCTTTTCGCACCACCAACACTTAAAGAAAAAAATCAGTATGCTGTGTTCTAAACAAATATAAATAACTGAAAAACTGTAACAGTGTTTAAATATATTTTTCAATAAAAAAGTTATCTCACAGCTACAGGAAAATGTAGAGAACACATCCTGGAGCTGTAGCATAAGCTTGACCATCAGGAGATTTGACTAGTACAGGGTTAATTAAAAAAAGAAAAAACCCAAATGATTCAAACACAAGGTTATTTTACTACTGTGGCATACTCCAGTAATGTTATATTTTTCTGTAAAATACCTATTCCTAATAGTGTTTTTAAACACATTCAACAGCAGAAATGCAGAAAGAAAATGATAAAATAAAAAAGTTAATAAGTTGCTTGAAGATCCCTCCCCCCTGTTCCCCCCAGCGTGCGCCCCCCCACCCCCCCGCAATAAAATGCAAACAGCAGAATTCCTTTATACAGTGTGGATGCCAAAATCGGGCGACACAACATCAGCCGTTCTTTAAAAGCTCATTCAATCCATATAAACAAAGCACAGAAATAGAGCAAATTTACTACCTAAACAAAACAAAAAAAACTGCAAGAAAAGGTCAAATGAAGAGGGATGGGCAATGATCTACTAAGGGTTATTGGCAAATGGTGGTGATAAATTTGTAGAAACATCATAGCACAAGGGGACTTATTGCAAAATACTTACAGGGAAAAAAAACAAAGAACCCTGATCGCGATTCTTTTTTAACCCTCGATATTTAATATTTACTCCATACCAAACAAAACATTTTTGTCCTTATTATTCAAAAACAATCTCCAAAGTAAACACAAAAAACAGTCTGAATCTCTTATTTTCTCTACTCTTTCAAGCTGTCCCATATCTCTGAGCCAGTAAAAGGTGGTAACCAACAGAGACCCTGCATTATAACCCAGGAAGAAAGACTGGCACCTGTCCTAGAGCATGTGCACTCTGAAGTAAGAGTGTCGAGAAACAGACCCTCTTTCACCAACAAACTGAAACTTCCCAGCATTAAATAATTCTTGAAAAAAAGCAAAACGAGGAAAACAAAGTCAACCGTACTTGGAAAATGTTGGCTAAAAAACAGAAAACCAAAAACAACCAAGCACAGAGAAAGATGGAAATTACGGCACCCGCTGCCATCTTCAGAAAGTGAGACAGCAGCAATTTGCAAATTAAAACTTCGTTGGCTATAAGTGTTCATATTAGTCCAAGAAGCTGAAAATACAGTTGATCATTACAGTACGTCATTCAAAGAGCAATAGACGAGAAATGCAGAAACAGACAGCGAGAGGGAGAGAGAGACACTTACCCTCAAAAAAGTGAGAGAAATCGGGAGAGGTAGACACAGAAAAGCATTCACCTTGTATCTTGCCGTCCTGTAAAGCAGACAAGAAAACAGTCAACTCCATTTTTACAAGTACTCACAGGCCTGAGTAATGGAAGGCGGTCCCTACCTAGCAACCACTTCCAGTTTTCATCTGCAAGCTTTCCCTGCCATCCGTACCAACCACCACCCCCTCCCCACCACCACCCCAGTCAGTTGCCAACGCTGGTGACAATGGGAGGCCGAAGGGTAGCTGAAAGCCAGCGTGTTAAACTCGTCTGGTAGTTAACAAGTCTTTGAATGAAGAATGTTAGCAAACAGACAAACAGCATGTCTGATGCATGCTAATAACATTGCTGGTCCAGCCTCACAACCAAGCCTATGAATTATTCAGCGGGCAGAAGCGACCCCCCACCACCGCACCCACAACACCCCCCCCCACCAACCCTTCACAGCCCAAATGCCTGCAGTGAGAATAAAGTATTTTTTTTAAATCAGCTCTGTTGTTTTTTTTTCCTTCTTACTTCTAAATTGAAAGTGAAACTAACGTGGCTTTACTCAAATTATTTATTACTTTCATTCCACAATATCATCAATAATCCTTTTTGTACTGAACTGAACATTTTCTTTCACAGTCTATTTTGTGTCTTTTGTCTGGAGTTGGCACCTGTCCCAGACAGCGCTCTGCTGCACACCCTGTTCCCTCCCAATCAGTATATGAAAAAAAATGAGGACCCAGAAGTGCAGCTACTTCCACACAGCCCTTAGCACATTCATAGCTAACGCTGTCCTTTCGCACGCAGATGCACAGTACAATCTCAAGACCGAGCTTTTTCTTTGCGTGGCAGAGTACGTTCGTATTTTGAAGCAAGCACCACCCTAACCCATGCAGGATTAGGTAGGCACACCAAGAAAAATATCACTACTCAAATCAGGAAAAATTTATTCATTTAGAAAAAGCATTACAGCTGCACTAACCATCACATTACTTCACAGGAAGCCAAAGAGAAAAAAAATCATTCAAGTAAAAAATGTGAACCTCATCTCGTGCCAACCAGTCACAATACAGAAACAAAAAACAAAAATCCAGTTTGTCGTGTGAAGAAATCTTCTGGTCTGGCAAAGGCTGTCTGAGGGGGAGGCCCTTGCAACAGGAACAGAAGCAGCATAAGCATAGTCGCCTTCTCACGAGTGACTGCAACTGTCTATCAAGGAGGACAGAGCAGTACCGAGAGGCCTGAGCTGATGATGAAATAGAGACATGCTCTTCCACCCCCCTCCGCCCCGTGTGTGAGAGCTAGCTACTTTCATCACACGGCCATGAATTGTGCAGCGACTGACACCACCGATCCTCTGACTGAGCTGGACCGCACTGCGCCAGCGCACTCTCTGCTTCCTTACAGTCCCCCTCCCCCAAACACACACTCTTCTGAGCCAGGTAATGAATTAAGACATGCAGCATGAGACTGATTTCCCCACTGTTTAAAACACACACTGTTCTTCGTACAGCGTTGCTAATTAACCTTTTACCTTCTATAGCTTTATCCTCAGCAATGGCAGGAGATAAAGTGTTATTTTAAAAAACACAATTTGGAAAAAGAATGCCTTCTAAGATTATACATCAAAGGACATCAAATCGTTACTTAGCTTTGAGAATGAATATTGAAAAATAAATCCACACTTAATTGAATAATTTTGTTCTCATGTCCCCGCTCTTAAACCAGCTGCTCAACCAAGTTAAAACTGTTCGACCCTTACAACTATCTTGGCATGGAGTCAAAGGCTGATAAGCATTTGGGCGAGACAGCAACTGCTGTGCTGGAAGAAAAACAGCTGCCATGATTGCTGTTAGATTGAAAACGTACAGAAAGCAAACCTGGCTCTAAATACTGCACACAAATTGCCCCTAGACTCAACTGAGCAACGCATTTTGAAACCCATTTTCCGAAAGATTCCAGCGAAAGCTTCTTTTTTTGCTGTATGCTTTTAAACTTTGCTTGTGCAGCATGCTTCCCTCCCCGCCCATCCCCTCCCCCTCAACAGTAACCTCAAGCAAACTTGGGGAATCATGCCAAAAGTCACGTTGCAGTTTTAAGTGCATTTGTTGGGAGCGTTCAAGGGCTCGAGCTGAGCTTTATAAGCAAACTCAAATAATATCTTTAACTGGCCATCATAACTGAAAGTGTTTTTTTTCCTTTTAAATAATATTTTTATGATCAACATATGGGAGATTACTGTAACTCTATTGTAAAACAACTTCCTGCCCCTTTTGGCTCAAGTTCCAGAAGCTGCTAGCGTAAGTTCACAGTACATATTCCCCCCCACCACCCTTCCCCTGCTGCTGCTGAAAGACCAAGGCAAACTTTAAAAAAAAATTCCTCTCTCTCTCTCTCTCTCCCCCTGCTTTGACGGATTTAGAAAAAGAACAGTTTATATGGATATAGCTCTATTGTTAAGTATGTTGCAACCAAAGGAAGTCAAAAGTTCAACTTGTCGACTTGTGAATCTAAAAAAAGGTGGGGTTTATTTTTGAACACTACCTCTGATAGCGCAATTACGTTTGCTGGCTTTCTCTCCTGCATACCCACACAGGAGACTGTGGCACTTACTCACGGCCTCCTAAATAAAGAAAAAAAGAACCTCAGCCACTTCTTGCTGAATTTCTTTTTTTGACTAACCTGTCTTTTTATTCTGACCATTGCGTGTTCCCTTGAAGATGGGCCACCAAAGCCCCACTGCTAAAATGGAAATTGCTTGTGTTCTCACTAGTCTATGCCAATAACAAAACACAAAAAAAGGCCTCCACAAGCTCTCTTAGCAACAACATTTCTTGATACGTCTGCTTTGGCACAGATCAACGTTTCTACTTGGCCAAGTATCCTTTGCGTCACATCTCGCCATTTCTTCTGACCAATAGAAAACTTCCTGACGTTAAATTCAAAAAAAATAATTTTGCCCCTCCCGCTCTAATTGATAGTGATTAGTAAAATAATTCTATGAACTTTAACCAAAAAGAAACTTCTGCAAAAACATAATTTTAAATTAGTTTCACTGAAGGAATTTTTGAGTGAGTAACATAAAAAGACTCGGCAGCTTACTGGCTCTGGAAGCGGTACCTGAAGAGGGGCGCATGTTTGTTCAAACTCTGTATTGAAAGGGACACATTCTTCTCCTGCTCTAGCTTGCAAGCTTACAGTAATGAAATCACAGATCGGAGCTTCAAAATAGTCTGAAAGCATTTGAACAGACTATGCCAAAAATGCAAAGATCAGAATTATTCATATCAAATCTCAAGGTGCTTGGAAATTCAAACTTCAAATGGGTTCTTCTTTCATAGATTGAAGAGAGCAGCATCTCAGTTCTGTAATTACATGCTACATGATAACAACAGCTTCCAGAAAATATTACTAAATTCAAAAAACACATTTTTAAAAATGCAGTCGCCAGGCCTTCAGTTAAAAAATAGATGTTGCATATTTAATTTCATAGGATATAAAGTCATATTTTTCTCCTGATTTTAAATTATAGTTCATCTATTTTTTAAAAAAAATTAACTCCTTATTTGTCATTTGCAGTAACCATCTCAGGTCAGAGTACTTCTTGCACATAAATGAGGGTTAGAACAAATATGTTGCATTTTTAAAAATGCTTTCAATTTCCTGCCATTATTGATGATAATTTTTTTGAATTTTTGAGAGAACACAGAATTTCTACATTTGGAAATTGAATATATATATATATATATATATATATATACACACACACATATATATATAAATAATAATTTCTAGTGCATGTATTCAAATATATTGGGAGGCTGATATATAAATCATAATTGATTAAAAATGAGATACACATAAATTCATATATGAAAGTGCATTGGAGCTGATCGATATGTCTTCTATGGAAAATTAAGCAACTATTTCCGTTTTGAAAATTGACAATAATCAGGCATGCAAAAATGTGCCCATTTTGTGTGATTAAAAATATTTATATGTCCAGGATCTGCAAGTGTGTTATTCTGCTGCCAACAAGATGTTTTCATGACAGTTCTACCCTATAACTGTTTTCAGCTTTATATTCTCATTCCTAGAGACAGGATACCAATGGCAAGAAGGTGGAGATTCTCTTATTTTTCTGAATTCTAGTCAAAGTCTATTCAAATATGTAAATAATGGGTTGTGGTGTCTCTAATAAATATACTGATGTTATGTAATAAATGCCATTTTAGATATCAACTTTGAGTATCCTCCTTTTCTTTGTTCCTGTTTATCTTGGGTAAGTTGTAAATAAATTAATTTTATAATACTTGCAATCTAAAGCATTCATCCGTGTTATTTCACTGTCAACGGTTCATCTCAATCCGTTTGCTATTTCTGGAAACAGAGGCATATGTTCAACGTATAGATTTTCCTTCATTCTGATTTCAAGTTCCTGATAATTTGAACAACAATGACATTTTAATATTTACTCTCTATATATTTTTTTTCTTTTTTTTTCAAGCATCTTTTCTTCCCGGATACCCTCAGAAAGACCCTTCTTTATTATTTTACGATAATGTGTTTTGAGCATTTATAATTTTCCTCTCTTCTAACGTGAAATTTGCTACTTCGGACAGACAGGTTGTTACAGGGAAAAGGAAAACAATAGACACTTCTGACAGATAACAGTACTTCAGATGAAGCCTCTTCTAAACACTTTCTCAAAATGAACTACACTAATTCTGACGATAATTAAAATTAATTCTAAAAAGCTTAATGTTGGATTGCAGAAAGCAGCCATGTAGAAAATTACCAATAGATTTAAAAATTGTCTTTACTCATTCATTTAACTGGCAGTAGAGAATCTTCTAAATATATATCAGAGTATGTGCGGTATTTGCTTTTCTTTCAGAAGGGGCTTGAGAGGTCCTCAAAAATATACATTTAATAATAATTTCTCCAATTGAGAAATCATTTGGTCATGACAACCAACACCACACTAAATAGCAAATAAGAACAATTTGAGGAAATTGCACATTCTTTCCATGTCTTTAGGCATTCTCTACACAATATTTATAACCAAAGCTTAAACTGATAGGAATTCCTATACTTGGCGGTTGATAAAATGTGATTCTGCATAATGCACACAACTCCATGGGCCACTTTAAAAAGAAACAGCAAGTATTTTAACCCCTGAAATTAATAATATCAAGTTTTTGACTGGGTAGAGAGTTGCTTCAAATACTTCATAAAAATTCCGTGCTTCTACGGATTGTTTAAAACCAATTCAAAATATTCGACTAGCACAAAAGTAGCTCCCTTTTTTGGATATTAGAAAGTACAATTAGATTTGAAGTGTACCCGGATAAATTCAGTCCTCTCAGGGTTAACTAATCTCATGATTTTTCTCTAAGTGGTGTAAGAGGTGCTCATGTACCCTTGCATTCTTGGGGCCAACATTGTTTTAATGAAAATTTCATAAACTTTTATTTATTTTCATTGAAAATATGATTTGAATAGAATATTAAGAAGGTCACTAGATTCACACAAAAGACTTACTCAGAATTACATGCTGTCTCAGTAAACAGTGTAACCACAGAGTGAATCCTGGATATTTCCAACAACAGTAAGAACAATTTCTTAAGTTCTCCTTTGGCTTTACATTTTTTTAATTAAAACAATGTACTCAGTTAATATAATTTTCCTTACTTTTATCTTGTCAGAAATGATAACGTATGTTCAAATCCTGTACTACAAGCCATGATCTTCAACTGGTATAGTTAGCACTGACTTATGTAGCCAACTGAAGTTAGATGAACCAATACTTTCTATCTGCCAGTTTGTTTCAGAACAGCGAGAATGTCGCAGGCTCTCATCTATGATAAAATTTGCTATAGTGTACATACAGAAATATCCTCAGTTCATTGTGCAACAAATTACCTTTATTTGCCTTTAAAAAGTTCTGATTGAAGTTTCGGTACTATCTGTAAACTAACTCAAGCTTTAATAAAATGAATTGTCAATAAAGTATTCACCCCTAGATTGTTCATAATGATGCTTTTGGCCAATTTATTTTCCAAACTTGAATTTATGCTTCTTTTTGCTCACCTAAAAGCGAATAAACATCTTTGTGGAGAAGGGTAACCACTGAGCCAAAAATGGGTTGTATAGATCAGGACTGACACCCTACTGACTTTCCACTCAAGTTTTTCGAAAGCAAGTACCAACATTTTAACAGAGAAGGTATTCTGAACTGCAGGATATAGTTGTCATACCGAGCGTTTATTCCTGTAACCATTATTTAAATAGGATCAGAAATCATTTTGTTTTATTTGGAGTGGTATTTGTCAGGTTTCTATTTCTGGATATTGTAAAAAGTAACATTTGTTGATACATAATGCAAGTCTTTCTTTCTTTTGTAAAATGCCCTTTTAAAACTTTTGTCCCCTGTCTTACTCCAATAAGATTTTTTAACCATGTAAGATGCTAAAGGCTGCTGCAAACAGCTAAAATTCAGCAAGTTTACTACTGAACTACATTTAGTCAGGCTGAAATAGAACTAAAGACAAAACTTCTCTCATTTTCCCATGATTCAAAAAAAAATACCAAAATATCAGTAGCAGCTTCAAATATTTAACATTTTGTACATTAAACCTAGCTGTCCAACTCTTAACTCATTTACTTATGCAACACCTGTTCTAAATCTCCAAAATGTAGGTTCAACATTTTTCTCTTTCTTTCTAATCTTCAGTATTTTTGGATCAGATAATGCGGCATTACAAAAGGTGCCTTCGCTTCCCGATTAGTTTTAGGCTGCTTATTGTTCAAGTGGCACAATTACAAATTTGGGT
Source organism: Carcharodon carcharias (assembly GCF_017639515.1). Lineage (NCBI taxonomy): Eukaryota > Metazoa > Chordata > Chondrichthyes > Lamniformes > Lamnidae > Carcharodon > Carcharodon carcharias. The sequence goes on along the minus strand of NC_054487.1, from coordinate 32,905,750 downwards.
ATAATTTTGAATTAAACATGGGAATATACATTTCTTTGTAAATAGTCTCTTATTCGGATTTTATATAAAAATTTATATAGGTTGTTTGTTAACATTTAGTATATTCAAAGACCATTTTTGTTTTCAAAGCACGTCTTCCTTTTTCTTTTCAACAAATTTTGCAGAACGGTGTTTATAGTTATTATTTTTCCCACATTGTATATTTTTGATCATGAACAACGAACTGCAAGTTTGATGTACGTTGAATAATAACAACGAAATATAGTGGACACTGCGTTCATAACTAATCTTTTTTTGTAACGGGCCATTTTTTTCTCACACGGATTCATAAACCAGAGAAGCAATGACCTTTACCAACAAGACTATGATGGCATAAGCAAATTGGAAAAAATAAAAGACTGGCTAGAACTTGCTTTTAAAATTAAAATCATTAAAATTAATTTAAATTAAAATCAAGGTGGTGCTCCTTTAATTTAGAATATTGCTGAATCAAAAACAATGTAAATGTGATTGTTACAAATGCTATTTGGGTCCAGAAATCCTACTGCAAATTTACAGGAGGTAATAATTCATTATAAAGTAATGAATTGTAAAGTAAACCCAACTCTGGATCATACTGAGTGAGTTACCAAATGAGCAGCTGAAGTGTAATGCAAAATGCTTAATGTCTGGTGAGATGTCAGGATTAGAAAGAATATAAGGTGTCTTGTTACATTTCTCAACAAAATGGCTCCAAATGCTTTACATTTAAGGAACAGAACTGCAAGTAACTGTTTGGTAAGCAATCAGGGCAGGCATTTTACACATTGCAAAACTGCATAAACAGCAATGTGGTGAACAATCAGTTAATTTGTTTTTGGTGATGCTCGTTGAGGAAAACAGAAGTAATGTATGGTCTGATGTTGAGAATTACAGAAGTGTACAAACTTCGTTCAGAGAGGGCCATTACTGCAAAAGGTATGGATTTACATTTCGCCCTCTGATCATGTAGACATTGGCGAATGCTACGAATCGTCCCAAATTTACTAAATTAATACAAAAGAGGTACTTTTTTGGGGAGGATGGGGAGGTTTTTTCAGTTTGTTTGCAAACATATATAGTAGTGAAATAAATAATATTGAAATGCATTGTCACTTCATTACTAAGTGGCATTGTGACAAAAATTAAACACAACAATCTGGCTCCACTCCTCCAAGCAATCAAGTTTTGCAAGACACCTTTTCATTGAGAACAAATTTAATAGCACATTTATATATACCAATATGTTTACTTGCTCATTATACAAAAAACTCTGAAGCAAAAATGTATCACCACATCGTGTCACTGAGCAGGTGGACTGCAAACATGCACATGCATGTAACTGATTTAACTAATTACCCCCCAATCACAACAGATCAAAATTAGTAGCATACCTCAGCACATGTGTATTTGTAAAATCTAATATGAGCATGCTGTGATATTCACCTATAATGTGCAGTAAAATTAATTCCTAACATCTCTGCCACTGTTCAAACTGGTTGATTTGATTCTGGGAGCACTGACACTCTGCTGTCTAAAGAAACATAAACAAAAAAAAAAATTGCAAATGATGGCAACAAGTCATTAACTTTGTCTCTATTATACAAACAGCACGAACACTGGAATGTATTTGCCGGCAGTACATGTTTCCAGGAATTAACATAATGCTAATAGCTTGCTTAAGTTTTTTCTCTCTCTTTATATAGTTTCAGCTTCGAGGTGTGCTTGCCTTGTTGCTCTAAATGTATGATTTCCATATCTCAAAAATTAACAGTAAGAAATACCACATTAGAGTTTAAATTCAGATGAAAACTTAATCACAATTTTTAACTTAGAAATGAATAAATGACATGCAATAGTTGGGCTAATGATTGACAAGACACTGCTGCCATAGGGTTTTCTCTTACAAAAAAAAAACAAGCTTCTGATGCTAATTTCTATTTTGTAATCAGTTGGATTAAAATATGAGATACTTTCTGCAGTACTTCTACATTCTATTACATTTTTTTTTACAAAATATATTAACGCTGTTACTGTTGTGTCTAACACAGCTATCCCTCGTTTAGCACTCCTAATATGTTCCTGAAAGATGGTTTGCTAAACAGAAATCACTTTCCCATAAGAAAGCTGGTGATAAGGGTGGGTTACGTCCTGACCTGAAATTTTTAGAATAAAAACCTACTTTTATGTATTAATCTAATGTATTTTATACTGTGCACTTACACTATGGCACAGCTAGATGCACAATTCTCAATGAACTTTAAATAAAATGTTAAATGTGTGAAAATAACACACCAGTAGGGCAGTCTTCTGCAGAATGATGTTTCTAACCAGTATCTTTGCTGAATACAGTATTGGCACACTTCTGCAGAATCTTGAATAGAATGATTATTTAGTAGCACGACATTGAATAGAGTTCAGGTGTTAGTTACTGGCATGCACCTTGGTGCATGCGGAGTGCTTGTACTTGCCAAAATGGTTTCTGGCGCATGCATAGCACTTCCCTGCAGACACGATTCCTGGCACATGCACAGCGAAGACTCAACAACGATGTTCACATGCGCAGTAACCACACTAATACGAAATGTCCAGCAGCACTGGTTGGGTGGGTTCCCTACTTTCCAATCTGCACTAAAATAAAAGCAACTCATCAGAATGTGCTTTAAGGTTGGGGGGGGGGGGATATCCAGATAACAACAATCAATAAAGTTTTATAATAAGGAACTGTAATTTTTAATTAAAAACTTAAGTACAATCTTCATTTTCACGCAAACCAGAATTCTTTCAGTAGGACATCAGCTTGTAAACCCTAGGTAAATTATCTGCTAGGAAGAGGTTTGTACTTCAGAATCTCTCAGAGAGATTGATACCCTTTTATATTCTAATTTGTACTAAAAATTGATTAAAAGCTCCCTGTAGGGCTTAAAGAAAAATAATTGTTCTGCCTGTAAACAGGCAGCCTAACTGTCATTTCCACTATGATGAAGTCACACACCTGTGAAGTAGTAGCACATTTTGATAGAATCTGCATCATTAACTTAAAAATGCAGAAGGAAACAAAAAAAAAGTTAGTCAAAATTTTTTTAATGCAGATCAGAACCTTGTTTAGTACAGATACAAGCCAGCAAAATTAACTCAAGCTTTTTACTCAGTTTCCTTTAAAAAACTTTCCAATCTTTGAAATAGCTTTTTAGGGTCAAAAAATGCCCACTAATTAAAGATGGAAGTCAGTGCATCCCATTCTAACTGTCTTTTTCAGGTCAATGTCGAATCTTCTAGTGAGCAGATTGAGAAGAAAGAGCTGCATGAAGAAAATGAAACATGTAATTAAAGATTCAAGAAAAGGATCTGCTTTACGAGTGGACAGGAGGGTGCAGAGACAGTGAATAATACAATTACAGATATTTTTGAAGAGTGGACATGTGTGCGCGGGGGCAATGAATAATAAATTACAGATATTTGTAAAGAGTGGACATATGGGTGCGGGGGCAGTGAATAATACAATTACAGATATTTTTATACAGTGGGACAAAACACTTTTTGTTTTGTTACAGATTGCGATTTAAACCTCTGAAAGGATTAACCATCAGATCTGCTCATTTTTGTGTAGCTATGCTGTTGCAAAGATTTCAGTAAAGCTTTGTGGTGGGCATGTGAAAGTGCCATAAAATGTCCACTTGAACTTTGAATAGCAACCAGCAGTACAGTTATTGAATTTGTCGTTTCAGACATGGTTGCGTTTGGATGGAGAATTTTGAGATATTTAACATTGGGAAAAGTATTGGAGTTGGAAAGGGGAGAGCAATTCCTGGGCAAGTTCAGAAGATAACAAGTATATTGACATGACTTTCAACCAGAGTAGCTTAGAAAAGATTCTACAAAGACCCCATTAATGCCAAGATCTAAGTACATCTGGTACATTGTCACTGTATCAGAATATTTGCAGGTCTCAATTACAGCACAATTTTGCTTTAAAACTAGTAAACAATTTCCATAATTTACACTTGGATGTTTTACAAGACTTAGCACTCACACATTGCAGTAACCTGTTGCAGGTTTCAGTGTCAATTTAGTTGTTTTCAACTCTCATTACCATTAATACTCTCTTCAATTTATTAAGACAATATTACCAAAAAAACGGAGAAGCGGAAGAGTTCAGATAACCTAAATCATACATCACCTGAACCTCAAGACTAAATTATAGCCTCACAATTTACAATCATCTGCAGTTAGACCATAAGACCATAAGACATAGGAGCAGAAATTAGGCCATTTGGCCCATCGAGTCCGCTCCGCCATTCAATCATGGCTGATAGGTTTCTCAACCCCATTCTCCTGCCTTCTCCCCGTAACCTTTGATCCCCTTACCAATCAAGAACCTATCTATCTCAGTCTTAGATACAATCAATGACCTGGCCTCCACAGCCTTCTGTGGCAATGAATTCCATAGATTCACCACTCTCTGGCTAAAGAAGTTTCTCCACATCTCTGTTCTAAAAGGTCTTCCCTTTACTCTGAGGCTGTGCCCTCGGGTCCTAGTCTCTCCTACTAATGGAAACATCTTCCCCACGTCCACTCTATCCAGGCCTTTGAGTATTCTGTAAGTTTCAATCAGATTCCCCCCCCCATCCTTCTAAACTCCATCGAGTATAGACCCAGAGTCCTCAAACGTTCCTCAAATGTTAAACCATATGTTAAGTTCTGTGATTACCTTGAGCATTCTTTCATCACTACAGTAGTGACTGCCTTATTACTGATTTTGTATACTTTAGGGAAACATAGTTCATATTATAATCTATACACAGTAAGGGGCACAGATGTTCCATGTTATAATCTAAAAACTGTATATATTATAATCTATGTACCACAAGAAAGAAGCATTCTATGTTTCAATCTATATACTTAAAGGATTGGGTAATTAATCTATGTTCTATCAAGGACATATTTCATATTATAATCAGCATGAAATATGTCTGAAATTATAATTATAATCTCATCTCAACTCCATAAGGGACATGTATTTTAAATTATAATATATAGACTGTAAGGAACAAGGACATAATCCAAATACTGCATAAGACACATTTTTATAACAATCCATTTCCTGCAAGCAGCACTGACAGCTCACATTATCATCTATATACGGTTATATAAGCGACAGATTTTATATTATAATCTACACTCTGTAAGAAACATTTTATTTTATAATCTATGTACTGTAAGGGGGCACACATTTTAAAGGATAGCCCATCTATTGTAAGGGCTACAATTTTTATTATAATCTATGTTCTGGAAATAACACATTTGTATTATAGTCTATTTACTGTCGGGAACACAGTTATCACAATTATAATTTAAATTCTGGAACATAGGACTTAGGAGCAGAAGTGGGCCATAATCAGCTCTTTGAGCTTGCTCCGCCATTTGACAAAATCATGGCTGATCTGGTTGCGGTCTCAACGCCACTTTCCTGTCTGCCCCCATAACACTTGACTTCAAAAATCTAATTCTGCCTTGAAGAAATTCAATGATTGTACCTCAACTGCTCTCTAGGGAAGAGAATTCCACAGATTAACGACCCTCTGAGAGAAAAAAAAAATTCCTCATCTCTGTCTTAAAAGGGAGACCTCTTCTTCTTAAACTGTGTCCCCTAATTTTTAATCTCTCCCACAAGTGAGAACATCCTCCCAGTATCCACCTTATCAAGTCCACTCAGGAATTTATGGGCTGAATTTTGCCGTCGGTGAGCAGGGGGCGGAGCCCGCTCGCCGACGGGTAAAATGACGCGGGCTGACATTGGGAAGAACCCCCAACATCATCCCACCCCATTTAAATTTTCAGGATGGCAGGCCTGCAGCAAAATCAGCTGTGCACCTGCCAACCTGTCAATGGCCAATTGAGGCCACTGACAGGATCATTGAAACAATTAAAAGGACCTGCCCGTCCAACCTTAAGGTTGGTGGGCAGGCCAGGAGTCCCGGCGGGAATGAGAAAAACATGAAACCTCATCCACCAGCGGGATGAGGTTTCATGTAGGGATTTAAAAAGTTTAATAAAGTTTTAGTGTAATTTATGAACATGTCTCATCTCATGTGATATTGTCACATGAGAGGGACATGTTAAGGAATTTTTTTTTCTATTTTTAACGTTTTTAAAACTGTCAGTGATCTCCCTGAGGCAGCACTTAGCCTCAGGGAGATGTGCGCTCTTTAGTGCGTATGCGCGCTCTTTAGTGCGTATGTGCGAAAGAGCGCACTCTCGCGTTTGGGGAATTACCCCCCCTGCCCGTAAAGGAAGCGCATAGTGCTTCCGGGCGGATGTCACGCTGGGCAGGCCTTAATTGGCCCGCCCACATAAAATGGTGGCAGGGCCTGCTTCTCCGGCGGTGATTGGCTCCCAACCCGCCAGAGATTGGGTCGGGCCCACCCGCCCGGCAGGCAGAAAATTCTGCCTTATATGGAAAGAACATGCACCATATTATAATTTACATACTGCAAATGAGACAAGTATTTTATGTCATAATCATTACAATTGCCACTTCTATTGTAAACAATATATTTATCGTAAGAAACAGTCACATTTTGCATTATATACTGCAAAGAACAGACATTTTATACTATAGGATGCAGTGTAAGGAATACACACATTGTACTGAATAGTACATGCTAATAATCTATTGAATAATCCTTCTTTTGTAAAGGATGTATTTCATATAATCTGCCAGGAACACATCTAATATTAACATTCAAATTTATCTTCTCTGATGACACATTTTCTAACATAATCTATATTGTGCACAGGCAACATTTCCATAGTACAATTAAAATCTATTATACTATAAGGCAAACCATTTTACATTATAATCTATATATCATAAAGTACATAAAGAATTACTTTAAGGATGAATACCTTTCCCATTATATTCCAAATACCATATGGAACACATTCTAGTTTATAACCTATCTTCTGCAAGGGACATTCTATAATCTGTGTACAAGGGACAAAAATGTTTTATAATCTATGTACTTTAAGGGGTATAGAGTCCATAAATACAAAATCGAAAGGACATACATTTTAGATTATAGTTTGTCAGAGAAGCATTTCTATTGTTTACATACCCTATGTGACACATACAACTTATGCAATATGCATTTTTGCAATCCTACCGTACAGAGTACACACATTGAATAATTCTATTGCATTGTACTATGTTTCATATTATAGTACCAACCCTCAAAACATTTGCAGTATATATATGCCATATGTTACATGTAACATTATGCCTGTGATATAGGCTGCATTTAAACAATGTGGATATATATGCATTAAATTTACAGCACAAAATAGGCATATTTGCTCAAGTGTGGATAAAACTACAGGACTTAAATTTTAAAAGATACATTTCATTTATTATGTATTATAGAATCCACTAAGCAATGTATACAATTTACAGTATCCATCAGGCTTCTCAGAGGTATGAAATGATATGTTAAAATATTATTGGGTACAATGTGCCTCCTAATGGAACTTGCAAAAGTCTGGACATTCTCTGTCAGCACGTGTCTACATTGCTGCTCCATTTTGTGTTAGTGTTGTGAGGGCACTTCCCATTATACTGGGAACAAAGGCCATGGCCCAGAGGTCATAGTGTTATACTGGGAGTGCAGCTTTTCCATTGTCAGAAGCAGCACTGTTTGCTTTGTCTAGGTAAAGATTTGCTGATACATTAACTAAGAAGGATTAAGCATTATCCGTCTCAGGTTGCCACTCCCCATGCATCACAGTACTGGTGACTGCAGACTGTCACAAGTCATCTGCGCATTATTAAATGCTTGCTCAATGTGCCCAGGGAAGAGGAGCCTTTTTTGTTCTAAGGACGTTAAAGGGTACATTTACCTTAATAAAATGTAACTAAAAAGTTAGGTGGTTAAATCAGATAAATTTGCATCACAAAATTAAACTGCCTTTCCTTCTCACATCATCAATATTCTGATTAAATTTCATTTTTTTAATAAACAATGGGGTCAATTTTTGTCTCAGTTCATTGTCCAAAAGTAATGTGGGCAGTGGGCAGTTTGTTCATTGCTGAAGCAAGTTGTATTTTGAGTTCAGCGAACTTGCATGCTATGGATGAGTGTTAGATGTGCTGGATATCTTCTATTCAATGCTCACCAATTAATTGTCAAAACTTCTCAAAGGCTTGAGCAGCTTAAAGGAAATTTGGGTGATAACATCCTTCTGGCAGCCCTGGGGGTAGTATGTGTGAGCAAGTTGATGATTCCTATCTTGTTACAGGGAATACAGCAAAGAAGGGATGATCTGTTTTCCCAAATCCACCCGGCTCCACCATTCCCGTGGCTATTGAGTTAACCAAAGCTTGGGTCAGAGAGGATGTTGCTGATCATGTCAATGCATCAACTATTACTCACTTGGAATGTACCACACAAGCTGTACAGCTTTACAGCATTGTCCAGCTCACCATGGTGGCTTATTAAATTGCACTATACATTTCATTTCCTTCCTTTCCCAGCACCGCCTCCATCAGTGGGAACTTCAAGGTAGAACATGCTGCCAAAATCAATTTCATACACCACATACATGATATCCAGCCACATAGGTTTTTACTTTGCGATGCCACCAATGTCAATTATTCAATGTTTGCGTTTGCTTTTGTTGAGGAGAACAAACAAGAGGGAAAGGAGGACAACAGCAGGAGAACTGGCAAAGCTGAATCCTCCTTCCACTTTTGAGGAACAGATCTTTAAAAACACAGGGATGGGATTCACAGATCAACCAAGAGAAGGCCATTTGGGTCCACTGAGTAAAATGAGATAAAAGGAAGCATAAATGTGGCGCAAATTCTTGTTGCGGGAGTCTTTCCTTAAACAAAGACTATAGAAAGACTCCTCAGATCAGGATTTGCATCATACTTATACTTCCTTTGGTCTCCATTCTACTGAGTTACACACTCACTGACACCAAAACAAACAGTTGACACAGGTCCAAGCCAATTTAAGATGGATTTTGAATACCAATGCACTACCTAGACAACAGCACGATGCTTGCTTGTTTTTTTGCAATGAACATTGCTGTGTTCAAAGAGGCTGTACATTTGCCAGCATAACAATAGCTGCATCTCAAAGCAACTGTGTGTGTGAAGTGCTTTGGGATGTTTCTGAAAGACATGCAAGGTGCTGCACAAATGCAAGTCATTCTTTCTTCAGCGAAGACCCTGTTTACAATCTCCTGAATCCCAGTTACAATATCCTATATTGCTGATAAATTTTGATACAATGTGCATGTTATTAGAGCCACAAATTATTGAAAAATCCACACTGATGATTGATTCTCCTAACTCCTAACACACCTAACCATGAAACCTCTGTTGGAAGTGTAAAGAGCTGGTCCACAGCAAAGTAATCCACATACACTGCAAAAAGTTGGTGGAGTGAGATAAAAGGAGAGCCCTTTTTCTTTTGAAAAATCAGACTTTAATCAGGTGTAAAAGAGACTTCTGGTAATTGAACTCAAATTCAAAATCTATATGTATCAAGGAATTTTAAAAGATATTTTCAGCATAGAATCAGAATGTTATAGCAAGCAAACAGATCATTTGGCCCTTCAAGTCTCTGCTAGTATTTTTCTCCACACGAATCGCATAATCTAATCAGACATCAGCTCACTACTCATGGTATTTAATATCCTTATTTTTCAAATGACTTTTCAAAAAATATATGGATTCTGCTACAAAAACAGTTTGTGCTACAAAATTCAATCTCCCTTCCTTTTTTCTAATTTCACCTTTAATTCTTTTGCAATGTTTAAAGACTTGACAATCTTCAATCAAATCACCTCTCAACTTTCTCAGCTCTCGTGAAGAAAGCTGTCCAACCATTTCTCCATCCATCTGCTCACATTCACATTATTTCCATGTGCTTTTATCTTTGCCATGTTGGCCAAGGTTGTTTAATTACACAAATAGAGCCCTTGTCCTTCAGGAATCCATTCAGGTATTCTATAAAAACTTCCTTAAACACCTACCACAATTTATTGATAGCTTTACTCATTAATAGTTCTGCCCAGTTTATTATTGTCAATTTCTGAGTTCCTATGCCCAGTTTCAATCCTAATTGAATATTGGTGCAGTCCCAAGGGGCTGAATAGCCTACTCCTTTTCCTAATGTTACAATGTATTGTGATGCCTTGTCGGTTGTTTTTTTTAATGCATTTCTGTTATTCATTAAAGCATTCTATAATGTTGGGAAAGCATGACCTGTCTTTAAGCAATTCTTGCTGAATGGCTTTGATTAATTCATATTTCTCCAGGTGTTTAATAAATGCCTCTTGCCGATTGATTTTAACAGTTTACCAACAAGTGAAGTAAGACCACCTGAGCTATAATTTCATCATACTGTTGTGCCCTGTAAAAAATAGCAGTCATGTTGCTTCTCTTCCTATTTAATGATGAACTATCTCTGCAACATCAAAGTAGATGAAACATGATGCATTAACTTAAGAATTCACATTGTATTTTGAATACACATCATTGCATTTCTGATATGATATCATTTGGATGTTCAATCATTAGGATCATCATAAAACTTTTGTTCAACACCAGAATAATCTTTGATTTCAGAATCACTACAATAACTGTAGATGCACCTGACAATCTACATTACTGTTTTTGTATTTGAAATGCAAGATGATATGAATACTGTTAAGCAACTTATGAAAATTGGAAGAATGATTACAAAGCTTTAATTTACGTATAGAATAATGGTACTTCTGAGTGAGTAACAGACTGCAATCAAATGAAGTGACTCACAAAATTTGCCCAATCGTAATCTGAGTGAGGGGTTTGACACCATAAAGAGCAACAATATCAATTCAATGTTTTAATGATCATCACCAGATCATGAGAATAAATTACAGTTACGAAATCAATTCATAGTATGTGGAAGTTTTGGTCACTTTAGAATTTCTAACATAGTGACTCCCAAAATGTTGCATCATCCTGCTCGCATCAAGGATTTATGGATTTATGATATTAAATTAAATGCAGTTAAATATCACAAGATTTTTTGTCCACTATAACAATATTTAGTTATCTTAGATAGGTATAATAATGTACAGCACTTGTTTCAACAAATTCTAAATTTGTGTTGTCAGCAGAGCAAAATGTTCAACTGCAGCTAAATGGACGATTCAGCCAAAAGTAACCAGGATGCAATGCAAGTTGTTTTACCAACTGTGATAAAAGCAATACATAATAAACATAGAAAAATAACTTTGACTTCCCTGTATTAGCAACTCAACCAAGCTATTATCTTCAAAATGAATCCGTTAGGATATAGGCTCTTCTAGCACGCACGCCTTAAATCAGAGTCACTGACACGAACAATATTGTTTTATTTCTGGAGACTTGGTGGGCATTGTAAATTAGGAAACCTTTACTGCCAAATAATTTTCACTTTATTTATACATTTAAATTTACCACAAATTTCACTGATAACATTTACCTCAAATGTTTCTCAAAAAATTTAATTTTGTGTGGAAGTGTTGGCAGCCTTAGGATGCACAAAATATCTTTGTGCTAATATCTTCTGATTTACAGTATTTAAACTGGCTAAACACCCACTACTGTAAAAGCAAACCTGTTCCATGAACTTTTACAATATCAAGACAAAAATTGTTCAGGGACAAGGCTGACCAACTCACGAGAATGGCACACTGATCGTACTTAGTAATGAATATGATTTTGCTAAGTATATTTGACGACACCTTTTGATAGGCTGGAATTAGAAGGAATGCCAAGCAACCAATAATTTGAGTGTTCTTGCACAAAGACTGTGTTGTCCTTCGGTGAGTCTGGACACATGCATCCTTCAGACACTTTGAACAAACCATTTTTGTGTAGGCACATCACAAAGATACAGCTGCTCTGTAAAGATTTGGGTGATTGTCACTGTATTTTGTACACAAAACAATTTAATATGAGGTTCCCATAGTATTAATTTAGTTAACTGTATTTCAAGGCCTATGCAGCCTACCCCCAAAAAATTCTTAAATCTTGTCAATTTCATGACCAATCACTGAATTATTCACGTATTTCTCTTATATAAGTTTTAATAAACATATATCATAGGTCTTTAACAATGCTGCACCTGACAAGACTCCAGACAATTAAGCTATCCAGGAAAATTACTGGTACATTCAAATAACCTGTGTATTTTATAAGTTGTTATACATAAATTAAAGATTGATCACATTGCTTTGTTTGTGCATAAACCTTATAAACCTGCAGTAAATGATACATCTTTTCTGGTAATAAATTAATAGGTATGGCAAATAGTGTATCATTAATTCAAGTTATTCAAAAACTTTTTCAGTTTTCAAGCCGGGTCAAACTCATTCGCATAGAAGTTATATCTCTATATACAAATTGCAGAGGGATGCAGGTTTTCCATGTGCTGTTATTCCTTTGCTGTAGTGTGTAGTAATTTGTCTTAGATGTGAGTTGAATTTCAGCTATTCACTCTCTCAGAGGAAGTTGAAACAGTCAAAAAGTTTTTCTTTAAATTTACAGAAATATACGTAAGTAAACAATGACTTAATTCTTAGCTTATGTAAAATGTATGTGCATACAAAATAAAATCTTGATACAGTTCTGATTTAGGAACTGAAATCTCCTGGTGTTCCAAGGGTTATCTAGCTTGATCTCTCTGCATAGTTTGACAGAGTCATCAGCTAAATACCAAAACAAACCACAATTCAAACAATGCAGAACATGGTGATACAAAATAATCTGTACAAAGAGCAGGGTCCAGTAAAGGACTCAAAGCTAGCATTAAACAAGACTCTCAACAATGCTATTCAGTGGGGTTTTATTTAGTTCCTTATAAATGACTGTCCCTACCAATGGTCATCTACCCATTCCCAATAACGAATTTCACAGCAGAATTGATCACCAACTTAAAGGTATATGTTCAAGAAAATTTAAAACATTAGTAAAATATTAGCTAAAACTGCTTTAGCACAGAAAAATTTAACAGCTTATAATATAGAAAAAAATGTTGGGTCTGCATTGCATCTCAATGAAATAGTTGATATTTTAAGAGAACCTATTTGACTTTAATTCTGAAGCAATTTGAGAGTACTAATATTTTTGTGCTAACATAAACAGTGTAACAATGATACGAAGGTGCCCTTTTAAATTTATTTTGTTTTTATTATCCTTACATGAACTATCATGAGCCACATTTTTAAAATCAATATACATAATAGCTTTTGATATTTCAAATAATATTTAATCTAGGAAATCATGTGGAAAACAAACATTATTCATTTAAAAAACATTTCACAACATTAATAAATATTACAACCAATATTCATTAAATATAATGTAATTCTTTCCTAAGTATCCAAGAAAAGGCTCCAGCTTTGAGGGATTTTTTTTAAGTCAGATGTCCAAATATTGTAAATTTTCACTTTAAACAAAGCTTTACAATTACAATTTTGGAGCAAAATTCTTTGTACCAAAGAAGAATTTGTATTAACTTTTCAATGAAGCCCTGCACTCTGGGAACAATAATTCCCAAACTTGAACTGGCAACTGTTTTCTAGTGGGTCTGGGTAATCAAAAGGCAAAGGGAGGGATTTCCCCTAAGAATACACAACACACATATTGTTTGTTTCTCCTTTAGCTGTTTCACACAGGATACAAATTAAATCTGTTCATCTCTGATATTTTACAAACATTCTCAAATATGACAAGAACTAAACAAGGGGCCTGAAGTTCAACCTGTACCCAGCATGGAAGGAGCTGCAGTCACATGCTGCAGAATTCACAAAAGCAGTTTCAAGTTAAATCACCACAAAATAAAACATCAAGAGTTTGGCAAAGGAATATTATGAGGGTTGTAAATTTATACATTTTTAATGTCTGTTTGAGTATTTACACCAGGAAGTGCTTGAATTATGAATCATTCCACTATTAGCAAGTTTTTTTAAAAAAACGACAACGTTACAATCATAATCAGAAGCATGATCTAACTAATATTTAAATTATTTATGATCTAATTAATCCAGGTCAAGTTATGCTGGGTCAGTTCCTCAAAGATATTTTTGTTCCAGTTAGATTTCACAAATCTTCTCTCATTTATATACCCTTGAGGATTTTTATCGAGAAACCTTTCAATTGCTCACCATGAAGACGAGAATTTAATTGCTGCATGGGGGAGAGGGAAAGCTACAAAACGAACCTGCCTCCATGGTCTCTTTTCCCTTTGAGTAGCTGGCTCAGTTTGCACAAGTGTTTTCTTGCATGTGACATCTCCAAATGTTAGATTGTGTTGGTTTCATTTGCTGCAGCTCAAGCCCAGGCCAGATCAAGGAGATATACAAAAATAAGGGACAATGTTTGATTCAGAGAGATTAATGTTATGCCATGATAAAACTGCAGCACTGGTTTCACGACAATAGTATCACACCGGCCTCCTGCCTCCCCTCCCTGCTAACACTTCAACCTGGCACTATTCTCCCTCAGACCTCAGACAGAAGTGGAGTATGCCTGATGATGAATTGCAATGGACAGCAAGACACCTGTGCATTTACTGTTGGCGGCAATTTGTAAATGTAAGAGTGCCTATAGGCAGGTGCATGCTAAACTCCAGTAACATGCACCGAAATTTTGTGAATCTTATTCAAATATTTCAATGAGTTTCAAGCATCAAGTGACTTTTCTTTGAGATCACTGATCACAATGGAGCAAGGAATCTTTCATAATTTGTAACACTGCCCTTTATATTTCTTCTGTTTCTTTAAGAGTTTGTGGTAAACTTGAGAAGGCAGAATGGGTATTAAAAAGCTTGTTCTAAGAGGGAAAGACTCTGTATCAGCAGAAGTATTCATCACAGAATCACATCAGAATCTACACTTTTCCCATGTTATTTTGCCTCCCCACTAATAGGGATCACAGCAAGGAGTTAAAATCCATCCACCAGCACAAATGAAAAATGCACAGGTTTCCCGAAATGCGAAAGCTAACAATGTTAGCATGAGATGAGTCCTAAGTTTGTTCTAGAAGACTTCAAAACATGACATCTGAAAACAGAGGTCAATTTAAAAAAATAAATCCTACAATGATCTAATAGACAGAAAATCTCACCTTATATCTGCATCAATTTCTAATTATGTATCTGACAGCTATTTTCATCCAGCCTTTGAGTTGCGAACTGCTACTACAGTTCTCCGTGTTTCAGACACATTGCACATCCATACCAAGCCTCATATTATTGGACCATTTTCTGGCACTTTAAAAAAGAGAGGAATGCAAATTCCTTTTACAATGCTAAACATCATCATGCTGCACCAAGTCCTATCGTAGTCTAGAGCCCAGAACTTAAAGATTATTTTTTTAATTGAATTGGGACTTATATGTCTACTAAATGCAGTTTATAAAATGGTAGAGGTAGTAAGTACAATGTACTTGTCAAAGGAAGACCTTAGACATTAATCATTAGTGCAGTGTATCTGCTGCACGCCACTGAGGATTGTGACACTTTATTTTATGCTAGTCACAGCTGCCAGTGCTTTGCTGGCATGAAAGCCAAAGCACTCAGAATTCTGCGATAGTTTGAGTATTCTCAGGAGGAAGTGGTGTGTTTTTTTCCCTCCCACTCTCTCTTTTCTTGTGGAGGAGACAGCTGAGGATAGCAATTCACAGACCTTTCTCCAACTGTCATTCACCACGCCCTGTCTGGTCCCTCCTACTATCTTTGTCTCATTAAAAACAGCGCCAAACTGGCAGAGTGCCACATGCAAAACGAACAGTCTCTTCTCCAGAAAAAAATTCACTTAGAAACCTGTTTGTCATCATCCGCATCTTAATTCAACGAGGTTACTTCAAATTGCCAGCATTATATTGTTTTTATAACCTCTGCCTACTGTAGCAGGCATTTGATTTTTTAAAAAAGCCTGCAGGACTTAGAAGATTTGCTCCTTCTCTGCCCTCCGTCTCGTTCTTATCGAGTGAGAAACTGGCAACTCTCCAAAACCCACTGTCGCAAAGCCAGAGTCAGTCAAGGTCACAAATATCTATCTTATGCTCTCATCAGGCACTAATCTTACAGTAAATAGGCCTGCAGACTAAGGTTGTCTTAGTTCAGGGAGGGCCCTACTTCTCAAACCTCCCAAACTAGTTTGTAAACATTATTGTAATATCTGCTATAAGAAGCTATAAAACAGCCATGTGATACAGCCTGCAACCAAACCATGTTTTCCTCTCTCTCCCCCTTTCTCATTCTGTTCACATTTAGATATGGAGTGTCTTTTGTGTGTATAATTTCACACTTATCAGCAAAGAAAGATGGCATACGGCTTTCTGCTGGCTGATGCAGCTCCTCTGAAATGCCACAAGACTGCCCAGAGGCTCATTAATAATTACAGATGGCTTTCTATTCCCAAACTTAAATTTTCAAGCACCACATGATTAAGAGCAGTTGTGAAAGCTGTTTGTTTCCTTCTTTCTCCATGTAGCAGCAATTTAAGACATTCACTGATTAATTCAATAACTGTCACACAAACAGGTTAAAAATAATTTACTGAGGTTGCTTGCTTTTTATTAAACAAAATTTTCTGGAACTTGCTTTAAAACTTGGGCAGATTGTACTTAAGTTCCAACGAGAATATCTAAGTATGTTTCCAAGCCTGAAAATGAAGGAGGAGTTTATTTTTCATGATTTGTGGATTCAGATATCACTAAATAGCCAAAGTTTGACTGTTCATTGATTGTACCTGCAGCATAAGAGGTCTGAGCTTCCACCATCCAAATAGATATGGTTTATTTATTTTTTAGACAGCATTCAGTTTAAAAATGCAGCCAATTAGCACTGCAAAATGACAACATTAATTTGGACAAAACTGTCTTGCAAGATGTTTACGAAATGTGAGGGTATCTGGAGTGGAATGAATTTATTGAGTCACTAAGTACAAGTGCTGTATAATAATCCAAAGATTGGTTACTTCTTTTCCAAAAATAAACAGGAAAAGGTCAATGCTGTGAGGGCCAGATTAATTTTGTTACCTGCAAAAACCAAGCATGTTGGACTTTCTATTCCAGAAATAGTGTCTTACCACAAAAATCCTCACAAACCTTATAACTTTACCTTGCCGTGAGGACAATGCGAATACCCAATGTCCCAAGATCCATTACAGCATTCTACATTGACTCAATTTGATTTTGCTTCCTTGTGACCTCAACGCAGTGTTTTTCCACAAAGGTGATTGAGGCGATATACTCTTCTGAATAGGAATAGAGAGTGCAATGGTGTTACAGCTTTGCATAGGAGTGCCAACACACAGTGCCACTCTTCTGTCTGTAAAATGCCTCTTTTGTGGTACAGAAAAATAAAAGAAGCTCTCAAACAGAAATTAAAAGCATCAGAGTCAAACCCGCAAGCTTGAGGATCAGCCCATTACGATTTATTGAATTATTCACAAAATCATAAGTGCAGGTCAAAAAGGCTCATCTTCAGTCATTCATCTAAAATAACCAACAGTCTCCCATCACAATCTCTGTTTAAATGACTACAAGGTTTTAGCCTCAGTTGAGAGTTCATCACAATATCTGTTTGTGTATCAGCAAAAAAACTCTACAAAGCATTCTGACAAATCAAATAATAAAAAATGAATAATTAAACATCACAAAATTAAGCTGCTTTTAAATATGCGATAGAACTACAGTGAGCAAAAATTCCATTTAAAGAACTTTGTGCTCTGTTGTCCTTGGATACGGCACTTGCTCAGATAGTAAAATGCTATTTCGAGCCAATCTCTATAACACTGCTACTGTAAGATTCGGCAGTGTGAAAAATCATTCTGGCATGATGCTATATCCTCCATCTTAGCCACAGCTGGCACTCAGCTACATGAATAAAGCAACTGCGGTCATATATTCATTGCTGTGAGAAAACCTGAATGTTTAGGCTCCTAACAACCACATAAAAAGTTCATTGGCACTTTTTTTAGTCAGCCTCCTCTGACCTATAAACCTTTGTGACTGGAACAAATGCAAATAAAGCTGACTTGCTTAGACAAAACACTGAAGGGTATTCAAATCAGCCGTTTCTGGCCTGCTAACATTAATTCACTGCATCACAGTGCACAGATCTTTAAAAACATAGTCAGCATTTTAGGCCCATAAAACCAGAAAAAGGAAGGTGAAGTTAAGAACAGAGCAAAATTGTTGTTCAGTTACCTGCATCACATGCTGGAGAACTGTCAGGAAGTGAAACAGCACTTTCTGTAAATGTTTCAACTTGTACGAGGATTGCTTAGCAGTGGAGTATTAAATTACAAACACTGTTACATTTAAATAAATACAAGCAAATATTCAAAACAATAAGGAAAGAGATTTTTGTGCACATTGTGCATGGGAAGAGCAGGAGACTGAAAGAATCATACTCACAGGCCAAACATAAACAAGGAAGGTGAAAATCCAGAAAGAAACCTCACAGATTGTGGATCAGGTAGACTATACATGACACACTCCCATACTCCCTTCACACAGCACCAAACAGCTCAGATGATCTAAGTTTTGTGTGAGCTTCCCCTCCCTTCAAGTTTTTTTGCCAGTATTGATCCAACTTAGCTCACTAAATTAAAAATGAAATTATTACGCTCCCTCCTCTACTTCCATGTTAAGCCTTCGCAGAGGGTGAGCATCGGGCTTATTCATATTAGCTTGATGAAAATAAATATTCCTTCTCACACAATTGTTGCCTTCCTTTCCCAAGGCCATGGCAGAGTTCACAGCCTGAATTGACTGATGTCAATTTAATATAAGTATCAGCAACAGCTTACATTTATATCATATTGTGCCTTTAAATCAGAATAGCACTCCTAGCAACTTCATAGAAGTTTGAGGATAATGGTCCGTGAACCAAACATGGAAATAGCTGGACCGGTGACCAAAAGCTTAATTGAAGCATCAAGTTTTAAGGAGGGTCTTTGAGGAGGAGAGTCAGAAACTTTTAGAAAAGGAGTCGCAAAATGTGGGAGCTAGACAACTAAAGGCAAATATGCCAGCAATGGTAGTGTAAAGGCAGGGGGATGAAAACAGGGTTAGAGAATTCAGGGGGAGCTTGCTGCATTGGAGTAGATTAGAGAGATAGGGAGAGATGAAATTGGAGAGGTATTGAAGCATGAGGATGAGAATTTAAAATTTCACACAATGGTTGAACACAGCAAATGAAGATCAGCGAGCATAGGGGTAAAGGTATGAGCAGAATTTTCTGTAGGGTAAAGAATGGACAAAATAGTTTTGGGTGAGGTGAAGTTTCTAGCTTGTGGAAGATAGAAGGTTGTCAAGGAAATGATTGGAGTACTCAAATCTGGTGGTGACAAAGACAAAGATGAGGGTTCCAAGGGCAAGCAGGCTGAGATAAGCAAGGGAGAGGGCAATATTACAGAAGTGTAAGTATGTGGTCTTTGCAATAGAAAGGATGTGCGGTAAAATTCAGCGCAGGGTCAAACTGTTAGCATCAGGCTGACAGGTGGTCTGAATATGGTGTGACAGAGACAACAGGTGGGATCATCCCAGGTTTGCACTAAGTGCGTTAGCGGGCAGGAAAAAGAACATTTTACCCGCTGGCCACAATGGCGGCTTTTCATGCCATTTCATCCTAATTCCACCTCATTAATCGTGCATTCCCAGGAAACACGCCGTTTCGATGGTGGGCGGCTCTCATTCACCCGCCACGCTGTCACCTCGCCACCTCCTCAAGCCTGACACCATAGTTAAAGTGCAGCTGCACGCACACTTTTCAGTGCTTTCAGCCCAGGACTGCTGCACAAAAGACATGGCCCCAAATGGCAAGAAGGCTGTAGCCCCCCAATTCAATGATGCATCCCTGGAACGTCTTTTGGATGTAGTAGAGGCCCACCATGATGTCCTCTGGCCTTGCTCTGGCCACAGGAGTGCCAGCAACATCACCAATCCAGTTTGGGAAGTGGTGGCAGCGGTGGTCAGCACTAATGTCCTGCAAAAAAGAACAGCATCCAATGCCGAAAGAGGATGATCTCCTCCATTCCGCCAGGGTAGTCACTCTTCTCATCACTCTCAATTCACACATTCACAACCCCATCACACATCCATAGGGATCTCACTCACTGCCAGTTCAAGGGACATCGCCATTCACTCTCTCACACACACCTTCATTGCCCTCATTATGTCCATGGCACCACTCACCCACCAGCCACACATGCCAGACGTGCTTATCATCTGGCCTGGCAGGGGTCCTGCTTATACTCTCTCCATCTGCCTTCGTGCAGGAAAAGCTAGGACACAATAAAAGAAAGAGGAGGCAGGCTGGTGGAGGAAGGCTCGAGATCGAGAGCCTCACAGACTTTGAGAATGGCGTCATCCAGCTGGCCAGTGACGATGATCTAGACCATTCCTGTGTTGACGGTGAAGTTGGCAGCGCTCAACCAAGTGGGGATCTAGCAGTGCAACAACTATCAGACAACCATGCCATGGGTATTGTGTCCTGTTTCACAAGGTACTGCCATGCACTAATTATCTCTCCTTGCTTTCACAGGCATAACTGGGAAACAGCCGAGGTGTCCCCAACCCAGATCCTCAGCTCAAGCCACGAAGCCACCTCGGAAGATGAATCTGCTGAAACGCCAGTTTCTGTGAAGACCCATCACAGCACTCACCCACACCCTCTAACAGTGCTGAGACGCACACCTCAGTGAGACCTAGTTCTAGAGTAGCCTCGGGGTCACAATCTGATGAGCACATCACATTGTCTGATCCATTGTAGGTGGCAGCAGGGACTCCCCAGGTTTCCAGCGCTTAGAAGACCACCGGAGGCCAGAAATCTGCTAAGTCTGAGTAAGATGACAAGCCTCTGGACTTAGTCATACCTCAGTTGCTGAAGCTGCAAAGGCAAGCTTGGGAACATCAGGAAGTAATATCCGCTGAGCACTTCAGATTACAAAGCACAATGGAGGAGTCTGTCCGCCTTCACTCTGAGGTGATAGCGCCGGCATGCCAACGCACCAAGGTCAACACTGGTCAGATGGCAGCTGTCATGGAGACCTTGGTCCAGGGCATCGGTCCTTCACTGCTGTATGAGCTGAACTCCATCGCTGGCCTCCAACAGTGTCAATGTGAGAGGGGTGCGGGGCAGCTCTACCTTGCTCCAGCTTCCCTTTCTCCTCAAGGAATCACCTCGGGCACCAATAGGGAGCAGGATCAATAGGTGCACACCCCAGGGCCATCCACCCAGTTAACTCCAGGAATGTCCAACCCATGCGAATCCCTGTGGCCCCAGAAGCTCCAGCTTCACAGGTTGAGGAGGTGCCATTGCCACACAGCAGCAGCCCAAAAGCATGCTGGAGCCCTTCAGGCCTCGGCCCTCCATCAAGGTCATCACAAACAGGGCGTAGCAGTTAGCAGGCTGCCTCCACCTCCGCTGTGGATATTGGGGGAGCACCAAAACGTAGCGGCAGGGTTAGTAAGGTTAAGATGATGTAAATCTTTCGAGTACAAACCCATTTCCATCTGTTCCTATTCAGATGAAGTTACATTGTTTCATAGTTTGCCATTGTGAGATTTGAACTCTTGATCTTGGGGTTACAAACCCAGTACCATAACCACTTGGCTATTTAGGCCAAGCTGCCGCTGTATTTGCCCAAGTCATTGTAACTCTTTTGAGTACAAACACTTTTCCATCTGTTTCAGATGAAGTTACATTGTTTCATAGTTTGCCATTGTGAGATTTGAACTCTTGATCTTGGGGTTGCAAGCACAGTACCATAACCACTTGGCTATTTAGGAGTTGCACAGACTGAGCATGGGTATTGATCATTTGTACATAATGTTCACTATTGTAATTAAACTCCCCAGAAGGTCTCTTTGCCTATGACTCCTTGTTCTGATGAGCAGTGTTTGTCACTCAGGTGTGAAGTCTTAGTCACTGCACAAGATAAAGGCAGGTGTCTCAGTCCAGGGCCTCTTTCCTGTGCAGTGTGTAACCTTCAGACCAAAGTGATGGTCCGGCTTCAGTGATGGACACTCACTGGACACATTAGTGATGCCTGTGCCTCGATAGTACTTGTCATTGCTGCCAGAATGGCAGGTGTCACAGTGTTCCATCATTCTTTGTGTGGTCTCAGCACTTTTAAGGTGGGGCTGGTCCCCATCTCCTCAAAATCTGTGACCAGTGACCCTGTGCTCCTGAAGGAGTAAGGTGCTGAAGGCTGACAAAGGATCAGATGCTTTTAAAGTTTCAAGGCTATGTCTCCATGATATGACCCTGATCACAGAGTGCAAGCGAGCTGCCTTTGGCCAGACAGGAGTCAGACATTCACAGAGGCTACGTGAAGATCAATGGAATGTCTTCACTGCATGTGTCGTCCTCATCCACATCATCAAACTCCTGGGATTGAGCAACTATTAGAGCCTCCACTGCATCTCCATGACAGGAGCCTTATCACAAAGGGTATGTGTGCTGCCATCAGCCAGACTGGATTCAAACGTTCATAGAGGCAATGTGAGCATTTATGGTGTCTCCTCACTGCATGTTGTCATCATTCTCGACGAATCAAGCAGCTACGATGACCTCCCAAGCTTGCCTGCCTCATCTGGCCAGTGCAACGGTCTCATCGCCATCATCCTTGCCTTCGAGGACTTTCTCACCCTCATCCTTGTTGACGTCCTCCTCATTGGAGGAGATGTGCAGCTCTTCCATTTCTTCCTCAGCCAGTTTCTCTCCTCATTATAGTGCCAGGTTGTAAAGGGTGCAGCAGGCAACGGCGATGTGTGACACCCTCTGTGAACTGTATTGCAGGGCTCCACCAAACCAGTCCAGGCGCCTAAAATTCATTTTCAACGTTTTGATGTTTTGCTGCACCAAGGTGCGTCTTGCAGCATGAGCCTTGTTGTACCTTGTCTCTGCTGCACTTTGAGGCTGCTGCACAAGTGTCATCAACCACATACTCTGTAGGTAGCCCTTGCCCCCAAGGACCCAGCCCTGCAGCCTCTGTGGACCCTGTAAGGCATCAGGGATCTGAGACCTGCTAGGGATGTAGGAATCGTGGACACTCCCTGGGAACTGTGCACAGACCTGCAGATGTGCTTGTGGTGGTCGCACACCAGCTGAACATTCAACTTGGTCACTTGTTGTCACAGAGATCTGAGCGCCATGTGAGCGTAGTCAATGGCACCCTGCACCTATGGGAAACCTGACATATGGACAAATCCCACTGCTTTAGCATCCTAGCTTTTCTGGTCCCAGGTGAAATGCACAAAGTGTGTGCCTTCGCAAAGATGGCTTCTGTGACCTCATGGATGCATCTATGGGTGGAAGTTTGCGATATCCCACAGAAGTCATCTATGGAGCCCTGAAAGGAGCCACGGGTGTAAAAATTGAGCACTGTGGTCACTTTCATGGCCACTGTCAGTGGATGCCCTCCATGCCCCCATGGCACCAAATCCTGCAGCAGATGGCAGATTGTGACCGATCAGTTCCCGAGACATGTTTATTCTTCGGTGAAACTGGTCCCCAGTCATCCGCAGGAATGAAAGACAGCATCTATAGACCCTGGGTCTAGCTAGGTGCTGGCCAGTGGCGGCTCGCTGTGGCTCTTCAGCGGTGGGAGCCCCACCTGTTTCTTCTTCCTGAGGCTGCTGCTCCTCCCTCTGCCCAGCCAGGTACATTCCAGTGTCCAGGGCAACTATGTGTGCAGGAACTGTCTCCAGCTGCAGCTGCTCGAAATCCATGCTTCGAAGCTGGAGCTGCACATGGAGTTACGGTGGAGTGTCCGCAAAAGCGAGATCTTCGTGGGTGGCATGTATAGTGGAGTGGTTACACTGCAGGAAAAGAGTACACAGGCAGAAAGGGAATAGGTGACCGCCAGACAGAGTAAAAGCACTAGGCAGGTAGTACAGCACTCTCTTGCATCCATCTCCTTCTCCAACAGATTTTCCGTTTTGGATACTTCTGGGGGAATGGTTTCTCAGGGGAATGCAGCAAGAGCCAAGTCCGTGGCACCACGAGTGGCTCAGCTGCAGAGTTGGAAAAAAGAGTGGGTGAGCAATAGTGATAGGGGATTCTGTCATAAGGGGATCAGATGGACATTTGTGTCTGCAGACGTGACACCAGGATGGTATGTTGCCTCCCTGGTGCCAGGGTCATGGATGTCACTGAGGGGCTGCGGGACATCCTGAAGGGGGAGGGTGAACAACCAGAAGTTGTGGTCCATATCGGTATCAATGACATAGATAAAAAGGGGGATAAAGTCCTGAAAGCAGAATATAGGGAGCTAGGAAATAAATTAAAAAGCAGGACCTCAAAGGTAGTGATCTCAGGATTACTCCCAGTGCCACGTGCTAGTGAGATCAGGAATAGGAGAATAAACCAGATGGATGCATGGCTGAAGACATGGTGTAGGAGGGAGGGATTTAGATTTCTGAGGCATTGGGACTAATTCTGGGAAAGATGGGACCTGTACAAGCTTAACGGGTTGCACCCCAACAGCACCGGGCCATATCCTTGCAGGGGCATTTGCTAGTACTGTGTGGAAGGGTTTAAACTAGATTGACAGGGGGATGGGAACCTCTGCGGGCAGAGACAAGAGAGGGAAACAAAGATATGAATAAAAGACAGAAAAGTAGAAAGCAAAAGTGGAAGGCAGAGGAAACAAGGGCTAGCAGCAAATAGGGCCATAGTACGAAAAAAAGACGGGTAACAATATTAAAAAGTAAGTAGAAAGGCACTGTATCTGAATGCATGCAACATTTGCTATGATGTAAATTAACAGCACAAATAGATACGATTGCGATTACGAAGACATGGCTGCAAGGTGACCACGGCTGGAAACTGAATATCCAAGGGTACTCGATATTTAGGACAGACAGGCAACGAGGAAATGGAGGTGGTGTGGCGTTGTTAGTTAAGGATGAAATCAGTGCGAGAGGATATTGGCTCAGAAAATCTGGATGTAGAATCAGGTCTGGGTGAAGCTAAAAAGCAACAAGGGGTGGAAAACATTAGTGGGAGTTGTTTATTGGCCTCCAAACAGTAGTGATAAGGTAGAGGATGGCATTAAACAAGATTTTAGAGATGCATGTAACAAGGGTGCTATAGAGATCATGGATGACTTTAATTTATATATAGGCTGGGCAAACCAAAATAGCAATAATACTGTGGTGGATGAATTCTTGGAATGTGTACAGTATGGTTTTTTAGACTAGTCTGTCGAGGAACTGACTAGGGAACAGGCTATTCTGGATTTGTTATTGTGTAATGAGAAGGGGTTAATTAACAATCTTGCTGTGCAGGGTCCTTTAGGGAACAGTGGCCATACATGATAGAATTCTTCATTAGGATGGAAAGTGAAGTAGTCCAATCTAAAATTAGGGTCCTAAATCTTAACAAAGGAAACTACGACGGTATGAGGCATGAGCTGGCCAAGGTAGATTGGGGACCTTCATTAAAAGGCGGATAGACAATGGCTAATATTTAAGGAATGAATGTATGCATTGCAACAGTTATACATTCCTTTCTGGCACAAAAACACAACAGGAAAAGCAGCCCAACCATGGCTAACAAAAGAAATGAAGGACAGTATTAGATCCAAAGAGGAATTATATAAAGTTGCTAGAAAATGTAGCAAGCCTGAGGATTGGGAACAGTTTAGAATTCAGCAAAGGAGGACCAAGAGATTGATTAAGAGGGGAAAAATAGAGTATGAGCGTAAAATTGCAAGGAACATAAAAGCAGACAGTAAAAACTTCTAGAAGTACGTAAAAAGAAAAAGATTAGTGAAGACAAATGTAGGTCCCTAACAGTCTGAAATGGGAGAATTTATAATAGAGAACAAAGAAATGGCAGAGCAATTAAACAACTACTTTAGTTCTGTCTTTATGGAGGAAGACACAAATAACTTCCCATAAGTGCTAGGGAATCAAGGGTCTATTGAGGAAAAGGAATTAAAAGAAATTAGTAGTAATAAAACAATAGCGCTGGAGAAAATAATGGGACTGAAAACCAAAAATTCCCAGGGCCCAATAATCTACATCCCAGTGTACTAAAGGAAGTGGCCATGGAAATAGTGGATGCATTGGTTATCATCTTCCAAATTTCTGCAGATTCTGGAACAGTCCTGGCTGATTGGAGGGTGTCAAATATAACCCCACTAATTAAAAAAGGAGAGAGGGAGAAACCAGCAAATTACAGACCGGTTAGCCTAATATCAGTAGCAGGGAAAATGCTAGAGGCTATTGTAAAAGATGAGATAACAGGACATTTAGAAAATATCAAAGGGATTAGACAAAGTCAACATGTGTTTATGAAAGGGAAATCATGTTTGATAAACCTACTGGACTTTTGAGGACACAACTGACAGAATAGATATGGGAGAACCAGTGGATGTAGTGTATTTGGATTTTCAGAAAGTTTTTGATAAAGTCCCACATAAGAGTGTGTAAAATTAAAGCACATGGGATTGGGGGTAATATACTGGCATGGATTGAGAATTGGCTAGAAGACAGGAAACAGAGAGTAGGAATAGATGGGTCTTTTTCGGAGTGGCAGGCAGTGACTAGACAGAGGAGGAATACCATAGGGATCAGTGCTTGGTCCTCAGCCATTCACAATAAACATCAATGATTTGGATAAGGGAGCCAAATGTAATATTTCCATGTTTGCTGACGACATGAAACTTGGTGGGAATGTGAGCGATGAGGAGGGTGTTAAGAAGCTCCAAGGCGATTTAGACAGGTTGAGTAAGTGAGTAAATACATGGCAGATGCAGTATAACGTGGATGTGTGAAGTTATCCACTTCGGTAGGAAAAACAAAATGGCAGAGTATTATTTAAATGGTGATAGATTGGGAAATGTTGATATACAAAGGGTCCTGGGTGTTCTTGTACACCAATCACTAAAAGCAAGTGTGCAGGTGCAGCAAGCAGTTAAGAAGGCAAATAGTATGTTGGCCTTCATTGCAAGAGGACTTGAGTACAAGAGCAAGGATGTCTTACTGCAGTTCTACAGGGCCTTGGTGAGACCACACCTCGAGTATTGTGTGCAGTTTTGATCTCCTTACCTAAGAAAGGATATACTTGCCATTGAGGGAGTATAGCAAAAGTTCACCAAACTGATTCCTGGGATGGCAGGATTGTTCTATGAGGAGAGATTGGGCCGACTAGGCCTGTATTCACTGGAGTTTAGAAGAATGAAAGGAGATCTCAGTGAAACATATAAAATTCTGACAGGGGTGGACAGACTGGATGCAGGGATGATATTTCCTCTGGCTGGGGGGTCTAGAACAAGGGGTCACAGTCTCAGAATATGGAGTAGACCATTTAGAACTGAGATGAGAAACTTCTTCACTCAGAGGGTAGTGAACCTATGGAAGTCTCTACCACAGAAGGCTGTGGAGGCCAAGTCATTGAATATACTTAAGGAGGAAATAGATAGATTTCTGGACTCTAAAGACATCAAGGGGTATGGGGAGAGCACAGGAGTACGGCATTGAGATACAGGATCAGCCATAATCATATTGAATGGCGAAGCAGGCTCGAAGGGTTGAATGGCCTACTCCTGCTCTTATTTTCTATGTTTCAATCACACGGTGGTCAGTACTGTACCCAGCAGCTCCACATTAACTGTCACTATGCCAGACACCCTTATATTACACCTCCCCCCAAGTCTTTACCCAACATATTTCCAGTACAATTATATTACCCAATATGTTTACATTACCATAATGCCACCCCTTCTCCAACCCTCAAGTCTCTGCCTTTAGATTCAGGCAATCTGGAGGCTTGATGATTCTTCCAGATCTTGTTCTGGTTATATTTGGAGCAGTGGTAGGCTCTGTTGATTTGGGAAAACTTTGTTGATTTGGAGGTTGAATTGTGGGCTGCCTTTCTGGCATTTGGTTGTCTTCTTCTAAATTCTCTTATAGTGTCTGCCTCACCATTCAATTGTGAATATCTTGGGGTGCTGTATGATATTGAAAGCCATAAGTGATGGCAACTTGGGTGAAGAATTCATTTACGAATTATGAATCGTAATCAGACACCACCTGGTCTGGGATGCTATGGCTGTCAAACATTTCCTTCAAGGATCTCACAACCACCTCTGCGGTTGTCTGTATAATTGCTTCACCTCAATCCATCAGGAGAAGTAGTTGACCACGATGAAGAAGAGCTGGCCATTAAAGACAAACAAATCGATTCCCTACTGTTCCCAAGGCCTATTAGGGATCTGTGTGGGGATAAGAGGCTTCCTCTGGTCCAGCTTGTGCAGCAGACCCACCAGGCAGGTCGCGATTATTTCTTCAATTGCTTTTGAAATGCACAGCCACCGCTCTGCAGATTGGGCTTACGCCCTGCACTTTGTAATGCTCAGGTGGTCCTGGTGAATTTTTTGGAGAATCCCCATCCAAAGGGAGACTGGAATGACCAACCACTCGGTGCATATTAGCAAATCAGCTATCATTGTGAAGTGTTTCTGCTGTTCAAACCAAATTTTCATGACTCTGCCGCCTGGCCTCTGCTGTGGCCACCCTTGTTGACAGTAATGTTGGATGCGAGCACACTCCTCATCTCGCATCTGCTGCTGGCAGATTTGCTGAAGTTTCCCTAAGGCAGCTGGTAGTTGTCTCCTCACCAATTAGGAGTACAACCTGAGCTCCTCAATCAGGTTGATGTCATGTTTTGCAGGAAGGTCAACTGTGACCCTGGATAGTGTGCCTGCAGTTACTTGGTTTTTCTCCTGGACATACATTGTCTCATATGCGAATCTCATGAGGTGTAAATGGAACCTCTGAATTCTGAGCAAGCTCCTCCTCATCTAACAGTGACACCAGTGGTTTATGATCTGTTTGAATGGTGGCTTTCAGGATGATAATGTAGTCAGGGAACTTCTCGCAAGTCCACATAACCACAAGAGCTTCTTTTTCGATAACAGCGTACCACATCTCCGTGTTGGGCAGTCCTCTGGATGTGTAATGTACTGGTCAGCAACATTCATCCAATTATTCCTAAAGTAAAACAGCTTCTAAGCCTTTGGAAGAGGCATCCGTTGCTACAGTAGTGAGAAGGGTTGGATCATAGCAGGTCAGGATATCGGTTGAGAGCAGCATGGCTTTGATGCGGCCAAATGCTTGCTTGTGATGCGTTTCTCAGCACTATGCTTAGTTTTTTTTGAGAAGGTGTCAAAGGGTTTCTGTGACCTGCGCCAGATTGGGTAGAAATTTTACTAACTGGTTCACCATGCTCAGGAATCTCTGAGGTCTGGAATAGATGATGGGGTTAGGAACTCGCTAATAGCCTTTTTTTTGGTTTGCTGTGAAGCCTTTGCTGCTGATGATGTGTCCTAAGAACTGAATAGAGGTTTTGGAGGACTCGCATTTTTTTTTCAGTGCCCTGCTTGCTGCAAGCATTCTGGCACAATCGTGAGCCGCTGTCATGTTTTTCCACTGTCATGCCATAGACTAAAACCATATGGCAGATGATACCCTCTAGGCCTTACAAAATGGCTGACATCCTGCGTTGCAAGATCTCCGGTGCCAAGGTAATTACAAATGGCAAGCAGTTGAAACAAAATTGGCCAAAGTGGGTAATAAATGTAGTCAGCAATCCAGATTTCTCATCTAGTCGAAATTGCCAGAAGCTGCTGTTCGCATTGAGCTTCAAAAACACTGTGCTTTTAAAGTTTGGTCAGGCTGCCATCCACCAAGGACATTGGGTAGACACTCTCCCTACTGCCTTGTTGAATTATGTCAAGTTGGCGCAGTTATGGCTGGAGCCGTTTGATTTGGCCATTCCAGAACACCATTCGACTGGCTGAGTGACAGGGGAGACGATGCCCATTTTGGTCATCTCGTCCAGCTATTGCTATACTTGCTTCATGAGTGGTGGTGTATTTTCCATGGCATGAACAGTCACATGGGCTTGGCATCCTCCATTAATGCAAACCTATATGTGTTCCTCAGTTGCCCCAATCCAGTTAAGAGTTTTGGAAACTCCTTTATAAATTTGGAACCAGGCCCTTGATTGTTGAACTTGTCAATTTTTTAAAGGAGGTTAAGGTCAGCACAGTTTTAGGCTTAAGAGGGAAAATTCCTGATTGTGGACAACAAATAATGTCTCCCATATTTTTTTGACTTTGGAGTGTCACCTGCAATGTACCTTTTACTGGGAGCATGATGTCGCCTGCTCCATATAGCTTTGTTGTGGGTGGCATCAGCCATTGAGTCACTAGCCATATGTCCTTGTCCGAAGGGACCACAACACTTCTCTTTGACCTCACCCAAGAAGCATGTTTAGGTCTCCTCCTGGTGTAGGACTTCAATCTCATAAATCACCTTGAACCCTACTTCCATCCTGTAACTTAAAT
Source organism: Carcharodon carcharias (assembly GCF_017639515.1). Taxonomy (NCBI): domain Eukaryota; kingdom Metazoa; phylum Chordata; class Chondrichthyes; order Lamniformes; family Lamnidae; genus Carcharodon; species Carcharodon carcharias. The sequence goes on along the minus strand of NC_054487.1, from coordinate 32,875,315 downwards.
ACACACTTACACACAAAAGAAACACATGCGCACAAACCTGTTACAGCAGCTTAGTCTGTAACATATACACCAATATTTCCTCACCAAAGTCTCTCCCCTTATGGCCACACAAGGCATTATTTCCTCTGTCCAACGCACCACAGCAATAGTGCAGCTCTTATTGGCAAATCTCAACTCTGTCTCGCCCCAGGCTACACTGGCATCTTTGCATTATTCAAGCACCTCATTCTTCCATTCCCCCAACTTTGCTTAAAATCTTCACTGTGCTGCTCCACATCCCAAGATCCATAGAAAATCTTCTAATAATATCTCCCTCTTCTCGGCTCTTTTAATTTCACTGTACAAGAATGCACCAAGGCCAGCTTGCTGTTTGATAGCACTCTTATTCCTGATGTGGAGAGCAAATTAAAATTATTAGCAACTAAGAATGAAACTATTTTTTTCCAATTAAAATGTATGAAACAAGAAGGAAGAGAGAAATTAACTTAGATGCAAACATTTTAAACCACACTGTTGCTGGTGCATCTGTCTATGGCAGTATTTGTAGGGGTGAAGACGAAGTACATTGAGGATACCCTCCATCATGTTGTGTGGCACTACCACCATGCTAAATGGGATAGATTTCAAACAGATTTAGCAGCTCCAAACTGGGTCTCCATGAGGTGCTGTATTTCATCAGCTGCAGCAGAATTGTATTCAACTACAATCTGTAATCTCATGGCCCGGCATATCCCCCACTCTACCATTACCATCAAACTGGGGGATCAACCCTGGTTCTATGAAAAGTGCAGGAGGACATCCTAGGAGCAGCACCAGGCGTACCTAAAAATGAGGTGTCATCCTGGTGAAGCTACAACACAGGACTACTTGCATGCCAAAGAGTGAAAGCAGCATGCATTAGAGCTAAGTGATCCCACAACCAACAGATCAGATCTAAGACTGCAATTCTGCCACATCCAGTCATGAATGGTGATGGATAATTAAACAACTAACTGGAAGTGGAGGAGGCTTCATAAATATCCCCATCTCCAATGAAGAGCAGCCTAGCACATCAGTGCAAAAGATAATGTTGAGGCATTTGCAATAATCTTCAGCCAGAAGTGCCGAGTGGGTGATCCATCTCAGCTTCCTCCTGAGATCCCCAGCATCACAATGCCAGCCGTTAGCCAATTCAATTCACTCCACATGATATCAAGAAACAGCTGAAGGCACTAGATATTGCACAGACTATAGGCCATGCTTCTAGTCAAGCTGTTCCAGTACAGCTACAACACTGGCATCTACCTGACAATGAAGAAAATGTACGTAAGTTCTATTCACAAAAATCAGAATAAATCCAACCTGGCCAATTACCAACCCATCAGTCTACTCTCGAAAATCAGTAATGTGATGGAAGGGGTCATCGACAGTGCTATCAAGTGACACTTATTTAGTAATAACCTGCTCACTGATGCTCAGTTTGGGTTTTTCCAGGGTCACTCAGCTCCTCATCTCATTACAGCCTTGGTTTAAACATGGACAAAAGAGCTGCACTCCAGAAGTGAGGTGAGAGTGACTGCCTTTGACATTAAGGCTGCATTTGATCGAGTGTGGTATCAAGGAGGTCTAGCAAAACTGGATTCAATGGGAATCAGGGAGAAAACTCTTCACTGGTTGGAATCATACCCAGCACAAAACAAGACACTTGTGATTGGTAGAGGCCAATCATCTCAATCCCAGGACATCACTGCAAGAGTTCCTCAGGGTGATGTGTCCTAGGCCCAACCATCTTCAACTGCTTCATCAATGAATCTCCCCCCCAACCTAACATCAGAAATTAGGATATTCAGTGATGATTGCACAATGTTCAGCACCATTCACAACTTCTCAGATATTGAAGCAGTGTCATGAAGCTATTTATGTATATATTGTTGGAAATTATTTTTTTTAAAATAGAGGTTTAGTTTGTGGATGTGTCTTAATTGGATTAAAGCCAGCTAGTCTGGGTGCTTTGATGTATACTAGTTTTGCGATGTAAACAGAGAAGTAGAGTGCATTTGCATTTTGTTGAATAGAGCATTCAAGAAGGGGAGTGAAATCTGGCACCTAGCTAGGAGAGACCAAGCAACATGTTTATATTACTAATAAAACTGGTACTATGAAAGGGGTTTTATTGTTAGAAGAGGTGGAGTTCAAAGGGGCTGCTGGTGATACAATGAGAATTTACATTCAAAGAGATGTGCTGGGTATAACAGGCAGCAGTTTTGTGTGTGCAGGGCAGTGGTATGTAACATCAAAGTCTACAAGCCTACCACTGTGTCTGCAAAGGAACCAAAATGAAAGGAACCTAATTTTTAATTTGTACGGTGAATTTATCTGCTCAAAGACTATAGGTTGTTGTTGCCTTAATGGAGATTAGTTCGGGAATTTGTTAAAAGTTATGATAACAGTAATTTGTAGCTATGTGTATGTATTTAACTTGTGTAAATTAATAAATGTCTCATGTAGTTTGATATCGCTGGGTCAAAATCCTGGAATTCCCTCTAACAGCACTGTGGGTGTACTAACACCACATGGACTGCAGCAGTTCAAGAAGGTAGCTCACCACCACCTTCTCAAGGGCAAATTAGAGATGGGCAATAAATGCTAGCCTAGCCAGTGACATCCACATCCATGAAAGAATAAATTTGAAAAATTTAGATTTTTTTTCGCATTTTCTTTTTCTCCGTCGGCATTTCCAGAGCAATTGACACAACAGGAGTTCAGATGACAACACCTCCGTTGTCATTAAATATGATGTTTGTTATTGCTGAAGTGTGCAAGATTCATCACGTGATTTTCTTTCCCCATGTCTGGAAACATCCAATTTCTGTTGGCATCACCCACTGCGGCAGGACCGAGATTGGGAGTTCATGGCATAAGTACATATATCTCTGGATGGTGCAGGTCAATGCTTTGGAGGTTTTATATACTGCACATCTAATAAAATGATTTAAAAACTATTCCAAACAGAATTATATATTTTAGAACCGTTTTTCATGAAGTATACTTATTCTATAAAGCTCAGTGTAAATTGGGGAGAGCTGATGAATTCTATAAATGTGTTTAAAAATGTATGACTATGAAGCTTCAGAGATTGTACAGAAAAAAACACTTTCTAAAATAAATGCAGCCTACTATAATCAAAATGATTAAATCTTCATGAATTTTAGTTTTATCCATATTTTACATCCTCTTTATTCCCCCTGCATTTCAAAGCATAACTATTTTATCCAAATATGTAACCATGATGTCTTTATAGCTTACGTGTACTTGGGTCCATTCAGATGCTTGCTTTTGACATTTGCTTTGGACCCAAGCCTATCATTTCTTTTTCCCCTTTTTCTCTTCCATTGTTCTCTTTATCACTTCTGTCACCATGTATCCTTTCTGTTCTCTGTATCTGGATACTCACAAATCCCAAGACTTCAGTGCTGGTCATCTTTCCTACATTCCTACTGCCATCCCAGGCTTGACTTTTTCCTGGATAAGTCTACAGCTTCCCTTAGTGCTTCTCTTGGCACCCTCCAAAGGCCTACTGAGGCACTCCTCACTGCCTTCTAATGAACAGCAACCCCAAATGTCCCACCCTAGTTTCTCTGCACGCTTCTTGTCCTGCGCACCTGTTAGGGGCTAATCATGTCTACCTCCAACCCATCATTCTCATCAATTCCAACACTGACCCCTATGGGCTCCACCAGTGAATTAGGTATTATTGTCCCTCTGTCCATCTGCCTCTAGAATGTACATTCACTTGTGAATTAGGACTTTAACTTCCATGAACTTATTGTGGACAATCACATTGGTATTATGACCTTGATGATGACCTGGCTGAAGGATGATGGCACTTTTCCTTTTAATGAAATTTCACCATATGATTACATTTTCCACCAATTGCCATGCTCAAAACACATGATGGTGATGTTGCTCTTCTCTCCAAATCACACACTGGTGGATCCCACTCCTCTGGCAAGTCCTCCTCTTTTGAGTATTTCATCTTGTTACACCCTTCACACTATCATTTAAAATCCTTGTTCTGCACCTCCCACCTAAATATTACTCCAAATTTCTCACTGAGATATTTTGACTGCTTTCCACCCTTTGCCTCTGCACTGAGCAACTATTTATCCTCAGAGATTACAACTTCCATCTCAACACTTCCTGCTCCTCCTCCTCTCCTGAGCCTTTGTTCACAATGAGCATTCAGGAGAGGGAAACAGCGAGCAAGAAAGGCAGGGAGCGGGAGGTACATCGAGTGGTGGGTCGACGAGAGGGATGGTCAAGAAATAGAATGTGTGGCAAGCAGGAGATTTGGCAACCACAATCAGTCAGAGAACAGGAGAGGCAGTGAGCTGGAGGGTCAACAAGAGGAGAGGCGACAAGGCTGACACTGGGCGAGTGGGAGAGGCGGCGAGGCTGATGCTGGGCAAGTGGGAGAGGCGGTGAGGCTGATGCTGGCGAGTGGGAGAGGCAGTGAGGCTGACGCTGGGCGAGTGGGAGAGGCAGTGAGGCTGACGTTAGCAAGTGGGAGAGGCAGTGAGGCTGATGCTGGGCAAGTGGGAGAGGCAATGAGGCTGACGTTAGCGAGTGGGAGAGGCGGTGAGGCTGACGCTGTGCGAGTGGGAGAGGCGGTGAGGCTGACGCTGGGCGAGTGGGAGAGGCAGTGAGGCTGACGCTGTGCGAGTGGGAGAGGCGGTGAGGCTGACGTTAGCGAGTGGGAGAGGCAGTGAGGATGACGCTGGGCGAGTGGGAGAGGCAGTGAGGCTGACGTTAGCGAGTGGGAGAGGCGGTGAGGCTGACGCTGGGCGAGTGGGAGAGGCAGTGAGGCTGACGCTGGGCGAGTGGGAGAGGCAGTGAGGCTGACCTTAGCGAGTGGGAGAGGCGGTGAGGCTGACGCTGGGCGAGTGGGAGAGGCAGTGAGGCTGATGCTGGGCAAGGGGGAGAGGCAGTGAGGCTGACGTTAGCGAGTGGGAGAGGCAGTGAAACTGACGCTGGGCGAGTGGCAGAGGCGGTGAGGCTGATGCTGGGCGAGTGGGAGAGGCAGTGAGGCTGACGCTGGGCGAGTGGGAGAGGCAGTGAGGCTGACGTTAGCGAGTGGGAGAGGCGGTGAGGCTGACGCTGGGCGAGTGGGAGAGGCAGTGAGGCTGATGCTGGGCAAGGGGGAGAGGCAGTGAGGCTGACGTTAGCGAGTGGGAGAGGCAGTGAAACTGACGCTGGGCGAGTGGGAGAGGCGGTGAGGCTGATGCTGGGCGAGTGGGAGAGGCGGTGAGGCTGACGTTAGCGAGTGGGAGAGGCAGTGAGGCTGATGTTAGCGAGTGGGAGAGGCAGTGAGGCTGACGCTGGGTGAGTGGGAGAGGCAGTGAGGCTGACGTTAGCGAGTGGGATAGGCAGTGAGGCTGACGCTGGGTGAGTGGGAGAGGCAGTGAGGCTGACGCTGGGCGAGTGGGAGAGGCAGTGAGGCTGACGCTGGGCGAGTGGGAGAGGCAGTGAGGCTGACGCTGGGCGAGTGGGAGAGGCAGTGAGGCTGACGCTGGGCGAGTGGGAGAGGCGGTGAGGCTGATGTTAGCGAGTGGGAGAGGCAGTGAGGCTGACGTTAGCGAGTGGGAGAGGCAGTGAGGCTGATGCTGGGCAAGGGGGAGAGGCGGTGAGGCTGACGCTGGGCGAGTGGGAGAGGCAGTGAGGCTGACGTTAGCGAGTGGGAGAGGCGGTGAGGCTGACGCTGGGCGAGTGGGAGAGGCGGTGAGGCTGACGATAGCGAGTGGGAGAGGCGGTGAGGCTGACGTTAGCAAGTGGGAGAGGCAGTGAGGCTGACGCTGGGCGAGTGGGAGAGGCGGTGAGGCTGACGATAGCGAGTGGGAGAGGCGGTGAGGCTGACGTTAGCGAGTGGGAGAGGCAGCGAGGCTGACGCTGGGCGAGTGGGAGAGGCAGTGAGGCTGACGCTGGGCGAGTGGGAGAGGCAGTGAGGCTGACGCTGGGCGAGTGGGAGAGGCAGTGAGGCTGACGCTGGGTGAGTGGGAGAGGCAGTGAGGCTGACGCTGGGCGAGTGGGAGAGGCAGTGAGGCTGACGCTGGGCGAGTGGGAGAGGCAGTGAGGCTGACGCTGGGCGAGTGGGAGAGGCAGTGAGGCTGACGTTAGCGAGTGGGAGAGGCAGTGAGGCTGACGCTGGGCGAGTGGGAGAGGCAGTGAGGCTGATGTTAGCGAGTGGGAGAGGCAGTGAGGCTGACGCTGGGCGAGTGGGAGAGGCAGTGAGGCTGACGTTAGCGAGTGGGAGAGGCAGTGAGGCTGACGCTGGGCGAGTGGGAGAGGCGGTGAGGCTGACGCTGGGCGAGTGGGAGAGGCAGTGAGGCTGATGCTGGGCGAGTGGGAGAGGCAGTGAGGCTGACGTTAGCGAGTGGGATAGGCAGTGAGGCTGACGCTGGGCGAGTGGGAGAGGCAGTGAGGCTGACGCTGGGCGAGTGGGAGAGGCAGTGAGGCTGACGTTAGCGAGTGGGAGAGGCGGTGAGGCTGACGCTGGCGAGTGGGAGAGGCAGTGAGGCTGACGTTAGCGAGTGGGAGAGGCAGTGAGGCTGACGCTGGGCGAGTGGGAGAGGCAGTGAGGCTGACGTTAGCGAGTGGGAGAGGCAGTGAGGCTGACGCTGGGCGAGTGGGAGAGGCAGTGAGGCTGACATTAGCGAGTGGGAGAGGCAGTGAGGCTGACGTTAGCGAGTGGGAGAGGCAGTGAGGATGACGCTGGGCGAGCGGGAGAGGTAGTGTGGCTGACGCTGGGCGAGCGGGAGAGGCAGTGAGGCTGACGCTGGGCGAGTGGGAGAGACAGTGAGGCTGACACTGGGTGAGCGGGAGAGGCAGTGAGGCTGACGCTGGGCGAGTGGGAGAGGCAGTGAGGCTGACACTGGGCGAGCAGGAGAGGCAGCCACTACACCTTCACTTGCATCTACTGTGAGAGAATCTGCCGGTCACGGAAAGGCCTGACCAGCCACCAGCAGACCTGCAACCAATGAGAAGAAAAATACAACTTTCCAAAAAATTCTTTGTCAGCTAAAAAATGCCAAGAGAAATATATCAGAAATTAATTTTAGTTAAATAGCACAATTTGTGCTATGAGTGAGTGTTTGGCCTGGATATTTATGAAGTGGGGAGGGAGCAGAAATACTTCCAGTGGCCAGAAAACCTGGAAACGCAAAGGTTCTGTTGAATTTAATGGTAGAACATCAACTTCAAACAGCACCAGCTAGCCAAATTCAGAGGTTGCTGGCCATCGGATGAGAAAGTCTGCACTAGACGGCAACAGTTAGAAATTGATGAGGTGCAAGAGAGAAAGGAGCAGGTAGAAAGTAAAGAGGGATTGTCAGCTCACCAGTGGGAGGGGGGGATTATTGGATTGGGGTTTATCCTGGACCTGGAAGTCAAGTATCGGTGTTTCAGAGTTGATTTCCCAGGCAACTTTTCTTGGTGGAAATATTGAACTTTATTTACAAGGCAGCAGCAGCAGCTACCAGTGTGCATTAAACTTTATAAGTAAAGAAGAACTCTGCCCTAGAGGTTCCCCATGCTGCTAACTCGTTGGTTTACACAGATTACGTGATCCTACAACACAAGAATATTCTTAAAGTTACAGTCCTACGTTTATCAAAACTATAAAAATTCCATGGTCGGCTTGATGATTAAGAGGGTATGGATACAGGTTGGCAGATCACAGTAAGGTGGGCCAAATCTTGCAGGTTAAGTTGGGGGCCTGGGAATGCCTGTCTGCTCTTCCTGGCCTAAAAACAGCATTCCAAAAAGCACTTAACCTGCTGGATCTACCATTTCTCACATCCTTTGCAAAACCCTGGAAAACCCAGCCTGCTGCTGTTAAATCTAAAAGGCTGCTAAAATCAGAGACACATAACCTCATTAACATATTTAAATGATTGGCCAGCCTCTCAATAGCAGGTTATTTGCCCGGTTATATCAGAAGGAGGTCTATCTAGGGGGTTAAAATGCCCCTCTTAGTCACCATGTGCTCCTTAATCCACTTGGAAAGTAGACATAAATACAGAACATCTATCCAACTTTGCTTTTAGTCAGAACAGGAGTAGTCACTCAATCCTCTAAACAGGCTTTTCCAAAGACACATTCTACTGGATATTCAAGGTGGCTGACCTCACACACCAAATTTAATAACCAATGGTGCATTGGTTACATAAATTTGTGCTGGATTATGAAATATTGTAGATTAGATATGATCAGAGAAATATGACAGCTTTCAAAGAGCTGTAATGCTATTTAGTCAGTTTAAATTAGTCATCTAGTGTTTAGAGTTTCAAAACATGATTTCCCCTTGCTAAACTAAGCATTTTTAACTAATCTTTCGCTGCAACATGCTTAATTATATTTCTTAAGGTATGGTAATGAAGTGTATAAGCTCAGGCAACAAGGAGACACTGTTTTCAGGAGGAGGGCAGAGAGAATTTTAAATGGAGATTTGATACAGATATTCAAAATTCTTTCAGGGCTTAAAAATAACTTTTCCATTAGACACCTGATAAATTTATTTATAGCTGCTTTTAAAAATCTACAGTTCTCAAATCTCTCAAAGCATTTTCAAAGTGGGCTATTCCAGGTTCTGCAAAAACCTCTTCATAGGTTGTGAATCCTAAGATCATAGAGCCATAAAACAAACGGCACAGAAGGACATCATTCGACTCATTATTTAGTCTATCACAGCCATTCAACATTTTGAACACCTTTATCAAATCTCCACTTAAAATTCTCTGCTTTAAAGAGAACAACCCCAGCTTCTCCAGTGTCTCTTCATAACTGAAGCCCCTCATCCCTGATACCATTCCAGCAAATCCCATGTGCCCTTGTCAAGGCTTTGACATCCTTCTGAAAGTATGGTGTCCAGAACTGTACACAAAATACTTCAACTGAAACAAAACAGTATCTTATAAAGGTTTTGGTAACTTCCTAGCTGCTGTTCTGCTTCTCTATTAACAAAGCCAAGGATGCCATATGCTTTTATAAACAGACTTCTCAATTTTACCTGCCGTAACCTGCTAAGATGTGTGTACATACACCACTGCCACCTCCCCCACATTTCCCTGCTCCTGCACCACCTTTAAACATCATACCAATTAGTTCATATTACCTCCCTTAATTCTTCTGACCAAAATGTATCACTTCATGCTTCTTGTATTAAATTTAATCTGCCATGTGTCAGCTCATTCCACCAGTTTGTCCATGCCCTTTAGATATCCGTTACTATCCTCAAAAATCCAAAAATCATGAATATCCAGTCGAAATTAGAAAGGGATGCTGTTTTAAAATGTTTAGGTTATGTTATTGTACAAGTGAATACACAGGAGGCAGTGTGAATCACCTTCCATAAAAGACACTCAATCAGCTTAGAGAAATGACTGACTACTGAACCAAAAAGTGGATAAATCCAAAGTTAGATGTCAATCTGGAAATGCCCAGGCAATATGGATTGGGATCTGGATGTCCTCAGCCAATACCAAATCTCCCACCTTTGCATGCTGCTGGATTCATATATAGTCAGTCTCGAGCTTAAATTGTTTAAACTGCGCCTGAGCACAACTATCATATCCATCATTGCAGCAACTCCCTGATGTGATGGAAACCCCATAGGAGTGGCAGAGGAATTTCAATAATAACAATATCATCTCTATTCTGGAGGAGACCACCCCAATTTCATTTTTGGTATTATTGTGTGGAACTTGCTGACATGTAGTTTATACCAAAATTACTTTACCCACATTATTCTTTTTTAATTTATTGTTATTAAACAAAAACAGAGAGGGAAATAACAATGCTAAAACCAATGGTCCTGGAGAACTTATCAGGCAAATGTGCTCAGCAATTCATATGAAACAGGTATTTTTGGGAACAGGGAATTTTATAGCCTTTTGCCTACAATCAGTAACAAAATTCTTCTAAATGGCTAAAAGTATCAGTCAATGCATATCACAATGGGTAAGGCTCAATAAATATGCCAAACAAACAGCCTAACACATTAAATTGGAACCTTCCACATTAAAGACAAATTGGAGTTAACTCAGGTCAAAAGCTTCCTGAAAACGGACATTAATACAAATTTCTCCAGGACACAATTATTGGTTAATGAATATAGGTTGCAGTTTCCATGCAGTTTATCTTCCCCTGTCCCTTCACTGCTTGCATCAATGAAGTTGACGGGTAAAACATATTGAAATATGTTGATTTGAAGTTTTCCCCTCCTCCTCTTGCGTCCCCTCCCATCATTTTTCTAAGGCATAGGGTTCATATTTTGGAAATTCTGCAGATTACTAAGTACTGTAATAACAAGAGCAGGTCGGAGACTAGGAATCCTGTGGCGAGTAACTCAGTTCCTGACTCCCCAAAGCCTGTCCATCATCTGCAAGGCACAAGTCAGGAGTGTGATGGAATACTCTCTACTTGCCTGGATGAGTGCAGCTCCAACAATGCATGACGCTTGACACCATCCAGGACAAAGCAGCCTGCTTGACTAAGAGCCAACCCCCCTGCCCTTGCTGCCAACCCTCCTGTACCCATCTTCCCTGATGCCCACCCTCTGAACCTATCCCAGACATTACTTTCCTGTGATAAAAACAAAAAACAGCGGATGCTGGAAATCCAAAACAAAAACAGAATTACCTGGAAAAACTCAGCAGGTCTGGCAGCATCGGCGGAGAAGAAAAGAGTTGACGTTTCGAGTCCTCATGACCCTTCGACAGAACTAGGCGAATCCCAGGAAGGGGTGAAATATAAGCTGGTTTAAGGTGGTGTGGAGTGTTGAAATGGCAAGCGACAGGGAGGTTTGGGTCATTCTTGCGGACAGACCGCAGGTGTTCTGCAAAGCGGTCGCCCAGTTTACGTTTGGTCTCACCAATGTAGAGGAGACCGCATTGGGAGCAACGAATGCAGTAGACTAAGTTGGGGGAAATGCAAGTGAAATGTTGCTTCACTTGAAAGGAGTGTTTGGGCCCTTGGACGGTGAGGAGAGTGGAAGTGAAGGGGCAGGTGTTACATCTTTTGCGTGGGCATGGGGTGGTGCCATAGTGAAGGTTGGGGAGTAGGGGGTGATGGAAGAGTGTCCGCAAGAATGACCCAAACCTCCCTGTCGCTTGCCATTTTAACACTCCACCCTGCTCTCTTGCCCACGTCTGTCCTTGGCTTGCTGCATTGTTCCAGTGAAGCCCAACGCAAACTGGAGGAACAACACCTCATCTTCCGACTAGGCACTTTGCAGCCTTCCGGACTGAATATTGAATTCAACAACTTTAGGTCTTGACCTCCCCCCTCCATCCCCACCCCCTTTCTGTTTCTTCCCCCTTCCTTTTGTTTTTTTCCAATAAATTATATAGATTTTTCTTTTTCCCACCTATTTCCATTATTTTAAAAAAATTTTAAATCTTTTATGCTCCCCCCACCCGCACTGGAGCTATACCCTGAGTGCTCTACCATTCATTCTTAATTAGCACATTCGTTTAGATAATATCACCAACTTCGACACCTATGTGCTCTTTTGTTCTGCTGTCTGTGACATCTTTTGATGATCTGCTTCTATCACTACTTTTGCCTACAACCACACCAACCCCCTCCACTTCTCTCCCCCCACCCAACCCCACCCCCCCCACCACCTTAAACCAGCTTATATTTCACCCCTTCCTGGGATTCACCTAGTTCTGTCGAAGGATCGTGAGGACTCGAAACGTCAACTCTTTTCTTCTCCGCCGATGCTGCCAGACCTGCTGAGTTTTTCCAGGTAATTCTGTTTTTGTTTTGGATTTCCAGCATCCGCAGTTTTTTGTTTTTATCACAGGAAAGTAATATCTGGGATAGGTTCAGAGGGTGGGCATCAGGGAAGATGGGTACAGGAGGGTTGGTAGCAAGGGCAGGGGGGTTGGCTCTTAGTCACATCTAGTCCCTTGATCAGGCACTGAGCCATTGATCGAGGGACCATCACACCACACCTCACCCCCACCGGAGATGAGAAGCTGGCTGCACAGTTTTACCTGTTGTGCACACTACATGGCGACAGGCCACCTGCAGCTATGTTAATACCATCAGTGATGGGTGAGGTCCTTAAGTGGTCATTAATTGGCCACTTAAGGTCCTCAAGCAGAGTGGGAAAGACAGCCATGCGCCTACCTGAAGAATTTAACTCCGGCGGAGGCGGGAAGGCAACAGGGTTTCAGTACACCACCATCCTGCCTAAGCAAATGCCCTTCCTGCCTTCAAGCTTGCCAATAACGAAAGCACAAGATTCCAGCAATAAAATGGGTACCTAAGGGTCCATAATAGCAGAGACAAAAGTGCATGCACACCATATTGATTAGGGCATACAGGACTGTGTAGTGGAAGGGGCTGACACATATAGGGTTATCGTGTGACTGAGTACAGTACAACCCATAAAGGATCTAAGAAAACACATGACCCATACCTGGGAGTCAGGTTATTGTTGGACAGAGCTGTGTGCACAAGCATGGAGACAGCTCTTAGCTTGAAACCTTTGCTGAATATATATACATAGTTCTTGTAGTTAATAAATACATACAGTTAACCTAACTAAGGCTATGAAGACTTCATTAAGGCCTACCAAATGGTATCCAACACCCTACAGTATGGTGGCAGTGAATGAAAAGCCCCAAAATCTCACAAAAAATGCAGAGAAAAACTAAAATCCTGCAAGACTAAAGGAAAGTTTGAAGAAACATTCTGACCTGAAGAAAAGCTCAAGAAGCAGACGTACAGAGGAAAATCGCCAGCAAAAGCTCCAAAGAATGGCTTGGACTGAAGGCAGAAATGTAAAATTCCTCACTGCAGCAGAAGACTTGGAAGTTCAGCTTCAATTCCCAGAGTGCAACGTCAGTGGTCATAGCAGGGATGAGCTAAAGCTTTTAAATTCAGGATAAAGCAGGTCCTGTGAAACTTTTAAATAGTTCAGTGGTCAGAAATTGTCGTTTAAAAGCTCTGTTGGAAAAACCAGATTCCCAGGTTGGCACCTGAACATGTGGTCTCTGCGCTCACTCCAAAAAGGATAAAAAAAATTAATTCGGAAAACTCATGACTAAAGAATCAGCTTTAAAGACCAGCAAAGGCCAGGATGCAACGCATTTGTGGGCCTAGAGCATAATGCTGAAATGGAGAAGTCTGCAGCTGGTCGATCCAAGCAGCCATTGTTTAAAATCTTTTCAAGGCTGGAACGCAAGCACCATTGCAGCAGGAGCCTGCTTAAATTGACATGCGCAGGCTTTGAGTGAACAGCGGTGCCATCTTGAATTTTAGCAACTTAAAGCTGAACCTACACTTTTGACTTATTTACCCATGGATCAGAAATCCACCCAATCCTGATCATATTGAACGTATCAAGGCCCAGATCAATCACATAATTGGGGACTTTGGACAAAAAGATTCCTTAGATACATGATTGCTTCAGGTCTGCTTTTAATTCAGTAGGGCCGATAGCGGATGACATTATTGCTAGACAAGCAATCAATGAATCATCTGCTAAATTTGAAGAAGTACTAAAATCATTTATTGTTTAGCTTAACCTAAAAAGCAACAAAATCCTCTAAATAGTTCCATTTAACAAGCATGTCCAGTAGCCAAGAGAACCTGTTGACTCATTGATTAATGATCTCTACAGGATGGCTGAAGGCTGCGAATACGGAAACCTAAAACCTAAATTTATCAAGGATAGAATAGTTGTAGGAGTAGCAGAAGGCAGACTTTCAGATATGCTGCAAGCGAAGGAAAATTTTACCCTTGAGAAACCTATCCAGATTGTTAGACAGTCTGAAGTCTGTGAGTAGCACAGGTCCATTTTAAGAGGAGAAAGTAAACTGTGGTATGAAGGAAACCTCACAGTCCAGTTAGTTAAACAGAACAGAAACACTCCAGAACAAGTGAAGCAATACCCTAACCGACCAGTAAAGCAACCATGCTGGTGCTGTGGAGTAAAGCGCCCCCTCAGGCAAGATCAATGTTCTGTAATTATAGTCCAAATCTTTCAATGTAACAGGATTGGACACTTCGGCAAACTGTGCAAGGTCAAAACATCTAAAACACACAGAAGACTCAAAGATGATTCATGAGGTGAGACAGCACATCAAGAGGGCATACGCAGCCATGTTTCTTGAATGAGGTCAAAGATCCTGGATTTTCAAATTGGAATGTGGACGTTTCAGTTAATGGCCATCTCATTAACTTTAAATTGGACGCGGGTGCCAGTGCTATGGTCCTTTCAGACAAAGAACCCTGGCTGGACACCTCTGGCTTCGAACAACAGACATACTACTCCATACCCTGGAGGAATTCAACTTCCGGTCATAGGCATGAGTCTGGAATCACTAAGGTATGGTAGCTAACAAATCTTTGAGCTGATGTATGTCATCTATAACCAGTCATTTTCTCTCTTGAGCAGAGATGCCTGTGTAGCCCTGAATCTCCTCAAGGATGTCAAGACAACCACTGTCATAAATTATATAGAATTGCAAATTCCTGAGAGCTCAAGCAAGAAAGAATATCCTGACTGGGACTTCAGCTCTGAACTGTCTTCTCTCTGCAGAGTAGGTTTGTCCATTTTCAATACAGTACAAGCCCTCCTTGGTCAGACCAGTTAATCTCTCCGATGGTTAGCACGGCGCCTCTAGCGGAGGAAAGACGAGAGAGCAACCAACAACCAGAAGAAACTCAACCTCTCGCTCTGATGACTGTTGATGCGGCCAACGTTGTAACCACAGAGTAAATGCTGCAACTTCGGCCAGCATGACTGTGCCTCAGATGCTGGAGCCAAGTACCAGCTGTCCATTGCCAACAGCACACTGCAGCCAAACATAAAGGTGAACTTACTAAAAAACCACATCCTCATAACAGGAATGTCCATCTTCTGCCACAGAGGACATCACGATGACCCACACGATCATGGAAGAGGAAAAAACAAGCACAACGAGAAACAGGATGGACAACAACCAACCATCAGCACAACTGCTGAATCTATAAAGAGCGGTTCAATTCCAAAGAATGGAAAAAGAGGATAAAAATATACCCAGATGCCAGAACAACCTCCAAATCAACAGTTTACCTGCAATGGCTGCCTACCACTCTTCTGACAGCAGTCCAAATGAGATATGGATGGGTTATAAAGCCTCCACGCCACCTAAACCTATGAACCCAGAGACTTGAAGGGGAGAGACAGGTTAGCAATAACCATGTAAATACATTGGGTAAATGAGAATAACTTGAAATACATTGGATAAAGACTTGAGGGGGTGTAACATAAGGGTCTGGCATATATAGAGTTAACATGGGACTGAGTACAGTACTGCCCACACAGTGATGTAAGAGAACACATGACCTGCACCCAGGGTCAGTCTAGTGTTGGACAGAGCTGTGTGCACAAGTAAGCATGGAGACAGCTCCTAGCTTGAATCTTTTACTGTATATGTGTAGATAGTTCTTGTAGTTAATAAATACATACAGTCAACGTACTTAATACTACGAAGACTTCATTAAGGCCTACCGAACAGTATCCAACACCCTACAATAGACTGCTTGTATTGAAACCATGTGTTGCTGCCAACGACCACCTGCTCTCTCCCAACTGCCTCTTCCTTCCCAAAGGCCTTAGTTGGTGATCAAGTAAGTCGATCTTGGTTCCTTCCCAAGACCAGCGAGGTTAGAAAATAGCATCTTTCAGCTACCGATACCAAAACCAGTCATTCTGTCCTCATTAACAGGGATCTGAAAAAAGATCCCTGCAGTGTTACTTATAATTATTTCAAATTGATATTTGGAAGAGTTAGCATGGTCAGGCCTTCCTTAAAACATAAAGGTAGAGCAGGAGAATTGCATTTGCAAACTAAAGCATTTACCACCACCCCATCGTACTCAAAGTACTGGACAAAACTGAGCAAACACCTTCTTCAATCCTCATCCTCATCCTTAAGTGGCCTTCTCTGACCATATCTCTGTAATCTCTTCCAATTCCACCTGATAAATACTTGTTCTTCTGACTTTGTCCTTTATGCACCCTTCCCTTTACTGCACCACTGGTGAGGGAACCTTCAAACTCCAGAGTTGTAATTGCTGGAATTTTCATCCTCTAAGTTCCTCTTGCTTCCTCTCTTTCCTCCTTTAAAAATATTTTCTATATACCTATCTGTGAATCATCTTGGCACATTTCTTTGTTAAAAGTGTGTTAAAAGTACCAAAAATAGCCTCTATGGTAAAAAAATTACTCTTAGAGTGTATCCAGTGGAATAGTCAAAAGGCAACAGGTCAATTGAACTGACATGGATCTGAGAGGGGCATCTCTGCATCTCCCTGTTCCACATTCGAGTAACTTTAAAAAAAAACTTACTTATCAGGTGGCGACTTTCAGCAGTCCCTTTAAGGGACTTTTTCTTGAATGCAGCAGGCTCAGCTCAGGGCAGCCCAATTTTACAAAAAGGGCCTCAAATAGGCATCATCAGTGAGTCTAATGCCCATCTCAGATAATGGGTCTGAACATTTCCTGCCTTTACCAATGTGATCACAGATTTGGTGCATAATGAACATATGCATCCCACCTGTCCACACCGAAAACTTAGACACCCATGTTGCACCTGAAAAATAGGTGCAGATCCTTTGAATTTCTAAGCCTGTATATCATGTTTCTCAAAAAGTCTTTCACCACACATTGTGCTACTCAATAGGATTGGGATAATGGAGCGTGTTTTGAGTTGGATTGAATTCCTGTAGTCAGAAGGTTGTTATAAATGCATATGGTTGTGTGTGGGATTGATCACTCATGGAGTTTCGCAAGGAATGTTGTTAGGACTGTTTTCTTCATCACCTTTATCAATAAATAAAGGGATTAGAGGAACTGCCTGCAAGTTCATAGATGATGCATAAACATGGGTATATGTTGGTTCCTTAGAGAAGGAAAATAGGTTACAGGTAAATCTATATGCAGTAGGGCAAGTGGGTTGTAGGCAGGTGTAATTTAACAGAAAGGTTGTGTTATCCATATAAGTAGTACAAACAGCATGTATGTGTATACTATGCATGTTACTCAAGGTTGTTGAGCAAGATAAAGACCTTGTTGTTATCGTACAGAAATCTCTGAAAGTTCACGGTTAGTTCCACAAGATCATTGCAAAAAGAAATAGAGTGCAAGGATGTACTGTCAGGATCATTAAATACAAAACAAAAATATCATGCTGCTTTTGTATCAGGCCTTGATCAGACATTGAGAATACCATGCCTTGGTTTGGTTCCTGCACATGGCGAATGATACGATGCCTTGAAAAAGGTTCAGAGGAGTACCACTAGATTGATACCTAGTTTAAAGCCCCTCGTAGCTAGATAAGCTTAGAGAGCTGGAGTTTTTAGATCTGTATAAGAATAACATTGAAGAGATTTGATTGAGGTCTTTAAAATATTGAAAGGGTTAGATTTGTAAATAGGCTATTTGAGTTAAATAGGGGGAATATGATTATGTTACAAAAATAGAATCATAGAAGTTACAGCACAGAAGGAGGCCATTCAGCCTATCAAGCCCATGTTGGCTCTCTAGAAGAGCAAGCCAGCTGGTCCCATTCCCCTGTCCTTTCCTCAAGCCCTAATATTTTATTTCCCTTCAGGTGCTTATCCAATTCCCCTTTGAAAGCCACAATTGAATCTGCCTCCACCACTTTCAGGCTATGCATTCCAGATCATAATCACTCGTAAAAAAGCTTTTCCTCATGTCGCCGTTAGTTCTTTTGTCAATCACCTTAAATCCGTATTCTTTAGTATCTCACCCTTCTAGGATTACGAACAGTTTCTCTCTATCTAAACTGCTCATGATTTTGAACACTTCTATAAAATTTCCTCTTAAACTTCTCTAAGGAGGACAACCCCAGCTTCTCCAATCTATCTACGTAATTGAAAATCCTCAATACTGGAACCATTCTCATAAATCTTTTCTGCACCCTCTCTAAAGCCTTCACATCGTTCCTAAACGATGGTGCCCAAATTGCATAAAATACTCCAGTTGAATCCCAACTAGTGTTTTATAAAGATTCATCATTCACTCACCTTCCAGGAGCAGAGAAAGCCAGCCCTGTGAGGGACACCTCTACTTGGGCAGCAGATAAATAGAGGGCGAGGCTCAGGGCCTTCACTCTTCTGCTGGGAGCGAAGACAGCCGGACCTGTGGGGGATACCTCAACTGGGGCAGCAGGCTGAGCTTGAAAAAAGATCCAGGAGTGACATCACAGGAAAACTGTAAGTGCATTGGTTGGTGAGAAGCTGGTGTTAGGGAATGTGTTTAAATAGCTTAAAACTAGAAAAACATACTATTTATAAAGAAGTCACTATTTGGATTTCAGTAAGGGACACAACCAATAGGGAAGTAAAGTTAAATCAAGTCAAAGTGAAATAAAGTAATAAAGTAAACCAAAGTAAGATAAAAGCAAAATACTGCAGATGCTGGAAATCTAGAACAAAAACAAAAATACCTGGAAAAACTCAACAGGTCTGACAGCATCTGTGGAGAGGGATACAGTTAACGTTTCGAGTCCAAATGGCTCTTCATCAGAACTAAGGAAAAATAGAAAAGAGGTGAAATATAAGCTGGTTTAAGGGGGGTGGGACAGGTAGAGCTGGATAGAGGGCCAGTGATAGGTGGAGATTGCCAAAAGATGTCATAGACAAAAGGACAAAGAGGTGTTGACGGTGGTGATATTAGCTAAGAAATGTTCTAATGGGGACATAAAGTGTAGAAAGCAGGACGAGTAAGGGACAGATAGCCCTAGTGGGGGTGGGGTGGGGGGAAGGGATCGAAATAGACTAAAAGGAAGAGATAAAACAACGAATAGAAATACATTTAAAAATAATGGAAACAGGTGGGAAAAGAAAATATATATAAATTATTGGAAAAAGGGGGATCAGAAAGGGAGTGGGGATGGAGGAGACAGTTCATGATCTAAAGTTGTTGAACTCAATATTCAGTCCGGAAGGCTGTAAAGTATCTAGTCAGAAGGTGAGGTGCTGTCCTCCAGTTTGCGTTGAGCTTCACTGAAACATTGCAGCAGACCAAGAACGGATATGTGGGCATGAGAGCAGGGTGGAGTGTTGAAATGGCAAGCGACAGGGAGGTCTGGGTCATGCTTGCAGACAGACCAAAAGTGTTCCGCAAAGCGGTCGCCCAGTCTGCGTTTGGTCTCTCCAATGTAGAGGAAACCGCAAAGGGAGCAGCAAATGCAGTAGGCTAAATTGAGGGAAGTGCAAGTGAAATGCTGCTTCACTTGAAAGGAGTGTTTGGGCACTTGGATGGTGAGGAGGAGGGAAGTAAAGGGGCAGGTGTTGCAACTTCTGCAGTTGCATGGGAAGGTGCTGTGGGAGGGGATTGAGGTGTAGGGGGTGATGGAGGAGTGGACCAGGGTGTCCCGGAGGGAACAATCCCTGCGAAATGCCGCCGTGGGAGGGTGAAGGGAAGATGTGTTTGGTGGTGGCATCATGCTGGAGTTAGCGGAAATGGCGGAGGATGATCTTTTGAATATGGAGGCTGGTGGGGTGATAAGTGAGGACAAGGGGGACCCTATCATGGTTCTGGGAGGGACAGGAAGGTGTGAGGGCAGATGCACGGGACACGGTTGAGGGCCCTGTCAACCACCGTGGGTGGAAAACCTCAGTTAAGGAAGAAGGAAGATATATCAGAGGAAGACAGAGGAAGAAAGTAAGATAAAGTTAGCTAAGTATAGTAAAGTTAAGTTACTAGTAATTTATTCTACTTATTCTACTTACTCTGAGTGTAATAAATAGTTTTTAGAGTTATGGGATGGCAGGTCAGCTTGACCAAGTGGAGTGTACATCCTGCAGTATGTGTGAAGTCGTAGACACACCATATGTCCCTGACAAACACATCTGTAGGAAGTATCATCAACTGATCAAGCTTGAGCTCCGGGTTTCAGAACTTGAGCGGTGGCTGGAGTCACTGTTGTACATCCACGAGGCAGCGGACTACGTAGATAGCACATTTAAGGAGGTGGTCACACCGCAGGTCAGAACAGTACAGCCAAAGAGGGAATGGGTGACCACTAGGCAGTTTAAAAGAACCAGGCAGGTAGTGCCCTGAGTCTATTCTGCTTGCGAATCATTTTCCATTTTGGATGCTGATGAGAGCAATGGTTCCTCAGAGGAGTGCAGCCACAGCCAAGCCTGTGGCACCGCAGGTGGTTCAGTGTACAGTGGGGGAGAGGAAGAAGAATGGAAGGGCAATAGTGATCGGGAATTCCATAGTCAGGGGATCAAACAGGCATTTCTGCGGCAGTAAACATGGCTCCAGGATGGTGTGTTGCCTCCCTGGTGCCAGGGTCAAGGATATCATGCAGCGGTTGCAGGACATCCTCCGGGAGGAGGGGGATCAGCCAGAAGTCATGGTCCACATTGGTAGCAATGACATAGGTAGGGAGAGGGATGGAGTCCTGAAAGCAGATTTCAGGGATTTAGGAAGGAAATTAAAAAGCAGGACCTCAAGAGCAGTAAACTTAGGATTACTCCTAATGCCACGTGCTAGTAAGCATAGGGATAGGAGGATAGATCAATTAAATGCGTGGCTGCAGAACTGGTATAGGAGGGAGGGCATCAGATTTCTGAGGCATTAGGACCAGTTCTGGGGCAGGTGAGACTGGTTCTGGGGCAGGTGGGACTTGTGCAAGCTGGACGGGTTACATCTTAACAGGACTGGGATTGATATACTCGCAGGGAGATTTGCTATTGCTGTTGTAGGTTTTAACAAGTTTGTCAGGTGGGTGGGAACTTGAGGGGTGGCACAAATTGGAAGAAGGTAAAGTTGGTAACAAGAAGGAGTAGTGAGACCAGAAGGCAGGAGAAACAAAGCAGAGCATTGAGTGTGCTTCAAATGCAGAATGGTGTCAAAAAGACAAAGTTAAGGGCACTCTACTTGAATGCATGCAGCATTCGCAATAAGGTAGATGATCTTAAGGTACAAATAGAGGTAAATTGGTATGATATAATTTCCATTACAGAAACAAGGCTGCATGGTGACCAAAGCAAAAAACTCGGATGCTGGAAATCCAAAACAACAAGGGTCATTCAGACTCGAAATGTTCCTCTCCGCAGATGCTGCCAGACCTGCTGAGTTTTTCCAGGTATTTTTGTTTTTGTTTTGCATGGTGACCAAGACTGGCAACTGAATATTCAAGGATATTCGATATTTAGGAAGGACAGACAAGAAGGAAAAGTTAGTGGAATTGTGCTGATAATAAGGGATGAGATCAATGCATTAGTAAGGGAGGATCTCAGATCGGAAGAACAATGTGTGGGATCTGTTTGGGTGGAGCTAAGAAACAGCAAAGGGCAGCAGACATTGGCTGGAGTTGTTTATAGGCCACCAAACAGTAGTGGTAATGTGGGGAATGGTATTAATCAGGAGATGAGCGAAGCATGTAGCACAGGCAATACAGTAATCATGGGTAACTTCAATCTGCATATAGACTGGGTAAACCAATTGAGCACGAATGCTGTGGGAGACGAGTTTCTGGAGTGTGTTGGGAATGGTTTTTTAGAGCAGTATGTTGAGGAGCCAGACAGAGGACAGGCTATTTTAGATCTAGTATTATGTAATGAAAAAGGACGAATTAATAATCTTGTTGTAAAAGAACTTTTAGGGATGAGTGACCACAATATGATAGAATTTTACATTATGTTTGAAAATGAGGCAGTTCACTCTGAGGCAAGGGTGTTAAAGTTGAATAAAGGAAATTATGAAGGCATGAGAGTCAAATTGGCTGAGGTGGATTGGGAAAATACATTAAAAGGTATGATGTACATAGATAATGGAGAGACTTCAAAGAACAATGGCATATCTTATAGCACCTTCAAGGTGCAAAAACCCATAAAAAGTCAGTCAACCATGTCTGACAAAGGAAGTTAAGGATTGTATAAGATTAAAAGAAAAGGCTTATAAAGTTGCCAGAAACAGTAGTAAATCTGAGGATTGGGAAGTTTTTAGAATATAGCAAGGGAAGTCCAAGAAACTGGTAAAGAAAAGGAGAACAGAATATGAATGCAATCTAGCAAAAAAACATAAAAACAGACTTCTGTAGGTATGTAAAAAGGAAGCACTTGACTAAGACAAATGTGGGTCCAATACAGGCAAAGTCAGGAGAATTCATAATGGGGAATAGAGAAATGGCAGAGAAGCTAAGTGATTACTGTTTGTCTGTTTTCACTGAGGAAGCTACAGGGGATTCCCAAATTGAGAGATCCGAAGGACTAGGGAGAATGAGGAGTTGAAGGAAACTAGTATAAGTAAGAAGGTTGTAATGGAGAAATTAATGGGACTGAAAGTTGATAAGACCCCAGGACCTGATATTATGCATCCCAGAGTGTTGAAAGAGGTTGCTATAGAGGTAATGGATACATTGGGTGATCATTTTCCAAATTTCTATAGATTCTGGAATTGTTCCTGAAGATTAGAAGATAACAAATGTCATCCCACTATTTAAGAAGGGAGGAAGAGAGAAAACAGGGAACCACAGATCTGTTAGCCTTCCATCAGTAGTACGGAAAATGTTAGAATCTATTATAAAGGATGTGATAAATGGATACTTGTACAATCATGATCTTATTGGGCAAAGTCAGCATGGATTTGCGAATCGGATATCATGTTTGATGAACTTGGAGTTTTTTGAGGATGTTACTAACAAAATTGATAAAGGAGAGCCAATGGATGAGATATACTTGGATTTTCAGAAGGCTTTTGATAAAGTCCCCCACAGGAGGTTGATTAGCAAAATAAAAGTAAATGCGATAGGAGGCAATATACTGGCATGGATAAAGGATTGGCTAGCAGGCATAAAACAGAGAGTAAGAATAAATGGGTCAATCTCACGTTGGCAGGCTGTGACTAATGGGGTACTGTAAGGATCAGTACTTAGGTCCCAGCTGCTCACAACATATATCAATGATTTGGATGTGGAGGCCAAATGTAATATTTCCAAACTCGTAGATGATACAAAGCGAGGCAGGAATGTGTGTTGCGAGGAAGATGTAAAGCAGCTACAGGAGGATTTGGACAGACTTAGTGAGTGAGCAAGAACACGGCAGATGGAATATAATGTGGAAAAATGTGAGGTTATCTACTTTGGTAGAAGGAACAGGTGTGCAGAGTATTTCCTATGTGGTAAGAGATTAGAAAGTGTGGATATACAAAGGAACCTGGGTGTCCTTGTCCATAAGTCACTGAAAGCTAACATGCAGGTGCAGCAGGCAATTAGGAAAGCTATTAATCTTTATCGCAAGAGGATTTGAGTACAGGAGTAGTGAAGTCTTGCTTCAACTGTATAGAAGCTTGGTTAGACCACACCTGTAGTACTGTGCGCAGTTTTGGTCCCCTTACCTCAGAAAGGATATTATTTCCATAGAGGGAGTGCAACAAAGATTCTCCAGACTTGTTCCAGGAATGGCGGGACTGACTTATGAAGAGAGATTAGGGAAAATGGGCCTGTATTCTCTAGAGTTTCGAAGAATGAGAGGTGAGCTCATTGAAACCTACAAAATACTTAAAGAAGTAAACAGGATAGATGCAGGTAAGATGTTTCCCCTGGTTGGGGGGGGTCTAGAACCAGGGGGCACTTTTTCAAAAAAAGGGGGAAGCTACTTAAGACCGAGATGAGGAGAAATTTCTTTACTCAGAGGGTTGTGAATCTTTGGGATTCTCTACCCCAGAGGGCTGGGGAAGCTCAGTCATTGAGCATTTTTAAGGTTAACCACTTTCTCAACCTGCCCTGCCACTTTCAACGGTTTGTGCATATATACCCTAGATCTCTCTGCTCCTGCACCCCTTTAGAATTGTAACTTTATTCTATATTGCCTTTCTTCATTCTTCCTACCAAAATGTATCACTTTGCGCTTCTCAGCATTAAATTCCACCTGCCATGTGGTCTTCCATTCCACCAGCCTGTCTATGTCCCTTTTAAGTTTATTACTATCCTCCTTACAGTGCACAATACTTCCAAATTTTGCATTATTGGAAAAGTTTTGAAATTGTGCTCTATACACACAAGCCTTCAAATAAAACTAGGTTAGGTATTGAAAAGTATTTCTTTTCACAGAGAATCATGAATCTATGACAGAAGTTGCTCACAGCAGCATGGATTCATTGCAACCATTCAAAAGGGAGCTTAACAAGTTTTTGACTGAAACAAAAACAGAATTACCTGGAAAAACTCAGCAGGTCTGGCAGCATCGGCAGAGAAGAAAAGAGTTGACGTTTCGAGTCCTCATGACCCTTCAACAGAACTGAGTGAATCTTAGGAAAGGGGTGAAATATAAGCTGGTTTAAGGGGGGTGGGGGTGGGGGGAGAGAAGTTGGGGGGGGGTAGGTGGTGTGGTTGTAGGGACAAGCAAGCAGTGATAGGAGCAGATAATCAAAAGATGTCACAGACAAAAGAACAAAAGAACAGCTTTCTTTCAAAGCTGCGCGTGGCCTCAGTTTCCACTAGAGCTATACCTTGAGTGCCCTACCATCCATTCTTAATTAGCACATTCGTTTAGATAATATCACTACCTTCAACACCTCTGTGTTCTTTTGTCTGTGACATCTTTTGATTAGCTGCTCCTATCACTGCTTGCTTGTCCTTACAACCACAGCACCCCCCCCTCCACTTCTGCCCCCCATCCCCCCGCCCCCCTCCCCCCACCAACCCCCTTAAACCAGCTTATATTTCACCCCTTTCCTAATATTCACTCAGTTCTGTTGAAGGGTCATAAGGACTTGAAACGTCAACTCTTTTCTTCTCCGCCGATGCTGCCAGACCTGCTGAGTTTTTCCAGGTAATTCTGTTATTGTTTTGGATTTCCAGCATCCGCAGTTTTTTGTTTTTATAACTTTCTGACTGAGGCTGACATCATTAGGTGGAGAAGGTAGATGGCGTACTAGATGTGTCTCCCAATTACTGTGGCCTCCTTGAATTTGTTTAATCAAGTTTAATCAAGTTTAATCGGGGCACCAGAGAAAAATTTCCCAGAGCCTCTTTCCTAAATCGATCTTCTGTTTTGTTGCCTCTACCTCACGATTGTGTGGCTGTTGCATGGGGAGTTACATAAGTTATATCACAGCATTATGGGAAAGGCTCAGTGGACCAGCTGGCCTTTTCTTGTCCTTTGTTTTCTTATATTTGAGTGTTTTGAGTTTTGTAAGGAAGCATCAGACTAGGTAGCCCATGGAGAAAAACACCAATGGCACATTGATGCACCAGATGGTCCGTTTCTGTGTTGCAACATTCTGTGACTCTCCATTCCCTATGCAGCTGCTCTCTGCTTGCTCATAACCTGATATTAGCACAGCATCTCTTTGAAATTGTGGCTCTCCCCTCACAACCAAATGCCAAGAGACTTAAATACAACCAAATAATTAATATTTCCAGTCAGTAGGCAGACTTTTTTGCTGGTTTGCATCATGGTGGAAGTAAATCAGTCAATTCCCACTCATTGCTTTAGTAGTGCACATCTACTGGTAATATATTTCATTCCAAATCATTCATTATATATTTAAATATTGATTTTAATAGGGGAGTGGAACTACATCCAACTTTTTCAGTGAGGGTCTCTGTGCAGCAGCGCAAAATCTCATAGCATAATAGCTCCGCATACTAAATGTCGGACACGCCATCATTTCCTGGAATTTATGCACCATAGCAATGGTGTAAACTGTAGATGGACCATTACTATTGAACATATTTGCAGGCCAATCATGCTTTGTAATTTATCTCACTGCTTTAGATCATAAATCTCACTAACATTTCCCCAATGATGTCAGCTCTGTGTTGGTGGGAGAGTACTTATACTGAACATACTTCTTCTGCACCATGTTTGTACTTCAACTGAAGTGATATGGGTTGCATGCATACCATCACTGCAGTGTTAGTGTGCCAACACTACAATTATGGTGTGAAGGCAAACTGAATCTGATGGCAAAGCCTGACCTCGGCCAGGTTTGAGGGACTCTTTGGGGGTAAATGTAACATTATGCTTTGCTTCAGTCAGTTCAGATATTAATACTTCATAATTAGTGTTAGTGTGAAGGTGAAGTTAAATGTTTGGAGTGCGAAGTTTTAATCAAGTGGCAGTCAATTCACAACTGAAACACAATTCATATTTGACAATCCTGCTCAGATAAATCACATATTTCTATTCCCCATGATGCAAGAGTGCACTGTACCGAGAAGTTTGGATTAATACACCATATTGATGGAGTGCAGATGACACACAGAATTTAATCTGCAATAATTGGGTGGCTGAGTATCTAATGCAGCAGTAGATGGGGAAATTGGTGTAATAGGGGGAAAAGGGAAGAAGTCAAAATATACAGAGAAGGAAAAAAATTAAAAACAAGCGAACACTATCCCATGTGGACTGAGCCATATAGACCAGGAGCCTGCCAGGTTTAATCCCTGGAGTTGACTGAGGAATGATAGGGAAACAATAGTTGCCATTGTGCCCCTGGGTTTGTGATGAAGGAAAAAAACTCTCCTGATTGCCATCCAGTGACCCCTTCCTAGGGATTGTGGATTTATAGGCATGGCCAGGATTCAGGTCAATCATTCAAGTCAATGTACCCATAGTTAAATAGCCTCTTAAGGTTCTTTGGCTCAGTTCATGCATGAAGAATGGATGGTTGGTAACGGGGCCAGAGAATGGAGGTGCCTTCAGGAGGGAAAGGGATAAGGATTATTTTTATTTAAGAATAATTTAAGATTAAATTAATTTACATGTATCTGTGAATTCACATAGGTACTTTTTTCACTCTGAGTCTGGAGAATCGGTAAATTCCTTCAGCATATCTTCATGAGCCTAACAGTAATTCAAACTATTTCTGCTTCATATGCTCCCATGTACCCAGAAGGTAAAAAAAGAGTTTCGACCAGTATTCTTATTTCCCAGTTTCACTGGTGCTCCATTTTGAGGAACACAAGACCAATTTGGACCTGTATTCTTATTTGCCAGTTTTTACTGTTTTTCCTTATGGGTATTCATTTACAACCGCCCTCAGCAAAGGTATATCAGGAGGCTTTTGCCCTCAAAAACATATCTTGTCAGTCTGTCATTCCCACAGACCCTTTTACTGGATTATTAAATGTGTACAGATTATCAGACTGTAAATACAAAACCAAGGATACAGTCTGTGGCCCTGGTTTAATTAATGGTTTAATTACCATTTACAGTATGCATGCTATCTAAGCAAACATTAACTTAAATATTTGAAATAAATCACTACTCTTTTTACCCAATGTTCCCCCAAGTACTTTTTTAAACATGCATCAAATGTCAGGCCTGAGTGCCTTAACTTTCTATCTAGTCACCGCTGAGAGTTCTCCTCAATAATAGAGGTTTCTCAAAATGAAGGTGTTTCACAATTATACATAAAAACATGTATGAACATGTGATTTACACAACAGATTTTAATGCATCATTTTGAATTGGAAAAAAAAATCCAACCCAGTTTACACTGTGTCCAGTGAGAACACAAGACTCAGAAAGCCCCAGAGTTGAATCATTGGTTTATGTTATTAGCTGACTCTATTTGGGCAGTGTTTGGAGTATTATGGAGCAGAGACTCAAGGTGAGCCTCCTCCTTTTCCTAAATCATATGTTTTAATTTACTCTAATTGGTCTTAGTCAATAGGAGCAGGGAGATCAGCAGTGCTTCTCAGCATCTTTCTCAGTGAGATCTATTCAATGGCCTTAAAATGTCTGCCTCCAGAGAGACAGCCTCATGGCACAGTCACATGACTATGGAAAGCCAGATGTGACATCAGACTATTATATTTCAAAACCGTAACATCTCCCTTTTCATATCAAACAAAGATACAAACATTTCCCTTCTCCTAGCGAACCAAAGACACATTTGCATGCACGATCCTCAGTGACTGCAAGTTACCCACTATACGCCCACTGTTCTCATGCTCTCATGCATTAACAATTGTTTGTTCTACTAGTCAGTCACTGCACATGCATTGCATACATAGTCTTTAAATCGTACAGGTCTAAATGGCCTGTGTGTGTGTTGACATTGGCTATTCATCCGGGTGATGTTCCTTGTCCGGAGAATGTTGTTCCTGTGGCCCTTGTTGCCTTGGTGACTGTTATTGTTCCACTGCGGTTAGTGGAGACACTTGGACCTCTGGAGTTGATGGTAGTTCTAATCTCTGAAGTTTTTCGACACCTACATATTGATTCTTCAAGGAGTCTTTCAAGGTTGCAACTTCTTTGTGCCTTTTCTGCCTGCTGTTTGCTTGGCTGGTTGAGCTTTTTCAGTTCCCACTTTGAATTGCCAACTGTGGAACTGAGGGTCATTATTTCTTCCTGGTACCTTTGTGTTGTCCCTGAAATTTGTTTGTTCAGATCTCACACAGCTTGCTTCATTGAAGACTTCAATTTATCATGCGTTTTCAATTGTATATACTCAGCTAGCATTTTGCCCTTCAAACCTTCCAGTTTAGCTCTGATGTGTACATTTTCCTGTAGAACTGCTTCATTTACCTTTGGCTCGTGCATTTAATTGCACTGACGTGGTCGGCAACAATCTTGTGGTTTATTTAAATATTGTCTCCCTTGCTCTGGAGTCTTTTGTTTTCCTCTCTCTGGGGTCTGCTGCCCTTTCTTGGTTGGCACAAATAGGGTTATCAGCCCAAGCTTTAGACTTGCTTCATCTAAGATGGGTGGTCATTGCATCCCGTCGATAATCTGTAACTCTAGATCTTCCTTCTTGCCATTGCATTGGGCACTCAGACTAATTTGTCCTCACAGTATGAGTATTGTGCCATCATATAGCCTCAAGCACACTTTCAAGGATTTCATTTTCGAATCGCCATGTTGTGCTATTTTGCACAGGTCTGTGACATGTTGCATGACGCAGCCGTGTCTGTCTGACATTTTTTTGTTCACTTGATACTCTCCCTCTGCAGTCAATATTGTAACAACAAGTAACCATTCGTCACCTTTAGACTTGACGGAACCAACCTGCTGTATGATTCTTCATCAGACTCATCTGCTGAAACCTCTCCACTGGCCATCTGTATAGAACTACAGAATCACACAGTGCAGAAGAGGCCCTTCAGCCCATCAAGTCTGCACTGTGAGAAACACCTGACCTACGTACCTAATCCCATTTACCAGCACTTGCCCCATAGCCTTGAATGTTGTGATGTGCCAAGTGCTCATCCAGGTACTTTTTAAAGAATGTGAGGCAATATGCCTCCACCACCCTCCGAGGCAGCACATTCTAGATCGTCACCACACTCTGGGTAAAAAAGGTTTTCCTCACGTCCCCCTAAACCTCCTGCCCCTCACCTTGAACTTGTGTCCCCTCGTGACTGACCCTTCAACTAAGGGGAACAGCTGCTCCCTATCCACCCTGTCCATGCCCCTCATAATCTTGTACACCTCAATCAGGTCGCCCCTCAGTCTTCTCTGCTCCAACAAAAACAACCCAAGTCTATCCAACCTCTCTTCATAACTTAAATGTTTCATCCCAGGCAACATCCTGGTGAATCTCTTCTGCACCCCCTCCAGTGTAATCACATCCTTCCTATATAGACTTGTTTTGCTTCTTTCTAGCCGAATACTTGTGTGTGAAATGATTCTGCTTCTTGCAGTTAAAACACTGTTTTCCAAATGCTGGGCAATCCTTCTTTTCCTTTGTAAGCTGTCCTCCGCAGTATTTACATCCTGCCCTTTGTCTCCAATTGCTCTGCTCTTTTGGCCTGGAGTGTCTCGCAGCATAATGTATCTCCTGGTCTGCTCTGTCATACATATGCTCTAGCTGACGCTTCACAACTTCTGCATTTTGGCACACATCTATCGCTTTCTTTAGCATCAGTTTCTCATCTTTCATTAGACTTGCTCTCACCAAGGGGTCTCACACACCGAAGACCAATCTATCTTTAATCAGGTCATCTTCTAGTTATCTGAATTGACAAGATTCTGCAAGCTGCATTACTGCCGTCACATACTGTTCAATGGTCTTGTTTTCACCCTGAGCTCTAGTGTTGAAGACATAGCATTCATATATAATATTCACTTGGGGTGCAAAGTGTTCGTTCAAGGCTTTCAAAATCTCTGCTGTCTTTTTTCTTTGTTCTTTAGCTAGATTTAGGGTGGAATACAATTTGTAGCAGTCCCTCCCCAGCAGTGTTAGGAGTATGGCTACACTTATCGGTCCAGGCTTATTAGTTAAGTCTGTTGCAATCCCGTAGTTTTGCCATTGCAAGTGGACAAACTGCCAATTTTGCTATATATCCCCTTGCATTTCTATTGGAGAAGGGATTGGAAAATTTATTGCAGTCATGTTACTCACTCAGTATTTTACTTGCAGCCTTCAGTTTGTATGCTTTCCCTTAGCTCCTTTTTTCTTTTCCTTGTCCTTTTCAGCAGCTTTGTGCTTCTTCATGGCTGTATCCTTAACCTGTGTTTAAGCAGCTCTTTTGCAGATTTGAACATTTGTGTGTGTCTTTCTGAGCTCTGCAACATTTTTAGGGTTCAAAAATCTATCTTTCTCCATTTCTGATGCCATTTCAAGTTTAAGGACAGCATGCTGTAAAATTCATCAATCAACATGATGTATTGAGATATTCAATGAAAGGAACTGGACTTTGTAGAGCTGAAGCCTTTACAATTACTTATATTTTCATATTTTAAATACCTGTAACCATTCCTTGTGAACTTATTTTTGATTTGAATCTATTTTGGGGATCGGCTACCACCCAAACCAATTAGAAATAAAAACTTACATTGTCCCTCAGTAATTTCTAAATCTGCTGCTGCAAACTGCAAGTTTGTGCACTTGGTTTTTGTTTGGGTTTTGAAATATAATAAGTCTGATTATGCCATGAGGCTGTCTCTCTGGAGGCAGACATCTTAAGGCAGTTGAATAAAGACTCTTACTGAGAAAGGCGCTGAGAAGCACAGAGGGATGGGTAGAAATCAGCCAAGGTTCCCATTCCACGGTGCTGATTTAATTTAGTCTTGATGAAAAGTGTGGGTGTTGGTTTTGATGTCCTCCATGCTAGAATGGCCTACTGTGAATCACTGGTGAAGCTGCCAAAAATCCCTGTTGCCCTGTAAAATCCAGATTTTTTTTTTCTAGCAGTGTGGAAATGGCATGCAAACATAAGTTTAAATCATAAGAAGCACATCCAAATATTTGCCTAAAAAATATGGTTTAAGGACAACACAGTCAACAGTCTTCCTGCACTGTAATTGACTGAAGTCTTGCCGCACGTCTGATGAATTAGTTTGACTGAAAGTGGGGAAGTACATTTAACACACTTCCCTATAATCTGTATGTTAGAAAGATACGCATTCAGAGAGATACTGCTATTTCTCTGTTGATCGTATTTATCATATTCACAAATTAATTTGTGTTTAGTATGTACTTAGAAGTTTGTGTCTGAGGGTGAATTCACCAATCCTACATTCCCAGCACAGAACTTTGCTTGATGGGAGCGCAGTTGAAAGGCCAACATGAAGGGTCATGAGGACTTGAAACGTCAACTCTTTTCTTCTCTGCCAATGCTGCCAGACCTGCTGAGTTTTTCCAGGTAATTCTGTTTTTGTTTTGGATTTCCAGCATCCGCAGTTTTTTTGTTTTTACCACTGTAGTATTCTCCTTGAGGAGAGCTCCCCACTGGGAGCAAAACTAATCAATTTGTTTTCTGATCTTTCTTCAAGTCCAAGGAACTAAGCATATGATTCACTCCCTTGCTAAGAAAGCTTAAGAATCATCTTAATAGCATCATAGTAGTCAAAAAAGGCTTTATTCTTAGCATTTACCCCACCTTCCAAGCACTTTAACAGAGACCATGGGCCACTTCTACTTCAGCATTTAGGACTATTATGAAGTTTACAGAAGATACAAAACCTGGCAAAATAGTAAATAGAGATGAAGATTGTTATAGTCTAAGGAAGACAGAGATAGGATGGTGAAATGGGCAAAAGCATGACAGATGGAGTTCAATTCTGAGGCATGTGAAGTGTTGCACTTTGGGGGGGAATATGTCTGTAAGGGGGAATATGGAATACTACACTATCAATGGAACGATTCTGAAAAGTGTAGATATGTACAAATCCTTAAAAGATGGCAAAGCAAGCTAATAAGATGGTTAAAAAAGAATATGGGTTACTTGGGTTTATAAACAGAGAACTAGAATATAAAAGAAAATAGATCACACTAGAACTTCATAAATTATTAGCTAGGCCTCAGTTGGAGTACTGTGGACAATACTGGACACCATACTTCAAGAAAGACGCCTTTAAAAGGGTACATAGAAAGTTACCAAGGATGAGGGACTTCAGTTATGTGGAGAGGTTGGAAAAGTTAGAATCGTTCTGCTTGGGAGAAAAAAAGATGTGAGTAATGGATAAGGAGTTTTTATTGTGTGGATTGAGAAGAACTATTCCTCTAATGAGTGGGTCAAAAACCAGAGGTTATAGAGTTAAAATCATTGGCAACAGATCTAGAGGGGAGATGAGGAGAAATTCTTTTACTCAGTTGTTGGGATCTGGAATGTTCTACCTGAAAAAGTGGTGGAAGCTAATTCCAGAAATCATTTTTAATGTGAGTTGGACAGGTACTTGATGATGAGCAACTTACAGGGTTATGGAGAAAAGGCAAGGATGTAGGACTAAGCATGGCTGCTCTTTCAAAGATTGAGCACTGGCTGTAAGCTTCTATGATTCTGTGGCTTTCAAGAGGGGTAGTGCATCATATTAGTTCTAGTTTCTAGTCAGTAAAAATGGCTCATACAGTGAATTCCTATTTTCTTCCCGGCAGTCTCTGTCTTGCACTTATTTTTTCTGCTTTTGCGAGTATTGTGCCACCAAGATAAGTTTACCTCTCTAGAAGGTGAGAGTTTTAGGGAAAAGGGTTTGGTGGTGAGGAGTGGAAGCTCTCAAAAGCCTAAGCCAAATAAATATCTGACAGCAAGAATCAAATAGCCTCTCAGGATAGGGGTGGTTGCATGTAGTCTTGTCCATAACAGACCCTGGATGACACCAGACTGGTGGAGCTAGCCTTTTGAAGATGTACCGCAGAACTCATTGAAAAACTAAAACATCCTTAGCCTGCAGTAGATTCTTGTTTCACGCGCAACATATGTCAGAATTCCTACTACTATGGAATTATTCTTTTCTTCTAATGGTATGAGACTGGCACCAAAGAGATTAAATGGATTAATTGAGACTGGTAGGATTAATAACTTATCTACTGGTTTTCCAGGACCAAAAGTTGTTTTTACTAGCAAAGCACACATTATATTTTATTATTGATTAAATGCCACATTTATCTTTCCAACAGGCCTTCTGTTCCGTGTTGCAATGTGTTTTTTCAGTGTGTGTCCATTTTTTCAGACTGGAGATGTGAGAGGGGTATCAAAAGTTTGTCATATTGCACCATTACTTCAATATTCAAAGGATCACCATATCATAGAATCATCCAGCTATCCAATTAGCCCTAATCTGCCCTTTTCCCATAGCCTGGGAACATTTTCACCTTCAAGCATTTATCCAATTCCCTTTTAAAAGTTATTACTGAATTTGCTTCTAGGACCCTTTAGGCAATATATTCAAATCATTACAATTTGCAATTCTTCTCACTTGCCTCTGGTTATTTTGCCAATTACCTTAAATCTGTGTTTGCTGGTTACCAACCTTTCTGCCACTAGAAACTTTTTCTCCTTAATTACTCTATTAAATACAGCACCATTACAAATGTATTCAAAAGGTAACTCATATCATAACATTACTGGAATATTTTAATCTGCCAGGAACACCAAATGCACCAACTGGTAACTGCATTCACCACTTGCTGATAGAAATATTCAGGCTTGCTTCTAATCACAAAAACAAAGTTGATTTAGACTCAAAGGTACTGGATTGAAATAAGCTGCACAGTGTTCTTTGTAGGTACTTGTTTTCCTTCATATCATGTGGCAATCATGAAGGGGATTGTTTGGAAATGAAACAATCTTGAATAATTATATAAGTATTTAATTATTGGTTGATGGCCATATTTATTGTATCTTTACTCTCTAGACACTATTGAAATTGTCCCTCAGAAAGTAAAAACTAAATGCGGCTTGGCCTACTGAACTCCTGTTGGCCTCTTTACAGACTTATATAAATAAGCTGTATCCCTCATGATTTCTCTTTATTCATTCCACCAGGCAACCAAAATAACAAAA
This sequence comes from Carcharodon carcharias, assembly GCF_017639515.1. Classification (NCBI taxonomy): domain Eukaryota; kingdom Metazoa; phylum Chordata; class Chondrichthyes; order Lamniformes; family Lamnidae; genus Carcharodon; species Carcharodon carcharias. Next base: position 32,841,059 of record NC_054487.1, on the reverse strand, counting down.
GAAAGTATTCTCTTCCAAATCATGTTTCTTTCTCTCTCTGATGGGTGTTTTATATCAATGCTCTAAGTGCAACATGTAAAACAGAATTACAATTTGGACAATAAATCTAGAAAACACTTGAAAAGTAACTCCATACCACTCCAAATTTTCCATTCAGTGATTTTCATATAAATAGGGCAGTTTCTGATACATAAATAGCAGTAATATTATGAAGCCTCAGCTTTAAACAAAACTCAACTTGTAATCAATTCAGTGAAGTTTATACCTTAAATCTTTGATCATGGTACCTTAAAGGTTAAACAGCACTTGCAGATAGGTAAACTGAAGAATGGATGGTCATGATTTGTTCAACTTTAACAAACAAATCACTTCACATCAAATAAAGTGCAAACCTCATCAATTCTGTCTGATTTACCAAATGTACATTTATTTTTGTCATCTTCAGCCTGGTACAATGACACACTCAGAACATCTTGAGATTCATTCATGCTTAAAATACTGAAATACTGGACACAGGCCATGGCCACCTCAGTCTTATTTGTGCTGCCCACGCAGGTAATTAGTGGAGTCAGGTGGTATCTTGCTGGGCACACTTCCCCTAAACCTGCTCAACTTTAAAAAAGGAAAGAAAAACAAATGGCCTGCCGACTCCCCTGTGAACACTGTTGAGATTGGACAGCTGCTTTTAAGCGTGAGCACAGTTAGATAGTTCTCACCACAGAAGTAAATTATGAGATCAAAGCAGAACAGGATCCATGCGTGCGAAAGAAAAACCTATTGTAGCATGGGATGGATGCGTTTTTGAAAGTCCCCTGAAGAACAATAAATTCAGTTCTAAAGAAGGATCTTTATCCAAGATGTAAACTTATCTGTTGTCTCCACGGATGCTGACTGACCTGCTGGAAAAGAAATCCCCATATTGCTTCCATTCCAATTGCATGACAAACAATATTCAAAGGGAGTCACAACACAGTATCCAAGAAGGAGGATGTAGGTAATGTTGAAGCAGAGTTAAGAGGATCCATTGACTCTGCTCTGTCACCAGATGTTGTGTTAGGATTTTGTTTTGAAAACTGCTGCATAATTGAGACCTGAAGGGTTATCAACCCTCCATGATTGCCATGGAGTCTCCAGGAATTAAAGATTAATCTCCCAGGCACTCCTGTGGAAAAAAAATCATAGGGGTATTGAAATAATTTTATTTGAACACAATCTGTTTATCCATTATAAAACTGGTGGAGATGGGGGAGGAGATGGAGAAGGCTGTTTGACTGGGGGAGGCTGATGGAGATGGGAGGTCATGTGATGAACTCTCCAGGAATACATCCAACCAGAGTTGGCAACCCGAGATCTGACCCTCTGTCGTTTTCCCACCATTGTAATCCAACCCGAATACAGTTAAAAATGGCTAATAGCAAACTAAAAAATGAAAAAAAGCAAAATATTGCTATACAAACATATGCATTAGGAGCAGGAGAAGGCCACTTAGGCTTTCGAGCCTGCTCCGCCATTTAATAAGTTCTGATTGTCACCTCAACTCCACATTCCTACCTACTCCAAATAGTCTTTCACCCCCTTGCTTATCAAGAAACACCAGCAGCACCAGGCATACCTAAAAATGAGGTGTCAACCTGGTGAAGCTACAATACAGCACTACTTGCATGCCAGACTGCATAAGCAGCAAGTGATAGACAGACCTAAGCAATCCCTCAACCAACAGATCAAATCTAAGCTCTGCAGTCCTGCCATATCCAGTCGCAAAGGGTGGTGGACAATTAAACTACTCACTGGAGAAGGAGGCTCCACAAATATCCTCATCCTCAATGATGGAGGAGTGCAGCACACCAGTGCAAGAGATAAGGCTGAAGCATTTGCTACAATCTTCAGCCAGAAGGCCAAGTTGATGCTCCATCTCGGCCTCCTCCAGAGGTCCCCAGAATCACAGATGCCAGTCTTCAGCCAATTCAGTTCACTCCATGTAATATCAAGAAATGGCTGAAGGCACTGGATACTGCAAAGGCTATGGACCCTGACAATATTATGGCAACAGCACTGAAGACTTGTGCTCCAGAACTTACCGCGACCCTAGCCAAGTGTTCCAGTATAGCCACAACATTGGCATCTACCTGGTTATGTGGAAACTTGCTCTGTTATGTCCTGTACACAAAAAGCAGGACAAATCCAACCCGGCCAATTATTGCCCCATGAGCCTACTCTCAATCATCAGTAAAGTGATGGAAGGGATCACCAACAGTGCTATCAAGCGGCAGTTGCTTAGCAGTAACCTGCTCACTGATGCCCAGTTTGGGTTCTGCCAGGGCCACTCAGCTCCTTATCTCATTACAGACTTGGTTCAAGCATGAACAAAAGAGCTGAACTCTCAAGGTGAGGTGAGAGTGACTGCCCTTGACTGCATTTGACCGTGTGTGGCATCAAGGATCCGTAGCAAAACTGGAGTCAATGGGAATCAGGGGGAAAACTCTCCACTGGTTGGAGTCATACCAAGCACAAAGGAAGATGGTTGTGATTGTTGGAGGTCAATCATCTCAGTTCTGGGACATCACTGCAGGAGTACCTCAGGGTAGCGCCCTCGGCCCAACCATTTTCAGTTGCTTCGTCAATGACCTTCCTTCCATCATAAAGTCAGAAGTGGGGATATTTGCTGATGATTGCACAATGTTCAGCTTCATTCACGACTCCTCAGCTACTGAAGCAGTCCATGTCAAAATGCAGCAAGACCTGGACGATATCCAGGCTTGGGCTGATAAGTGGCAAGTAACATTTGTGCCACACAAGTGCCAGGCAATGACCATCTCCAACAAGAGAGAATCTAACCATAGTCCCTTGACATTCAATGGCATTACCATCGCTGAATCCCCCACCATCAACATCCTAGGGGTTACCATTGACCAGAAGCTGAACTGAACTGGCTATATAAATATTGTGGCTACAAGGGCAGGTCAGAGGCTAGGAATCCTGCGACGAGTAACTCATCTCCTGGCTCCCCAAAGCCTGTCCACCATCTACAAAGCACAAGTCGGGAGTGTGATGAAATTCTCTCCACTTGCCTGGGTGAATGCAGCTTCCACAATACTCAAGAAGCTTGACACCGTCTAGGACAAAGCAGCCTGCCTGATTGCTATGACATCCACAAACATTCACTCCCACCGATGCACGGTAGCAGCAGTGTGCACCATCTATGAGAATTCACCAAGGCTCCTTGGACAGCACCTTCCAAACCCATGACCACTACCATCTAGAAGGACAAGGGCAGCAGATAGATGGGAACATCACCAACTGTAAGTTCCCCTCCAAGTCACTCACCATCCTGGCTTGGAAATATATCCCTCACAGCCACTGAGTCAAATCCTGGAACATGCTTCCTAACAGCACTGTGGGTGTACCTACTACACATGAACTGCAGTGGTGCAAGAAGGCAGCTCACCACTGCCTTCTCAAGGGCAACTAGGGATGGGCAATAAACGCTGGCCCAGCCAGCGAAACCCACATCCCGTGAATCAATTTTTCAAAAGCTAACTCGCTCTGTCTTAAAAATATTCAAAGAAACTGCTTCCACCACCTTTTGAGGAAGAGAGTTCCAAACGCTCATAACCCTTTGAGAGGAAAAAAAATTCTCATCTCTGTCTTGCATGGGCAACCTTTTTTTTAAACAGTGGCCCCAGTTCTAGATTCTCCCTCAGGAGGAAACATCCTCTCCACATCAACCTTGTCAAAACCCCTCAGAATCTTAAAGGTTTCAATTAAGTCGCCTCTTACTCTTCTAAACTCCAGTAGATACAAGTCTAGCCTGTCGAACCTTTCCCCATAAGGCAACCCTCCTATTCCAGGTATTTTTTATCGAATGCAAAGTAAATTCTAAACTGCATCCCAAAGCTGCAACAGATAAAACAACTCCAAGTTAACAGACCAAAGCATAGTACTCATCATCAATTTGCACCTACCAGGCGTTTTGCAAATTTCTCTGGCCAACCAGATGCACCAACTCCTTGGTTCCCAATTGCAGCTACTCAACCTAGCTCTCCCCACCCCAATTGCAGCAACTCCCACCAGCTCTCGACCTATCAACCACCATCCCCCCGGATTTCAGCAATTCCTTCCCTCCTTAATTGCATCAAGTTCTCCCCAACCCCTGCTCTGAGGGCAGCAATTCCCCCTGATCTTCCCACCACCCCCATCCCATCAGATTAGGTGAGGCTTTCAGGAATCGGCGCATGGTTGGCGTAGGAGAAACAACAGCAGGAGACAGTGGTGAAGTGTTGGAGGGTGGGGTAGGGAGTCCAATTCTTGAAGGGGGGAGGCAGGGGTTTGGGCCAGCAGCATCTCTCTCAGGCCCCACTGGGGCAGGGGGCGGGGGTGAACGTGTGCTCTTACAAGTTCTGTGGCAGCCATGCAACTAGGCCCAAGACTTGGGGGATCGAGTCCAGCACAGTCTAATCAAAGTTGAAGGTGGGAGCTGCACTTATTTTTGAAGACATCAAATCTGCCCTGAAGGAAAAAGGAACCAAAAGCATCTTTCCAGATGAATCTAAATTTTGCAAACTATTTTCAAATAATTTTTGGGGCATTCAGTGTGACATATATTTCACAATTTTTAAAATTGGACACCAGCTCAACAATAGTTATGGAAACATTAGTGTGGCACTGATGAACCCATCTACTATAAACAAGATATTTATATAAAAGTAAGTACTTTTTCATCAATATTATCCCAAAAGGAACATTTTTAGCAGGCCTGAGGGGAAGGGGAGGAGTCTGGGCAAGCCTGGTGGTTGGGTAGTCCCAATTCCCAGCAGGGGAGTGGGGGTAGGGGGAGAATTGGAAGTTGGGGGGAGGTGAACCGCAGACTATTCCACTGATCTCACCATCACCCTCATCCCACGCCTCTGGCAAAACATCCCTTATTCTCTTCCCCAGATTTGATCATACTAGTGGAGTCAGCAACAGCGGCAGAGGCAGAAATGGCAGCAGAGATGGCAACAGCAGTGGAGGCAGAGTCGGCAACAGCAGTGGAGGCAGAGATGGCAACAGTGGTAGCGGAGTCGGCAACAGCAGCGGAGTCAGCAGTAGAGACAGGCAGTGGAAACAGCGGCTGATCCAGCGGCAGCGTCGGCAACAGCAGCGGTGTCGGCAGCAGAGGTGAAGACAGCAGAAACAATAGCAGATGTAGCGGTGAAGACAGCAACAGCAGCAGAGGTGGCAGTGGCAGCGGCAAGAGTGGCAGAGGCAGGGACAATGGAAAATAGAGAAGGAGGCAGTGGAAACAACAGCAGAGGTGGCGGCGGAGTCAGAAGAAGCAGCAACAGCTGTGGAGATGGAGACAGCAGAAATAGTGGCATGGAGGCAAGTCATGTGAAGAAATCTCCAGGAACGTATTCAATCACAGTTGGCAACTTGACCAGTATTACTGGCATTATCACCAATAATACTGGCAATCTGATCAGTTTCATTGGCACTTCCTACTGAGCTATCTGTTCAAAACTGGATCTACTGGTGATCTACTGGAACTTCCTTTTTGGAAAAACATGGTCAAATTACTGTGTTTCAAAGAGATTATTAAAGGAAGCAGAGAGAGAGAGAGATAGAGGCAGAGCGATAGAGGGAGGGAGTTCCAGAACATATGGCCTTGGCAACTGAAGCCACAGCTCCCAATGGAGGAATGATGAAAATTGATGATGTGCAATCGGTCAGAACTGGAGGAGCGCAGAGGCCTAGGACATTTGTATGGCTGAATAGAGATAGGAAGGGGTGAGTCCATGGATGGATTTGAAAACAAAGTTGAGAATTTTAAAATCAATGCTTTACCAAAGCCTGAGCCACTGTAGGTCAGGGGGCATAGGGGTGATGGGTGAATGGGCACTGGTGCAGGTTAGTATACTAAGTAATGTAATTTTACACATTAAAAACTATGTTTGCTTTGTTCCTTTATATAACGCAACTCTCAGATTCACAGAAGTTTTACAGTGCAGAATGAGGCCATTCGGCTCATCAAGTTGCACTGCGTCTCTAAAAGAACATTCTACCTAGTCCCACTTCCTGTAACCTTGCACATTCATTCTTTTTAGATAGCAATCCAATTCCTTTTTGAATATCTTGATCGAACCTCTCGCTACCACCCTTTCAGGAGGTTCGTTCCAGACTCCAACCACCGACTGAGTGAAAAAACTTTTCCCCACATCACTTTACCTCCTTTTTCCAATTGTCCTAAATCTGTGCTCTCTGGTTCTTGATGCTCCCTTTGGTGGGAACAGTTTCTCACCATTTATCCTACCCATATCCCTCAGGATCTTGAATAATTCTATCAAGTCTTCTCTCAGCCTTCTTTTCTTCAAGGAAAACAGTCCCAACCTCTCCAATCTATCCTCACAGCTACAGTTCTTTGTCCCTGAAATCATTTGTGTGAATCTCCTCTGTACTCTCGCCAATGCCTTCATATCCTTCCTCAAGTGTGGCACCCAGAACTGGACGCAGTACTAGGCCTAACTAGTGTCTTATAAAAGTTCAACATGAACTCCTAACTCTTGTACTCAATGTCCCTATTAAAAAAGCCCAAGATACTATATGCTTTAATAACTGCTCTCAACATGTCCCACCATTTTCAATGAGTTATGTACATATACACTGAGATCCCTCTGTTCCTGCACCTCCTTTAGAGTTTCTCCCTTTATTTTTTACTGTCTCACCAAATTCCTGCCAAAATGAATCACCTCACACTTCTCTGCATTGAACTTCATCTGCCAGTTGTCTGCCCAATACAACAATACATCTACGTCCTTTTGAAGTTCAAGACTATCCTCTTCACAGTTGACAATGTTTCCAATCTTCGTGTCATCTGCAAATTTTGAAATCATGCCCTGAACACCACAGTCTCGGCCATTCATATATATCAGGAAGAGCAAGGTCCCAACACTGACACCTGGCAAACTCCACTTCAAAACTTCATCCAATCTGAAAAACAACCATTTATCACTACTCTCTATTTCCTGTCACTCAGCCAATTTCTTATCCCAAGTGCCTAATCTGTTTTAAGCACTATTTGTGCTTTATTGGCATATCTGCTGGCTGCAACCTTGCAAACAGTTGTCAAATACTTATTATTACAAAATGCACTTTAAAAAATGCCTCCTGGACACAGCCCAGATTAACATCCCAGAGACACAGCTGAGTGGGTCAAGTAGAGCAATGGCAGCTAAGAAAAGGCCAAAGTGTTTCAGGTTATAATCTCCATGACCCACAATCTTTGAGGGCTGTCTTACCCTAGGATAACAATGTTACACCCTGAGCTGGAATTCCCTCTCCATTGCTCCCAAATCCCAGGACATGTTCTAGTGCTCACAGACCACATAATTTGATTCGATGCTGGCAGACCCAAGGACCACAATGTTCAGTGTTCCCACATCCTGGGTCCCCCTCTAGTGCTCACAGATCCCAGGACTTCACTGGTGTTCCAAATCTTGCACTGTCACCACCCCAACCTGGGATTCTTTGATTCAATTACCTCTCCCCAATACTCCAAACTATTGTACCCCCCAAAAGTGCTACCATACCACAGGACCACTACTGCCACTAGACACATGGCATTCACTTAAGTTCTACAAGGACCCAATGTTCTACCCTCTCCCCAGTAATATCAGACCCCAGAATAATACTGCACCTCCAAGTACTGATATATCCTTCCAGACTTTAGCACCTCTCCAGTGTCGCAAAATCATGAGAGTCTCTGTTCAAGTGATGACAAACTACATCAACTGCATCAAATTCTAGGCCACAGTGCAAAAATAATCTAGGCCACCTCCTGACAACCACAGTTAACCTTCTTTATTATAGCCAGTGCCCTGAAATCACCCATTAAATCAAACCCACATTCCATCCCACATGGTATGAAATTTATGATGGTTTCTACACCCTGCTTCCCTACCCTGGAACCATCGCCCAGTGTTACCAAAACCCAGCAACCATCCCCCAGACAACTGATGCTAAATTCTATAACCATGCTTCCCATCCATCCTGTTCCCTGCTACTGCAAAGGCCCACGTATTCTTACAACGACAATAACAATTTGCATTTATTTACCATCTTTAACATAATGAAACTTTCAGAGGCCCTCGAAAGGGACATTATCAAACAAAATTTGACACTGAGCCACATAAAGGGGTATTAGGAAAAATAACCAAAAGCTTGGTTAAAAGGGTAGATTTTAAGGAGCATCTTAAAAGAGGACAGAGAAGTCAAGAGGAGGAGAGATTTAGGGAGGGAATTCCAGAGACTTAGGCCTCTGCAGCTGTAGGCACGGTCACCAACGGTGGGGCATTTAAATAAAAATAAAATACTGCAGATGCTGGATATCTGAAGTATAAACAGAAAATGCTGGAAAAACTCAGCAGGTCTGGCAGCATCTGTGGAGAGAGAAACAAAGTTAATGTTTCGAATCCATATGAGTCTTCTTCAAAGCTTAAGAGAAATAGAAGTGCAATGGATTTTATACTGTTTAAGAAGGGATGGAGCTGTTGGGGCAAAATAGAAGGTCAGGGATAGGTGGGAGCTCAGGAGAGATTGATAAAGATGTCATCGACATAAGACAAAGGGAGTGTTAATGGTTGGGTTAAAGATGAAAGAAAGTCCTGAGAGTGGCATAAAGGTAAGATGGCAGAATGTGTTATTAGCACATCAAGACTCAGGGCTCTGTGAAAGCACAACATAGAAAAAAGTGACAGGCAGCCCTGTGGGTGGTGGTGGGGGAGGAGGGGGGTTGGGGAAAAAGGATAAAAAAAAGTTTTTAAAAATAAATAAATAAATAAAAATTTATGGGAAAAATAAATCAGTACAAATAAATAAATGTTTAAAAATAGGAGTAAAAAGGGGGTGAAGATGGAGGAAAGAGTTCATGGTCTGAAGCTGTTGAACTCAATGTTAAGTCCAGAACATTTAAAGTTGGGGGTGCGCAAGATACCAGAATTAGGCAAGCATAGATATCTTGGAGAGCTGTAAGATTTTGAGTAGTATGATGCAGTCCTTTTATTGATCTGAGCAATGTCACAGGAGAAAAAGTAACATCATAATAGTGGATGTGTAGAATTTTATACTGTGTTCATTTGAATTGTGAAACCAATCAGGCAGCACAATTAAAGAATTTACCCTCCTAAACATGATTGTATCTGAGGAGGGCACTTTAGCTGTAAAATACAAGCTGATTAACCAATTCTAACCAATAGAGTGGTAGTGGTGGAAGAAATGATGAAAGACTTGATATGTGATGTCTATCGCTTATCATTAAAAAAGTATGACTTAATTGCAATTTCAGTAATGTATTGATACCAATGCACTAAACAATATTGTTGGAAGATATTCTACACAAAAGCTTCCCATGTTGGCTCTGATCGTAGGTTTAAAGATGCTCTGATCTTTACTACTTTTATATTGTGCTAGTGCCTTTACTAGCGGCATTCAATAACAATTATGAGTCTTGCGCAGCTTGAAAGTAAACCTGCTGGGATTCACCATGGCTGGCAGCCAGGATGGGCCCCGCCATTACCATTATTCAGTCCCTGGTTGCAGCTGCATGAGATCTGTGTGTCATAAACTGGCACCATTAGCATGAATCTCTTGCAATATAAAGGCAGCTTTTGTTACTGAATGGAAAAAAGGCTGCAACTGGCACTTGACATTTTTTGCTTGAGGATGTTACACAGAAGCAGTGCAATAAATGTTTTAGTATCAGAATGACCAAGTTTTGACGTGCTCTGCAGTGCTTGGAAAAGATTTGGCAAACACTTTTCATTTCATATAGTTCCTCTGACTGTTTGAATCAGCTCCAAATCCTGTGACAGTCCCCTAATAAGGCTTCTCTACCATTTAGTGGTTCACACTTAAATTTTTTTGCTGTTCTAAATTACAAGACAGTACAATTCCTGATAGCCATTGTTCGAAAGATTGCACTAGAGACAGCCTGGAAGCCCAACTGACAGGATTTAATTGGCCAGAGGATTGCACTTGTCCACTCTTAGTCACATTGCTGCAAAAAATGGTATTAATTCTGGGGTGACTTAAAGTCAGAAAAAACAGATCAGTTCATCCCACCGCCTCATTGTTCCCAGAATTAGAAATAGTTAAGGTCTATTTATTTTGTCCTTCAATTGGTTTTAAATTTATCTTTTAAATTTCATTCCTTTCATTTTGATCATCTTTACTCAAGATATTTCTCTATTAAGATGGTCAGCAAACAATGTTGTTTTCCAAATGCCATTCCTAGCTGGTTATCAAGAGCTGCCCTCTCTGACAGCCCTGACATCCTGCTTCAAATTGAAATTATTGTGTCCTATTCCTAACTGTCTTACAGTGGGATATCATGGGATACCTGAACGACTGTGACATCTCGTTCTGAATAGCTACATAGCACTTCATAGACCCTTTAGCAAAAGCGATTGGAGCAGTACCTGGTGGCATCAGTTCAGATAAAATGTTGAGGGAGGAGTATTGAATGGAAGCCAGTCACTTCACCCACAGTGAAAGAAAACAAGAAAATAAAATGGGAGGGAGCATTAACCCATTGGCACTCCTCCAGTACCTGCTCACTGGGAGCTGAGAGGTCCTGCTTGGTTTGAGAAAAGATCATTTTTAAAAAGACAAGCTTACCCCTACAGAGAAGGAGGTTCCCAGTATTTCATTATCTGCTCCTATCACTGCTTGCTTGTCCCTACAACCACACCAACCCCCCACTTCTCTCCCCCCTCCACCACCAGCCACCCCCCCCCCACCTTAAACCAGCTTATATTTCACCCCTTTCCTAAGATTCACTCAGTTCTGTTGAAGGGTCATGAAGACTCAAAACGTCAACTCTTTTCTTCTCTGCCGATGCTGCCAGACCTGCTGAGTTTTTCCAGGTAATTTTGTTTTTGTTTTAGATTTCCAGCATCTGCAGTTTTTTGTTTTTATTTAATTTTCAGCTAAACTGGTGAACTCTGCATCTCTTGTTACCTGCAAACACATCCTCAGATTTCATATTCTGAAGTAAACCTTGTGGCCATTGCCATTCTCCATAACAAATCTGAACTTTGAAATTCCTATGTATGGGGAAAGAAAAAAGAGGCAGCAAAGAGTGCAACATTTTTGCGATTGTGAAGACATGTGATACCAGGACATGTTGGGACAGGATACGCACTTGCATATAAACAAAGAAAACTTGTTAAATAGTCTTTTGTTAGGACAGCAGGAGCCCAGAATTCCTCAGGGAGTTCCCCTGGTATTCCCTTGTAATTCTGATGGAACATTGTTGGAATTCCTTCGAAAATAATAGACACCTGATCGCACTTTGCTGTTTCTGGGAACTTCCCAGTTGCCTTACAAGATGCAAATTTTACAAATGACATGATATCCCCATTGTGATTATTTTCATCAAGACTTTTAATATCTATAACTTAGAAATTTGTGTTGGCATCCTTCCATCTATGAGAGATAATGGACATGCGGCAGACAATCTATTCAGGTCGGAGGTCTTCATTTTGTGCGCCTTTGCTGATGGTTGTGAAGACCAATCCATAAGAAGCAAATTCTGCCACAAACACCACATGTGAAGTTGTCAAGAGACGTTGTGGGGTGTTGTTTTTGGCATTGGCGCCTGTTACCAAGCTGCTGTAGCCGCTGGTCATTGTGGTAGTGCACACCAGCTCACAAAAGGTGTCGCCATTTCCCTCTTTCACCAACTAGAGACTCCAAGGTATGATAGTCGGTGTTTAGGGCCTTCCTATCGTGCGTGCAAGCATCCTTGAAGCAGAGCCTTAGGCTTTCCAACGGTCCTCTGGCTCTGGCTACCTTACTGTACAGATTGTGCATGATCTACTGAAGCCACCTCTGTTTTACTCGTGCCAACACACTTGGGAGCTCTGTCTTCGAGAGGATTGCTGCATTCATGATTTATCCTTCCTGGATATAGCCATAATGTGTGGCAGACAGAGAAGATGGAAATTGCTGAGCTTCTTTTCTTTTTGTCTGTAAGTTGCCCATGTTTCACAACCCCACAACAGCAAGGAGAGTTTTAGAGTGAAGGATGGAGTGAAACAGGGCTGTGTCCTAGCCCCCAATCCATTTAGTAACTTCTTCTCCATGTTCCTGACCTTTGCCTTCCCTGCAGAAACATAAGGAGTCTACTTGCACATGAGGTCAGGCAGCAAACTCTACAATTTATCAAGACTGAAAGTGAAGACAAAAACACGCCGGGTTCTGGTAAGGGAATTCTTCTATGCTGATAATGCTGAGCTTACCGCCCACACGGAAACTCAGCTACAAAGACACATGGGCTGTCTTTCCAATTCCTGTAACTTGTAACCTAGAAACTAGTGATGACAATATTCATGCTCAACTACTTATCTTTTTTAAATTAATTAATGCTTTATTAAAATAAGCTAATTCTTCCAGTAACAAGTTAACATTTCATCCACTAATAATGCAAAAGTAATCTAGGCGTCATCCTTGGCTCGGCAGTAGCCTTCACCCCTCAAAGTTAAAGATTGTGAGTTTAGGCCTATTTCAAATACCTGAGCACATAATCTAGAGTGAGGGAATGCTGCACTGTCAGAGGTGTTGTCTTTTGCTTGAGTTGTTAAATTGTTGAAATGTTAGGCCCCATCTGGCTGCCTTGGTGAAAGTAAAAGATTCCATGGCACAATCTGAAGAACAGGGATGTTCATCAGGTATCCCAGCAAACATGCATCGCTCCAACTAAAACCACTAAAAAAGAAGTGGCTGGTCATCTATTTCATTGTTGTTTGTGGAATCTTGCTGTGTACAAATTGGTTCCCGTGGATGCCTACAATAGTGGCTACATTTCAAATATGCTTCAATGACTGTGAAGCATTTTAGGACATCCTGAGGATGTAAAAGGTGCTATATAAATGCAAGTTACAACACAAGAACATAAGAAATAGGAGCAGAAGAAGGTCATTCGGCCCTTTGGACCTGCTCCATCATTCAATAAGACCATGACTGATCTGATTATGACCTGAATTCTACTTTCCTACCTGCTCCCCATAAGCCATGACTCCCTTGTCAATCAAAAGTCTGCCTAACTCAGCCTTGAATATGTTCAATGATCCAACCTCCACTGATCCTTGTGGAAGAGAATTCCACGTCCTCTGAGAAAAGAAGTTTTGCCTCATCTTGGTCTTAAATGTGAGACCCCTTATTTTGAAACTGTGCCCCCAGTTTTTTCTGTTCTGCTTTCTGTGGTTGGATCTGAATGGCAGATGAGATGAGCTTCCAGCCTCATACTCATGTCAACTCTAAGACCACCTATTTTCACCTCCGTAACATCACTCAACTTTGCCCATCTCAGCTCATTGCAGTGGAAACCCTCATTTACACCTCTGTTTCCTGTAGTCTCGACTATTCCAAATGCACTCCTAACTGGTCTACCATATTCTAACGTCCATAAACTTGAGGCCATCCAAAACCCAGCTGTTCATATCTTAACTTACAGCAAGTCCCATTCCCCTATCACCCTGGTGTTCGCTGACTATATTGGTTCCGGGCCAAGCAACATCTTGATTTCAAAATTCTCATCCTAGTTTTCAAATCCCTCCATAGTCTTACCCTCCCTGTCTCTGTAATCTCCTCCAATCCCACAATCCTCTGAGATATCTGTGCTCCTCTAATTAAGGCATTTTGTACATTCCCAATTATAACTGTTCCACCATTGGTGGCCATGCCTTCAATTGCCTAAATCCCAAACTCTGGGATTCAATCCCTACACTTCTCTGCCTCTCAACCTCGCTTTCTTCCTTTTATGAAATTTCTTAAAACCTACCTCTTTGACCAAGCTTTTGGTCAGCTGATCTAATATCTCTATATTTGACTTGGCATCATACTTTTCTTTGTAACGCTCCTGTGAAGTGCCTTGGGACACTTCATTACATTAAAGGTGCTATATAAATATAAGTTGCTACTGAGATCACAATGTGAAAACTGACAAAAAAATCACCATAAACATATACACCTATTGTCCCTACTCAGAGCCCTGCAGTACATTGAACCTTTCAAAAACAAAAGCTAGTAGGTGTCAGGTAGCGTTGATGTCATTGACAGATGACTGCTGTACCTCTTTGTCATTTACCATCATGTGCATAAACAAAATAAGGAAGTTGGAGATTGTAACACTCTATAAATACATTTATGCACATTACTTCAGAGATGGGTTGAAGAATGCAAATAGAGTACAGTGGAAGAGAGTTACTCATTAATACATGCACCAAAGGACCCTAATTTCAAACAAGAATGTTCAAATAAGGAACTAAAACATAACAGCCGATTTTCAAAAGGGAAGGGATGATTGAGATACAAAGACCTGCGCTGATTATTGCTTGTAGTAAGAAGAATCATCCGACCACCAAATTGGTCAAGTGTCCCTTCACTCTGGACTGAAAAGAATGAAATTGCACACATTCAAATCATATTCAGCTCAAAAAATTTAAAGTCAGTTATGGGTGTGTGCAGGCAATGATTTAGCAGGAAGAAATAAAATTGCATGCTTGTTCACAAATATTCAAATCTATTGCAGATAATTAGTTGGCAGGTCCCCAAATTTTGCTCTGATAACCAATAGTAAAAGAATTAAAATGCTTCCTTTTAAACAAACTGTTTCAGAGTATGTCAATAAACAGGGAATCTATTAAAATAAAAATATCAAATAAGTTTGTTTCAGGGTTGCTCCACCCCCATTTACACAATGGGTTTGCTTTGTCAGCTACAATAAGCTTGCTAAAACCCTCTCCTCTGGGAAATAAAAAAGATCTTCACAGCAAATTGTTGCCCATGCTGAAGAGTTCAAATATTTTTGCACACAGAAATGTTAGGTATAAGCAGCAGAACTTGACCATATAAAGGGTAATTGACAAGAAACCAAATCTCTGCCACCACTGGCCACAGCCTGAGGCAGGAGGTTGTGGGCTTTAGCATGATAGTGTCAGCTGTGGCTCAGTTGGTAGCACTCTTGCCTCTGAATCAGAAGGTTTGAAGTCCCATTCCAGGACTTGTCCACAAAAATCTTGGCTGACACTCCACTGCAGTATTGAGGGGGTGCTGCACTGTCAGGAGTTTCCAGTGAGATGTTAAACAGAGTCCTGTCTGCTCTCTCAGATGGGCTTAAAAGATACTTTGGCACTATTTCAAGTAAAAGCAAGGAATTATTCTGATGCTCTTGCAATATTTATCCCTTGTCAGCATCACAAAATCAGATATCTGGTAATTATCACACTGTTGTTTGTGGGAGCTTGCTGCGTGCAAATTGACTGCTGTATTTACTAAACAACACAACTACACTTCAAAAGTACTTCATTAACTGTAAAGCACTTGATGAGCAGCACTATATAAATGTGAGTCTTTTCCTTAACTTTATATATGCATTGTGTTGATCATTCTTAGCTTTTCCTTTGTTTCCCAGTGAGGGAAAGAAAGAATCAACAGTAGAGATAAGTATATTCCAGCATTCAAAGTAAAATTCAAAGTTCTCCAGTAAAACTAAAGACATATACCTTCAATAGAAGCCACTCACTGCTCATCTGGATCCTGGAACACAGGGCACTGCCACTATCTCTTGATTTCTCAGACTTCAATATGCTAAGAAAAATTTGTTTTTAACAAGTCCCATAGGTAGTTGGTTGTGAAGTGAAGAAAATAATAATTATCAAATGATTGAAATAGAAAATAGAAGATGGGGAAGACATAGCAAAGAAGAACCCATTAATTCCATTCGTCTATACCTGTGCATTTGTAACAAATGCAGCTGTTTATAATCGTATTTGTTTTCAGCTTTAATACGTTTCATAGGCATATAGCTCATGACTAAAAATCACACACCTGCGGTTTCTCCAAAATTGATAGTTCTGCTAAGAAAATTATAAAGTAGGTTGCAGGGATCGTTATCAAAATGGAGAACACAATTTGGTTCAAGAAACAATAGGAAATGTATCTGGAGAGAAATGTGATTGAGAGAGATAAAAATAGAAGGCAAGAAGCTTGTGTTGATCTCCATCAAATGAACAAGCATGTTGAGCCTGTTGGCCTTTACCTTCCCCAGCTCTGCTCTTGTGTACATCTTAAGAGCTGTACTATGATATTGAGAGCAGGTTACTAACTTAAGTTACTCGTGGCTGGAAGGCAAGCATGGGGCATGAACTTGGAGCAGGATTTTTTGCATGGCAGGGTTTCTCATCTCACCACCTGGAGAGTCGGCAGAGAATGCATCTTCGCCGATCACAGCAGCTCTGCAGTCACTTAATGCTCCGAGGAGCACTAGGCCTCACCCACCTCCTGCAAAATTCCAGACAGGTCGGGGGTGGACAGGAGGGTGGCAGGAAGGTCACCCAGGTAATTTTTGGGCCACCCCCACCTGCAAATCTGCCAATGGGGGCTGTAAACTTCTGCCCTTAGAGATTGAAAGAGAGAAGGGAAGGAAACAAAGAAATAGCTTAACAAAAACAAAACAAAGTAGGGCAGAGTAACAAAGTACAAGGTGCCACAAAGTATCAAATACTTCAGTGCATCAAGGAATACATAAAAGACTGGCATAATGAATCTGCGGCTAGTTCCCCAAACAGCCGAAAAAGCCCATCAACAATTCCTAAAGATCCATCCTTCTAACACCATAAGCAAGATGCAAAAAATATTGATAAATCATTCCATCGCCATTAAAGAAAGACAATTGTTATGCTCCTACATCTTTGTTAGATGAATCCAGAAATGCATGAATTTTTTCAGTATATTTTGGTCATGTGTAGAACCTGCAGTTTCAGACACTCCCATAGACCCATCCAATTTATCTAGTCTTTTGAACAAATGCATAACCACAGACAATATCAGCAAAAACAGAAAACTCTGAGATGCTTGTCCCTGATCCCAAAAAATAACTGGTTGGAAACTCTAAGACATTAACCTTAAAATGTGCACCATTCAGCCTGCTGAATAGCTGCATTCCACAGAAGATAGTCTCATGATCCTGGCAGGACTAACCACATTTGATCGTCCATACTGTATAACCTGTATCCTATTCCAATGAGCTACAGTCTTCATCTGAGCTAAATGCTTTGCTATCAATTTGAAGGTGAACTATTTCACAGCACTTAACAACTATTACTGTTTAAATACATGCTTTAAAACACAAGACTCCAATCAACAATTTATTGACATACTGTGAACCAACAGGCTGCCAAAGGAGCACCAACTCCCAGTAAAAATCTGCACTTAAACTGCAAACATGCACAGTGTCCTAGAATGTGTTCAAAAACATAAATGAACTCCAATTGTTATAATGTGTTCTACATGCCATCACATCAGAATGTCTCCATCTTCTACTCCAGCTTGATTTGACATTACATCTGCATCACAAAGCTTTCTAATACAAAGACAATATCTTTAGTATTCTGTCACAGTGTTAGTTTTAGCCAGGTACACAAAATTATTTGCATTCATATTGCTACTTACAGCAATAGTGCCATTACAGGCTAGTGATATCATAATATGGTTTCTGGCACAATAAATTGCACCTTTTTTCTGGTTCTGCATGGGATTGATGCATGTTGTGCTGATGGCTGTTGCTGATGCCCCTAAAACCCGCATTCTGTTTCCATATTTTTCAAGTGAGACATTTTGCGGCAACTATCATTTCACTTTTTACACACACAAACACATGGAGCTGTCAGGAGTGGGGTCCCTTCTTACAAATACAACTGTTCGCTAATTGGGCAACTGCTCATAGGAACACCACCCACATTCCAGATATGAGATGGCATACATGCTCATTTTGTTAATAAAAGTGAAAAAACTACACTCTCCTAAATGTATGGTACTGAAGCTTAGGGCAGCCACTGCAAAGGTGCAATGGGGAAAGACCATCATCTAAGGCCTTTCAGCCCAAGTACACTGAAGGACTGGAAATTGGGGCAAACCCCACAGGCTCCATGTTTGAAATGTAATGAATCTTGTAAATGTTAATTGTAATTGCAAACGTAGTGAAAAACATAGAGAATTGGAAGAAATTAATTTAGTTTGCACTTTATGTAATGTCAACTTTGAATGGTCATGTAATATAGTTTTATAAATTACATGAATAAAGTATATTTTTGGAAAAAAAATCTGTTCTTATCAGTTTAGCTTGGCAGGTGAGAAAGGCCCTTCCCATCAGATCCTTCCTGCATGCTGGGAGTCTCACCCTCTCCACATGTTGCCCTCAAGGTGGCTGTGGTAGGGAAGAGACCATTGTCTACCTCTTTCTGGAATATGCTTTTGCAAAGAAAGTCTGGAAAGAGGTGTAGAGGTTTTTGTTGAGGTTCATCCCAAGCAGCTGTGGGAGGTGGATTCTGTGCTCTACAGGCTGTTTCCAGGGCCACACACTGAGATAAAGATAACTGCATCAACTCAATGAATGACACTCTTTGGTCTGCCGAAAACTTGCTGGTATTCCAGTGCAAGAGTTCACAACTATATGTTGCAGATTGACACATTCTAGGGTCCAGGACTGCGTGTTAAGGAATGCACTTAAGCACAATGGGGAAAGGCCACCACCTAAGGCTTTCAGCCATGGTACACTGATGGGGGCTGTAAACTGGGTAAAAACCCCTCAGGCTCTATGTTTGACATGTAATCATCTAGCCAAAGTCCCAAAGGGCCATTGGCATCTCTCTCCATTAGAATGAGGTAATTCTGGCAACTCATAACTTGAGGGCACCACTCCTCAAGCATGGGGCAAAACAAGGTGGCAGGACCTCCATGAAATACCAGTATGTGCTTTGAACCCGCACCATTGACATCATTCTGCATCACACTCTAGCCACCTAGCCAACTGAGCTAACCGACACTCCCACTGACATGCAATGAATCTTGTAAATATTAACTGTAATTGCAAATGTAGTGTGTCACATGTAGCAACTTATTTGGTTTGCACCTTATGTAATGTCAACTTTGAATGATCATGTAGTGTACTTTTATAAATTCTATGAGTATAGTATATTTTTGGAAACAAAGCAGTTGAGGTGCTATAATCGATGTCAGTGATCCCACATCAAGGAAAATAGTCAGCCAGGGATATCAATCCAATAACTCCTGCTGAAATATGCCATCTATAAATACTAAGTTATGTCAGAGTCAGGTCTCGTGATGACCCCACTGTTTTTCACCTTAAATATGTCACAGTTTTTAGTCCATAATCTTCTATAACCTTTCGGGTTAGGAGGAGGTATGGAAGGACAAAGATCAATAAATGTTCATTATGTTTTCACCATATGTGCTTTATTGTTGAACACGTGACAAACTAATTGGTTGCAAATGAAGATAATGGTACATAACGGCTCTTTTGCCTCTTTTCCCTCCCAAAACAAAGATGGAGTTTGCTGTTTTATTTTTCTTACATATATTATCTCCTTTAAACAAAACAAAAGGGGGATATCAAAGAGAGATCGAGAATAAAACAGGAATGTGCTCCATATTGAAGGGCTGTTCACCAAAAGCTGAAATAGCTACAGGCACAATTCTGCAAAATATTTCTTGAAGTATGTGTAAGTTTTTGTCTCTTTGAAGTTGGGTGAGGCCAATTTGATAATGCATAGTTGAAGCCTATAAATTTAGTAATAATACAGCAGACATTCTTCACTACAAGATGCTTTGTATTTAAAGACACCTTTGTTCCCAAACTTGAAGATGGTCCCATCAGCGGTCGCTGCTGCATAGAAGGTTCTTGTTGCTTCTATAGCAGCTTGTTTGTAGCCAGTGAACAAATCATCTGACTGATGGAGCATGAATATGCAGCCATCTCATTCTGAATGCTGGCGCCAATCCAAAATAGAAGCTTTGACAAAAGAACAAGAAAAGCGCATTTTTTTATTTTTTGGAATCAGGATGAAATAGAACATGAGTGGGAGCGCAGTGATAAAACAGCTTATATGCAACTCTGACTGAATCTCAACAGAGTTCCCACTGGGTGTGAGCTCACAGCACAAAAGCACTCAAAATTCAGCCCAAATGTTCATTATTATTCAAAGATGCCACAAGCATTTCTGATGTGGGAAACTCAAAGCTAAAGAGTCGACATTTGCAACGTTAGGTCAGGTGTTGCATCACGGGCTTATCTACAGGGTAAGTTAACCTCTCAGCCTTCGTGTGCAAGTCAATAATGCACTTTCATATCACAACATGTGGAGGCCCTAGCTAGATTATGAAAGGCATACTCATGTCTTCCTGCCAATATGCCAGCTGTGCCAAGTTCATTGAAGAATAAATGGGGTACATTTAGCAACAATTTAAGTGGTTTATATTTGTGAATATATGTGGGTTATTAGTTTTTTTTAATTCATTCACGGGATGTGGGCTTCTTTGGCTGGGCCAGCATTCATTGCCGATCCCTAGTTGCCCTTGAGAAGGTGGTGGTGAGCTCTTATGCTGGGAGTACTTGATACTAGCACTGGCTGATAACAGTGGTAAAATGTTCCACTCCCCAGAATAAATATCTTTCACCTTAATAAGCACAAACTTCATGAGAAGGAAAGGCAGAGAAATGGGATTTGAGTTGATAGCTCCAGTCAAAAATAACATCGGTACAGGTTCAGTGAACCAACTGATCTCATTCTGTGCCATAATTTCTATGGTTCCATGAAGAAAGATCTCAGAACAAAGGTCTAAAGATAAAGAAAGCTTCAGAGATGGATGGCATTTATTCTGTGGTCCTGAGAAAGGCAAGCGGCAATATCAGGAAGATACTGACAGTCACTGCAGGGTAGTTGATCAATGCTTGGGAGGTCCTGCTAAATTGGAAACAAAAGTGCATGATATCTGCTTTCAAAGAAATGTCCAAGAGCTGAAAGTAACCTTGCATGAATACTTGAGAAAAGTATGCAAATTGATTGACAGCGATGTTCCCCAAGGATCAGTTTAGAGTCCACTGCTCTTATGTATTTTTTTGAAAAGCCTACAGTCAGTTGTAGAGAGCAGCATTATAAAGTTTGCAGATGATACAAACTTGGGAAAGTAGTAGATCATGATAAGGATAGTTATAAACTTCAGGATGACAGACAGGATTGAGAACTGGGCAGACGCATGGTGGATAGACTTCAATAAGAAGTGTGAAGTGATGCACTTTGGGAGGGCTTATATGGGAAAGACTATAAATGGCATGATTTAAATCCAGATAAAACCTTGCGATTCAAATACACAAATGCTTAAAGGTGGCAGAGCAAATGGATAAGGTGGAAATAAAACATATGGGTTATTTGGGTTTAGAAAGAGAATAGAAATATAAATGATATAGAGTAAGAAAATATAAAGCAAATAAATCATGCTAGAACTTTATAACTTACTGGTTAGGCGCCAGCTGGAGTACTGTTGACTATTAATGGTACGCTAATTGCATCATCAAGATTAGGGATACACAGGTGAAGGGCGCATTGATTGATAAGTGACATGAGCACATATAAAGACTGCTCCCCTGGAAATGACTTTTTGGAAGGTTCCTTTCATGTTTTTGTTTTCGTTACAGTGCCCCACCAGGTGCTGTCACTCCTTATTGATTTTTAGTTCAAGTTATTGATTCTGTTTCAAAAAGGAGTCTATAAAGACTGCTCTTCATTTGATGTGCTCAGAATAGTATAAAGACTACTCTGCCCCATTAATTAGTCACTTTAATTAGTTAATTGCTTTACCTTTTGTTTGATTGGTTTCCCAAAAGAGTATAAAGACTGCTCTACACGCGACTGTCTGCCCCTGTTCTGTGGTTATGGTCACACCTGCATGTCCCTGTAGAGGGAGCATACAGTGTCCACGGGTACGCTTGAGGCGTTTCATGACCGGTGGACACCACAGGGGTAAGAGTGCATCATCAGCCTCAGGAACATTATTTTACTTTAATTTGATAAGTTTCCTTTCACACTTTGTTACAGTGCCCCTTTAAGAGGCTGTAATTTTATTTGCTAATTAGTTTATTTGGTACTCGAAGACTACTCTTGGTGGAGACAGTGGTAATGTCACTGAACTTGTAACCCAGAGGCTCAGGCTATTTCTCTGGGGATATAAGTTCAAATCCCACTACTGGTGGAATTTAAATTCAATTATTAAACTCAATTAATTAATAAAAATAATCTGGAATTGAAAGCTCTTCTCAGTAATAGTGACCATAAAGCTGTCATCGATTGCTGGGGTTATGTTTTTTATATTTGTTAGTTTGATTTTAAAAAGAGCATATAAAGATTGCTGGGACACTGGGTGTTGGTGAGGGAGGACGCAGACATATGTAATGTTGCATTCTGTAAACAAATCTAGTATTAAGTGAAACAATTGGCATCTGGTTTCCTACTTCACCATCTGGGTGGACTCATTTAATATCAATAATTCTGAGCACCACAGGAAAGATGTAAAGGTCTTAGAAAGGGTACAGATAAGGTTTACCAGAATATTATCAGGGCTGATGGACATCAATAATGAAAAGAAACAAAAACAGAAAATGCTGGAAAATCTCAGCAAGTCTAGCAGCATCTGTGGGGAGAGAAATAGAGTTAACATGTTGTGTCTGTATGATCCACCTTCAGAGCTGAAGAGAAGTGGAAATGGGGCGGAATTTATACTGTTTAAGTGGGGTGGGGGGGGGAGAGAACAGGTGGAGCTGGGTAAAAGGCCAGCGATAGGTAGCAACAAAGTAAAGATTGACAAAGATGTCATGAAGTAAAGGATAAAGGGAGTGTTAATGGTAGTGGTTAGTGCTACAAAAAAGGTGCTGATAGTGGTATAAAAGTAAGAAAGCAGAATGTGATAATAGCAGAGCAAGGGTAGCATTGTGTGAACGAACAAATGGAACATGTAACGGATGGCCCTGTATGGAATGGGGTGGGAGTGGGGGGGGCAGTGGTGAGGGGAATAAAAGGATAGAAAATAGGATAGAAGGGGGGATAAAAAAGGGAATAAAACCACGGATAAATGTGTGATAATAGCAGAACCTTGTTATGGGTAGCAGAATGCTACCCTTGTTCTACTATTATCACATTCTGCTTTCTTACCTTCATACCACTATCAGCACCTTTTTTAGCACTAACCACCACCATTAACACTCCCTTTGTTCTTTAGTTCATGACATCTTTGTCAATCCCTCCTTTGTTCCCACCAACACTGGCGTTCTATCCAGCTCCACATGTCACACCCCCTTAAACAGTATAAATTTCATCACATTTCCACTTCTTTTCAGCTCTGAAGACTCAAAACATTAACTCTGTTTCTCTCTCCAAGATGCTGCTAGACCTGCTGAGCTTTTCCAGCATTTTCTGTTTTTGTTTCGGATTTCCAGCATCCACAGTATGGGACACTGGGTGTTGGTTAGGGAGGAAAAGAAGTTTGGAAAGTTAGAATTGTTCTCCTTGGGACAGAAAAGGTGAAGAGGTGACCTAACAGGTGAGAGGTTTTGTTACAGTATATAGAGGAAAACTATTTCCTCTGGTGAATGAGTCAATAACCAGAGATTATGAATTTAAAATCAACGGCAAAAGATCTAAGCAGAATTTGCTCACTCAGACAGCCATTTGGGTTTGCAATGCTCTAATTGAAAAGGTGGAATAAGCAGATTCTATGAGTAATTTTAAAAGGGAGTTGTCCAGGTAAATGAAGAACTTTTAGGGAAGTGGACAAAAATTGGGGGTGTGGAACTAAGCACGATTGCTCTTTCAAAGAGCCAGCACAGGTGCGATGGATCGAAGGGCCTTCTGTGCCGTTGGTTTCTATGATTCTCTGGTTAACTTGAGGAATAATAATTTAATAAATAGCAGCCGATGCATCTTCAGAAGAGGAACCTGCCTAATGAATCATATTGAGCTTCTGAGGAAATTACAACCAAATAAATGTTCCATGGAAACTCCTACAACAAGGTACCTAAATTTGCAAAAAGGCTTTGACAAAGTGTTACATGAAAGGTTTAAGTTTAAAGTGGTGTGAATCCAAGATGTATGCATAGTATGAGTGTTTCATTATTTTAAGGCAGCACCCTTTATTCAAGCCTACCATAGCACGGATCATCAGGCTTGAGAACATGTTCCCATTTTCTCCCACAACTTATGTAGTGTGTTACGACAGCGGACTAATGGTACCAATTATCTACGGGCAATTTGAACTTTTTTAAGGAAGACCTGTGTTTCTTTTAAAAAGAAATACAAGTAAAGACACTGAGCAAAAGATGGCTGATAATGTAAATTGACCATTTTCTGGAAAATTCCTATGTGAATTATGCTTGACTGACTGGTCTTGAGAGGACATGGAATGTTGCATCTGAAAGGTGTCATGGCATTCTTCAAACAGAGATACTTGAAAGGGAGATAGGAAAGATATAAAAGGCAACTTTAATCTCCTGGTAGACACCAGGATTTCCCTATGGCGGGTGGGCTGGCCAATCAGCTCCGCACTTCCATTTCATGCGGGCAGGCCAATTAAGGCCCATCCAGCGTAATACGCAGCCGGTAGTGCTCATGTGCGGGCGGGGGGGAAGAGGGAGAGTCAGAGCCAGTGCTCTTTCATGTATGCATGCGAAAGAGCGGAGCAATCTCCCTAAGGCACAGAGCTACCTCAGGGAAATTGAATGGATATGAAAATAATTAAAGAATCAATTTAAAAATGTATTCAAATACATCCCTTCATGTGACTGTGTCACAAGAGTGGGGACACGTTTTTATACGAATGAAAATGAATTTGTTTATTTAATAAAAGGTTCAGGAAACCTCATCCCACCCATGGATGAGGTTTCCTGAAAAACACTAAGGCCATTTAGAGTCAGAGGTCTACAGCACAGAAAAAGGCCCTTCGGCCCATCGCGTCTGCACCAGTCAAACAAGTATCTAACTATTCTAATCCCATTTTCCAGCATTAGGGCAATAACCTTGTATGCCATGACATCACAAGTGCACATCCAAATACTTCTTAAATATTATGAGGAGCTTGGGCTTTTCGCCTGCCTGCCAACTTTAAGTTTGGATGGGCAATGTTCTTAAGTACTTAAGTAATTTCTTAAAGGCCTTAATAGGTCCTTGATAGTTCGATGGGTGTGCAGCCGAGTCCGGCACATGCGCGCTGAATGAAATAGCTCGATGGCATGCAATGATGTCAGGACGCATGCCCGATGTCATCGTGCGTCATTTTACGCATTGGCGAGTCGGGCCCACCCCTGCATACCAACCAGAAAATTCTGCCCCAAAGGGTGATTTGCACACCTTAGCAGACATCTGAAATCCATTGTCATGAAGCTATTAATGTATATAATATTTTGGAAAATATCTTCCTTTTAAAATAGAGGTTTAATCTGTGGGTGTGTCTTAACTGGATTAAAGCCAGCTAGTCTAGGTACTTTGATGGATACAAGTTTTGATATGGAAGAGAGATAGCGTGCATTTGCATTTTTTGAATAGAGCAGTCAAGAAGTGGGGTGAAGCCTATCTAGCAGATACCAAGCAATATGTTTATATTACTAATAAAATTGGTACTATGAAAGGGGTTTCATTGTTAAATGATGAAGGACAAAGAGACTGGTGAGACAATGAGAATTTGAATTCAATCAGTGGTGGTAGGTATAACTTCAGTAGTTTTCAGGTGTGCAGAGCAGAGGTAATGCAAGATCAAAAGGCAATTGCAAGCCTCCAACTGGCTCCACAGTGAAAAGAACCTCATTTTGAATTCGTAAGGTGAAAATGCTTTGCCTGGTGTTTGGTTAAGTCTATAAGCTGCTGTTGCCTTAATGGAGATTAGTTCGGGAATTTGTTAAAAGTTATGATAGCAGTAATTTGTAGCCATATGAACATAAGAACATAAGAACTAGGAGCAGGAGTAGGCAATTCAGCCCCTTGAGCCTGTCCCGCCATTCAATACGATCATGGCTGATCTCATTTCGGCCTCAACTCCAATTTCCTGCCCTCTCCCCATAACCTTTCAACCCATTACTAATGAAAAATCTATCTATCTCCTCCTTAAATTTATTCAGTTTCCCAGCATCCACTGCACTCTGAGGTAGTGAATTCCACAGATTCACGACCCTTTGAGAAAAGTAATTCCTCCTCATTTCTGATTTAAATCTACTACCCCTTAGCCTAAAACTATGGCCTCTCTTTTTAGAATGCCCCACAAGGGGAAACATCCGCTCCACGTCTACTTTGTCTATCCCCTTTAGCATCTTGTATACCTCAATTAGATCTCCTCTCATCCTTCTGAACTCTTGAGTATAGCCCTAAACTGCTCAATCTCTCCTCATAAGACAAGCCCTGCATCTCTGGAATCAATCTAGTGAACCTCCTCTGAGCCGCCTCCAATGCAACTACCTCAAATAAGGAGACCAAAACTGTGCACAGTACTCCAGGTGTGGTCTCACCAATGTCTTGTACAGTTGCAACAACAATTCCCTATTTTTATACTCTATTCCTTTCGCAATAAATGCCAAAATTCCATTTGCCTTCCTTATTTCCTGCTATACCTGCATACTAGCTTTCAGCGATTCATGTATGAGGACACCCAGATCCCTCTGCACTGAAGCATTCTGAAGTTTCTCTCCATTTAAATAATAAGTCGCCTTTTTATTCTTCCGACCAAAATGGATAACCTCACACTTATCCACGTTAAACTCCATCTGCCAAATTTTGGCCCATTCACCTAACCTGTCCATATCCATTTGTAAATTCCTTATTTCTTCATTGCAACTTATTTTCCCACCTATTTTGGCGTCATCTGCCAATTTAGCTATAGAACCTTCTATCCCTGAATCCAAGTCATTAATATAGATTGTAAATAATTGGGGCTCAAGGACCAAGCCCTGTGGTGCCCCACTAGTTACAGCTTGCCACCCAGAAAAAGACCCATTTATCCCGACTCTCTACTTTCTGTTGGTTGGCCAATCCTCTATCCAAGCTAATATATTACCCCTAACTCTGTGTGATCTCATCTTGTGTATTAATCTTTTGTGCGGCACCTTATCAAAGGCCTTCTGGAAGTCCAGATATACTACATCTACAGGATCCCCATTATCCACTTTGCTTGTCGCATCTTCAAAAAATTCTAGCAAATTAGTCAAACATGATTTACTCTTCATAAAACCAAACTGATTCTGATGGATTGCATTTTGACTTTCCAAATGCCCCATTAGTACTTCCTTCATAATGAATTCCAACAATTTCCCAATGACAGAACTAACTGGTCTATAATTTCCTACTTTCTGCCTCTCCCCCATTTTGAATAATACTATGATCTCACATTAGAGGATCCTCAAGGGAAGAGTGATCATAGCATGCTACGATTTCAAGTTAAGTTTGAGAGCGAGAAACTTGAGTCCCACACTAGTGTTCTGGAGGTAAATAAAGGTAACTACATAGGCATGAGGGCAGATTTAGCAGATTAGCATTTTTCCAATCCACTGGAATTTTTCCAGGAATTTTGGAATATTATTGCCAATGCATCCACTATCTCTGTTGCCATTTCCTTTAAGACCCTGGAATGCAAGCCATCAGGTCCTGGGGACTTGTCACCCTTTAATCCCAATAGTTTGCTTAGTACTTTTTCTCTAGTGATGGTGATTGTTCTAAGTTCCTCCTTCTCTATACCCTCCGGACTACCTGTTACTATTGGGGTGGTACTAGTGTCCTCCACCGTGAAAACTGAGGCAAAATATTGATTAAGAGTCTCTGCCATTTCTGCGTCTCTCACTATTAACTCTCCAGGCTCATTCTCCAAGGGACCAACATTCACTTTAGCTATTCTCGTTCCTTTTATATACTTGTAGAAGATTTTGCTATCAGTTTTTACATTTTGCGCTATTTTTCTTTCATAATTTACCTTTGCCCATTTTATTATTTTTTAGTAACCCTTTGTTGATCTTTAAAAGTTTCCCAATCTTCCAGCCTGCCACTGACCTTTGCAATTTGGCATGCCTTAGTTTTTGCCTTTGTTATTTTTAACTTCCTTGCTTAGCTATGGATGCTTTTCCCCCTCTTACCATCTTTCCTCCACTTTGGAATATATTTTACTTGGGAGGAATTGAATATCTCCTTAAATATCTGCCACTGTTCATCAAATGTCCTACCTTGTCGTCTTCCTGATCAGTCCATTAGGGCCAAATCTGCCCTCATGCCTATGTAGTTACCTTTGTTATCTACGGGGGGAAGGGATCCCTTTTAAATTAACCTTGTTGTGGCCAACCAAGAAGGTTGAATAAAGAAAGGGAGTCAGCTGATTCCTCCACACCCAGGAGCATAACAAAATTCGGGTCCCATTTGGGAAGTTAACCAATTGGGGGACCTCATCTGGGGACCGGTCAGAACAAGTGGCAGTGCTTTGAATTTGCTGGTCAACTACTGTCACATTGCTGCACGTTGGTACTAACCAGAAAGTTTGCCTCAGTCCAAACATTGTCACTTTCTTCTGCATCACATTCTCCAGCAGGATCTCCAGCCTTACTTCAGCATTACTGCTGCCTCTCCAGGCATCTTCACTTTTTCACCAATCAGGTTTCATGATAATAGGATGTAACCTTCCTTTAAATGCAGTAACCTTATAAAGAGCTACTGCTCATTCGATTCCCGATTCTACCCCATCCCAGCTGACAAAACGGCCCTGTGTGTAAACCATGTAGGGCAGGGAGTTTATTCAAATTAGTTGGCCCAATGAGTTGGCTTAGCACTCATATAGGATGGAGTGTGGCCCAAGCACTGGCAGCATAGAAAACGTTTTGGTCCAATCATGGAATTGGCCCTCAGAGCTGTTCTTTAACCTCATATGTACAGTAACTGAATTATAAAAGTTAATAACCATGCTAAATCTTAAGACAAAAATGATCCATTCTTATCAAATGGTCTTCCTCATTTGTACCAATCTTGTGTTTTTGTGGATAACAAGGCCATATTATAATCAAGGTGATAAAATACAAAATGTGTGGCTTGGTTCCAGGGCCTTAAATCCATGTTCTGTCATTGTGCAACATGACTTGACTCTCAACAAAGAATCGATTCATTTTTTTTTATCATCAAAAAGTTTATGCAGTCTGAACTATACCAGAGGTTGTCAGTAATTTAAAATGTATAATAGTCCGCAACATTAATAGCAGAACATTAATTTATGTCAAGTGTACTAATATCTAAATCCATTAGTCAAATAGCTGGTTTTTTTTGAAGAATGCGGTTGAAATTCCTTGGTACATGATCTCAGTACATCATGTACATAAGTGAGAGAGATACTTCATTTGTATGTGGCAAGTGGATACCAGCACCCATATGGGCACAGCACCGGTGTCTACCTGTCCTATTCAGCCAGAAACTTTCAGTGCCCACCAAGTGTCAGAGCTTCCCCATCCCACCTCAACCATACTGATCTCAGCACTGTGAAAAAGGGAAGTAATCATCACAAAACAATGGATAAAAATATGAAAAAAAGACTGGCATTTTGGAAAAAAGACTGCAGGAAGAATGCAAACTGGCCATGACACCATGGTACAGGAGCCATCCAAATCAGTGGGGGCAGGTGAGGGGGGTGGAAAAAAAGGAATATTATAGTGGTAGGGTATAGTATAGTCAGGGGAAAAGATATTATTCTCTACAGCCAAGACCATGCCTTCTGAAAGTTGTGATTAAAGTTAAGGTTACCTCATCAGATCTGGAAAAGAAAAGAACTTGCAATGAGAAGGGAGGATCCAGTTGTGTGGTTCATGTTCGAACCAATGGCATAGCTAGACTGAGGAATGAGCTTCAGCTAAGGGAGTTTGAGAAGTGAGAATCTAAATTAATAAGAAAAGCTTTAGGGTAATAATCTCTGGATTAATACCTAAGCCACACACAAATTGACATAGCAACAAGCAGATGAGAGACTTAAATATGTGGCTTAAAGAGTGGTAGGAGAGGAAGTACTTTTAATTCATGGGGCATTGGATTAGTACTGGGTAAAGAGGAAGCTGCTCCACTAGGATGGGTTCCAAATTAAACCAGGTGAATTGAATAACTAGGGCTGCAGATGAAGCTTTAAACTAAGAAGGTAGGTGGATAGAGGTGAGGGGGAGGTAGATGGGGAGGGCTCAGTCTAGGGGAAATTTAGAAATCTAAAAAAAGAAAAGTCAAGGCAGTAGAACAAGGTAGTGATTGGATAAATTTAAGGAGGTTATAGCAGAACGGAGCAGAGAGTTTAACAGTATTACTGCCCCAATGGATACAGCCAAAGTATGGAATATCAGTAAAAAAAATTAAGGGCTCCTTATCTAAATGCATTCAATACAAGATAGATGACTAGTGGCACAAAAATAAGATAAAGGTTAGTTGCCAAAGTGCCACTCCTCTAAGGGCTACATACTAGATGAAGCGTGTTAGAAAATGTGGCATGAGTATTGAGTATGCGGATTGAGGACCAGAACCGAAGGAACATGCCTGTTAACATGCTGACTATCCAAGAGAAAGCTAAGAGTTTGTTTAACAACCTGAAACAGCAAGAAGGTGAGCATTTTACTACCATCTAAACTTTTATTTCAAGTTTTGGTTGGTTTGACAGATTCAAGAGATGCCATACAGCATCAGGGTGAGTGCGAAGCTGTGAATGCAGACAACAAGCAGCCAGTAATTACCCCACCGATTTGAAGGCCATCATTTGAAAGCATCCCCTGATCTTGCATATATTTAAATGAGGGAGGCTACACGCTGCAGCAAATCTTCAACGTGGATGAGATGGGCCTTCTTTTGGGAGAGAATGCCCGTTAACCAAAAAGAAAACTGCACCAAGATTCAAGAGCTAAGGATAGGTTGACTTTGTTACTGGGTGGCAACGCAGAAGATGGCTTCAAGATTAAGCCTCTGCTTGTGTACCACTCAGAAAATCCATAAGCAATGAAAAATTACAGCAAGGAACATCTTCCAGTGATTTGGAGATCAAATAAGAAAGTATGATTGACATTGAGGGTGTTTGTGCAATGCATTTTTGCTCAGTTGTCAAGGAATATTGAGTTTGGAAAAAGAGCGCTCATAAAGCTTTGCTACCTTTGGCCAATACGCCAGGAAGTCCTTCAAACCTGAACGACGACTCCAAAGAAGTCCATGTAGAATATCTCCCTAAAAACACCATATCCTTAATCCAGCCCATGGATCAAGGTGCTATCACCACATTCAAGGCTTACTACCTTCTTGAGACGCGCACAGCTCATCAAGGAGGCCAACAGTGAAAGAAGGCCAAAAATACGTGAGTTCTAGCATGGCTACAACATCATTCAGGCAATTAACAACATTGCAAATGCTTGGAAGGAGGTAAAACAGTCAATCATGAACGCTGTATGGCACAAGATTTTCCCTGCTGCTGTTCACAACTTCTGTAGCTTCAGTCAGCCAATTGAATATGTTCAACAAGGCACAGTGATTATGGCCAACAAGGCAGGATTTTCTGAAGTGGACCAAGAGAACATCAAGAATATTCTACAACCCCATGATGAAGCCTTGACCAACGAGGAGCTGATGCAGCTTAAGCAAGAGCGAGCTCTATCAGGGGAAGTTGAAGAGGAGGAAGAAGCATCACAAATCAAGCAACCAGCATTGCAACACATGCTGGAGGCTTTCAAGTTCATTAAAGGAGCACTGAAAATTTTCAAAGATAATGATCCTTCCCTGGAAAGAAGTTTAAAGGTCATCGGAGAGATTAAAAGGGTCATCAAGCTGCTACAGGGAGAGCTGTACCAACAAAAACAAAAGCACAAAGTGCAACAATCCATTTGAGTATTCTTCAAACCTTCAACTCCCCAAGATGTTCAAGATGTGCAGGAACCAAAATGTGAGACAGAAGAAAGCCCTTCATCTACCAGTAAATCCTTTCAGCTCATTGACGCTGAATGTTAAATGTTTTTAAAAACAAAAAAACTGCGGATGCTGGAAATCCAAAACAAAAACAGAATTACCAGGAAAAACTCAGCAGGTCTGGCAGCATCGGCGGAGAAGAAAAGAGTTGACGTTTCGAGTCCTCATGACCCTTCGACAGAACTTGAGTTCGAGTCCAAGAAAGAGTTGAAATATAAGCTGGTTTAAGGTGTGTGGGGGGGGGGGGGGTGGAGAGAGAGAGAGAGAGAGAAGTGGAGGGGGTTGGTGTGGTTGTAGGGATAAACAAGCAGTGATAGAAGCAGATCATCAAAAGATGTCACCTTGTTAAATGTTAAATGTTTTAAATGTTTTTGTTTATTGTGCATTGTGTTTAGTTTATTTTTGTCTTATAAAAAAAGGTATATTTCATATTTATGTTACTTACTGGGGCTGAAAACCTTGGGTTGGGAATGCATCTTCTGATCTGACATACATTTAAATGAGGAAACTTGTTTTGATATAAATAATTTTTAAACTGTACTATTTGAAACTACTTAAAACAGGGTATTCCTGAATTTAAATCTTTGTGTAGTTTGGTGCTGCACAAAGCATGTTTGGTTTACAGTAAAAGCTGTTTGCTTTCAAACGCTCTTTGAGTATTTTACAGATGCATGATATAGTTCCTCATCATTTTTTTCAAAAATATTTATTTCTTCAATAAGCCAAAAAACGAGTGGAGCAGGCTTGAAGGGCCAAGTGGCCTACTCCTGCTTCTAAAATCCAATGTTCCTATCTAAAATTCTCTCAACTGAATTTTACATACTAACTTCTTTCAAGAATCACTTTCATCAACACTTTCCATTTCATTGGGTTTAATTTATCCCAGAACTGATTTACGGTGATAAATTGCACATAATTTTACATGCCTAAGAGCAACGCGAGTTGGACTAACTGGGCAACACCTAAACATCTTCCACAGAAGGCAATATAAAAAAACTTGGGTACAAAGCAAAACCACTCACTTAAATCTGGATTAAAATACTGAAATCAGAATGAACAGCAAACCCAATATTGAGAGGATATTCTCATTTAAGATTTGAAAACACTTTATTTATACTCCCAGTCCGTTGTGAAATAATAATTTTAACTTTAACCAAACCCACCCAACAGGAAACTAATGGGTTTGGATTTTACACCTCACCCCATTTTACACTCTATCGGCTTCAATTGGGTGGAGGTAACCCAGACTTTCAACCAAATTTCAGCAATTTCCCGCCAGACAGTTGAGACTAAAATTAACCCCTTTATGGTTTTTTAATGAGATCAAATTACATTTAAAAAGAGTCCCTTAGAATAAAAAGGTTTACAGCCAGCTCAGTGATCCCATAGGTAACTGATCTCACTCTATAACATAAGATTAAATCATTTCAATATTTTGGTGGCGCTCCAGAATGTTGAGACCCAAAAGCTTCTGGCTGCCTGAACAGTGCCATCATTTTCCCACAATTAGAAACGCTTTTGCAAAAAGATGCCATTGAAGACCTAACTGCTGGAAGCCAAGCAAATTCGGAGACATAAATGGAAGGAGTCCCTTTTACAAGGAGTAGACCATCTAAACTGCTCAAGCACTCTATAACATTTTGGAAATACTCCCAATTTTGAATAAAATTTGTGATTGCAGGAGCCTTATACAGAGTCTGTGTGCAGGCTAGGCACTTTACAATATACTAACAGCATCGGGTTTGGAGCAAGCCTCAGGTCTCCATAGTGGATAAGATAGGGGCCAGTGCCTGAAGCTCTGCAGTACTTGCCTCACATTATTGATCCACAGGTAGTTCTCTCTATTTAGAAAATGCAGTGGCCGATAATAGAAATGAGCTTAAATATATCAAACTCTAACAATGTCTGCAACTTACAGGTTACAGATCATCATTTATGGGAAATACAATATCATAAGGTCATGCTCCTAATTTGTCAAATAGCAAAATGATCTCAGTAAGTTCTTCATTAAATTTACAGAAAATCCAGCAAAACATTTGTTCTTGAGGTGACAATTCTATATTTCAACTATTTGTGGATGCATTGTGCAAAAACGTTCCTGCCTTGTGTGAAAGGAAATGCCTAATGAGCTCCAGCTTTTGCTTTGGGGAGCAAGATTTGTCCCTCTTCTTCCCACATCCCCAGACCACATGCTACTTGATTTCAAGTCTCTGCCAATGTCACTGCTAGCCAGAACATCAGAGCAATCCCCTCAAAATAATACACTTCTGCCTCATTGTATATACAGTATCTGAATTATCATAGCTAGTTGCCTCCCCTCAGTATATTTTATTATAGTACAAGCAAAAATATCAGCATTGAAGCCTCATTTCTTACAGTATGTTTCTATTGCATTGCCATCTGCTGGAAGCAACATTTCATTACAAATACTTTATAACGTTCATGAACAAATTGCCTCTCACAGAGAACCTGATTTCCCATCTTCTGAAACAATGTCATGCCTTTGTACTTCCAGGTCATATGTTTTGAGGAACCCAGAATGAACATGTAGAGTGATCTCAGATTTTGCTGCATTGAAATCAATTTTAATTTAAACAAAACTCTTATTTTAATGCTAAAATGCTAAACAGTGTTTTTTGAAGGGACAAGTTTCTGATAAAGAAATTATATTGCAAATCGAATATGGACTCCAAAATTATCAATTAAAAATTATGCCATTACAGTTAGCTCTCATGAAGAAAGAGAGATACATGGTTTCTAAGTAAAATTAAGCCTCACTCTTGATCTTGCCAAAGATTTCTGAAATCTCAGGACTATTCCACAGGCATTCAAAACCACCAATGATGAAGAGGCAGCTGCGGATTGTGCCAATTATTCACAAGGTGGGAGATCTGTGCTTATGCATTTCAGTATTTTCCCTTCTCCTGTTTGTTTCTCCTTGAGAAAAATAATGCTCTTCCTTTCTCTTTGTTCACATTACAGGCTTCATAGACATCTCCAACCAGGATTGGGAACTAAATATTCCAGGAAAATTAACTTTTCGAAGATACAGGCAAAATGGAAAAGGGGGAGCAGTAGACCTGATAATAAGGATGGGGTAAAAACAGTAGAGAGAAAAGACCTGAGCTCGGAAAATCAAAAAGTAGAATCAGTTTGGGCGGAACTCAATAAAACAGCAAGGGACAGAAAAAAATGGTGAGAGTTGTTTATGGGCCTTCTAAAAGTATTTATAGTGTAGGGCAGAGTATAAATCAGAAATTCATTTAATAAGGGTAATACAGTAATCATGGGAGACTTTAATCTTCATATGGATGGAACAAATCAAATTTACAGTAGTGTGGAAGACAAGTTCATGAATGTGTTCAAGATTTCTTTCTAGTATGCCGATGAACCAATTAGGAAATAAACTATTTTGAATCTAGTATTGAGCAATGAGAAAGGATTAATTAATAAACTTGTAGTAAAGAGGCCTCAGGGGAAGAGTTATCATAATATGATGGGGGTTTTTTTTGGTTTAAAAGTGATTTAGTTAAGTCCGAAACTAGGGTCTTAAATCTAAACAAAGAAAACTATGTAATTATGAAAGGTAAGTTAGCTAAGGTAGACTGGAAGACTACATTAAAAGATATGACATCTTCATTAAAATAATTCACTTAAAGAGTCATCGATTTTTTGAATTCTCTAACCCAGCAACTGGTGGTTGCTCAGTCATTAAGTATATTGAAAACAGAGGATAATCGACTTTGGGGTACTTATGGCATTAAGGAATATGGGTGCAAGAAGATGGGGTTGAGAGCAGGCTTGAAGTGCCAGATAGGCTGCTCCAGCTCTTATTTTTTATGTTCTTGTTACCAAGTACATTGTTTGCTCTCATGTCTCATAACATCATAAGAAAAAGGAGTAGGAGTACTCTCAGGTTGCACTTATTCTTAACACTTTTCCACTTTGGAGAAGTGTGCACATTATCGGCACGCATAACGGAGGATCTACAACTAAACACTTAGGGTTTCTGTAGAGTTAAACTAGACTCTGCCACGTCATGTGCCCAAATTCATGTCTTCTTTTCATATATTTTATTTATTTCTTCCTCTCTAATTCTACCCATCTCCTCATTTTTTTTTCACGCCTCTTTCCAGCTCTCCAATGTCTCAATTCATTTATGTCTGGACTGATTTCTCCAAGAACCAGTAGGAAGCTGAGATGAAGGGAAAATAATAGAGAGAGATAAAGGTAAAGAGACTAGTAGGAAAAGTAATGAAGGGGTACTGGGAGGGATATGAAACCAGGAGACAAAAGAAGAGAGGCAGAGGAGACTGCCATGCTCTGGGATTTTGACTATGTATCCATGGGGACCTAGGTATGATGTGTATATTATAAAATATTATAATTGTGTTACACTCTCAAAGGGTTAAAATCATGAAACAGCAGGGTAAGGAGATGTTGCTAAAGTTTCATATAAGGGCCATAGTATTTATTGGGATGGGATTGTGGTGGAGGTGAGAGTCAGAAATCCCAGAAGTCTGCATTTCCCCAAATGCAGTGGATTTTTCACTTCATGGCACCTTACTTTCAAACAGATGCCCTGCCTAAGCCAGTCTGCTTGACAGGCTTGGCTCCCTGTTGGGAGAGGAACACTATAAGAAACCACAGCCCAGGAGTAGATAAGTCCATGCTGCTTGTGACAGAAATCATGGTTGGGGTGGGCACGGTGGGGAAGAGGGTGGTGTTGGCAGAGGGGGTACAGTATGGTTTGTACAGTTGGTGGAGGATGATTGGTCAATGAGAGATAAAAGGGAGACAGGGGAATGAGTCTACAATAAAGGAAAGATGGGGGCATGGGAAGAGACAGGACAGAGAGAAGGGGGTCAGAGGGGAATCAGAGAAATAAATGGGGTTCAATGAGAGATGGGGCATCAGAGAGAGATTGGAGTAGATGGAGGGGGGGGTCAGAGAAAAATTGGAGGCAGGATCAAAGTTGGAGATGAGGTCGGAGAGAGTCAGTGATCGCAGTGGGGAGAGACGATGGGGGGGTTGTTGGTGCTGTGGTCACAGTATTGGGGGGGATGGCGTTTATAGATGTGCTTGATGGGCTTAGTGGGAGCACTCCTGATCTTCCAGAGGCAGTGTTGGAAAAGCACTAACCTCTTTCATGCAATAGCCCTTGACTCCTTTTAGCTGCAGTGTTTCCCAAAAGCCCAGGAAACATGGCCTGCCAGCATTAATCCCAAATAGCAAATAAAACCTGAGGCATACAACCTCGTTGAAACATTTAAATGAGCAACTAATTTCTTGGGAATTGGTTGGTTGCCAGCCCCCATCCCACCTCCATTAAAACCAGAAGTGGATGGGTTCAGGGCATGTTGAGTTCTGTTTTAAGATTTTTTAGCATACCTAAACCCATGCATTTCTGGGGGTTAAATTTGCCCCAAACTGTTCAAAAGGCATGCTTCAGACAATGTTATTTGGACATTTTCAATCTGTTCTCCTTCTAGACCTCTTCTAAATGAGATGACTCAATTCATTTGAGCTCAGCGTGCATAATTCACAGGGCAGTCTGGTAAGATTCCACTTTCTTTGGTCAGATTTAATGCTGAGATGTTCAGGACAGTCAAGTCTGGCAAAGGCTGAGAAGGCTGGAATTGACGCTTTTGTTCAAATCCAGCAAGATGACTCATTGCTGTAGGAGAGCACAGCATGTTCATTATTTTGCACAATTACTTGAAGACAAGTTGTACTGATTGGATTAAGTGAGTTTGTATGTAAATGTAACTCCGATTTTTCACTGGTTGTCTGTGGAAAAATGTGTAACAACATCTTACTGAATGTTATCTTAGTTCATCTTCAAAAAAAATTGAAGAATTACACTAAGGAACATATGAAATGTTTCTAAGCTTGAAGGATGCATGTTAGATCTGTGTTACACCATGTATAAGTAGATATTGACCACTAAGTAAACTTAAACTTGTCAAAGTAAAGTGTGACAAGTAATGGGCATGGAAATTGTTTACAGGATCAACTGACATCATCAAATCTGAAAAGATATCCATGGCAGACCTGATTTGGTATAAGTCTTTGGTTTCAATACCTTATAATAGTCTTATTTGTTCTTGGGATATTCTTGTCCAGCACTTATTGCCCATCCCTAATTGCACTCGAATTGAGTGGCTTGATGGCCATTTCAGAGGACAGTTAAAAGTCAACAACACTGCTGTGAGTCTGTAGTCACATATAGGCCAGACCTGGTAAGGACAGCAGATTTCCTCCCCTAAAGGACATTAATGAGCCAGGTGGGTACTTTCATGACTATTATTATTAAGACTATCATTTTATTCCAATTTTTAAAATTAACTGATTAATTTCACACATTCCGACCACCAAAGTTTTAAGCCAATGGTCAACAATCCATGTGTTCAGTTGTTTCCATTTCACAAAAAAATTTTCTTCACTGGGTTTGGAGGCTTTTAATATCAATCAGCTCAGCTGAAGGATGGTCACTGCAGTCCACCAAAAATATTAAAGCAGTTAAAGGGGAGGACTGAAGGATGTTACAAACAATTGGGTATTATTTTTTTCAACCATTGGTTTCAAATGGACTTGGGGAAGGGTTTCAAGGTAAGTCGATGGTTTTGGACAGCCACAGAGGCAATTTTAATCATATCTGCTGGTATGGACTGGTGGGTAATTCAAATTCAAATGCTTCAGAGGATTTAAGCTCACCCTCACAACACAAAGAGAATAACATTTGCAGAATAATGTGGTACTGCAAAGAATTATTGTAAACAGAGAGGGAATAGATTAACAGCAACTCCTTAGCTTGGTGAGATGGAAAGTAAGAAAAAATAATAAGGTTAATTCACTAACAGAAAAATATTGTGGCCCACTGGCAAATATGTAGTATTAGGATAAAGGCACTGAGTTATTTAAGGAAAATTGCAATACATGCTGATATGAAATCTGGAAGGAGCTGTCCACCACCAGCTTCAAGAAAACTAATGCAGCCCCAAAAAAGCTGACACCACAGAAACAACCTTGGCATTAACAATCAATTGCTTTTCTTCCGGCTACCGCACCATTACCTTTGGTGTGCCTACAAGGATGTCTCCTTGGCCCACTCTATTTCTCAGCTACATGCTGCCCCTCGGCAACATCATCCAAAAGCACAGCATTAATTTTTACCTGCATGCTGACGGCACCACCTCTTTCAACTCCCCACTGTCACTAAATTATCAAACTGCTTGTCTGGCATCCAGTAACTAGGCACCGGAAACAACAACGGCACACCCAGCCCTGTTGACCCTGCAAAGTCCTCCTTACTAACATCTTGGGCTTGTGCCAAATTGGGAGAGCTGTCCCACAGTCTAGTCAAGCAACAACCAGGTATTGTCTGTAAGTTATGATTCTGTGACTATGATCCATCACCATCGCTGGTTACAACTTGTCCCACTGGAAGGAGAGATCCAGCAGAGGTTGGGTGTGAATGTCACTGGCTAGGTCAGCATTTACTGCCTATGTTCAGAGGGCATTTAAGAGTCAACCACATTGTTGTGGGTCTGGAGTAGGCCAGACCAGATAAGGATGGCAGATTTCCTTCCCTAAAGGACATTAGTGAACCAGATGGGTTTTTATGACGATTAGCAATGCTTTCATGGTCATCATTAGACTTTTAATTCCGGACTTTTATTGAGTTCAAATTTCCCTATCTACCATGGTGGGATTTGAATCTGGGATCCCAGAGCATTACACTGGATTTCTGGAATGCCAGTCCAGTGACAATACCACTATGCCACTGCCTCCCCAGGGGTGGAAGAGGAGTTCAATGCCCATGACTAAGAGTGGCTGGGTAGCACTACAACTGACCAAGCTGGCCAAATCCGAAAGGACGTAGCTGGGTCTGCAGCAGGTGATGAGGGAACCAACGAGGGAAAAACCTACCTGGCTTCTTCCTCACCGATCTACTTGTCACAGATGTCCATGACAGTGTTGGGGGGAGTGACCACCGCACTGTCCTTGTGGAGATGAATCTTCGCATCTTCACATTGAGGATACCCTCCATTGTGTTGTGTGGCACTACCACTGTGCTAAATAGGGTAGCTTTTGAACAGATCCAGCAACTCAAAACTGGGCATTCATGGTGCGTTGCAGCCCATCAGCAGCAGCAGAATTGTATTCAACCACAATCTGTAACCTCATAACCTGGCATATTCCCCC
Organism: Carcharodon carcharias; assembly: GCF_017639515.1. Taxonomy (NCBI): domain Eukaryota; kingdom Metazoa; phylum Chordata; class Chondrichthyes; order Lamniformes; family Lamnidae; genus Carcharodon; species Carcharodon carcharias. Next base: position 32,801,040 of record NC_054487.1, on the reverse strand, counting down.
ATTCTACCATTACCATCAAGCTGGGGGATCAACCCTGGTTCAATGAAGAATGCCAGAAGGCAAGCCAGGAGCAGCATTAGACAAGCCTAAAAATGAGGTGTGAGCCTGGTGAAGCTACAATGCAGGACTACTTGCATGCAAAACAGTAGAAGCAGCAAGCGATAGACAGAGCTACTTGATCCCATAGCCACCGAATCAGATCCAATCTCTGCAGTCCTGCCACATGCAATCGTGAATGGTGGTGGACAATTAAACAACTAACTGGAGGAGGAGGAGGCTCCAAAAATATCCCCATTCTCAATGATGGGGGAGCCAAGCACAACAGTGCAAAAGACAAGGCTGAAGCATTTGCAACCATCTTCAGCCAGAAGTGCTGAGTGGATGAACCATCTTGGCCTCCTCCTGAGGTCTCCAACATTACAGGTGCCAGTCTTCAGCCAATTTGATTCACCCCTTGTAATATCAAGAGACGGCACTGGACACAAGCTATGGACCCTGACAACATTCTGGCAATACTACTGAGGAATTGTGCTCCAGAACTTACCACGTTCCAGCCAAACTGTTCCAGTAGAGCTACAACACTGGCATCTGTCTGGCAATGTGGTAAATTGCCCAGGTATATCCTGTACATAAAAAGCAGGATAATCCAACCAAGCCAATTATCGCCCCATCAGTCTACTCTCTTCATCAGCAAAGTGATGAAAAAGGTGGTCAACAGTGCTATTACGTGGGACTTACTGAACAATAACCTGCTCACTGATGCTCGGTTTGGGTTCTGCCTGGGCCACTCAGCTCCTGACCTTTTTACAGGCTTGGTCCAAACATGGACAAAAGAGCTGAACTCAAGAAGTGAGGTGAGAGTGACTGCCCTTGGCATCAAGGCAACATTTGACCAAGGAGCCCTAGCAAAATTGGAGTCATTGGGAATCAGAGGAAAAACTCTCCACTGGTTAGAGTCATACTTAGCACAAAGTAAAACGGTTGTGGTTGTTGGAGGTCAGTCACCTCAGTCCCAGGATATCGCTGCAGGAGTTCTTCAGGGTAGTGTCCTCAGCCCAACCATCTTCAGCTGCTTCATCAATGACCTTCCCTCGATCATAATGTCAGAAGTGGAGATGTTCATTTATGATTGCACAATGTTCAGCACAGTTCACTGAAGCAGTCCGTGTCCATATACAGCAAGACTAGGGCAACAATCAGGCTTGGGCCGATAAATGGCAAGTAATATTCACAGCAACAAGTGCCAGGCAATGACCCTCTCCAACAAGAGAGAATCCAACCATCTCCCCTTGACATTCATCAGTGACATTACCATTGCTGAATCCCCCTCTTGTCAATATCCTGCGGGTTACCATTGACCAGAAACTGAACTATATCAGCCATATAAATACAGTGGCTACAAGAACAGGTCAGAGGCTGGGAATTCTGCAGCAAGTAACTCACCTCCCGACTCCCCAAAGCCTGTCCAAGGCACCAGTCAGGAGTGTGATGGAATACTCTCCATTTACCTGGATGAGTGCAACACCAACAATACTTAAGAAGCTCAACACCATCCAGGACAAAGCAGCTCACTTGACTGAACCACGCCTCCCTCCCCCCCCAACCCCGCACCATCCTGCCATCCACAAACATTTACTCACTCCACCACCAACAGTTTGTACCATCTACAAGATGCAAAGCAGCAACTCACCAAGACTCCTTCAATAGCACTTTCCAAAATTGCAACCTCTACCACCTAGAAGGACAAGGGTAGCAGATACATGGAAACACCACCACCTGCAAGTTCCCCTCCAAGCCACACACTGTCCTGACATGGGAGTTTTTCAACGTTCCTTCACTGTTGCTGGATCAAAATCCTGGAACTCCCTTCCTGACAGCATTGTGGGTGTACCTACATCACATGGATTGTAGCAGTTCAATAAGGTGGCTCACCACCACCTTCTCAAAGTCAATTAGGGATGGGGCAATAAATGCTGGCCTAGCCAGCGACACCCACACCCCATGGAAGAATAAACTTTAAAGATTAGATACTGGGAAGGCCGAAGTCATTGTCTTTGGTCCCTGGTACAAACTCTGTTCTCTGTTACTGACTTCATCCATCTCCCTGACAACTGTGTGAGGCTGAACCAGACTGTTCGCAGCCTTGGTGACATATTTTACCGCAGGTGAGCTTCTGGCCACATATTCAGTCATTACTTGGGCCAACTATTTCCACCTTTATAAGGTCACCCGACTCTGCCTTTGCCTCAACTCGTCTGCTGCTCAAACCTTTATCCATGTCTCTTTATCCAATGTACTCATGGCTGGCCTTCCACATTCTACTCGAGGTCATCTAAAACTGCTGCCAATGTCCTTACTCGCACCACATCATATTCACCCATCACCCTTATGCTTGCTGACTTACACTGGCTCTCAGTTAAGCAATGCTTCAACTTTAAAATTAACATCCTTGTTTTCAAATTCCTCCACGGCCTTGCTCTTGCTTATCTCTGTAATCACCTCCAGCCCCACAAAGATTCTTAGGGGGCTTGACAGGGTAGATGCTGAGAGGTTGTTGCCCCCTCTGGGAGAGTCTTGGACCAGAGGGCGTAATCTCAAAGTAAGGGGGCACCCATTTAAAACAGAGATGAGGAGGAATTTCTTCTCTCAGAGGGTAGTTAATCTGTGGATTTCTTACTGAAGAGGGCTGTAGAGGCTGGGTCGTTAAATATATTCAAGGCTGAGATAGACAGATTTTTAATCAATAAGGGAATCAAGGGTTATGGGGAAAAGGCAGGAAAGTGGAGTTGAGGATTACCAGATTAGCCATGATCTCATTGAACAGTGGAGCAGACTCAATGGGCTGAATGGCCTACTTCTGCTTCTACGTCTTATGGTCTAACCCTCTGAAATAACTAGACTTTTTAACCCTAGCCTCATGATTATCCCCAATTTTAGTTACTCCATCATTGGTGATTCAGCTGCCAAGGCCTAAAATGCTTGAATTTCTCCCTAATACTCTTCCCTCCTCTTGGGTGCATTTTAAAACCTACCATCTTGAGCATTTGGCCATTTTCCCACCTCAATGTGGCTGTGTCAATTTTTTTTTCCCCTTATAATGCTCCTGTGAAGCACCTTAGGGCATGTTATTACAATAAAGGTGCTATATAAATACAAGTTGTTGTTGGATTACTCAACAATGGTTGTGCCATTGAAGGACAAGGAAAGATGGCTTGGCTTTCTCTCGCTTGAGGTGGTAATTTCCTTATGTGGCGTGAACATTATACTACTTATCAGTCTCAGCCTGGATGTTACCCAGGTCTTGTTATAGGCTGGCATGGACATTGGAGGAGTTGTAAATGAGCAGAATATTGTGAATTTGTCAGTGATTAGCTTTCATGATCTTATGAAGGAGGAAAAGTCATTGATAAAGCTAAAAATGGCTGGGCTGAAGTATGTCTGCAGTGATGTCCTGGGACTGTGGTGACTGGTGTCTGACAACTGTAAGCATCTTTTGTGTCGGGTGTGAACTACTGGAGGGTTTTCCCTTTAATCTCTGGTTCCTTGGTGCCATTCTAAGTCAAATGCTACCTCTATGTTGAGCGTCGCTGTGCTTGCCTCTTATTGGCATTCAGGTCAATCATGTTTGGATTAAGCTGTGATAAGATCTGCTGCTGAGTGACTGTAGTTGTCTCGGGCAACCCCAGCTATACATCAGAAAGCATGTTACAGGAAAGTAGATATGTTTTATAGCGTTACTGAGAACTCCTTCCATCATTTTATCAATGATTGGGATGAAACACAAGAGGCATGGAACATTATGCCTTCTTAACCAATCAGACTGAAGAAGCCTTACTGAATTACATTTAGTCTAAAACAGGAAGTTAGAATAATTAATTCAATGTAAAATGCAGACTGAAAAAAAGGGAAAGAAAGAAGGATTTGAGAGAGATAAAAGAGATTTTAAAATTTATTTACGGGCTTTAATGTTTTGAACATCCAAAAATAATTTAAATCTGAAGAAATTACACTGCACATTCATAACAGTTAATTTTCAGTGCCAGGAAGATTATTTGGCAGTAATTAAGACTTAACATACTGTTAAAAAATCACTTACAAGCGAATGGTCAAGGCCTAAATGTTTTTTCGTACGTTTAATGGATACCTATCAAATAAATACCTCAACATCATATCATTGCATGGATTTGAATGCCGTGTCTCTAGACAAGCTACCAGGAAGAGCAGGCAACTTGGACAGCAACTTCCTATGCAAGTGCTGACATCAGAATTTGCTGTATAATTTACTCCTTAATCAAGTAAGTGCTATTTTCTAACCACAAAATTTGGGCACAGCCATCAATTACAATGGGGACTACACAAGTAGCAAATCCACTAGTCATCATTATCATGACCACCAGTATATGTTACAAACAATTTTAACCTTCCAATGAGTCTGCAGGCTGAGGCAGACTAATTGTGCTGTCAGCAGGTGAAATCTGATGAACGCCCAAATCAAAGTAAGTGTATAAATTAAGTCAAGGTGGGGACAAACTAACTGTAGACATTATCATAACCTGAGTTATCTAATTAGCTTCCCTTGTTGAAGTCCTTACTGCAGTGGGATTCATTTTTTTTTTCTGTGTGGAGGATCTATGCAAACATCAGCAAATTCCAGGGCTTCTTGTCTTAGTTTCCAAAGACAACATCAATTACCCAAAGGAAAACTGTGCAATTGTTGCAGTAATGTTTTTCATGTGGGCACAGTAACAGATGTAAGATGTTGGGAGCTCAATAGAGAGAGAGAGTAATTAAGGCATTTGATACCTCAGTGAAACCTTTTCAAGGAACTTGTAAGGTCCAGGAAACCTTGTTTGAAAGTCTGTGCACTATTGCATGTTATGGTCAGTCAGGCCATAATCTTTAAGTAATCAGTGTTACATTCAATACGAGTCCTAGAAGGGAATCAATATGACACAATTAGCTAAGAGGAAATGTTTCAATTAGGAATCTGCTTAGCAATACTGAGCAGCTTGCTACATCATCAATTATTTTGAAGTAGTGACTGATTTTATGGGCGCACAGATCTGCCTCAGTGTAACCCAGCGCTAGAACAACTTTTCAACATTCAAACATCTAGCAAGGTATCTGGTCTCTATTACTGCTTTTTTCTCTTTAAAAAACTACTTTTGTTTACACTTGTTTCTTAGCAGCTCAACAGCAGGCACACTGAAATAGGTTTTCAGTAAAATATAGTGAAATGGTTTGGTGAACACTTATAAATGGGTGAAACTGATATATTTTGGCTCCAAGAAAAAAGGCTATTGAGATGACAAGCTTCCTTCAAAATTTTGCACAAGCACTTTTCCCCAAAAGGGTAACTAAAATTTATAATGGCCATATTTTCTGCGAGAAATTTGAAATATAGAGTAAAAATGCAACTGAGCTTAATGATCTACAAGCTCCTTAAACTTCTAAAGAAAAGGAATTAGTTAGAGTGTTTGCAAAGTCTTTTATGTCAATTTGCAAACATATACTGTGCAGAAACATATTACTGTGTAATTTCCTTGTGCCAAACACTGTGGTGATCAATGAAGAATGGTTCTTCTGGTTTTATTTTCCCACCCTGAATTGGAAAGCCGATTTACTAAACATCCATTTGTCGTTTCCCAATGCAAACTGGAGGAACAGCACCTCATCTTCCGATTAGGCACTTTACAGCCTTCCGGATTTAACATTGAGTTCAACAACTTCAGACCATGAACTCTCTCCTCCACCCTCACCGCTCTTTTTTATCCCTTTTTTCCATATTCATTTTTATTTATCAATTTATATTTTTATCCACTTATTTTTATTTACATTTTTATTCATTCATTCATTGTTTTATCGTCACTTTTTATCCTATTTTCAATCCTTTTTCCCCACCACCATCCCCTCCCCAACAAGGGCCATCTGTCACTTGTTCATGTTGTTCTTTTCAAAGTGCTTACCCTTGTCCTGCTATTATCACATTCTCCTTTCTCACCTTAATGCCACTATCAGCACTTCCTTTAGCCCTTATCACTACTATTAACACCCCCTTTGACTTTTTGGTCATGACATCTTTGTCAATCTCTCCTTTGCCCTCACCTATCGCTGGCCTTCTGTCCAGCTTCACCTGCTCCACCCCCCTTAAACAGTATAAATTTCATCACATTTTTACTTCTCTTTAGCTCTGAAGAAGTCATGTGGACTCGAAACGTTAACTCTGTTTTTCTCTCCACAAATGCTGTTAGACCTGATTATTTCCAGCATTTTCTGTTTTGTTTCAGATTTCCAGCATCCACAGTATTTTGCTTTTATCAGAGTTGAAGTGATTGCTTCAGTACATAATGCTTGGCTGATGAAGCGAGCAGATCTGTGACTCAAAGACATAGCAATACATATATGATTAATGTTTCATCAGTAATTATTCCTCACCCGGGAGAGCAAAAAAAGGTGGCATCTTCTCTCCATTCCGGAAGCACAGTTCTCGCCTATGTTATGTCCTATTAACACAGTTTGATGCAGTTAGTGCAAGTGTGCACTGCTCCTTCAACTAAGCATAGCTAAGTGTTAGACTATTTGAATCTCTATGATGATATTACGGGTCATTAGAGCTGACAGGGTATGTTTTCACCTGGAAATCACTGTGCAGGTATATATAATTAGTAGTGTGTTTAGTACTCTTACATAGTTAATTTGACTTGAATGTAGCAAACAAAGCAAAATTATATTACATTTGAACACAACACTCATTAAAGAGGCATTATGGTGGCTACAAACAAATGTTTAGCAAATCTAACATCCTGTTGCGGGTGGAAAAATAAGACAGGAAAAGCATTCTTCACTGATAAGAGAAACAGAGTTAACTTTTTACGTTGATGACTAATGGTCATCAGCCTGAAACGGTAACTCTGTTTCTCTCTCCATAGATACTACCTGGCCTGCTGAGTATTTCCAACATTTTCTATTTTTATTATATGTAGAATTCTTGATGATTCAGGATTCAAATTATGCTGTTGTCATACTCAAGTTATCAGGAATGTCCAGTGAGGCTCAAGTCAGGGACAAGAATTATTATAGGCAGCTCTGAAACGGTTTTAAATCCATTCATTGCCAATATCATCAGTAATGACAAATGTTTGGACAGGCTGGCATTATTTTCTTTGGAATGGAAGAGGCTGAAGGGAAATTTAATCATGGTGTATAAAATTATGAGGGGCCTAGTTAGAATGGATAATAAGACCTATTTCTGCTAGTGGAGAGTTGAAAAACTAGGAGGCGTAGATTTAAAGAAGGTTTGGAGGGGAATTGAGGAAAAATCTTTTCACCCAGATGTTTTTCTTCATTTGTTCATGGGATGTGGGCATTGTTAACAAGGCCAGGGTTTATTCCTCATCCCTAATTGCCCTTGAGGTGGTGGTGGGGAGACACCTTCTTGAACTGCTACAGTACTTGTGGTGTGGGCATATCCATTGTGCTGCTAAGGAGGGACTTTCAGGATTTTGACCTAGCCATGGTGAAGGAACAGTGATATATTTCCAAGTCAGGATGGTGTATGATTTGGAAGGGAACTTGTAGGTGGTGGTGGTGTTCCCATTTGCCTACTGTCCTTCTTCTGTAGCAGTGGTCACAGTTGGGAAAGGCCTGTTGAAGCTGTTGGTGATTGGCCGCACTGCATCTTGTAGATAGTACATACTGCTGCCAGTGCTTGGCTGGCAGATGGAGTGAATGCTTGAGGTGGTGGACGGCATGCTGATCAAGCAGGCTGTTATATCTTGGTTGGTGTCTTGAGTGTTATTGGAACTGCACTCATTCAGGTAATTGGAGAGTATTCCATCACACTCCTGACTTGTACCTTATAAATGGTAGATAGAGTTGGGGAGTCAGGAGGTGAGTTACACGCTGCAGAATACCCAGCCTTTGACCTGCTTTTGTAGCCACAGTATTAATGTGGCTGGTCCAATTAAGTTTCTGGTCAATAGTGGCCCTCGGGTGCTGGCGGTGGGCGATTCGGCAAAGGTAATACCATTAAATGTCAAGGGGAGGTGGCTAGATTCTCTCTTGTTGAAGCTGGTCATTGCCTGGCACTTGTGTGGCATGAATATTACTTGTCACTTATCAGCCCAAGCATGAATTATGTCAAGGTCTTAATGCATGCAGGCTGCTTCATTATCTGAGAAGTTACGAATGGAACTGAACAGTGTGCATCAGTGAAAATACCCACTTCAGACCTTATGATGGAGGGAGGGTATTTAATGAAACAGTTAAAGATGGCTGGGTCTAGGACACTACTCTGAGGAAGTCCTGCTGTTGGGACTGAAATGATTGGCCTCCAACAACCACTATCTTCCTTTGTGCTAGGTATGGCTCCAACCACTGATGTGTTTTCTCCCTGATTTCCATTGGCTTCAATTTTACTAGGGCTTGTTGATCTCAAGTCAAATGTGACATTGATGTCAAGGGCAGTCATTCTCATCTGACTTGTGGGTGTCTGGAATTCACTACCTGAAATGATAGAGGCAGAAACCCTGGGGTTCTTCCTCAGCCAGCACAGATAAGATGAGCTGAATGGTGTCTTCTGTACCTTAGATTTCTCTGATTTCTATGAATAATTCCTCTATTGGTCAAGGACCCAACTTTCAGAGCTCCCTTTCGAGGATACACAGCTGGAATCGTTATTCTAAAAGGCTTCACACGGAATTGTTCCTTAATTACTTTGAGTTTTCTTGTAGATTCTGAATTTTGTCTCGTATTTCCTTGCCTGTATTATGTTTTGTTCAATACCCCAAGGAACGCAATCTTCTCTGCACTTGATAAAATAAATAGTTTCAGAAAAAAATAAAGAAAATTCTCAAGATCATCATTTTGTTTTGGGAGGTGTTGAAGACAGAAAGTTTATTGGATTAGAATTCAAGAATAGAAAACCTGCTCCTCATTGGTATTTATGAGATAGTCAATTCCATCTTGGGGTTAATTTCAGCTGACTTTAGTTCAAAGAACATCTTTTTATAAGAGGAATAGTTTTTCAGGAATGTTCTAAGAGAAGCGAGTCAAAAAGAGGGAAAAATAGCAATGTTATAAAATGAAGCAACAATTCTCACTGGCTGCTTGGAGCAACCATTGCAATGGATGTGGAAATGTCTTTAACCCCCAACAAGTCTTTCAGGAGTACCCAGGCAATGTGGCTCAGAACTCTGTGAAGTAAAGGAAAAGAGGGATAAATTGCACTGGGACAAAAAGGCATTTTGCTAGCTCCTATCCTAACATTTCCGCATTTAAATATTTTAATCAGAACAGCACTTAACTTTATTTGTGTGAAATACATGAACTCAGACAATATTTTGTAGTTCTAAATAATGCTCACTGCGGCTGAAGAGTCCTGTAGTGCACTGTTATAATTCCTACAGTTTTAAAAATATTGACAATTAACTGGTAAAAACTGGTTGCATATTTCACTCACTTGTCTTGATAACTGAAAGATTTCAGTCAGTGTAACAATATCTCACTGTGGGAGGGACTGAGAGACATAGTCTGTGTACAACTATTCCCCCAATGAGAGAGACAGAGTTTCTATGAATTTTTTCATGATGTTGTACTATGTACTTCTAAACACTAAGGTTTAAAGAACACAGCAAAACATCCATTAGATAGATTTGCATTGGAAAACCAAAATGTCTAATCTCCCGTGACACCTGACAGAGAGTTTAATTAACTTTATATATTTAAGACTACAAGAGTGCAAAGGTTCTGCTTATTCAATTTCTACCAATGTTATTTTGGTTCTATTAGATAGACAAGTTCAGTAACTCCTACATTGCATCACCGCTCATTGTACAAACAAGTATCTTCTCTCCAGCTTTAAAACCTTCAGAAAACCCAACTCTCCTATCAAGGCTTTGGTCACCTCTCAACAAAGGTTTAGCATCTGTTCCTTTCTTCCTCTGTAAAACTACCTTGGGATATTTTATCGAGATTAAAGACATGAATTAAATATATTTCATTGTTGTAATATATCACCCTAAGTTGTTTGGCATCTAGTATCCCTGCAGTGTAGGAAGTAAATGCCTGATTCGTGCCAGTTTCAGGAAGTGAATTGTAGAAATCCAAATGTTTCAGAGTCTCCAGCCACTGAACAGTTTAAAAAGCAGGCTGCTTGGAATTTCAGAAAATGAATTTAAAAACATTTGCAGCAAGAGATCTTTGCACCTGCAATTGGATCCCTTTTACATTCTTTGTGGATGAACAGATTGCAAGCAGCTGAATGCTAGATTTACGCTGAAGATCCAGCTTGTTGTAACACACCGTTTCAACATATTTTAACCTTTTCTAAACAAGGTTGCGTGTTGAGTGAGCATTTTCAGCTTCCTAACACTAGGGTGAGTACAAGTGGTTGCAGATCTTCCAGGGATGACAGGATAGAAAGAACTATGAATCATTTCACTTATAACTAACTGGGTGATAGGCAAATTATGCACTGGTGTGCTTCGGCATTCTTTACTTTATCAACCAGAAAAATGTTTTACAAAACATGGTGTTCTGAAGGCAATAGGGATAAATGGTACATTTATCTAAAGGGGCCAGGAATTCATAAGCAATGAAGTGGTGCTTCAGGTGTACAGAGTCCTGATCAGACCCCATCAATTCTGGGCTTCAGAATTGAAGGTGCTTCAGGGTATATATGAGCACAGGTGACATAATCTTGAAGAAAAAAAGATCTGCGTTTATATAGCACCTTTCACGATCACAGGACATCCCAAAGCTCTTTACAGCCAATGAAATACTTCTGAAGTGTAGTCACTGTTGTAATGTAGGAAACACAGCAATACAGCAAGCTCCCACAAACAGCAATACTAAAATGACTTGATATCTGTTTTTGTGGTGCTTATAGAGGGATGAATATTGGCCAGAACATCAGGGATACCTCCCTGCTCTTCTTCAAAATAGTCCAATGGGATCTTTGCAACCAGCTGAAAGGGCAGATTGAGCCTCAGTTTAAAATCTCATCAATAGGCAGCACCTCCAACAATGCAGTACTCCCTGTACTGGAGTGTCAGCATTGATTTTTGTGCCCAAGTCCTTGAGTGGGACTTGAACCCACAACTTTTTGACTCAGAGACAAAAGTGCAACCAACTGAGCCAAACCTGACACTTGGATTTTAGCTCCTTATGTTTAGAAGGCTATGGGGTAATCAAAGCAATCTGTCTAAAATGATTCAGCAGGGTACACAAAGAGAACTGATTTCCTCTGGTGAGGAAATCTAGAAGATGGCATAATCTTAAGATGAAAGATAGGCCATTTAGTAGTTAAATGCAAATGCATTTCTTCACACAAAGGGTAGTGGAAATCTGGAATATGCACCCCAAAAAGATATGGGTGCTGGGTGAATGGAAAGTTTCAAGATTGAGATCAGAAGATTTTTGTTGAGTAAGAGAATCAAGAGATTACTGATGTTACAATTGTGACGATTAAAAGATTATGATGTTTTGGGAATGTATATTCAAATTTAGGTTAATGAAGGGGTTATGCGATCTGTTCTGAAGTCTACCTGACAATAAGCCAGGGTGGGTTTGATTGTTAGAGATCAAAGGGAGGCTTCGATAGATTCCTTTTCGGTTCCAAATTCCACACCCTTCTCCATGCCGTGGAACCTGGGCAATGAGTAAGAAAGGGTCAATCAAAACAGGGTGAAATACGGTGGGACTCCTGAAGTCCTAGGCGTTTCAGTTACATGAAGGCCTGTTAGGAACCCTAGAAACACTGAGTGGGCGGGACTCTAGCAAACAAGTCCTCAACAGCAGAACAGGCAGAGGAGGATGTGCCATCTGGAATATCTCAACGGCTGTTCTGACAGATGAAGGCCGCAGCAGAACAAAACTTCCAATCATCCTGTTTCCTTGCCAGTGGATCGAGGTTTTGTTCTGCCAAGACACGTGTGGAAGCTGGTGTGGGATGTTTCTCTGCACTAAAAGATGTCATGCTTTAACAGTGAGAGTGCGAGTGCAGTGCGACCTTTAACAGAGAGTGAGCGGAGAGTGACCGTTAACAGTGAGAGTGCGCGAGAGGAGTGTGACCTTTAACAGTGAGAGAGTGAGAAGAGTGAGAGACCATTAAAGATCTTGAGGGGGAAAAAAGCGCAGAGAGCAGCTGATTGGTGAACAGGATTGGTGAGTATTTCTAGTCTTTAAAGTAAAACTAAGGTCTTTAAGTTTGTGTTTAGGTCTCTAGTCTTTTTTTCTCTTTTTATTATGGATAGTTTGTTAAGTATAAGATCAATACTGGTGTGTATAAAAATAATTATAATAAAGCAGGGATACTAGAGTAATTATTGATAACTTGAATAAAAAAACAAAAGCGATGGCAGGATGGGTGATGTGTTGGTACTGCTGGACACCAATGTGATCCAGAGCGAACACACCTGTACCAGGTATTTGCAGCTCAAGGAACTTCTGATCCGAGTTAAGGAGCTGGAGTCTGAGCTGCAGACATTGCACCACATCAGGGAGGGGGAGAGTTACCCAAACACTTTGCTCCAGGAGGCGGTCACACCCCTCAGATTAGGTAATCCAAATTTGGTCTGTGATCAGGGACAGGAGGTTGTGACTGCAGGTGAAGCAGGAATGGGGGCCCAGAGCATAGCGTTCGAGGAGCCTCGGCCCCCGCAACTGTCCAACAGTTACGAGGTTCTTGCAAGCTGTGTAGATGAGAGCAGGGACTGCAGAGAGGATGAACGAATTGACCACGGCACTAGGGAGCCATTCAAGTGGGGGGAGGAAATAGGAACGTTGTAGTGGTAGGGGACAGTATAATTAGGGGAATAGATACTGTTTTCTGCAGCTGGGGACATGAGTCCCAAATGCTATGTTGCCTGCCCGGTGCCAGGGTTAAGGACATCTCCTCAGGGCTGGAGAGGAACTTGGAGTGGGAGGGGAGGAATCCAGTTGTCATCATCCACGATGGTACCAATGACATTTATAGGACTAGAAAGGAGGTCCTGCTAAAGCATTTGAACAGTTAGGGCTAAAGTAAAATGCAGAACCTCCAAGCTAATAATCTCGGGATTACTAGCTGAGCCACGGGCAAACTGGCATAGGGTAAATAAAGTAAAGGAATTAAATGCATGGCTCAAAGGCTGGTGTGGGAGGAATGGTTTCAGTTCATGGGGCACTGGCATCAGAATTGGGGAAGAAGGGAGTTGTTCCGGTGGGACAGGCTTCACTTGAACTGTGCCGGAACCAGTGTCCTGGTGAACTGAATAACTAGGGCGGTGGGGAGGGCTTTAAACTAAATAGGAGGTGGCAAGGGAGGAGGGTTCTGGAAAGGGGATATGTAGGCTTACAAAGCAAAAGGATCTGGCAGCCTTGCAGGGCAGCTATTTAGGTAACGATACCCAGAGTATGACAGGAAGGGACAGAATGTACAAACATTAAAAAAAATAGCAGCACATAGGATCAAAAGGAGAAAAAAGTGGTAAAAAGGCAAAATTAATGGTTATTTACTTAAATGCACATAGTATGCAGAATATAAATGAATTAATGGCACAAATAGAGGTTAATGGATATGATCCTATAGCCATTACGGAGACGTGGTTACAAGGAGATCAAAGCTGGGAACTAAATATTCTGGGGTATGAGACTTTTTGAATGGACAGGCAGGAAGGAAAGAGTGGTGGAGTAGCTTTGTTAGTACAAGATGGAATAAGTACAATAGAAAGAAAGGATCTTGGATCGGAAGATTTAGAATCCATATGGGGGGAAGACACCGGTGGGAGTTGTCTATAGGCCCCCTAACAGTAGCTAAACTATAGGGTAGAGAATACATCAAGAGATAATGAGGGTATGTAAAAAAGGCAGTAACTAATCATGGGTGACTTTAATTTTCATGTAGATTGGGAAAATCAAATTGGCAGAGGTAGCCCCGAGCATGAATTCATACAGTATATTCGGGACAGTTTCCTAGAACAATATGTTGTGGATCCAACCAGGGATCAGGCTATTTTGGATCTGGTAATGTGTAATGAGGCAGGTTTAATGAATGATCTCAGAGTAAAAGATATCCTAGGAAACAGTGACCATAATATGGTAGAATTTACCATTCAGTTTGAGAGTGAGAAACTAGGGTCAGGAACAACTGTGCTAAACTTAAATAAGGGTAATTACAAAGGAATAAGGGCAGAGTTGACTAGAATGGACTGGGATAGGATTTTAGCAGAAAAACTATTGATGAACAATGGCAGACGTTTAAGAAAATAGTTCATAACTCATAATAAAGATATATCCCAGTGAGGAAGAAGGAATCAAGGAAGGGAATGAACCAACCATGGTTAACCAAGGAAGTTAAGGATAGTATCAAATTGGAAGAAGACATACAATGTGGCAAAGATTAGTGGTAAGCCAGAGGATTGGGAAAGTTTTAAAAATCAGCAAAAGATGACCAAAAAAAAATAACGAGGGAGAAAATAAACTTTGAGGCTAAACTAGCAAGTAATATAAAAACGGACAGCAAGAGTTTCTTTAAATATATAAAAATGAAGACAGAGACCAAAGTGAACATACAGAAAGAGGCCAGGGAAATAATAATGAGGAACAGAAAATAACTGAGAAGTTGAATAAATACTTTGCTTCAGTCTTCAAGGTAGAGGACACAAATATATTTCCAATACTAAATAATCAAGGGGAAAAGAGAGGGAGAAAATAAATACAAATATAAGTCCCCTGGACCTGATGGGTTGCATCCTAGGAAATTAAAGGAAGTAGCTACAGAGATAGTGGATACACTGGTAGTAATCTTCCAAGTATCCTTAGATTCTGGAAAAATCCCAGAGGATTGGAAATGTTCCAATGTAACACCCTTATTCAATAAGGGAGGGAGACAAAAAACAGGTAACTATAGGCTAGTTAGCTTAGCAATTGTCATTGAGAAAATGTTAGAGTCTATTATAAAAGACGTAATAGCAGAGCATTTAGAATTACATAATCTAATCAATCAGAGCCATTATGGCTTCATGAAGGAGAAATCATGCCTAACAAATTTATTAGAAGTCTTTGAGGAGGTAACAAACAGGATAGATAAAGGGGAACCAGTAGATGTAATATATTTGGACTTCCAGAAGGCACTCTATAAGGTACTGCACATAAGGCTACTTAATAAGATAAGAGTCCATGGTGTTGGGGTAGCATATTAGCTCCAAAATGATAGGTGCAACAGAAGAGATGCCCTTGAGAGATCAAACATTGAAACTCTGAAGGATCTAATCAAAAGAGACCGATACGAACAATGCCTTAGGGAAAAACTTTTCATTTCAATCAAGGACAAAAAAAGAATGTCCACAGTGCTTGGGATGTCCTTATGCCCAATATCATCAATGCATACTGTAAGGAACATATCTTTTTATTTCTGTTGGACTGTGGATTAGAATTACAATGGCTGCAGGTTGAAAGACATGTCCACTGGAACAGGATGAGATGTATATACAATGTCGCAGTCCTGGAACAGAGTGCGCCATGAAAGACAGGATGGTGTCAAAAAGGAGCCCTGGACCAAGGGAGCTGCCTGAAAACAGCATTTTAATTGGCTCCTGACCAGGTTGTGTGTGAAGAGAAGTGCAGCCGAATAACTCCTAGCCTGAAAGGAATAAGACCTAAAACCTCTTTCTCCCATTTGTGGAAGTGTCCAGTAATTCCACAATATTAGCTAGCTGGCTTTTTCTTCTAATTTTTCTATAACCTGCTCTCTCACTGTAAACCCCTGTCAAGAGGGAAAAGGAAAACTCACTGTTACAGACATCGAAAAGCAAGTGCTCAACCAATGAACTAAACACAAAGTGCTGGAAGACCACCTCGTGTCATCAACAAGAATTGAAAGGAATTTGGAAGATATTGATCAAAATCAACCCATCAAATCCTGTACTCTGGAATTGGTGCAATTAAACCTTAAAATCCATGACCTTGTGTGTCTTATGTCTCTTGTATTTATGCGTATAGGGATTTAAGAAGGGGTAGAGTTTGGGCTATAGTTAGAAATTAGCAGTTCATGTTTCTTTCTTTTACCACTGGTTAACGAGTTTGTTCAATAAACAGTTATTTACTTATTAAGTTTACAAACCTGGTGCTCGTATTCTATTAACCCAAATTAAACAGTTAGGTAGAATTGGGCTAATTTGGTGGTTTAGTCAAACTTTACACATTTGTTGTGGCTTGGGGAACAGTGGGGCTTGATATTACAGCGCAGCATCCCCAGTGAGTCATGACAGTACAAAGAGACACTTGAATCTTCTGTCAGGAAACATAAAGGTTGGTTTGATGAAACAATCAGAATATCAACAAACTCATTGATTGTAAGTTTAAGACTTTTTGTGCCTGTGGAATGACTTGAACTCAAAGCAAAAGAAACTGGCTTGCCAACAAGTAGTCTGAGGTACAAAAGTGTACCCATGACAAGAATAACATGTGGTGGCAGACATGGCAAGGGAAATTTAATATCGCATGACATGAATGAAGGGGAGGTGGTAGCATAGTGCTGTTGTCACGAGGCTATCACCAGAGACCTGGGGTAATGTTCTGGGGACCTGGGTTCAAATCCCACTATGGCAGATGGTGAAATTTGAATTCAATAAAAATCTGGATGATGTCTGATGATGACCATGAAACTATTACCGATTGTCATTTTCAAAAAAATCTGGTTCTCTAATGTCCTTTAGAGAAGGAAATCTGCCTGGTCTACATGTGACTCCAGACCCACAGCAATGTGGTTGACTCTGAACTAAGGCAATAAGGGATGGGCAATAAATGGTGGCCTAGCCAGCAACGCCCACATCCCAGCAATGAATAAACCACCAATGAATAAAAAAAAACGTCTGTGGCTTCTTCACTGCCACAAAGACCATTTTGGCCCAAGTACTCAAGGACCAGCTCCTCTGAGGCCTAAGGACAGGGGAGATCTGATCAAGGAAAGGGAAACTGTCAACACCCTTTGGAGAGAGCATATTGAAGACCTTTTCAGTCAAGAATCAATTGTTGATGAGTGTTTTCAACTGCATCCCACAACATCCAGCTAGAGATGAGCTCAGAACTCTGTCAATGCCTATGGAGGTGATGAAAGCCATCACACAAATGAAGAACAACAAAGCAGCAGGAGGTAATGGAATCCCCACTGAAATCCTTAAGGGCAGAGGAGATGAACTAACATTACAACTCCATGCCCTTATCCTACAGATCTGGAATGAAGAGAAAATCTTCAATAATCTCAAGGACACCATGATTGTGACAATCTTCAAGAAAGGGTACAATTCCAACCAGAAATTACAGAGGCATCACCCTGCTTTCCATTGCAGGAAAGGTCATTACAAGAGCCCTTCTGAATCGATTTATTACATTTGCCGAAAACTACTCCCTGATTTTCAATGTGGGTTTAGGTCATTAAGGCTGCCATGATTTTACAACTACAAAAAAATGTTGCAAACAATATCAATTTCTCAACATAGCATTCTTTGACTTGACAAAGTCCTTCCACTCTGTAATTCGTGAGACACTCTGGAAGATTCCAAAATACGGATGTCCTCCAAAATTTTCTACCAATTATTCGCCTGCTTCATGATGATATGTGACCAGTGATCCTTGACAATGGATCCAATACAGACCCTTTTGAGGTTAAGACAGGAATCAAAAAAGGTTGGGTCATCAACTCAATTCTTTTTTCAACCTTTCTTGCTGCCATGCTCCATCTGACTAGGCACAAACTCTCTGCTGCAGTGCAGCTTATTTATCAAATGGACGATAAACTATATAATCTCAAGTTATTCCAATGAAAAACTAAGACCACCTTGACCTCAGTCATTGAGCTCCAATATGTTGATGATGCTGCAGTAAGTGCTGTGTCAGAAAAGGATCTCCAGAGAATTGTTGATGTATTTACTGCTGGTGCAGCCTTAGGAAGTGAGTGTTTGAAGATAATGACATCAAAATTGAAACTAAGCTCATGGTCTACCATGAGGTCATAATCTGATCCTTATTGTATGGGGTTGAAACATGGATAACGTATAGGAGGTACTTCAAAACACTGGAGTCGTGCCATCAACGCTGCCTGTGGAAGATCTTACATATTAAGTGAGAAGACAGAAGCACCAACATCAGTGACCTCTCACAAGCAGGCGCCACAAGCATCGAGGCTATGATCATCCATTATCAATTCCGTTGGGTTGGTCATGTAGTTTGGCTGCCAGTTACCAGGCTCCCAAAGCAGGTCATCTTCTCCCAGCTCAGTCAGGGCAGATGCACCAGAGGGCATAAGTGCTTCAAGAATGTGCTGAAAGCCAACATGAAGAAATGCAACATTGACATCAACTCCTGGGGGACCATTGTCTTGGACTAAACCAGATGCCGCAGAGTCTATGGGAAGGATCCCAACACTTTGAGAACGAGCAATGACAAAATGAAAAGGAAAGGCGAAAGCGACAAAAAGAATACATCATGACCCGGACTGTTAATACACGACCAGATATCCCACATGACAAAAAATGCCACACTTTTACATGAAGTCTGTAGATCCCGAATTGGTCTCATCTGCCATCTTCGAAGTTATGGAAGTCAATCATCCACATTAGTGAGGGATAGCCAATAATAATAATATAATTTTACTGAGAAGATGGTGGAATTTATTTACTCTTGGAGACAATGGCAGCAGTCTCTGATTTACAATGAGTAGACTGAGTCTCCCCAAATCCCAGAAAGGTATTGTAGGTACAGGCATTGGGTTGTGAACAGTTGTGTTGTAAACTGCCCATTTACTTCTAAGATGAAAGAGGGTTGGGGTCAAGAATAGCTAATTAGCATTTCTACCTAGATACAAGGTTAATGTGTTTCATGTTGCCAAGGGGATGAGGGCAGATGAACCATGTTTGAAATCAGCTTACAAGCTTCTCTACAAAAGCAATGAATATCACAGACAAACAGCAGTTCTATATGGTCAGCAGAGAGAAGAGGCCACTTGGCTTTGCAAGCTACTGCAGCCAGATGTGGAGAGAGATGTTCTCTAGTCAAAGAGATGCATCTTGCAGCCATCTGAGGATTTGGGGAGATACATCCTAGCATGGTCAAGGGGGAGAAGAAACAGCAAAACAGGCTTTATTGCTGGTAATGGATTGAAGAAACTCTCTGAAAGCTGAGGAAAGCATCTGGAGACAGTCACTCAAAGTTATGACTCAGCAAGTTAGGGATAGGGGAACCCATTTGAAGCTGGGAGCAACTGTGGGCTACTTGCTACAAGTATTGTAATTATATGGGGATTACAGTGTTTGCTAGGTACAAGGGGAACATTCCGCTCTGTAGTTTAAAGTATAAGTTGCCTACAAAAAGGAAAATAGCGTTCAGTCAAAAGTGCTTTCAGTCATGTGTTATAGTAAAAGTTTTAAAACGCAATATCTTTCTTAGTCATGCTTTCAGCTTGTAACTGGAAGCTCAAATCTCTTTTTTCAAAAGTTATCACTTTCTACAGGGGTCGTAACATTGAATAAAAGCAGGTTTATGGTGCTGAAGTACAGATCAACCACAATCTGACTGAAAGGCAAAGCAGGTTTTGAGTGACTCAATAGCCCATTTCCCTGCCTATGTGGCAAACGTTTAAGCTCAGCGAAAGTGTTAAAGGTGTGGTAATAAGCGCAATGTATAAAGGGCAGTCAACCTACTACTATCCATTTGGTGTCCCGTCCAAAGTTGAATTTTAGCACCAATGTCCTTTTAACACTTAGGACTGCCCACTTCCATACACTTGCGTTGCATATATTTGGAATTATTAAAGAAAGCCAAAATCATTTGAGTAGATTAGTCTGATGTGGCTCGTGACTGCCATGTTCTAGGGGGTCACTGTCCACGATGCATTATACCAAAAGGACATGCCTTTACTACAGCCATGACTTGATTAGGTATATAATAGTCTTTATTCTTACCTTATGAATTTCAAGTATATTAGTAGTTTGCATTGTATTGCAGGTATTGAGGACTTGTGGATGCAGCTACAACAACAGACTTAACTTGCTTTATAATGGGTTTATGGAACTGCAGCAGCAGCCATCAACTCTCCCTCCAATTCTATCTATTTCTTAATAGGGGAGAACCTAGCAACAGTAGGAAATTTATGAGATCACTGTTACATGATGCAAAGTCCTGGTGCTTCAATATGTGCTGCAACCTTGCAAGTAGATAATCTGTTTTAAAAAAAAGTTCTTCCAAAAGGATAGGTATACAACATAGTTGGGCTGGGGTTTGCAGTAAAACTGATGGTGAGGCCAATAGTTCTCACCTTTATTAACAGGTAAATCAGACAGCAATGTCCAATGACTGCATGTGTATACCTAAATTCATAAATCAGGAGCTTAATGTCCAAGATTCTTGGCTCCTCCTGTAGCTGTGCAATAATGGTATCACTGAGATATCACTGAAATTCATATAACCCTGTGATTTTGCTGTACTTACCATATATATATATATACACACACACACATATACAATAAACTTGGGATGAAAGGTTAGGGCATGCCCATTCCAAGGCCCTTTCATCTTATTACCTACTACTGACCATTTGCCTCTCTGGCACTAGAAATTAACTTTACAAGTATAGACTGTCTTTCCTTCAGATCTTAATTGTCATGGACAGAATTTGTATATTTCTTTTTTATTGCTCATGATCAATATGTTTGTATGTAAAATGTATGTGTTTTCCTACCCTCAAAGTGATTATTTCAATTTAAATAATCACAGCAGCAAGGGTTTTGTGAGCTTTAAAAAAAACTTATTTATTATCACATATTTGCCCTGGATGTTTAAAACATGACGTCTCATTTACTCAACTCACACACACTATCATACCCACAAAGATTAGATGCAGGTGAAGGCAAAACAATACAATTAATTAATGTCTCAATCATTTTTGCAGGCTTGTAGTTTCACGGATGAGTTGGTGTTCTAGTTGAAGTGAAGGTCTTGTAAAGTAGAGGGTTCTCAGTAGGCTACAAGGCTTCTTATAGTCACATTTCCAGCAAGTTGGTTCTCAGGTGAACTCAAAGTTAGAACAGGTTAGGGGTAGTCCTTCTCTCGCTTTTCTTACCACGGCTGCTTAGGTGCCTCGCAGTTGGTCTGATGGCTTTCTGATAGAACTCTGACAGAACAGCTTCTTGCTGTTATTTTAAAAACAGGCAACAAAATGGCTCCCTAACCATGTGACCTGTACAAACTCAAAGCCCTTTTTCCAAAAAGGGTTGGTTTGTTGATTACAAATCCTGTGTTATTTGACACCTTAAAATTCACCTAGTTTGTATGATGGACCATTGTGGATGATTGATGGGATCCATTCACATTCATCTAACACCCTTTGAGTTTTGATGTTTCTCTTGTCCATGGCGAAACTGAAAGACGGACCAGCTGGAATGCTACAGTTCTTTTGTTGTTGGTCCATCCTTAAACAAAGGGGTGTGTGAACGTCCATATTTAATTAGGCATTTGCTTGAGACACAAAACTGTCTGGAGCTCAAAATGCCAATGGTCACATGATTTGCAGAGCGTGTTTGTGTACAAGTGTTTAAAGCATTGATTGAAAGTTCATAATATACTGGAACATGATATAATCAATGTATAATCTATTTTATCTCTCTCTCTTAATACAATTTTTCTAACCTCTGTTGTACCTTCTATGCCTGTCTGGGTCTTGGAAATGCAATCTTTACTAAGTGTACTACCTAATTTGCCCTAGTCATGTGACTTTGCCATGGGCGAGCACTGTATGTTGCCATTTCTGATCAGTTCAATAAAGCCTCTCACTGAGAACACACTGAAGAAGTAAAGCTCTCCTTATACATGAAATACGCTGTCAGAAAGTGGTGAAAAAACCCTGCGAATTCTGCAGTGAAAACACTGAGAACCCAGGCAATGTTTAAGCCTGCAAAAAAGCAGCTGCAGAAACAACAAAAGAAAAGCACCAAAAGGTTGAAAATGAAATACTGGCTGCAGAAAAGACACAGCTCAGAAAGGCACACAGAAATGTTCAAAAAGAAACTGCTAAAAAAGGAGTTCATGAAAAGCACTGAGTTGCAAAACAAGGACAAAAGGCAAGAAAACACACATCAAAGGCAGCAAGTAAATTACTGAGTCAGTAAAACGGTTACAGTAGATTTTCCACTCCCATCTCCACTTGAATTGAAAAGTGACGAATGGCAAAACTGGCAGTTTTTCCACTTACAATGGCAAAACTATGAGATTGTAATAGGCGTAGTTAACAAGCCTGAACTGATAAGAGTAGCCACACTTTTAACACTGCTGGGGTGGGGCTGCTACAAAGTGTATACCACCCTCAATCTAACCGATGACTAAAGAAAACAGCAAAGGTCTTGAATGCCTTGAATATGCATTTTAAACCTTGAGTGAATGTTAAATCTGAACACTATGTATTCAACATTAGAGTTCAGGGTGAAAACGAGATAAATGAACAGTACTTGACTGCAGTAATGAAGCTTACAGAATCACGTGAATTCGGACAGCTAAAAGATGAACCTGAAGTTGGACAAGAAAACAATGCAACTGAAGATGCCTGAAGTCAAGTGCATAGTTCATGTATTGATGCAAAAGGTCTTCGCCCAGGTCCTGACGAGGTGAGAACTGCAGCAGCGATTCAGCAACCAACTGATTTGTTGGATTCATGAACTATTCAGCAAAACCTTTGCCTAATTTATCAGCAAAGTGTGAACTATTACACAAGCTCACTGCCAAGGAGGTGCTGTGATATTGGGGAACAGAATGAGAAGCAGCATTCACTAAAATCAAACATTTAGTGACGAAAATGCCAGTGCTGAAGTACTTTGATGTCAGTGAAGAAGTCACATTACAATGTGTTGCCAGTGAGACAGGGTCTGGTGCACCAAGGACAACTGGTCGCATTTGCATCCAGGGCATTAACACAAACTGAATGACACTATGGTCAGATTGAAAAAGGTGCCTGGCTACTGTTTTTGCTTGTGAGCATTTTCATCTGTACTTACAAAGTAACAGTGGAGTCTGACCGCAAGCTCCTTCAAAGCATTTTTCGCAAACTGCTACCATTTGTTCCAGAGCATCTGCAGAGAATGTTACTTAATTTACAAAGTTATCTGAACATGACATACAAGCAAGGGACACAGATGTACATCACAGACATGCTGTCAAGAGCAGCGCTCCCCATGAAGACTGTTGAAGATGCTGCAACAGACAGCAAAATCTTCCAGATTCAACATGAAGCAGCAGCTTTACATGCTCTACAAATCATCAACTCAGCAGAGATGTTGAATCTGACAGGCAAGTGCTTTGCTCAAATCAAGTGAACTACCCAACAAGATGCAACTCTATAATTGCTATAAGTAGTAGTGATGAAAGGATGGCCTGAAAGCATTAGGGACACATCTGTGGTCACAAGAGCTTATTGGACATACTGAGATGAATTGACAGCCCAGGATGGCATCTTGAACAAAGGAAATAGAGCCATCAGCCCTAAGGAGATGAGAGGAGAGATGCTGAAGCACATCCATGCAAGCCATCATGGAATTGAATTGACTCTGAGAAAGGCAAGAGATGTGCTCTACTGGCCAAATATGAGCACAGAAATTAAAGACCACATTGGCCAGTGTGGTGCATGTAACAAGTACTAAACTAAACAAGTTAGAGAGCTGTTGATGATGCATGATACCACAGGCAGACCATGGATGAAGCTGGGAGTAGACCTTTTCACTATAGCAGTAACTGATTATCTTGTCACGGTAGACTACTATTCTGGATATTGGGAGTTAGACCAGCTGACTTCAATGACAAAGAGAGAAATAATAGAACACCTGAAAGCCAACTTCAGTCATTAACGGCATTCCAGACATTGTGATGAGTGACAATGGTCCTCAATTCACAAGTGAAGAATTCAGCCGATTTACAAAGGATTGGGAAATTCAGCACTATACATCGTCTCCACACTACCCCCAGGCAAATGGAAAATTTAAGGGGGCAGCCAAAATTGCCAAAGGACTCATCAAGAAATTGAGCAAATCTAACACAGACGTATACAAGGCAATCCTCCAGTGGAAAAACACACCAACTGAAGTCATGGAAAGTAGTCCTGAGACTAATGATAAACCACACGCAAACTACTCTTCTAATAGTAAAAAAGCCACTGAAACCAGAAGCAGGCAGGTGTGAAAAAATCAAGGTGAAATGACAGAATGCCAATTTTCATTTCGACAAGTCTACCAAACCATTACCAGAACCATTATCAGTGCAAACCTTCAACAGGGTTTGTGGATACTTGCAAGTGTGTTGAGAAATTGTCACCTCGATTGTATGCAGTGGAAGTGAATGACCAAATATACCGGCACAACCACAGGCATATCTGAACAACCAGCAAAGCTGTTCCTTCACAGCAACTGGCCGTTCAGGGAGAAGGGATCTCACCAGCTAAACTGTGTACAGACCTACCATCAATCCCAGAGGTCCACGTGTCCCTAACAATTGCAATAGAACAACAACAGTCACCAAGGCAACAAGTGCCATGGGAATGACACTCTTCGGACAAGGAACATCACCCAGATGAACAGCCAATGACAACACGCACCTAAGAGACCTGCATGACTTAAAGACTATGCATGCAATGCATGTGCAGAGGCTGACTAGTAGAACAAAATATTGTTAATGCATGAGAACAGTGGGTGTATAGTAGGCAACTTCGGTAACTCACAGTTACACAGGATTGTGCATGCAAATGTGTCTTTTGTTCGCTAGGAAAAAAGGGATGTTTGTATCTTTTGATTGGTATGAAAAGGGAGATGTTTGGGTTTTGGAAATGCAATCTTTATTAAGTGTACTATCTAGCTTGCCATAGTTATGAGACTGTGCCATGAGGCAAACACTGTAGGGCTACCATTTCTGATCAGTTCAATAAAGCCTCTCACTGAGAACACACTGAAGAAGTGTAGCTGTCCTTATACATGAAACAGTGCTTAATTTGACAAGAGTCAGCGAGAACAGAGAGGGAATATAAACAGTGGCTAGTGAGACAGGACTTTCCACAGTCAGCGATACCAGAGCAGGGTTATAAACAGCAACAAGAGATTTCCCAGAATCAGCAAGATTAGAGGGGGGGTCTAAACAGTGGCGAGAGCACGGGGCCTCCCAGAGTCAGCAAGACCAGAGCAGGGTTATAAATAATGACGAGAGAGACTGGGACTTCCCAGAATCAGTGACACCTGAGTGGGGATCTAAACTGTGGTGAAAGAGAGCAGGAGCTCTCACAGTCAGCAAGACAAAAGTAAGGCTATAAACAGCAGCGAGAGACAGCAGGGCTTCTCAGGGTCAGTAAGACTAGAGCAAGGATGAAACAGTGAATCAGGAACGAGTCAGAACCTGCATTCAGAAAGAAAAATGTGTGGTATCACAGGGAAGCGGGTAGGTGATTGGCTGGTGAGTATTTCCCATTTATCTTATCTAAACTAGGGAATTTCAATTGGGGTAAGTAGAATATTTATTGAAATAATACAAATATAAGCACAGACAGGACTAGAGACTTTAATTAAAATTTAATCAGTAAAATAATTAAGATGCTATAAAGATGGCAGAGCAGGTAATGTGTTTCAGCTGCAGAAAGTCGGGGGTCATGGACTCCAGTGTCTGCAGTAAGTGTCTGAGGCTTGAGGAACTTCAGCTCAGAGTCATTGAGCTAGATGTCGAGCTGCAGAATGTGACGCATCGCGAGGGGGCAAGTTACCTGGACACTTTATTCCAGAAGGCATTCACCACCCCTTAAAATAAGGTTGTTTGATTTGGTCCATGGTCAGGGACAGGTGTCCCTTCGAGTGAGGCAGATATTGGGATCGAGAAGGTAGAAATGGAGGAGCCTCAGCCTTTGCAATTGTCCAACGGGTTTGAGGTTCTTGAAGCTTGTATGGACAAAAGTGGGGGCTGCAAGGTGGATGAGCAAACTGACCATGGCACCATGGTACAGGAAGCCATTGAAGTGAGGGGAGTTAATGGGAACGTAGTGGTAACAGGGGACATTATAGTTAGGGGGATAGACGCAGTTCTCTGCAGCAACTGAGAGTCCAGGAGGCTGTGTTGCCTGCCTGGTGTCAGGGTTTGGGACAACTTCTGTGGGCTGAAGAGGAATTTGCAATGGGAAGCGGAGGATCCAGTAGCCGTGATCCTCATAGGTACCAATGACATAGGCAGGATTAGGAAAAAATTCTGTTTAGGGAGTATGAGCACCTCGGGGCTAAATTGAAAAGCAAAACTCAAAAGTAATAATCTCTGGATTATTACCTGAGCCAGGAGCAAATTAGCATAGGGTAAGAAAGATTAGAGAGTTGAAAGAGTGGCTTCAAGATTGGTGTGGGAGAAACAGGTTTCAATTCATGGGACACCGGCACCAGTACTGGGGTAAGTGAGAGCTGTTCAGTTGGGACAGTCTTCACCTGAGCCATGCCAGGTCAGTGTTCTGGCAAGTTGTATAACTAGGGTGGTACAGAGGGCTTTAAATTAAATAGTTGGGGTGAGGGAAGATGTGATAAATTAAAGGGAGAGGACAAGGCAAGACAGCAAAGTAGCAATAAGGATAATGATGATCAGAGCATCACAGGAAAGGACAGAACATATAATTAAAGAAGTATACCAGCAGATAAGGCTTGAGTTTGCAAAAATAGTAAAAAAACAGAACTAAAGGTTCGGTATCTGAATGCGCATAGAATTCCTAACAAAACGGATGAATTTTCAGCGCCAGTAGAAATAAATATGAGAGATCTGACATGGCTGCAAGATGGCAAAGGGTGGGAACTAAATAAGCAAGGCTACATGACATTTTGGAGGAACAGGAGGATAGGAAAAGGTGAAGGGGTAGCTCTGTTAGCTAAGGGTGAGATTAAAACAATAGAAAGAGATTACCATAGCTCTAAAGTTCAAGATGTAGAATCGGTTTGGGTGGAGATAAGAAATAGTAAAGAAAGAAGTCACTTGTGGAGTAGCTTATAGGTCCCTTAACAGTAACTAGACTGTAGGATGGGGTATACAGGAATAAATAGTGGGGGCTTGTGAGGAAGTTACAGTGATAATCATGGGTGATTTTAATCTACATATAGATTGGAGGAATCCGACTGGCAAAGATAGCCTGGAAGATGAGTTCATAGAGTGTTTTCAGGACAGTTTCTTAAAGCAGCAAATTCTACAGCCAAGCAGAGAGCAGGCTATTCTAGATCTGGTAATATGCAATGAGACAGAAATAATTAATGACCTCAGAGTAAAGATGTCCCTAGGTAGCAATGATCATAACATGATTGAATTTCACATACAGTTTGAGGGAAAGAAGAGTGGGTCTAAGGCTAGTATTTCAAACTTAAATAAGGGTAATTTTGAGGGCATGAAGGCAGAGCTGGCTAAAGTGAACTGGGAAATTAGGTTAACGGATAGGCCAGTAGAGATACTGCGGCAGACATTTAAGGAGATATTTCATAATGCTCAGCAAAGTTTTTTTGTAAAGGTCAGAGCACCACCTCTCTCTCTGTTCCAAATTCTCTCACTCAACAAATTTACAAGCTTACTGTCATGCTTGCTAACTTGAGTAAGCTTGTAAAACATATATGAGCAAGTGCAAATGTAACACTGCCATTTGTTCAGCATTGACCACAAATTATGACCCATTTTCTTTCTAATTTTTTTCTTTTCCTCTCAACTTTACTGGATTTATAAGCCTATGGACACTGGACATCCTCAAGCATTATCTCCAAGTTACCATTTGAAAGCAGGTGGCAACTGTGATCCAGTTATTAACAGCAGGAATAGCAGCCAAACCTGATACTATGCTTATCTGACCACCAAACACTCATGCATATCTCCCATGGGGATCATGGCACATGAACAGAAGCAGGAGACCTGGCTGATCTTCTCTTCCCCTTTCTGCAACTGCAGCCCCCCAACTTCTGCTCCAAAAGTCATTCTCCATGCATGAAGTCTAGGCAGCAAGAATTGGCATGATGAACATACGTGAAAGGAATCACTGTGAAGCCTAGACCTATCCTCACACAATGTTCATACACAATGTCCTGCTGTCTTACTTATTTCCCAGGATGACACTAACTCAGTGGTGATCAAGAAACAAATGTGGGTCCTTCCAGATCTGTATGGATCAGTACCATATTTATGGTTTATTTATCGAGCTATTGTGGGCCTACAAAATTAGCTCCTGCTTCAAACACATCATTAAGAAACCACATCTTGATGCTGCTCAGCATAGCTGATGAAATGGCAGTCCAACAGCAGCATCCTATCCCAAGCCAACATCCCCAGCATTGAGACCCTAATCACTCAAAACCAGTTCCGCCAGGCAGGACATGTTGTTTGTATGCCTGACAACAGACTCCCGAAACAAATGTTCTGTTCAGAACTTGGTTGCAGCAGGACACTCTCAGGAAGTGAGACGAATGAGCCTCTAGTTGACCTTGGAGGTTTTATTCCTTTTTTTGAAATATGGGCAATCATTCTAATCTTTATTTGTTCTTGTGGTATGGGTGTCACTGGCAAGACCATTTGTTGCTCATCCATAACTGCCCTTGAGAAGTTAACGCCACTTTCTTGAACCGCTGCAGCCCGTGTGGTGTAGGTACTGTTAGGGAGGGGGTTGCAGAATTTTGACCCAGCAACGGTGAAGGAACAGTGAATAAGTACCAACTCGGGATGGTGAGTGACTTGGGTGGGAACTTGCAGGTGGTGCTGGTCCCACACGTCTGCTGCCCTTGTCCTTCTAGGTGGTAGAGATCGCGGGTTTGGAAGGTGTGATGAAGGAGCTTTGGAAAGTTGCTGAGTTGCTGTAGTGCATCTTGTAGATGGAACACACTGCTGCTGTATGTTTAAGGTGGTGGATGGGGTGCCGATCAGGCCAGCTGTTTTGTCCTGGACGGTGTCGAGCTTCTTTAGTGTTGTTGGAACTGCACTAATTCCCAGGTAAGTGGGGAGTATTCCAACACACTCCTGACTTGTGCCTTAGACATGGCGGACAGGCTCTGGGGAGTCAGGGGGTGAGTTACTCACTGCAGGATTCCCAGCCTCTGCCCTACTCTTGGAGCTACGCTATTTATATGGCTTGTTCAAATAGGTTTCTGGTCAATGGTAACCCAGGATGTTAATAGTGAGGGATTCAGCAATGATAATGTCATTGAAAATCAAGGGGAGATGATTAAATGCTCTCCTGTTGGAGATCGGCATTGCCTGCCGCTTACATATGAACATGCGATTTAGGAGCAGGAGTAGGCCACTTGGTGCCTCGAGCCTGTGCCACCAATTAATAAGATCATGGCTGATCTGATTGTAACCTCAACTTCACATTTCCACCTACCCCCTAAAACCTTTTACCCCCTTGCTTATCAAGAATCTATCTACCTCTGCCTTAAAAATATTCAACAACACTGCTTCCAGTGCCTTTTGAGGAAGAGTGTTCCCAAGACTTGCAACCTCTGAAAGAAAAAAATTCTCCTCATCTCTGTCTTAAATGGGCGACCCTGTATTTTTAAACTGCGTTCCCTAGTTCCAGATTCTCCCACAAGAGGAAACATGTTTTCCACATCCACCCTGTCAAGACCCCTCAGGATCTTATATGTGTCAATCAAGTTGCCTCTTACTCTTCTAAATTCCAGCAGATACAAGCCTAGCATACCCAAGCTTTCCTCATAAGACAACTCGTCCATTCCAGGTATTTGTTAGGTAAACCTTCTCTGAACTGCTTCCAACGCATTTACATCATCCCTTTAATAAAGAGACCAATTCTGTATACAGTACTCCAGATGTGGTCTCACCAATGCCTTGTATAACTGAAACATAACGTCTCTACTTTTGTAATCAATTCCCCTTGCAGTAAATGATAATATTCTATTAGCTTTCCTAATTACTTGTTATATCTGTATATTAACTTTTTGTGATACATGCACTAGGACACCCAGATCCCTCTGAATCTCAGAACTCTGCAATCTCTCACCACTTAGACAATATGCTGCTTTTTAAAACTTCCCTCCAAAATGGACAATTTCACATTCTCCCACATTATATTCGATTTGCCAAATTTTTGCCCAGTCATTTAATCTATCAATATTCCTTTGTAGCCCCCTTATCTCCTCTTCACAACCTACTTTCCTACCTATCTTTGTGTCATCAGCAAATTTAGCAACCATATCTTTAGTCTCTTCATCCAAATCATACATATAAATTGTAAAAAGTTGAGGCCAGAGCACTGATCCCTGTGGCACACCACAGAAAATGACCCATTTATGCCTACTCTCTGTTCCCTGTTAACCAGCTAATCTTATATCCATGCCAATATGTTACCCCCTGCACCATGAGCTTTTACTTTCCGTAATAATCTTTGATGTGGCACCTTATCAAATGCCTCTGGAAATCTAAGTACAGTACATTCACCGGTTTCCCTTTATCCTATGTACATTTTACTTCTTTAAAGTACTTGTGTGGCACAAATGTCAATTTCCACTTCTCCACCTAAACTTGAATGTTGTCCTGGTCTTACTGCACGCAGGTATGAACTGCTTCATTATCTGAGGAGTTGGAATGGTACTGAACAATTTTCAATTATCAGTGAACACCTCCACTTCTGACCTTATGTTGGGAGGGAGGGTCATTGATGAAGCAGCTGAAGAGAGTTGGATCTAGGACACAAATCTGAGGAACCCCTGTAGCGATAGCCTGGAGTTGAGATAATTGGCCTCCAACAACTACAACCATATTTCTTTGGGCTAGGTATGACTCTAATCAGTGGAGAATTTCCTCCCTCCACCCCCACCCATTTCCAAAAGACTTCAACTTTGTTAAGGCTTCTTGATGCCACTCTCGGTCAAATGTTGGTTTGAGGTCAAGGGCAGATACTCTCACCTCTCTTCAGTTCTTTTGTTTATGTTTTGACCAAAATTCTAACAAGGTCTGGAGCTGAGGAACCTAACAGAAACCAAACTGTGCATTGGTGAGCAGGGTGTTGCTGAAAATGTGTCACTTGATCAAACTGTCACCACCACCTTCCACCACTCTGTTGATGATTGAGAGTAAACTCCTGGGGCAGTAATTGGCCACATTGGATTTGTCCTGCTTTTTATGCACAGGGCATGCTTGGGCAATTTTCCACCTTGTTGGATAGATGCTTATGCTGTAGCTGCACTGGAACAGCTATTGGTATTTCCCCGATGTCTCCCTCGTAATGACCATCAGTGCCTCACAAATCTCATCCCTCGTCTCTCAGGACTCTGGGATAAATACCATTTATCCCTGGGGATTCAATTATTTTGAGGCCTGGGACTTTCAGTTCTTTAATTGACCTTTAGCTATCTCTGGTTGGGACGGGCACTTTACTCATGCCCGAACCTAGTGAATACCTGCAGGAAGTAATCATTCAGAATACTAATCTGGTGTCGCACGTGGCTCACTGGTAGCACTTTTGCCTCTGAGTCAGAAGATGGTGAATTCAAAGATCCACTCCAGAAGGTCAAAGTTCAATGTGGCACTGAGGTGGTGCTGGAGTTGGCGTCTTTGGACAAGATGTTAACCTTGGCCATTCTCATTTCTCAGGTTGATGTAAAAGATTCCATAACCAATTAAATGTTGTGCTGGCCAATGTTCATCTCTCAATCAACATCACTAGAGCTGATTCTCTGATCATTTAACTCATTGCTATTTGTGTTCCTGCTGTGTTTCCCTACTTTACCACAGAGACTACATGTCAAAAGAGTGCTGCATTTACTGTGAAACAATCTGAGACGTTCCAAGGTCTTTCTGGACAGGAGGGCACTGTAGGGTGAATGGTGGACTAGAGGGCACAGCTGGGGACCATTATTGTTCAGAACATTAGTTAGATTGGGCTGAAAAAGAAAATGACACATAGCATGTAACCACTTGCTAGTACAACAAAGTTCCTGCAGCTTTTATGAGATTGGAAATGGCATGGAATTTATTTTAAAAATGCCAATGAGTTTCAGTGAAGAGAGATGGACTGCAGCCAATCAGAATGAACCAAGACAGTCCCAGTTCTCTCCACCCACCTCATTCTTCAGCTTTTGTTTTAAAGGGCGCTCAACAACCATGTCACACATTTACATTTTAAAACTACAAATTTGCAAAAAAAAAATCAATTTGGATTTGTGACAGGCTCTCCACTGTCCTGCATTGCATAATTAAGATGCAGACTCACTTTCAATGCAATTCAAATGCAGTCACCCATGGCCCAATACTATTTCGAGCACACTTAAAAACTAATGCTGGAGTGAGTGTTCCTTACTGAACAATGACAGAATCCACAGTTCCAAAGTCCACATGATTCATTCTGCAAAAGGTTGTTCTAGTAACTATGGCAGCAGACAGGTGATGTCTGGGTCACAGGGAAAATTTAGGAGTGCAGACAAACTACATAGTATGCTATCAACTTAATAGCCCATGAGCCAGCACCTGCATGAACCAACTAAATAAACACAGGCTGGCCACAGCATAATCTTATTACTGTATACAGGTCAGGATTGAAGAAATGCAGTATCGAACGCATTTCATTTACAACTTAGCATCTGACTGGGTCTCCTAAAATTTGTGTTTCTAAATGGACACAAAGCTTAAGCAAATAAAGTTCTGAAGCAAGAAAAAAGCTTTACTTCCACACAATATAACTGTTATAAGGATATTTTGTATCTCTCACGTATCTTCCTGTTCCGGCTGAGGTAAATTTGGGATTTACTATATTTCTGCAGTAGTGTTGTGGTGGGCAATCTCATTTGTCCAGATGGCAGTTGGTGTAACTGGAAATAGGGCTTTCTGTTTACAGTTTTTTTTATTGATTTTCACCAGAAGATTGCTATTTTTCTCTTTGAGTTGTCATTCAAATCTCTTTTTGTCATTCCACTATCTTCCGATGTGCACCCAGGTTTATTTCATTTAAATTTAAACTGTAAATCCAGCAGGATTTCCAAAAATCTGCAATTTCTCCTCCTGCTTTACATTTGGTTAAGTTAGAGAAATCCTGTGCTTCCAATAGGCAGCTGCATTCAATGAAAACTTGGGCCAGAGAATTTGGGCTACTGTGTTGTACTGTAATGCAACTTGTCGTAGCTTTGATTATAGCTTCTCACTAGCATTGCAAGATCAGTTGTCTACCCTCTAGTATATAACTTCTGTACTACACACATACAGAGAATCCAGTGACAGTCAATATTAATGTCTTTTTCAACTGCGTAAGGTTTATTTACACCAAAACTTTTGATTTTTAGACCAAAAATCCATGTTATTCTTGTAGTTTTGGGACAAAATCAGGGTGGGTGGGTTTTGGATTGTACTGTTTTATGGCAAGTTTCTGCCCTGATTTTATCCATTGGATCTTGAGGCATGTGCAAAGGTGGGAGTTCAAAGGAGGTAGGTACTGCTGGCAGGGTGTTAAATATGCAATAACAAAGGAATGATGGGCCAGGTTGGACTTACTGTCATTCCCACATTGTTTCAATTTGTAAGGCTGAACTTCAAAAAAGTTAATATGCAGGCCGCTAAGAGGCTGATTTTGCTAACCTTCACTTCCTGAAACTCTAGGCTTCTGGCGTTACACCTTTTTTCTATACGTAGAGTTGAAGTTTTTTTTATATAAGAACCAGTCAAGGAGCTCTGTTGGACTTTTCCAATTTTTTTCTAGCAGTCCATTTGAAGGCTCAATTTTTGTTTATACTATTTTCTTCGCTTTACCTAGAATACATTTTCATTTTGAACAGCTATTCTTTAGAAGAAAGGGCAGCACAAGGCAATGCTCACAATAGCTTTCACCTAGTGAAGAATTCCTTTCAGTATGCTAATGGAACAGGGGAAACAGGAAGATTGAATGCAAGGCAACTGCATAAAGATTCATTATGGGAGGCTCCAAACTACACATGGCACACTGCAACCCTCTGAGTTTACAGACTTCAACAGTTGTGCCAGTATTTGAGCAAAGAGGTGCGAATTTTCTGCAACAAACAAGCCCTGGAGGAACTTTGACCACATTTATTATTACACCTTTAACACAAATCTCAATGCACGCAGTTTACCAGTGATTATAACATTTGCCAACACTTTGAACATTTTTTCCCACTGCATGTTTCTAGACTGCCACTGGAAAACCGCTAACAGCCAAGGTGCTGTGTCCTACTGCATCTGCAGGTCCTGGATACAAACCATGCAAAACCACAGTTTATTCTATACAAGTAAATGATCTGAAATCGGCCGTTTCACAGCCCATCAGCAGCACCACATTGATCACAAGATCCTCTGCAGCTTTTCAGGATTTACCCTTTCATAATCACATATGACAGTAACTATTCAGCCACAATTAATATTGCTGAATCTCATAACCCTCCATTTACATGGTCACCGGCATTGCTGTTTGTCTTTTTCTGTGGAAACAGGTACTATCCCCATGTTTCTTTACAAAAGTAAAGGGGTAATAAATAAAGTCATTTTGATAGACAGTAAAAGGATTCATTACTTCATATACTGAAAGCTACTGCCTTTGTGTAGTAGGTGAGCTGTCAGCCGCTCTCCTTCCCATGTCTTAGTTTTTTTTAGCTACTTTATCTGCCTGTGCAAACAAGAACGCAAACACAGCTTGCGTGATCAGGCTCAGTAAATCAACATTACCAAGAGCCACAGTCCGCCTGTGAGTATACAGTACATGTCGACCTAGAAAAGTAGCGAAAGCTGACCAATAGCTTCAAAAAAACCCATGAAAAGCAAAAACAAATAGTCACAGCAGCTTTGTAACTTAAGCTGTATATATGTGGTACTCCTTCATTTGTAACAGGAGAAAAGACAAGTACTTTAAAGACTGAAGGGGGAATACAAATGTTGAAGGTATATTTATTTTTAATGGGGTCCAAATGATGCAGGGAAATGGCTAAGTTACATCTATCTGGATAGAAAGTACTGGGGTTTATTCTTTCATATACTTGAAACAAGAATTTGGGATTGTATTCACTGCTTTGAAATGTTAACTGCCCACTTCGGTGGAACAACTGGAACAACTTCAGTTAGCAGTAGGATTCTAGGAGGAGCAATGTTAAGGGGAGAGTGGTCATGAGTACATTTATTTTCAGCGCACCAGCCAACAAAACAGCAACAGTTAATATTCATGTTTTACAATGACTGGATGCCACTTGCTAAATTACCATTAAATGTTATGAACCCACGAGGCATTTTTCAGAGGAACTGTGATGTCACTCCCCTGTTTGATATATGAATTTTAACATACGCTAGCCTACACATCTATTTAACTACTTTGTGAAAAGATCACACAGCTTTTCTCATAGTAACTTGGCTGAGCATAATATTTCATCATGCTGGAATGTAATACAGTGTATTATTGCAAAGGATTTATGTTTAATCTGGCCTTTTGACCATTTTTTTCTCTTCTTGAAAATATTTTAATATTTTGGGTATTTGGAAAAGTATGGGCTAATAAATGAAAGTCAGCATAAATCAGGCAGCATCGATGGAGAAAGAAACAGAGTTAACAGTTGATGACCTTTGGCCAGAACTAGAAAAAGTTAGAGATGTACCAGGTTTTAAGCAAGTGCAGAGGCAGAGAAAGGAGAGGGGAAGAAAAAACAAAAGGGAAGAGTAAGGCTCAACATGGAGTTCAACAACTTCAGATCATAACCTCAGCCTGCAATTTTTTGTATGGGAGCTATTGGTAATGAATCTCCTTTAACCTTTTACAACTCCTCTGGACCCATCTTTTGTTTTTTACTTATCCCTTTACCATCTCCTTTTGCCTTGCACCATCATCTTTTTTGTTATTTTTTCACCTTCCACCCTATCAAACACCTTCCCTTTTGCTCTTTCCTTCCACACCATCAACCCTTGCCCTGCTTCTGTACTTGCTTAAAACCTGTACAACTGTTTCCAGTTTTCTACTAGGTCATCGATCTGAAATGTCAACTCTGCGTTAGCCCCATTTCCCTATCCATTACCTGACCTGCTGAGTATTTCCAGCATTTTATTTTTGTTGTTTTGTGGTTGACTGACTTGATAAAGTTCTTTGACCAAGTAACGGAGAGGGTTGATGCAGTACAACAGCAGCTCGCCAAGGCTCGCCAAGACCTTCCAAATCTGTGATCTCTATCACCTTGAAGGACAAGGGCAGCAGATGCACGGCAACATCACCAACTTCAAATTCCCCTCCAAGTCACTCATCATTCTGGCTTGGAATTACATTGCTTTCCTTCACCTTTGCTGGGTCAAATTCCTGGAACATCTTCCCTAACAGCACTGAGGGTATATTTACACCACATGTACTCCAGCAGTTCAAGAAGACAGCTCACCATCACTTTCTTAAGGGCAATTAAGGATGGACAATAAATACTGGCCTTGCCAGCGATGCTCATACCTCAAGAATGAATAAAATTTAAAAAGCTGATGTTGTCTATATGGACCTTCAAAAAGTGCATGACCAAGTACCAAATAAAAGACTCGTTAGCAAAATTAATGCCCATAGAATTAAACAACAGTGGCAACATGGTTATAAAATTGGCTAAGGAGCACAAAGCAGGGAGTAGTGGTGAACAGTTGTTTTTCAGATTGCAGTGCTGTATACAGTGGAGTCATTATTAGGACCACTGTTGTTTTTAATATATATTAATGACTTGTTCTTGGCCATACAGGGCATAATTTCAAAGTTTGCAGATGACACAAAACTAGGCTGTGTAGTAAACAATGAGGAGGACCGTAGCAGACTTCAGAAGAGCTTAACCAGACTGGTGAAAAGGACAAATACATGGCAGATAAAATTTAACACAGAGAAAAGTGACGTGGTACCTTTTGGCAGAAAGAATGTGAATAGGCAACATGAACTGAATGGTATAATTTTAATTCAGGGCACCACACTTTAGGAAGGGCATTAAGGCCTTGGAATGGTATCAGGATGGGAGATTTCAGTTGTGTAGAGAGACTGGAGATGCTGCAGTTTTCCTCCCTAGAACAGAGAAGGTTAGGAGGAGAATTGAAAGAAGCGTTCAAAGCCATGAACGGTTTTGATAAAGCAAATAAGCAGAAGGATCAGTAACCAGAAGACAGAGATTTAAAGTGATTGGCAAAAAAAGCCTAGGCAACACGAGGAAGCATTTCTTTTTATACAGGGAGTTGTGCTGGTCTGGAATGCACTCCCTTAATGCATGGCGGAAGCAGGTTTAAAAGTAGCTTTCAAAAAAGAATTGGATAAGTACTTGAAGAGAAAAATATATAGGTCTATGGGTGAAAGAGCAGGGGAATGAGATTATTTGGATAGCTTTACCAAAAAGACATGATGGGCCGAATGGCTTCCTTCTGTGGTGTATGATTCTCTGTTGGGAACGCTCTAAAGGATGGAGCATAAAATCAGTTAATCAATTATGGATTCTCACTCAGATCACAGGATATTTTAAGGAAGTGATTAAAACACAACAACTTGTGCTTATAGCACTTTTAGATCTAAGTTGCTTCACAGGAGCATTATAAAGTAAATTTTGACATAACACACATGGCTAAAATAGATCTACTTGTGCAACAGCAAATGTAAAATAGGCCCACACATACATATATATATATATATATATATACACATAAAGCTTTTCTTCTGACGTAGCATTTGAAGATTTAAGTTTTATAGACAAAATTATTGGGTGACCATTTTTAAAACGACTACATGTTTCAAAAACCAAATGTGTGCCATTTTATTGCACAGGATTGTCATAATTAATGATTTTTAAAAATAAATAAATCAAATGGGACACTGCAGGTTAAATATTACAGAGCCACTGTGTCCCATGAGCCATATTGTACATAAACAGCAAGCTGGGCTGTAAATCAACTTAAATACGTAATCAGGCAAAATTTATGCACCTGACAAGCAGTTCATTAAACACCAACAATATCCACAATGGCTGCAAAGGCACAAGCATATATGTTATCATTTAATGTACCGGCACTAATAAAAGTGGTAATTAGCATGTTAATAACGAACTGGCACTTCAATCAGCTGCAGTAATTTTGGTTGCCCATGACTATTCATCTTCATCAATATAATTTAAACAGTGATAGTTTACTGTGTTGCAGGAGGGAGGTGCATTCTCCTATGTGTGTGCACAAAGACCTTGGAACAAAATGAAATGTGTCACAGGAGCACGTTAAACTGCATAATACATTGTCAAAACTATGAGTGTTTAACAGAACTATAATTAGTTGACATGGCATGATTAGCTCTGGGCATTACACAGGTAACTTTTTGCTTCTATTTTGATGCAGGGTAAGAAAGAAATCCTAAACTGAAGCTATTAATCATCTCTTGATCAAGTATTAGAGTAAATAACTCAGAGAACAAACTAGGCAGTTGGAACTCAGGTGCTCAATTGTTGTGAAAGATCTGTGATAAACAAAGTACTTCCCTAACTCCTCAGCCCCAGCCAGCTAAGCAAAATTCATTGATTGAGTCAGAAGTAACATATTTCCTAAGGAAGCATTTCCACATTGATAGCACAAAGGACATGGAGAAAGCAATGGTCATAAACAACAACATACAGCAAGGGTAATGCCTGCTAACTCTACCAGTTCCCACTGCAGCTTGCAGCTTGTTGCATATATAGAAATGTTATCTTTTGCCTAATTATCTTATGGAATAACATATTTCCTCAGGGAAAAAAAAGTTATAACTATCATCACACTGAAACATTTAAAAATGTAGCCAATGCTACTTCTGTAAGTAAGACACACTTAAAATGAATGGATGCTGTAACTCATTACACAATAAAAATTACAGAGAATGACGAATGTCTGGAAGCGATAGAAAAGCGTACACTTAATCAAACAGCTCAGATAGTTTATATCTAGAATAATAGGTATCTGGGAGTGAGTTATAGATTGGAATCTAAGTGATTTATAATAGTCATGGGAACCCCAACACAAGATTATTATGTGGTGGTGACTGTCCGGGATGATATGGGGTGTGGAAATAAAGGGAGTTCATTCAGAAGTTCATCTGGTTCCAGGTGTCATGGCAGACAACATTGATCAAGAACAATCCAGTTGATTTATAAAAGAAGAAAGACTTGCATTTATATAGCATCTTTGATGACCACCGATGTCCCAAAGTGCTTTACAGCCAATTAAGTACTTCTGAAGTATAATCACTATCGTAATGCAAGAAATATGGCAGCCAATTTGTGCTCAGCAAGTTCCCACAAACAGCAATGCGATAATGACCAGGTAATTTATTTTGGTGATGTTAATTAAAGGATAAATTTTGATCAGGAAACCATGGAAAGCTTGCCTGTTCTTCTTCAAAATAATGCCTTGGGATCTTATATCTCCATCTGACTAAATCCATCTGAGCAAACAGCGCCTCAGTTTAATGAAAGACAGTCTCTCTGGCAGTGTAGCACTCCCTCAGTACTGCAATAGACTGTCAGCCTAGATTGTCATGCTCAGGTCCTGGACTGGAACTTGAACCCACAACCTTCTGACTCAGAGGCAAGAGTGCTATCAACTGAGCCACAGATGGCTTTATACATGATGACAGATACATTAAAGATTAATCACTTATGTAATCACATGCATGTAACTCAATGGACAATTGTTACAAATTCTATTAATACCATCAGTCATTCCCGTAAGCAGAACCTGCAGCCCTTAATATCTGCAGAATACCATAGATTGCAGTGTACAAATCGACCTTTGAAGCGTCAAAAAATCCTTTCAAATATGGGAGCTTCGACTTATCCGCCAAGTATAAAATGTGAACTGCTTGGTGTTGGTGTAGATGGTCACCATTTTGAAATGTGAAAAAAAGGTAATTTAAATTTAATCAACACGTGTTACATAATGAAATAATTCTACAAGGACAGCTTGAACCACAATCATAACATTTTAAAAACTGTCAAATTTATCATCTTTGGCATCCAACACAAAGAGTTTGTTAAATTCATCTTGAATCACTTCGGCTATGGCATCATCGTAAGGATCCCACTCTGGATCA
The DNA here is from genome assembly GCF_017639515.1 of Carcharodon carcharias. NCBI lineage: Eukaryota > Metazoa > Chordata > Chondrichthyes > Lamniformes > Lamnidae > Carcharodon > Carcharodon carcharias. The sequence goes on along the minus strand of NC_054487.1, from coordinate 32,761,004 downwards.
GATGTGGCTCTTTAGGTTTCAGAATCATTCTTCCACAACAAACTTCACTTTCATCCATTGAATTGGATATTCCCCATTTTTTTAACGATTTAACATGGGCTGCTCGGCAAATCGAAATTCACAGGCCTTTTATCCATGTTGTCAGTCTGACATAATGGCCCAGAACTTCCGATCTCTGGATGGTCATACTCCGAAGTACCCCTCAAGATACATACATGCAAATATATGAATCAGAAGCAGGGGTAGGCCACTCGGCCCCTTAAGCCTGCTCCACCATTCAGTAAAATCATGGTTGGTCTGAATGTAACCTGAATTCCACAATTCCGATCTACCCCTGATAACTTTTCACTCCCTTGCTAACTAAGAATCTATTACCTCTGCCTTAAAAATATTCAAAGACTCTGCTTCCACTGCCTTTAGAAGAAGGGAGTTCCATAGACTCACGACCTCCGAGAGAAAAAAAATCTCATCTCGGTCTTAAATGAGCAACCCCTTATTTGTAAACAGTGATTTCTAGTTCTAGATTCTCTCACAACAGGAAACATCTTATCCACGTCTACCCTGTCAAGACACTTCAGGATCTTATATGTTTCAATCAAGTTGCCACTCACTCTTTCAAACTCTAGCGGATAAAATCCTAGTCTGCCCAACCTTTCCTCATAAGGCAACCTGCCCAAGAGTCATACGGACTCAAAACGTTAACTGTGTTCCTCTCCGCAGATGCTGTCAGACCTGCTGAATTTTTCCAGGTATTTTTATTTTTGTTTTGGATTTCCAGCATCCACAGCTTTTTGCTTTTATCTGCCCATTCCAGGTATTAGTTTAGTAAATCTTCTCTGAACTGCTTCCAATGCATTTATATCCTTTCTTAAATAAGGAGACCAATACTGTACACCATACTCCAGATGTGGTCTCATCAGTGCCCTGTATAACTGAAGCATTACCATAAGTTTTGTATTTAATTCCCCTCACAATAAACGATAACATTCTATTTTTCTTTTTCTTGGATTCGAACTCAAGTTCTGTCGAAGGGTCATGAGGACTCGAAACGTCAACTCTTTTCTTCTCCACCGATGCTGCCAGACCTGCTGAGTTTTTCCAGGTAATTCTGTTTTTGTTTTGGATAACATTCTATTAGCTTTCCTAATTACTTGCTGTACCTGACATACTAACATATTGCAATTCATGCACTAGGGCACCCAGATCCCTCTGAATCTCAGGGCTCTGCAATCTCTTACCATGTAGATAATATGCTTCTTTATTATTCTTCCTATCAAAATAGACAATTTCCCATTTTCCCACATCATACTCCATTTGCTAAATCTTTGCCACTCACTTAGTCTATCTATATCCCATTACAGCCTCCTTAGTTCTCTTCACAACTCACTTTCCTACCTATCTTTGTGTCATCAGCAAATTTAGCAACCATACCTTCTCTCCCTTCATCCAAGTCATTTATATAAATTGTAAAAAGTTGAGTCCCCAGCACTGGTTCCTATGGCATACCACTCACTATGACCCATTTATGCATACCCTCTGCCCCCTGTTAGGCAGCCAATCTTCTATCCATGCCAATATGTTAGCCCCTACATCATGAGCTTTTAATTTCCGCAATAGCCTTTGATGTGGCACCTTATCAAATGCCTTCTCAAAATCCAAGTACAGCACCACCACCAGTTTCCTTTTATCAATAAATTGGTTAAACATGATTTCCCTTTCACAAAACCATGTTGACTCTGCCTGAGTACCTTGAACTTATCCAATTGCCCTGCTATAGCTTCTTTAATAGTAGCTTCTAATACTTTCTCTATGACAGATGTTATCTCTGTCTCCCTCCTTTTTGATTAAAGAGTTACATTTGTTATTTTCCAATCTAATGGAATCTTCCCCAAAACTTGGGAATTTTGGAAAATTAAAACCAATGCATCAACTATCTCACTGGTTACTTTTCTTAAGACCCTCGGATGAAATCCATCAGGGCCAGGGACTTGTCAGCCCGCAGCTCCAACAATTTGCTCAGTACCATTTCCCTGGTGATTGTAATTTTCTTGAGTTCCTCCCTTCCATTTCCTGATTTACAGCTATTTCTGGGATATTACTTGCATCCTCTATAATGAAGACCAATGCAAAATACCTGTTAAATTCATCTGCCATCTCCTTATTTTCCATTATTAATTCTCTAGACTCACTTTCAATAGGACCAACGTTCATTTTGTTAGCCCTTTTCTTTTAAAAATATATATAGAAACTCTTACTATCTGTCTTTATATTTCTAGCTAACTTTCTCTTGTACTCTAATTTTTCCCTTCTTAGTAATCTTTTAGTTATTCTTTGAAACTTTTTGTACTCTGTCCAATCTTCTGCCACCCATCTTTGCACAAATCTTATGTTTTTCTTTAAGTTTGATACTATCTTTAGCTTTTCTCGTTAACCACAGATGGTAGGTCCTCCCCTTGGAATTCTTCTTTCTCACTGGAATGTATCTGTTCTGTATATTCTGAAATATCCCCTTAAATGTCTACCGCTGCATCTCTAATAGCCTAATTTGCCAGATCACCTTAGCTTGCTCTGCTTTCATGCCCTCATAAATACCCTGATTTTGCCAACCTTAGACCCACTCTTTTCTCCCTCAAACTGAATGTAAAATTCAATCATATTATGATTGCTGCTATCTAGGGGCATGGTGAGGTTGTTAATTAACCCTATCTTGTTGGTAAAAACCAATTCTAGTATAGCCTGCTCTCTGGTTGATGCCAGAATGTGCTGTTCTAAGAAACTATTCTGAAAACATTCCATGAATTCCTCATCTTGCCCATCTGATTTTTCCAGTCTATGTTTAGATTAAAATCTCCTATGATTATCGCTGTATCTTTCTAATGAGCTCCCATTATTTTCTTCCTTTATGCCCCCTCCTACCATGTGGGTACTGTTAGGGGGCCTGTACACCACTTCCACAACTGACTTCTTGCCTTCATCATTTTTCATCTCTACCTACACAGCTTCTACTTCCTGGTTTCCCTGAATTTAGGTCATCTCTCTTTATTGTGCTAATAACATTATTAATTAACAGAACCACCCCTCCACCTTGTCTTCCTGTCCTTCCTAAATGTCGCATACCCCTCAATATTCAGATCCCAATCTATGTCATAATGCATTCATGTACCTGTAATGGCTATCAGGTCGTACTTATTAATTTCTAATTGCGCTATCAGTTCATCTGTTTTGTTTCGAATGCTACGTGCATTCCGACTACTATCCCAACCTCCCGACCTGTCCCCCGACCCAAGTACCCCCTACCACCTGACTACACCCAACTCCCCTCAGCCCTTTACCCACCCTACTTGCTCACCCACCCACCTCCCACCCTACCCTCCTCACTCACCCACCCACCTGCCACCATACCGTCCTCACCCACTTGCCTGCCCACTTACCTTACAGTGCTTTCCAAAGTGTATTTCTCAAAGTGGCTTTGGGACATTTAAACTCTCTACTTACTAGAATATAGCATCTGGTGCCATAAAAAGGAGGGCTGGTTTGGCTTCCCCCAAAGATCCTGCACTATGAAGGACTCCCAGAACAGGTATGCTGCGCATTTCTGAAGAGTGCTGGTTCAGAAGTCTGGGCCAGGAATGTAGAATTCCCTCTTAGCGTAAAAATGTAGGGGTAAAATGGTAATCCGACGATGATTGCCACTCCTCGGAATATTTGGTCCAATGAGTACTTGTGTTTTTGCCTGTCTGATGATGAAAAACTGGTAATTTTGGCATTGAGGTCTTTTAGTAGTCTCTGAGCAATTTTGGTCTTCTGCTGCAATACTAGATGTTTTTGTTACATAAAGTAACTACACCAACTGGCTGTTGGTCTGAAATATTTGCTGGACTGAGGGCTTGATTTAGATCCCTTAAGTACGCATATACACATTGCATTTCTAGTGACAATGTAGCCATTCTGAGGATTTTTGAGGACCCATTCTGATACATATTTTTCAAGAATTCACCAAGGTTCCTTCGACAGCCCCTTACAAACCCACAACCTCTACCACCTAGAAGGACAAGGGCAGCAGATGCATGGTGACACCACCACTGCAAGTTCCCCTCCAAGTCACTCACCATCCTGACTTGCAAATACATAGCTGCTTCTTCACTGTCACTGGGTCAAAATCCTGGAGCTCCCTCCCTTCTAACACTGTGGGTGCTCCCACAGCACATGGACTGCAGCAGTTCATGAAAGCACACACCCCCACCTTCTCAAGGGCAATTAGAGACGGGCAATAAATGCTGGCCTAGCCAGTGGCGCCCACATCCCATGAAAAAATAATTCAGGACAGTGGCTGGCCCCTGGTCTTGGGCAACTTCTTCAGGGCGGATTCCTTCTTCCATTCTTGCATCAGTTTTGCACTAACACAAACTCCCACACTGCAGCATAGTTATTTGACGAGTTAACAAATGTTACGACTTTTAGCTTGAAGCCAGCTGCGTACGTCATTCTTTTTGCAGGACTACCCATTTCTGTTCGTCAGTTGCCATGCATGGTCTGCTCTGGGTAGTCGTGTTTTAAACTTTGACACATCTTCCTGGCAACACAGCCATGCTTGATCCCATGCACCAACTTATAAGGAGAGTATAACCCATAGATGTATTTCTGAGCTGAAAAACTGAGGCTGACTCCTAATGTGATTGTACACCTAAATGTGCATTTATTAGCTGAAAAATGGATGGTCAACTTATATGTCAAGCATAGGCTTAAACGTGCATTTTGGCGCAGAAAATATGGGGCTGTCTTTTACACTAGGTCAGCTTATACAGCGCAATCTACAGTACCTTCACTACTCGCTATCTAGTTAAACAATAATACAACCTAAATTATTAGAGGGAGACCCTTTGTTTTGTGGATACTATAATTTTTGAATGTGCTTCACAAGGCAATCTGATAAGCATTCTGGTGAGATAATGTCAATTATAAACCAACAAACTGGTTTATTTTATACAGTGAGATCCAATCAATTCCCCACTGCTTCTTTTATTATAAAATGTTTTGAAATGCCAGTTTTGTCTCACAGGCACTAAACTTACTCTTGGAGATGTTCATACCTCAGCCTACAGCCTAAAAGCTTTGTTCTTCAATGGATAGAAAGTTAGATCTCCATGCCTCTCCCTATGTTAACAGAGTCACAATGCTCAAAACTATGTTTTTCAGAGTGAGGAATGGATAGGCAAAGGCTGACCATTGACTTGCCTCAAGCTTTGTGTCAAGGATTGGCTCATCTTCATCAAGCCATTGTTTCCAAGACTGTCACTGACCTCATCTCCTCTGGGGATCTCCCTCCCACAGCTTCCAACCTGATAGTCGCCCAACCTCGGACAGCCCGCTTCTATCTCCTACCCAAAATCCACAAACAGAACTGCCCCTGTAGACTGATCGTCTCAGCTTGCTCCTGCCCCACAGAACTCATTTCTTGTTATCTTGACTCCCTTCTCTCTCCCCTTGTCCAGTCCCTTCCCACCTACATCCGTAATTCCTCTGACACCTTACGTCACATCAACAATTTCCAGTTCCCTGGCCCCAACCGCTTCCTCTTCACCATGGACATCCAATCCCTCTACACCTCCATACCCCACCAGGATGGTCTGAAGGCCCTTAGCTTCTTCCTCGAACAGAGGCCCGAACAATCCCCATCCACCACTACTCTCCTCCGTCTGGCTGAACTTGTTCTCACATTGAACAATTTCTCCTTCAACTCCTCTCACTTCCTCCAAATAAAAGGTGTGGCTATGGGTACCCGCATGGGCCCCAGCTATGCCTGTCTCTTTATGGGGTACGTGGAACATTCCTTGTTCCAGTCCTACTCCGGCCCCCTTCTACAACTCTTTCTCCGGTACATCGATGATTACTTCGGTGCCGCTTCACGCTCTCGTCGGGACTTGGAAAAGTTTATTAATTTTGCTTCCAATCTCCACCCCTCCATCATTTTCATGTGGTCCATCTCTGACACTTCCCTTCCCTTCCTTGACCTCTCTGTCTCAATCTCTGGTGATAGACTGCCCACCAATATCCATTACAAACCCACCAATTCCCACAGCTATCTCGACTACAGCTCCTCACATCCCGCTTCCTGTAAGGACTCCATCCCATTCTCTCAGTTCCTTCGCCTCCGTTGCATCTGTTCCGATGATGCTACCTTCAAAAACAGTTCCTCTGACATGTCCTCCTTCCTTAACCGAGGTTTTCCACCCACGGTCGTTGACAGGGCCCTCAACCGTGTCCGGCCCATATCCCGCGCATCCGCCCTCACGCTTTCTCCTCCCTCCCAGAAACATGAAAGGGTCCCCCTTGTCCTTACTTATCACCCCACCAGCCTCCGCATTCAAAGGATCATCCTCCGCCATTTCCGCCAACTCCAGCATGATGCCACCACCAAACACATCTTCCCTTCACCCCCCCTATCGGCATTCCGTAGGGATCGCTTCCTCCGGGACACCCTGGTCCACTCCTCCATCACCCCCTACTCCTCAACCCCCTCCTATGGCACCACCCCATGCCCACGCAAAAGATGCAACATCTGCCCCTTCACTTCCTCTCTCCTCACCGTCCAAGGGCCCAAACACTCCTTTCAAGTGAAGCAGCATTTCAATTGCATTTCCCCCAACTTAGTCTACTGCATTCGTTGCTCCCAATGTGGTCTCCTCTACATTGGAGAGACCAAACATAAACTGGGCGACCGCTTTGCAAAACACCTGCGGTCTGTCCGCAAGAATGACCCAAACCTCCCTGTCGCTTGCCATTTTAACACTCCACCCTGCTCTCTTGCCCACATGTCTGTCCTTGGCTTGCTGCATTGTTCCAGTGAAGCCCAACGCAAACTGGAGGAACAACACCTCATCTTCCAACAAGGCACTTTACAGCCTTCCGGACTGAATATTGAATTCAACAACTTTAGGTCGTGAGCTCCCTCCCCCATCCCCACCCCCTTTCTGTTTCCCCCTTCCTTTTTTTTTCTCCAATAAATTATAAAGATTTTCCTTTTCCCACCTATTTCCATTATTTTTAAAAATTTTTAAAAATCTTTTATGCTCTCCGCACCCCCACTAGAGCTAAACCTTGAGTGCCCTACCATCCATTCTTAATTAGCACATTCGTTTAGATAATATCACCAACTTTAACTTTAACACCTATGTGTTCTTTTGTACTATTGTTGTTGACATCTTTTGATGATCTGCTTCTATCACTGCTTGTTTGTCCCTACAACCACACCCCCATTCCATTTCTCTCTCTCCGCCCCCCACACACACACCTTAAACCAGCTTATATTTCAACTCTTTCTTGGACTCGAACTCAAGTTCTGTCGAAGGGTCATGAGGACTCGAAACGTCAACTCTTTTCTTCTCCGCCGATGCTGCCAGACCTGCTGAGTTTTTCCAGGTAATTCTGTTTTTGTTTTTGTTTTGGCTCATCTTGTTGCTACACAAAGCAACCACTCTTAATGAGAAAGCACCTTATGTGCTCTGAAAGCTACAGTACTATATTGTCTGTTTAGTTTCCATCCTCACGCCTCTCTGCTAGGCATATTGAATAAAGTCCATTTCAGAATTCGAAGTGTGAGCAGCTCTAACAATTGTTAAATGGCTTACTACTGACTTGAAACTGAGATGGAATGTGAAAACATACAACTTTTTGATAACTGCTTTGTTTGCTTTTTTAACTAAATGCTCCAATGAACATCTTGGATAGCTTGTCTCCCTCTTGGACTCCAAATCTAACTTTATAGCAACCTAACATAAATTAAAACAAAATCCTTGCAAGACTTAATAGATAAAAATCTCAAAGTTACAGTAATGAAGAGGTCAAGACTAGGAAATCAGACAGTCGGTTTACAAATCCAAGATAGGCCACGAGGGGCACATGACATTGAAACAACCATCTCAAACACTGCAATAGGAAGAATTAAACTGGAGCATATTTTTAAAATTTTTCAGAGGAACTTACTACTGTTTACGAACAAACTGGGCAGAATTTTCTGCCTGCCGGGCGGGCGGGCGGAGTGGGAGAGCCACCATTTTACGCAGGCGGGCCAATTAAGGCCTGCCCAGCGTGAATCGCAGCTCCCAAGGACAGCGTGAGTGGGCAGGCGGCGGTGGGACTGCAATGACCACCAGATCCAATGGAGACCCGGTGGCCTGTTTTAAAAAGTCGCTGCAGCCTTTGAAAGGCTGTGAATCATGACCAGTGGAAGGGCTCCCCAAAGTGCTGTTGGTGAGCAGGCCAGGCAGGAGGGTAGGGCAGGGAGGCACTGTGCCCCTCATTTTCTGATTGCCTTGTTGCCCTCCTCGAGGAGGTAACAGCACGACGGGGAATCCTGGTACCCCAAGACGGGAGGGAGGAGGCTCCCTCACATGACCAAACATCATGGCCTGGGAGGAGATGGCGGAGGAGGTGACCTCCCGCGACGTGGTGCAGCGCATCCGGATCCAGTGTCGCAAGCACTTCAACGGCCTGTTGTGCTCAGCAAGGATGACTACTATGTTGGCATTGGTCCCTTAACCCAGGAGGTAGGCTTTCCCCCCTGGTGCCCCAACCCTCCCTAAGTCTGTGCAGTGACTGCATTGAATCATTGACGGCATGTGCCCTTCACTGGGTGGGCCAGCAGATATTGTCAATTCCAAGGTCACCCTGTGGTGAAGAGTTGGATTCTGCCCCCACAGCATGTGGTACACTGTGACCCACATTACTGTTTTGGGGGAACCTGGAGGAACTGCACCTAGGCGCATTGCTGGAACTCCAGGACATGTCAAAGTCAGGGTGATGACATGCTGGGAGGGGAACTTTAAGGTGGCGGGGCACCAATCGATCTGCTGTCCTCTGCGCTCTATGTGCTTGCGCCTCCTTGCTATGGAAGTTTAGACCATGCGGTGCCTAATGTGATGTAGGAAACATTTGGCCAAGGAGGTGATGTGGGCGGGGTGGGGGGGGCGGTAGGAAGGCAGGCCTAGCATCTTTGTGTGATTGTTCAGCAGCAGCGGGGTGAGGAGGCACTGGAGCCCTGCAATGTTCCACTCTGGTTGGGGTGGGCCGTCCGCAAAGAGAATCCAGGTACAAGTAACACTAATCAATGCTATTCTCTCCTTTTCAGAAGAATGCACATAATACCGCCGAGCAGGTGAGGACTGCTGGCGGCCCAGAACAGTTGGCAATTCTCAGCCGCTTCGAGCAGGAGGCCCTAGATTTGGAGAGGCACCATGCGCTCAGGTCCACCAGTGTTGGTGAGGCTGGGATGCCAAGGGCAGGTATGTATGCCCAGCAGTGAGGTCACCATTGTTCTCCCAATGACCATGGCAGTGCTGAATGTTCAGGGATTGAAGTTTGCAACATGGCTTGACCATTGCTTATGGAAGGATGTGCGCATAATGATCCGGGGGACAGGGATGCACATTGACATTGTCTGCACGTTAACTAATCCAATGTCATTGTTCTTCCTTTCAACATTAGCAGAGCAGGGCCGGGATAAGGAGCAGCAGAAGCCCCCTCTAACACTTGAGGGCCCTAAAGTCTCACCAGCGTCACACTATCTCTGCCAGGCAGGTACCAGCACAGATACTAGCAGCTTGGTGGGAATTAGAACATTGGCTAGTGACCCGGGGCACAACGGTGAGGGCACAATCGCTGGAGGAGCTGGCAGGGATAGAGAGTGCCCATGGTGCCAGCAGTCGGAGGACTGCAAGGACCAGGCACATGCTCAGTTGGTGCCTGATGATGTGCCTTTGGAGTTGTCCGCGGTGCAGCAAACGCAGGAAATGCAGCTGGGTGTGCAGCAGCATCTGGAGATACACGAGGCTATATTTGGCTTGGTGTCTGTGGTAGAGGACTCTACGCGGACTATCGCCAAAGCAACAAGCCTCATGGCCGAGCACCATGCCTCCTCGATGGAGAGTGGCGACTCTCGTGGAGAGGCTCCTCCAGGAGACCAGTCAGGGATTCCTGGGGATGCGCTCAAGCCAGCAAGCCCTCACATCAGTATTGAGCTCAGCTGGTCAGTGCCAATGTGGGAGATGGTCCGGGCACCAAGTTTCCCATCTCGGTGCCCATCGATCCACGGTGACCAATGAGGTCCAAAGTGACCTCATGTCGACGCAGCAGCTGCCTGTCATCTCTGAGGGCTCCTCCCAAAGCACTCCGGATGAGGGCAGCAGCTCCTCCGCCCCCTTGCCAGTGACGGTTGCATCCAGTGAGGCTGCGACGACTGGGGAGATGCCAGCTGTGGAACAGACAGCTCCCTCCCGGGCGGGACCAGCACAGGCCCCACGGGCCAGAGGACGACTGCCAAGGTCATCAAGACCAACAGAACAGCAGAGTCAGCAGACTCTCAGATGCCACTCCCAGCAAAGGGTCAGCATCAAGACATAGCACCCGAAAACGTAGACATAAGTCACCTTAGACACACCACAGGTTTATCACTGGCGCCTTTGTGTTGGCCCGCAATGAGGTCTTTATGAGTTGGTGTGATTTTTAACACCTTTGTCATTTTGTTTTCTTAAGTTCCTTTGGTTGTAATATTAAATTCAGACATGTCACCATGGCTGAGGATGCCACTTTTCTTCTGCAGGTGCAAGGTTTCCAAAAATGTTGTGAGTGTTTAGTGGGACATTCAACTTTATTAACAAGGCCCTTAGTTATTATTCCTAACTAGGCAAATTTTGCACTTAGGTATCGAGTATGGAGTCTGCAGCCCAGACTTGTCCTGGAGGTCCATTTGTGGTGTGCTCACTGAGGGTTCTTTGCATTAAAGCCTCCCGGGTGTTCCTGCCTCCCTGGAGTATGCTCAGGTCAGCATCTACCCTCTCAGCATTTCCCTTTATGTGCTCATCCTTGGACTCACTGCTGGACTCATCGTGTGCAGCCGCAGCATCTACGTCTTCATCGCCCACAGCGTCTCCCTTTCCAGCGCAAGATTGTGGAGAGCGCAGCATGCAACCACCATCAGCAGCACACGATCCCCTGAGCGGTCCAGGCATTGGAAGCGCATCTTGAGAAAACCAGTGGCTCTCTCTACCACATCCCTTGTGGAGGCATGGCTCAGCTTCTGTTCTTGGTTGGTGGAGAGGCATCATGAGCCACCTTCTGGAAGGATAGCCCTTGTCACCCAGCAGCCATCCATCCAGCCGGGCTGGAGCACTGAAGAGCGCTGGCACCTGGGAATGTTTGAGGATGTCAGCGTCATGGGAGCTGCCTGGGTACCTTGCACAAACTTGCAGAATTTGCATCCTGTGATCACACACTATCTGTACGTTGATGGAATGGAAGCCCTCCCTGTTGACGAAGGCACCGGGCTCACCTGCTGGGGCCTTGATGGCCACATGTGTGCAGTCTATTGCACCCTGGACACGGGGGAAGCCAGCAATGGCCGCGAAGCCTCTGGCTCACTGTGCCTGGCTTGCCTGGTCCCAATGGAAGTGGTTGAAGGTCAATGCACGCCTGAACAGAGTGTCTGTAAACTGCTTGACACAACTGTGGACAGCTGATTGGGAGACACTGCAAAGATCACCCACCGAGCCCTGGAAAGAGCCAGAGGCATAGAAGTTGAGGGCAGCTGTGACCTTTAGAGCCACTGGCATGGGGTGTCCACCTACACAATTCACGGAGATCTCAGGCCCAATGATCTGACAGATATAGTTGACTTTCTCCCTTGAGAGACAGAGCATCCTTCGGCACTGCACCTCAGACATATTGAGGTAGCTGCTTTGCCACCTGTATACCCTGGCAGCAGAATAGTGGCAGCTTCTGCAGCCCCTTCTGCCTTGGACTACCTCTTGGCCCTGCACCCCTTGTGCCTGCGCCTATCCTCCAAAAGCTGGCTCCCCTGGAGGCTGAATGTGCACTCTTGGCCTCCTCCCCCTTCTAGCCCTCCCTTCCTCCTCAAAGGAGGTGCCTCCAGTGGAGAGTTCAGCTCCCATTCCCAGGCTAAGGGAAGGCATCCTGAAACCTGCAAACCCAAAAGAGATTCCTCATTGCAGAGTGTTGACCTGAAGGTTGAGAGTCCAGACAAGCAGCTGGTATACGTTTTGAAATATTGCCGATCTCGCAAGCAAGTATCAGTAAATTTGAAAAAAACAAAATTTGATAGAGCACACTTGCAACCCCACTGAGCCCTCTTATCCTGCCCATGGATGAGGTTTATACAAATGTGTCCTACCTGCCTGCCCACTGTGCCTGTGCGCTGACCCGGAGATTGCATGGGCGTTGAAAAATCGCTGTCGTTTGGCACCTCAAGGGCCTTAAGTGGCCTGTTAATTAATGGCAGGCACGCATTGGAGATCAACACACACCCGCCCAATGAAATATTCCGATGGCACGCGGTGGCGTCAGGGCGCTTGCCCGACGTCACCGTGCATCATTTTACGTGTGGGTGTGCGGGTCCCGCCTCCATACGCCAACAGGAAAATTCTGGCCACTATAACAATCTGGTCCCTATTGTACACACATACATACAAACATACATATAAAACAGTGAAGCAGCTTTGAAAGGGTTACACAGCGTAAAAAAATGCACCATGACAAAGAGAAATCTATTGAGATTTAAGCAGTTAAGAGAGGAAATGCTTGGCTTGAGACCCTGTTTCATTCACAGTGTCCTTAGAAGACATAAATTTTTGGCTCGCTGCAGAGAACTCTGAGTGCAGCCAAGAAAGACAAGAGAAAAATAAGCCCCATCATGCCAAAAAACAGGCCTGGTTAAACACAATTTAACAGAATATTTTTCTATTTCCTTGCCAATTTTTTCCCTTCCCCTCCTGAAGGCGTTCACTTCTTGCTAGGATACAATTTCATGGATATTGGGTGCCCTCCAGTATCTCACTCGAGTGACTATTATTCACATGTGAGCAGTGGGTCTACAGAAAAGTCAAGTCTAATCCTGTCTTTACTCAATGTCTACACATGCCCACCGCCAGCAAGGATCACTAGATAGAAAATCAAGGGTGGACCATTATTTCCCTTCTTAACAGAGAGGTGTTGAAGTACATGACCACTTCTCCAGCTAAAATCTGATCTTAGCACAGCCTCAGAATTTAACCCTGCACCTTTCTCATCATTATGGCTCATTTCTTCATTGGATAAACTAGCTAGCAATCAACTAATCATGGGAAAGAGGGCTTTACACTGAATGTTCAGTTTTTTTAATCTATAAAGAAAAAATTGATTTTTCATTTTTTTCTGTTATTTTGGTGTTAACTCAGATATTGTTGCAGTGGGGCATCTGTCAGCTGTTAGTTAGATTTGCCCACGCATGTTCAAATTTTAAAAATTTTTGCCTGGCAAATTGCTAAAAGTGCAGGATGACAACTGTGTAATGAGGGAAATGGCATCTGGACATGGGTGGACAGGGCAAGCAACTCCCTAAATTAATCAGATTGACGAATTGTAAAATAAACAGCCCAAAGGTAAAGAAGGTGAATTAAATATCAAATCAGAAAAAGAAATAAAAGAGCTGAATTTTCCTGGCCCCACAACGGCAGCAAGAAAATAGTAGGGAGGTGCTTTGGAACAGCTCCCTGACACATTCCCACTGGCAGGGAACTTTCCTTTGGGCAGCAGGTGGATGCACAACGGAGGCAGACAACCAATTAAGCTGATTACAGATCCAATCAGGTCCAACTTTGAGGCTGGTGGAGCAGCCCACCCATTGTGTGTGGAGGCTGCCATCTCCATTAATGCGGCCATGGGCTCCAAGCCCCAAAAAGGGGGCTACCAGCAGGAAAGGCTGCACCTGTGGCCCAAATTATGCACCCAGAGGGTTGTTAGGTGCCTAACAGCTTCACCCCTCATAATTTTAACTTGCAGTATACAACCCTGAGAGCACCCCCACATTGAGGCACTGTCCCTGTCCATGACCTGCAGCAGAACGCCCGCTTACCATCTTTAATAGGATGGCGAGTGTGGAGGTGGCCAATTAGAGGGCTGCCCCCAGGAAGAATCCACTGTTGGGCACGCTGCTAGTCCAAGTGTGGGCTTGGACCTGCATTTGGTCCTACGTCGGGATCTCAAAGCCCATGGGAAAATCCAGCCTAAAGAGAGGGAAAGAAAGATTAGGTTAAGGGAGAAAGAGACAGAAAGGCAAAGGGAAAAAAAATTAAATTTGACAGTTTTGAAATCTCCAATAATTAATACCTGAAAGAATCAGACACCATGTGTAATAGATCATTTTCAGTACCAGAGGTTCATTAGTAGCAATTAACACTTAACATGTTGTTAAGTTTATTTAGACTTGAAATAACAATTTGTGAGTTTAATTTATATCTACCTCACAAATGCAGTCATTTAATGCATTTGAATGTCAGCACAGGCACATAGCTAATGGCAACAGTTCAACTTGGACAACAACATTTGGATATTTGAGGCCCATCACCTGAACTTATGCTATTTGTGCATAAGTAATGTTGAGCAGCATTAGCTTCACCATACTTTAAAAGCAAAATATGGTCCATTATCCATTTTAATGCAACGTGTCTGGACAACTTTCACACAGGAAACAAATGTCAAAAATGTAACTTGCTGGACCTATTCAAAGAATTATTTATTGTCGTGGCTTTTTTTCCTCCTTCTGCAGCATAAAAAATTGTAACAAGCTGTTATCTCTAGATGTGTGCACATGTTGGCTACAGAGTTCCTGTTTGAGGCATCTGCTTGTACCTTCTCCTGACACCTCATCAAGTTGAATTTTCTGCTGTCACATATATGGGCTATCACAACTGTGAAAATATTTGCCCATATTTCCACACTAATGCAACATACTTTGTCATTCCGGTCGTCATTGGCACAATCCACAGGAACAAAAACAGAGGAATTCAGAAACAAAAACAAGCAGTAATGATTATTTTTAACCCTAGATAACCCTGTTAACATATAATGGAAAAAATATAATGAACATGGGAGTAAGATATGAATATTTACACCAGGACCTGGCTTATAAAGATGCATTAGCTGCCAATTATAATGACTGCATATTTGTAAAAATCTTATTCATGTCTGTTATGATTGCCTGAACAGTATTTTTTTGACACAGGTTATTAGCTCATGGTTTGAGGTCTTCCAACTTTTAGTTTATTTCCTTCTAACATTTCCAATTAATTCGCTAGAAAATCTTACTAACACCATTTTGATATAAAATAGATTCTGAATTAAAAATCAACATTAAAAAGAAAAGAAAATAACACAAGTTCCAAATTTCTAAGTAGCCACAAAGGGAATCAATCTAAGTAAAAAAAACTATGATTCTTGGAGGAACTTAATCCTTGTGGAACAATATTCAGCGAATATTCTCTATTTTAAATTAATTGATAAACAAATTCTGTCATACGTTGAACTGCATCATGAATCTCAAAAATAAGCAACTTTTTTCTCCCTGGCGGACAACAACATTCCTTCTTAAAAGGTCAACAGGAAAATTGGGGATTGAACTACAACATTGGACAATCTGTTTATCCAAAATAAACGTTATGTGCAAGTGATTCAGAGTTTTATACTAGAATAGTAAAGTAGTCAAGTAGTTCTTGTCTCATGCTTCATTCAACTTTGTATGTCCTACTGAAGCACAGGAAGATTTAATACTACCTTAGGAAAAAGCAATGAATACAGACTGAGCTACCTGCATTGGACAATGCATAAATATCCTCATAAACCTACAAGCTAGACCTGCAACAAAAGAGTTGATTAATTCTGTAATGCTTGAAAGATGGATTGGTGATCATGAGAAGTTGTCTCTAATAAGGCACGTGTTAGTTTGAGACGTTTAGATGTCAACCTTGGATCAGCAGCAGCATGCTCACCTGAGTCAGAAGATCATACTTTAAGTCCCACTAACACTTCGGTGTGTTACTGGTGGAATGCTGTACTATTGGAGGTGCCATCCTCCCTTTACCCTATTATTATCCCAGTCTATAATCAGATAATTAAAATTTCCCATTATATAATTCTTGCACTCCTCTGTAATTTCCTTACAAATTTGTTCCTTTACATCTTTCCCACTTGTTGCTGGCCTTTAGACTTCATTAAGCAATGTAACTGTACATTTTTCTTCCTTAGTTCTAACCAAATAGATTTAATTACCGATTATTGAATCTATTATCTACTTTTTGTCACAACAGTTTGTATACATGTAGTCTTGAATGCCACCTGTCTTTTTTGCTCCGCTCTACACTTTGTTCTGTCCAGCAAAAGAGGCATCATGTCTAACTTATATCACTTTTGTCAAAGGGGCTTTACTTAAAAAGTTAACTTATTTTTCCCTTTTAGATACTGTCCAGCTAGCTACTTGCAGCATTTTCTGGTTTACCTCATGGCTAGAATATTAATTTCCAATATATCTCTTTTCTAAGTTTTACTTCTAAAATATGTATAGATTATTCCACAGGTTTTTCTTTCACCATTTTCATTTTCCAGCTGAAGTTACTGTTGGTTCCATTTGTCAGCATTTCTCAGGAATCTCGTTCACATTTTATGTTGCAGTTCCCTTATCCCATTGCCTGGTTGCTTTTTCCATTTCTGCTTGACTTTTTTCCCCTCAGAGATTAATTATCCTTTTTCCTGTGGGGAAGGATCTGGATTCAACAATTTAGAAAGTTTTAAAAGGAAACATGACAGAGGTTTTTTTGGCATACTTGGGAGTTTTAAAAACTACAAATCCCATGGCATATTTCCAAATAAAGTTCTATACTTTCTTCCAACACAATAAACCTAAAAATCACAGGATTTTATTAGTATGTGAGAACTAAACCATCACTAATCATTTCTCTGTGCCTTAAGTTACTGAATATCTTATTTAATAAAAACATGCAAGCTAAAACAAAAAATCAGCAGTGGTGGACATCAGAAATAACAAATTAGCCATCAACTCTGCCTAATATACCAGCATAAGAATGTAAAATAGAAAATAAAGGATGCCCAAGAGTGATCTACAAACTACAGACCGATTAAGGGATCCAGATGTTTTATGTATAGAATAATAAATATTGGAGTATTGCAAACAATATAAAAATATTTAAGTATATCAGATGAACACAACACACAAGTTAACATTAAGGTCAATAATGACCGTGCCAATCCCAAAGGATTGTAATACCTAATGTGGCAACAAACTATGCAGACCAGGAAGCTGCCAGCTTTTGTAGTAATGGTGTTACAAGCTGCCTTGCTACTCCTGGTCTAACTGTTATTTAGTGAGCCCAAGTAGAAAATCCATGGCCTGGAGTTTGCAGCTAGCAGCAATACAAGAGTGCTCACTGCTGACCACAAAATAAGTCTCAAAGTCTTACTGAAAGGGCAAGGATCTCACCTCTATCACTCTGCAGTAGTATTGCAACTGATTGTAATGTTCTTTACTGGGCATCCATAGCATGGAGCAGCTGTGATGCTATTAGACTGTCCAAGCAACCAATCACATGAAAGGATTTTCACAGACACCCAAACAGGAAACTAAATGCACTAAAATAAAATCACTTTTTTTAAACGTAAAGCAAATTAAACATTGGCACATACACATGGGGTAAAGATAGAAGACAAATATTCCAAAAAAACAACTTAAAAAAAAGTTATTGAAAACTTTTAGCCTAAAAAATCTACTAATCAATGATTTAACAGCACTCCATGAACATAAATTATATTTTTCAGGGCGAGTTCTGTTGTTTCATCAAATTTAATATAATTACATTGTTGCTAAAACTCACAGCCTAGCTAATCTCGGACCGCTGAGTGACTACAGCTTCAGGATTTCTAGGCTAATCTGTGCATGCCCGAAATCCTGAAATTGCTGTCACTGTAGATTTTTTAGGCTAAAAGTTTTCAATAACTTTTTTTAAGTTGTTTTTTTCAGAATATTTGTCTTCTATCTTTACCCCATGTGTGTGTGCCAATGTTTAATTTGCTTTATGTTTAAAAAAAGTGATTTTATTTTAGTGCATTTAGTTTCCTGTTTGGGTGTCTGTGAAAATCCTTTCATGTGATTGGTTGCTTGGACAGTCTAATGGCATCACAGCTGCTCCATGCTATGGATGCCCAGTAAAGAACATTACAATCAATTGCAATACTACTGTCGAGGGTAATGATGACAAATGCTGTCAGCTTGCCATCAACTACCCCACCACCTCTGTAAGATCTGGGGCAGTGTGCGTGGACAAGATCAGGCTTAATTATGATATCCCCAAGTTTGAGTGTCCAACTGGCACTCACAGTATTATTGCATACGATTGCATATTACTGCTCGCGACTCAAGTCAATGCTTTTGAAAGCAAAGAAAATTGGTGATTGGGGTGCCAGATTTGGCAGGGCGGGGGGGGGGGGGTAGTGGTGTGAATTTTGCAGTCTCTTTCTGTACTTATAAGTTGATATCTTTCACAACTGTCACATCCAAATGACAGTCAACCCAATATCAATTAATGCTGAATCATAGGCAATTTTATGTTTAGACTACTGGCAACAAGGTTAAGACTAAATGAAAAGCAAAATATTTCAAATGCTAAAAATCTGAAATAAAACATCTGACAAGAAATCATTGACCTGAAATGTTAAATCTGTTTCTCTCTCCATAGATGCTGCCAGACCTGCTAAGTAATTTCAATATTTTCTGTTATTTTTATCTTCAGATTCAACAAAGCTCGTTTAATGTTATGATTAAAGATCATTGACCTGTAACATTAACTCTATTTCTCTGCACAGGTGCTGCCTGCTTTTACATATTATCTTCAATCATTAGTGCTGAACAAATGCAGAGTTCTCCAACCTCTGCAAATAGGGGAAATTAAGTGCTGTCTGTATTTCTTTAACTCCATATTGTGTTTACCTTCATAAAGGATGTCATTACAGGAAATTCTACCTGTAACTTTCCGAGGCTATCTCAGATCAATGATATCAAAGCAAAAATATGGGAACAAGTCAGGAGTGAGAGATACTACTAAGTGTAGGGTTTATTTTATTTATTAAGTGTTTATTGCTTTGTAAGTTGATAGATTTTTTTTAGCAACTAAAATCATTAAACAAACCTAGGTCAGGTATAGTGTTCTTTCCACTCCTCCCCCAGATATGTGCCACGCCCAAGTCAAAGAACAGCACCCTCTGCTGCATCGTAACACATTTTACCTCATTTCCCCACAACAGTCATCCTGTGTTTTTGAAATAAGGATGGCTGAGTGCCAAATTATAGGCAGTTTAATCATGTAGGTCAATGCCCTATAGTAATTGGGTTAAGACTACCTAAGGTAATTTTGCATAGGGCCCTTACAGCCAGAAGACAGGGAGGAAGACAGAAGACTTTTATCCTAATGGTTTGGGTATTTATATCCAGATCCCACAGGTGAAATGCTAGGGTATTATACTGAACCACCCAGCTCCCCTCAGACCTACCTTTACCAACACTTTAAATGTTGCATGTTATGAGTCTTTGGATATCATGATGGATTCTCCTGTTGCTTCAACAGATGAGTGCTCAGCAAGGAGACTAACTGTTCACTGTTTAGGCTGGTGTCATCTCAAATGTGATCTTAAACCAATCCTTGATTTGCAGATCCAGTTGCAAATATTACATGTAT
Organism: Carcharodon carcharias; assembly: GCF_017639515.1. Lineage (NCBI taxonomy): Eukaryota > Metazoa > Chordata > Chondrichthyes > Lamniformes > Lamnidae > Carcharodon > Carcharodon carcharias. Next base: position 32,741,436 of record NC_054487.1, on the reverse strand, counting down.
AATCACTGTTGGAGGGGCAGTTATAGGCACTGGCTTTGCAGCATGCTCATTTGTCCTGTAGGACCTGACTCTGTTCTCAAAAGCTGAGATTGCTTGCTTTCAGAGACTTTTTTGTTTGGATCTGTCTAAGGTTGTTTTTTTCCCATGTGGTGGGATCCAACTTACAGGCTCTGTAAGGTTCTGATGAAGAGTCATACGGACTCGAAACATTAACTCTGTCTTCCTCTCCACAGATGCTGTCAGGCTGAGTTTTTCCAGCAACATTTGTTTTTGTTTCAGATTCCCAACATCCGCAATATTTTGCTTTTATATTACAGGCTCTAAAATTGGCTTTCAGAATATCTTTGTACCTGAGTTTGGGACATCCTATGGTGTGGGTTCCTGTGCTCAGTTGAATATTGCAGAATTGGTAATTCTAATTGTACAATACTGCAATTGGTAAGCAGGAATTTTTCGTGCGAACCACACAGTTGACTAAGCAAAGCTGAGCTCCGATTAGGCATGTTCTTGATACAAGGTATGCAGCATTTTGCAAGAACTTTGCTGTGAGGGATTTTGTCCAAACACTTGATGTTACAGATGGATCTTAAGCAGTGAAGGTGGAATGCGTCTACTTGCTTTATGTGATGCTGGACGGTTGTCCATGCCTCACAGCCATAGAAGAGTGACGTGAGAACACCTCCCACCCCACTACTTCCCAAGCCAAACCCCCCCCCCCATTCCCCCCTGCCCACCACCCCAACCCCCCGCCCAATCGCCCTACTTCCCCCCACCCCCACTCCCCCATCCTACCACCCCCACTCCTCCAACCTCTCTACACACCAACCCCTCTACCCTCAACTCCTCTACCTTCCCCCCCCAACCCCCCTACTTCCCCACCCCCTCTAAGACTCCCTACTCCCCCCACACCCTGTACCCCCTGACCTAATCCCCCCACTACCCCCTTACTCTCTCCGCAAGCCCCTACTACTCCTCCCACCACTGCCCACTGCCTACTCCCCTCCCCACCCCAAACAGCTGGAGATCTTTGCTAAAGGCGGAAACCTAAGTGATGTTTCCAGGCAGCCAGCCCAGCTGCTGAATTGAAATACATGCGGAAACAGTGAGGACCACTGGAGTGAGGTGAGTACTGGGGAATTTCAATGTCGGGGGGGGAGGGTTCAGCATTTGGGAGAGGGTTGGTCGAGAGATCAGGCGGGAGTGGTGGGGGGGGGGGGGGGGGGGGGGTGGGGGGTGCAGAAAGAGAGAGGTCCCAGAATTCGGTGGCATCGGCAGGGCCCAAGGCCCAGCCACTGGAGGGAGGGAGTTTGGAGGCTGGAGGGAGGGAGAGAGTTTAGAGGCTGGGGGGGGGGCGGGGAAGGAATTGGCACTGGAGAGAGGGCAGAGAGCACTCCAGTGGGGGTGAGGGAGGAGCTGGGTTGTTTAGCTGAGGGGAGATATAGCGTGGGGGTAATGGAGGCATGCTTTACACAACTCGAGAGAAAAAAGCTCATTTTTGGCACTGATTTCTTAATTCAACACAATCCCTATCTCTAGCAACCAAGAATGGCTGGTGCAGCAAAGTTCACTTGTGTCCAATTCCTGGGTGATAAGCAAGTCTGCAGGATTGTGTCAATTAAAAAGGACATCAAAAAGTTTGATCCCAAGACCCACCATGACTCAAAGGTGTACAAGGTAAGGTGAGTACAGGCAAACGTCAGCAGCTCAACTGACCACGATTTGGGAAAGGAGACGATGTCTTTTATAAAGGTACAGATCCTTTTGCTCAGAGGTAAATCTCAATGAAAAACTGAAACTTTGAGCTCACAGCAGTTGCAAATTAAGACATGTTGAGGTTTCTTTCTTCATCTGCAGAGTCCTATGAAGGCCTCAAGGAGCATGCATGCAAATCCCAAAGGTTTGGGACACTATAGCAGAGAGTAACACCAGTGCCAACATTGTAGCCCTCGCATCCCTTCAAGCAAAGAAGGCATTGGAAGATGCTACTGTAACCAGGGTACACATGCAGCTCTCTACTCATTGTGTATCATCGTCTTTACTAATATTGTATTCTCACAGACTTGCATGAACAATTATGTGCCTAAAATACTGCACAGGGCTTGTATGCCTTCTCACGTCAAAAATGTCAATAACCTTGTTAACATCTAATTCCTGATTGATTGAACATATGCCAGCCAACGCAAGAAGCAATAAAGCTAGTACATCCAGTGCAGCAACGCACCTGGAGGATTGCACAGAACCTGCCCAGAATTGGGAAAAGCTACTGACTATTCAGGGGCTGGAGGCAGAGGAGGAAGCCCTCGGCCAGCAGAAGCTGAAGGCAGAGAACGTAGCCCTGCAGCAGAATCTGAAGAGTTTTCCGGGATCAATCAAAGCCTCCAGGAAAGGTTGGAGTTTGAGCTATCAAGGCTCAACTGCAGGCTCCAGGACCAATTTTACAACACCTGCACGCAGAGTAATACGCGTTTCGATAACTGCAGCCCTTTGCAACAGCTTAGTGCTGAGGAGTCATTATAAGCTTAAATATTATGTTTGCTTTCTGTTGAAGCCCGAGGAACACAGCAATTACATGTGGGGACACTACAGCCTATGACCATGCCTTTCAGAGCAACAACCCTGCCAGATTGAAGCTACACCCACATTTATTTGCACAGCTGAGTAAGCACGCATGCAGAGATCCTTTACACTCCAATAGATGGGAAGGTGTGATTTGCTAAATGTTCCAGATAAAAACTGTGCTGATTTATACACAAAGCATCCTTATAAGTGATGGATATCTCAGGGGGGGATATACATACTATCTTCATTCATGCAGTTGGTATATGCAGTGTAATTTAGCCTGTATTCACAGACCTTGCACGCTGAACACTGATATGTTCCTTTTTTTCCCCCTACAGGTTCAATTGTAGGGAGGTCTGGAGGTCTGTGAGCAACAGTTATTTTTCCATTTGTTTTTTTTTGTTTAATTGTTTTTCACTATTTGTTTAACTTGAACGGTTTCAATTAATTAATGCTTATGTTTTCCCTCTGTCTTCTCCATCTGCAGCAAATTTAACTCATTATTTAAAGAAGAAGGGGTTGAGCGAGGATGAGGTCTCAAAGGAGCAAAGCAAGTTGATCAGTTATATAACAGAGAAAATAATGGATCTGAACCGTGAGCACGTTTGACCTGAAATCAATCGGCATTTTGATACTGCGCATGTGTTATTTGTGTTTCCTTACTTCTTTTCCAGGAATAAAGTTGTTGACCCTTTACTGAAACCTTCATTCTGAGTTTTTTTGCCTATGATCAATGAAGTATTTTAATTTTGTATGCTTAGCATTTTTCACAATGAAATTTGCACAGTTTTTATGCATACTTTTTTATTGAGTGTTTTATCTGACCTGCAAATCTGCAAAATCACACTTATTAACTTTGAGCATTTCCATCCAAAAAAATACACATTGGAAAGGAAAGTTAATGACATCAATTGATGCTCACCAGCAATAAATGTAATAAACAAATACATATAACAATAAATATAAGTGCAATATAAAGCACAGCAGGTAAACTGGAAAAATAACCAGTTCGGACCAGTAGTAGCTATATCACCGTTATTACTGGCATCACCCTCGGGCTTACTGGTACCATTACCAGTATTAACTGGCAATTTCTACTGGAGCACTAGTTCTGAACTGGTTCCAGTTGGTGCCTGTATCACTGGAACTTCCTTCTGGGAAAACAGAACACAGCCTTCCTTGTTGCCATTGGTGACAGGAAAGGCATCTGATGAGCTCTATTCTGCATGACACTGGCCATAATGTCACCTTGAAATGAGTGGATAACCTTGAACATCTTTTTAGAATAGCCATATTTGTACAGGTCCTTCCATAGTCCTTCACGATTTACAGTAAATCTTCGCCTTAAGTCACTCCGCTTAACGCTGAAGCAAAGCTCTCGTGCAAGAATGGACTGCTCATTCTGTGAAGCTAAGGCCCATTTCTTGACACAATGAGTTGATTTTAATTTTGGAGCCAGGAGTGTGCCTGCTCTGGAACTTCCATTGACTGAGGCAAAGAAGCCATTTTAAAGTCTGTGTGAGAGAAGCATTTGCTACTGTACACAGGTAAAATTGCTTAACTTGTCTCAGGACTTGTTTGGGTGAAAAATACAAGGTGTAGTACCCTACATAATATTTACCCTTCAGGAGGCTGACTCTGCAATCTTCTGATCAATTTTCGAACCCCACAAATAGAGGTCAACGGTTTAGGTCTGGTCACAATTACAGAGAGATGACCATTACAGGTAATTAACGAGAGGGAAGTCCTTTTTGACAAATTTATTAGTTATTTTGATGATATAAATAGTAGAATAGATAAAGAGGAACCAGAATATGTACTATACTTGGATTTCCAAAACACATTCAAAAAGGTGCCAAACAAAAGGTTAATACACAAGATAAGAACTCATGGAGTAGCAGGTAATATTAGCATGGATAAAGGATTGGCTAACAGACAAGAAGCAGAGAGTAGGGATCAATGGGGCATTTTCAAGTTGGCAGGCTGTGACTAGTGGAGTGCTGCAAGGATCAGTGCTACTTACAATCTATATTAATGACATACAGAAAGGCAAAGAGTAATGCATAATAAAAGCAAAAAATGCTGGAAAAACTCAGCAAGTTGGGCAGCATGTGCGGAGAGAAACAGAGTTAACAGGGTTCTGACGAAAGGTCACTCAACCTGAAACATTAAATCCGTCTCTCTCTCTCTCCACAGATGCTGCCTAATCTGCTGAGCTTTTCCAGCACTTGTTTTAATTTCAGATTTCCAGCATCCACAGTATTTTGTTTTTGTAAGAGAATAATGTGTCTTATTCAAAGGATCATCCTCCGCCATTTCCGCCAACTCCAGCATGATGCCACCACCAAACATATCTTCCCTTCACCCCCACTGTCGGCATTCCGTATGGATCGTTCCCTCCGGGACAGCCTGGTCCACTCCTCCATCACCCCCTACTCCTCAACGCCCACCTATGGCACCACTCCATGCCCACGCAAAAGATGTAACACCTGCCCCTTCACTTCCTCTCTCCTCACCGTCCAAGGGCCCAAACACTCCTTTCAAGTGAAGCAACATTTCACTTGCATTTCCCCCAACTTAGTCTACTGCATTCGTTGTTCCCAATGCGGTCTCCTCTACATCGGAGAGACCAAACCTAAACTGGGCGACCGCTTTGCAGAACACCTGCAGTCTGTCCGCAAGAATGACCCAAACCTCCCTGTCGCTTGCCATTTCAACACTCCACCCTGCTCTCTTGCCCACATGTCTGTCCTTGGCTTGCTGCATTGTTCCAGTGATGCCCAACGCAAACTGGAGGAACAACACCTCATCTTCCAACTAGGCACTTTACAGCCTTCTGGACTGAATATTGAATTCAACAACTTTAGGTCTTGACCTTCCTCCTCCATCCCCACCCCCCTTCTGTTTCTTCCCCTTTCCTTTTATTTTTTTCCAATAAATTATATAGATTTTTCTTTTTCCCTCCTATTTCCATTATTTTAAAATATTTTTAAATCTTTTATGCTCCCCCCACCCCCACTAGAGCTATACCTTGCGTGCCCTACCATCCATTCTTAATTAGCACATTCATTTAGATAATATCACCAACTTCGACACCTATGTGTTCTTTTGTTCTGCCGTCTGTGACATCTTTTGATGATCTGCTTCTATCACTGCTTTTGCCTACAACCACACCACCCCCCCTCCACTTCTCCCCCCCCACCCAACACACCCCCCCCACCCGCCCCCCCCCCACCCCCCCCCCCCCCTCTCCCACCACCACCACCACCACCACCACACCCCCACCACCTTAAACCAGCTTATATTTCGACCCTTCCTGGGATTCACCTAGTTCTGTTGAAGGGTCATGAGGACTCGAAACGTCAACTCTTTTCTTCTCCGCCGATGCTGCCAGACCTGCTGAGTTTTTCCAGGTAATTCTGGTTTTGTTTTGGATTTCCAGCATCCGCAGTTTTTTGTTTTTATATAATTATGTATCTTAGTTTGCTGAAGATACAAAGCTAGGTGGGAATGCAAGCCATAAGGAGGACACAAGTGGGCTGCAAAGATATATAGACAGGTTAAGTGAGTGGGCAACAATGTGGCAGATGGAGTGTAATCTGGGTAAGTGTGAGGTTATTCACTTTGGTCGTAAGAACAGCAAAGCAGAATATTTTTTAACGTGTGAAACTTGTAAATTTTGATGTTCAGACAGACTTGGGTGTACTTGTACAAGGGACACTAGAAGTTAGCATGCAGGTACGGCAAGTAATTAGAAAAGCAAACAGCATGTTGTCTTTTACTGCAAGGGGATTGGAGGACAAGAATAAAGATGTCTTGCTACAAATGTACGGGGCTTTGGAGAGTCCACACCTAGAATACTGTGTGCAGTTTTGGTCTCCATATTTAAGGGTGGATATTCTTACATTGGAGACATTACAACAAAGGTTCACTAGATTGGTCCCTGGGATGACAGGGTTGTCCTATGATAACAGGCTGAGTAAATTAGGTCTATATCCTCTGGAGTTTAGAAGAATGGGAGGCAATCTCATTGAAATACTTAGAATTATGAATGGGCTTGGCTAAGAGATTGTTTCTGAGGAATCTAGAACAAGGGGGCACAGTTGCAGAATAAGAGGCTGATCATTTAGGACTGGGATGAGGAGAAATTTCTTCACCCAGAGGGTTGTGGATGCACCATCATATATTTAAGGCTGAGATAGACCAATTTTGGTCTCTCCAGGAATCCAGGGAAATAGGGAGCAGATGGGAAAGTGAAGTTGAAGCCCAAGATCAGCCATGATGATACTGAATGGTGAAGCAGGCCCAACGAACCATACCCCTATTTCTTATGTTATGTTCTTAAACCAGGCAGTAGGAGTCTAATCAGAAGAGGTTATTTAAGATGCTGACCATATGGGACTTTCTGGGGATGAAGAGCATCTAGGCTCCCTTCACCATATTGGTCCTTCCTAATCCTTTGATTTGACATCATAAAGAAACTGATTAGCAAGTTGTATCTAGGCAATATGCCTAAGAGAATGTTTCAAAGCAGTAACATGACAAGCTTTACAAAATGCAACATAAACAATAAGAATTAAGCTCAAGTAATTCACCTATTTGATTTGGCCTTTACTGAATCCAAATCAAAGGTGGAAAGCAACAAAGACACTATTCCCTCAAAATGTACTCCTGCACTATTTCTTACATTATACATAAAAGGAGAAATGCTCCTTTGAGAAACAGCTAACATTACTGTCAGGCACAGAGAATAATTCTGAAAGAAGGTTAAGCTCATAACTCAAATTGCTGTTCAATGATACCATGCAACTTAGAATACAGTGATAAAGCACCAGGTAAAGGGTTACTGTTGCTCCAGATAACCAGGTAAACCTGACAATTCATACCCTGCCAAACCAAATGCATAACAATTAACTTTTGAAGTCAATGTTCTGGACAGAATTTACAATCTGTCCACATATTAGGTACTGCAACTGCCACCTTACCCCTGGTTGCTGAACATCTGATTTTTAAGGTTGACTAAAGATTGAATTTAACAGGTTTCAATCATATTGAGATCAACAGCTCGTTGGCCTCAGCTGTACACAATGAAAAGAGACGACACTTTAAATTTCCATGATCTAGAAAAATTACTGGGCAAAATGTCCTAAAATCTGACCATAAACATGTGCTCATTAACATTTTGTGGTTCATACCTTCATGGTCTAGCAGGGCTGTGAGGGAAAGCAAGGGCAGCCATAATCAACTCAGGGTTCAATTTGAAGCTCCAATAAGCAATCAACTCTGTCTGATATGTACACAGAATAAAGGGTTGCATTGGTAGTGAGCAATTTGACTTGATTTGCATTTTATAGATCAAATCAGCAGAGATAAATCTATTATAAGCAGCTTGAAGTAATTTCAATTTTGCTTCACAGAATATGAACAACCTCTAATATTTTTGATAAGATGAACTGCAATTGACAACTTAAAACACCAAGTTGTACATCATTGTGGTCAGGTGAATAACCCAGGACTCATCAAAATCAACCATTGTGTAGTTGGTCCTATATTAATTACAAGTTTTTTTTTAATGGGTCCTAAATGTTACGCATAGTACAATTATATTTTCTACAGTATCTAGTAAATTAAGATATCATGAGCTAGTAAAAGTCAATCCAAAACAGCATTACAACTAACCAACACTGAACTGAAAAATGTAGACAAATTCTGCTACTTCCTGGGGTCAATGATCTCAAGTAAAACAAAGCCTGATGACGAAATATCAGCTCCTATTGGGTAGTGCTGCTACGGCATTGGGAAACATTCAGGCAAGAGCTTGGAAAAATCCCAAACTCTCAACTGCCACGTGACTAAGAAATTATAAGCCTGCATTCTACATGGATCATTGCATGGTGTTGAAACTTAGACTATAGATCAGAAGCAGGAATGCAGGCTGAACACATTTCATATGCGCTGCTCGAGAAATATCCTTGGGATTCATTGGTAGCATAAAGTCCCCAACACAGAAGTACTGCAGCTTTCTAACACAGGAAATATTACGGCAATGCTCAAGCGATGTTGATTACGATGGTTAGGCCATGTTGTTAGAATGGATGATGGTCAAAAGATGCACTATATGTAGAATTTGATGATGCCTGTAGACACATTGGGCAGCAACAACTAAAGCACAATGATTCATGCAAGCAAGGCATCATTTCATGTCAGATTGACTTCAATAGCTGGGAACAGCCTGCACATGACAGAAGAACTTGGCACTTAAGTATCCACACCGTAGCACAGATATTTGAACATCTTCAGGTTGCCACAGAAAAGAGCCATCATAGGAAGAAGCATGTGGCAGTGGCACCTGCATCAGCAAATGAGGGCCTATGCCCCCACAGCAACCAACAATGCCTTCCTCGAATAGAACTGTACTCCCACTTGAAAACTCACAACGTATAACTCGTAGATGTAAATCATCAGCCAGAAAACAAACCCAAAAAAGGGAAGAGTTAATAAAACTGAGCTAAGCAGCAACTGTCTGTTTTCTATTTATTACAGAATATTGTCTTAGTTTTGCAGTAGGAGGGTTTCACAGGACAACTAATGGTTTCTATTTTCCCCAATGGATTCAGAGCATCACAGCAGATTTCTATCATACTTGTGATTTATTTTTGGAATGATAGCACAACCTCTACTTTAAAGCTGAATGAAGATTGAATGTTAAAACATGTATTTATTAATGTAAAATTACTTTTATCTTTTGCAGGCTTTTCTTAGCGACTTACCATCTGAGCTGTCAGGATACCTGATTTTAGAAGCTAAGTGCCACATGCTAAAGTCACCACCATAGGCTTGCAGATCGAGGGTTTAGCCACTTCCTGCAGTGATGCAATTTGTAATTAAACAATGCCATGAAACTCAGGAACTATGATAATATAGCTTTCCCATAATTCTTAAAGTAAGAAAATGTCATAGCTATCCAGGTGGCCTAAATAAAGAGCACAAAAACAGCTGAGAAACATTACAAGTAATTAATTGGAGAGATCAGCAAGCAATGTAATGTAAGAAAATTATTCCGTGCTGGGCTCAGCTTTCTATCAACAACTAGAGAAGAACAGCTGATCTTTGCTAATATCGTATGCCAAAGGTATTTGGCTGATTTTATTGCATTCATTTCTCATAACTGTTTTCATGTGAATACCTTTATAACATAATTTTTCTGTCATATCCATTAATTCTGTCAATTTTTTTCTTTCTAACTGGTTAAGTGAAAAGAAGTGAAGAAGGATTGACAAGAATGTGAATGCACAAGATTCCTTCCTGATGAATGAACTCCCAACTTTTTCCATCAGCAATGTGCTCAAGGAATAGAAAGAAACAAACAGACAGATGCTATTGTTGAGGGAGATTTAAGTTAGAAAAGCCTTCTTGGGGCCCTGGATGATTGTTTTTTGCCTCCCTCTCCCCACCCAAAGTCATATCCTTGGAGGGAGAAGGATGGAAAATAGAAAGTGAGACACAAGCAAAGAGACAGGTAGAATTATAAACAAATAGAGACTTTCATTTGGACTGATATGTAAGTAGACATGCAGTAACCAGCAGGACCATTCCTCCAGCCCATGGAGGAACCAACCCATTTTGGTTTGGGGTCCCTTTTAAGTAGTGGTTGCTAAACTGCCAGTGCAAATGCAATCCCCAATAAGCAGCTTGCCAATCTACAGGCAGAAAATCGAACAGGGCAGCTGAATGTGAAGGCCCGGCAGTGGAACAGTCCTTTTTAAACAACCTACAGCAACAAGTACAATTAATTTGTAAGTTTTTAAGGCTCAAAACCCACAAGTAACTGCTGTAAAAATGTGCCCCAAGCCTCTAAGTAAAGATCATTGTAATTTATGCTGACAGTGGCCACCTCATGACTTGTATTTTGCCTAAGTTTGGTGGATAGAATTACCAACATGGTGGTCAGAGGCAGAAGTGGCATTTGGAGCTTTAGCTGCATTATCTCATCCCAGTTAGCATGTATTCATGAGGATTCTGCCCATTTCAATTCTATTTAACCAATCTTGTCCCACTACTATCTGTTTTGAAGTGGAAAAAGGGTCTTAGAGACATGGAAATTTTCCAGCACTCATTCTTTCAGGCGTGGACAAAAAGACAATTAAGTGGGTATGTGGAAAGAGAGAAAAAAAAACTTTATTTCAAGGTGATCAATGGTTGCAATCAGCATTTAGCAGAGTCATGTTACAAAAGACCATAGGCTCCAACTTACTACGAACTAAAATAATCAAAAGGCAAATGTTATAGATTTTTGTTAAATGATACTGAAAGCTACAAAAAAGATGCTGCAGGTTGTCACTTAGAGTCACAATTTCAATTAGAACATAAGAAATAGAAGTAGACCATACAGCCCCTCGAGCCTGCTCCACCATTCAACATGTTTATGCTGGATCTTCGGCCTCAACTCCACTTTCCCACCCACTGCTCATATTCCTTGGTTCTTTGATGGGCCAAAAATTTGTTCAATTGACAAAACTAAATGAGAAAATACATAGACAATGCACAATGGGGAGTGCAGCGAGCAGGCAACAAGTTATCCACTCTGCAACATACTCCAGCCTATGCCTTAACCTCTCCAGTACAGTCCAGCCAATGTCTTTCACTCTGTAACATAATCCAGCATGCTCATTATCCTCTCTGTAACAAGGTCCTGCCTATTCATTTTACTCTCTAATAGACTCCAGTCTATATATAATTTTACATGTATTGGACAGAGTGCAGAATGTACAGGAACATATTTATTTCCTAGGTTATATCTGCATACTTATTATTACAGTTAAATTCAAACGTCTCTTCATATTATTCAGTGGATAATTACACCGCCCTATGTGGCACTCAGCCACCAGATTAGGATTGATCTATGATGTGTAATGGGTTTTCTGATTTCAGCCAGGTTGGCGTGACCACTTTTATTCACACCAATGTCAGTGGGCTTGGGAATGGAGAGAAAATAATCAGCCAAGGTTCCCAGTCCTGGCCATTAACCAGTCATCTCTGCTACAGTGTATATGTGTTTGTCAGCCATATCAAGCTTAACTGTGATGTCATGGTTGACTAGGCTTACATAAAATTAACTGTTAGGCAAGATACTGGCGAGGGGATCAGACATGTTCCACCATACTCCAATGTGCCTCAAGATGAATTACTGTCTTCAGAACAGGGGGAGAAAAGAGCATTAATTCATCAGAGTTGCTCCATATTGTGACACTGTGTATTAGAGGATTTGGTGTGGGAGGAGACATGTAAAAGAACATATCTTTCCAAAAGCAAAATAATCAAGAGCTGGGCACATGACATCGTTGTTGAGTTGGCAATCAACCCTTCAGTTCTTGAAAAAATAGTCACAAGTAGACGAAAAAATTCCAGATAATCACCTTCACTTGAATCTGCCTCAGACAGAGGCCATATGATGCCAAGTGTCTCAAAAATAATCAATTCCTGCATGCATGTTGTTTTTGTACAGACATTTTCAAACATTAGTTACATCTGAAATAATACATGCATTATGACCTGGAATATTTATCTCTTGTGCAAAGAAGCTCTACTACTCGGTTTAAAAACTAACATTAATTACATTAATAGTCATTGCAGTGCCAAAACTGTGCATCTAGCTGTTTGTAGCTTCCTCTAAAACTGTGACTGGGAACAAAAGGTAAACATCCCAAGGATAGGTCTGGGAGATGGCTGAGGAGATCATACCCTCCATGAGCACAATTTATTAATTAGCAGTGACTACATCCCCTCCGCAGTAATGAGATTTATCACAAAATCTTCCAACTAATCATTGAACACATATGCAAAACAAGAGCAAATAACAATACTCAAATGATCTTACCTGTACACAACAATGGGTTTTGGATATAGATTCAATGGAATACTTCTGACAATAGGAGCGGCCTCCTCATTTGAGAACAATGTTCCACCTGCAGACAAAGCAGAAGGCACATTAAAATTTGTGAAGAATTAGAATGTTTACAAATAATATGCAAAAACAGGTGATAAATAAAAAGCAATTTAACAATTTCTAATTAAACTTGTAATTACCCCTCCCAGTTTCAGCATCTGCACTTTCTTCCACACATTTACTTGCCTTCTTATCTTCCTTTTGAACTGCTCTGCTCGCAGACTCTCTTCTTCAACCATGATAAGCTGCATGTACATCAGCCTAATTATCTAAGGCACCCTCACGTTAATGTTTTTCCTACACAAGTCAATGAACAAAGTGATTTTTCATGTGCTGAGACATTGCTGGTAAGAAGATAGAAAAGATTTTTGCACCATGATTATCTGAAAGGAGATGTAAATACTGTAGAATGGAACAATACGATCCAACTCCTCTAAAGAGGAGTTATTCTGCTATCTTGAAGCTAAATAGAAAGGGAGATGTTGAGTTAAAGGGATAGATTCCTTTGATGGCCTTTCACCCCAGTACAGATACAGCACCAACACTGCATCCATCTTTTGAAATGTAATAGATGCAGAGCCATATTAAGTACCATTCGTTGTGACCAGTTTCTTCTGAAATGTTAATCTATCTTTTTTTCTTTCGGGTGTTAACCCAACTGCTGCGTTTTCCAGCCTCCACTGTTGTTTTCAGATTTCCAGCATTAATTTTATTTTTATTGTATGTGTTAAAAAGCTACTTTGTAAATTAGTGATTCCTTTGTGGCTATCCAAAATGCATTGAATGTGATTCAATAAAACTTTGCAACTGCGGTTTATTCACTGCTAGCAGGGAATATTCACAGTGGTTTTTTAAATGTTAAACTCTCTAGACAACTCCCAGTTATTTTGGTAGATTGAGGCATGTAAAAATAAAAAGTTGTTTGAACATTTTACAAATGCATCTATTTTCTCAATACAACAGAAATACAAACATTTTACAGATGGTTCAAAATGAACTCTTACAAATATGCTGGTCAAAATGTATCAAATCCCTGGCTATATATCATTCGCTGTCAGTCAGCTCTACAGAGTACATAAGAGCATTTTAACTGGTGATCCAGAGCCACACCCACCTCCAAGTACTGTACAGTACCTGCCAATGCTGCCACTTCCTCCTGGAAACCTGTAGGACGGTGAATTTTTATCCCAATCCAGCATGTTTATAATTTCAACAATTTATTTTCTAGCCATTTCAGAAATTTCCAAACGTTCTTAAAGGTCATGACGATGATTTACAACATTAAAAAAAAATTAATTTGAAGTGCACCATACGTACAATTATTAACCTCTTTTGGTGATCATGAAGTTAAACAAACATAAAATAACAATTATTTAATGGATTAGGTAGAACTCACCCTAACCGTGCCCAGTCGCTGTCAATCAGCTCTCAGCCCTCTAACAAGTTCCGTCACATAATAAATTCGCAAACGCACTTTTTTTAGGGAATGGTATACACTAAATTGAAAGGAACAGCTCTACGCAATAATTCAGTTTTAAAATTGATTTCAGTCAGCACTGGGAAAACAGCTGCCCTCCACACATTCATTCCTTTCACTGAAATACTTCTGTTCATCCCAGGCGCTAGTAACGCAAATCAGAATTTTCTTTAAATCATACATAAACCTTAAACGCACAGAACAAAGTGAAGCTCCGCAGAAGCTCTATCGGCAGGTCAACAAGACGCACGAATTAGATAAGATACTAAGAACCAGATTCCAGCAGCAACCAACCAACCTCAGTTCCATGTGCCGCGGGAGCTCACATTTACTGCAAAACAATTACTTGACATTTTGGTGGGGGGTGGGGGGCACTTGTCTTCCAGTAACAAAACCAATCAAAGCATGCACGGGGAAAAACCCACACACACACACACACACACATCTGTCAGCGCCGTCCACTGCGGTTTTGTTAGCTCGATGTGATGTAGGAATAGCTCCAGTGTGTTTCTCTTCTTTGACCTTCTCTACTGTTCACATTTTTTACCGTCTCTCAACCGGTTCCTTTTTTGAAAAGGGCATCATCGCTCTGCCATGTGCTCACCGACCTTGTCAGTTACCCATTGGCTCTTGGCTGCAAAAGGTAACAACTTCAGCTATTCGCCATCCGTCACTACGGTTCGCACCTGGCCTCCTGGTTATATCTAAAGATTACGATTTCAATTGTAACACGTACCGAGCAGAGAACACATCGTAAAAGGGGCACTGATCCCACCAAGTTATGTTCTGCACACTCATCTCACTGTCTACAAACAAGCCTTCCCCAAATCGAGAAGGGAGGCTTCCATAAAGGGCAACAAAAATCAATTTCCCATCTGCAACTTCGCCGCTATTCTATTTTAGTTTATCTGAGCAGGCAGCGTACCCGCCCCCGCCGTTACTTCCAGCGCGTACAACAGGTGCCGGGCTCCACTGCCTCGACTGTCGCGTTTCAATTTTAGGCTACGCTTTCAAACCGTGATCATCCGCAGAATCGGTTAGAGGCCTAAGCACATTGTTGCAAATAAATTTAAAGAAACAAGTAAATTTTATAGGAAACCCCATCCACTGTTTCATGAACTGATGTTTTTCTGTTATGGTCAATAATATACGTTTGGAGAACAAATGGGCAACTTAAGATGTAGCGGTAAAACATGTATTGTTTAATCTACGGCTCTCTCCAGGAGAGAGAGACAATTGACTGAAGAGCTTGAGGGGCACCAGTCCATATCAAGCGTGGGGAAAGGCAAGAAGGCAGGCCTCCATGAACTATCACAGCCTGTACAGGGATTGCTGTTGGCATCATCCTGCATCATGCTCTAACCATTTCTAGCCAACTGAGCTAACCAACCTCCATTGTTTGCTATATTAAAATGGACATTAAACAACTTACCTTTATATAACACCTTTTATGTGGTAAAACCACCCAGGGTCCCAAACAGACAAACATGGACATCAAATCAATGAAGAAGTTATTAGGATGTGTGATCAAAAGCGTAGTCAAAAAGTAGGGTTTAAGGCAGGCATTAAAGGAGAGGGAGGGAATAGGTTGGAGATCAGAAGGGTATAGGAAAGGAATTTCAGCCTAGACAGTAAAAGGTATGCAGGAACGGCAATATATTTCCAAGTCAGGACGGTGAGTGGCTTGGAGGGGAACATCCAGGTGGTGGTGTTCCCATGTATCCGCTGCCCTTGTCTTTCTAGATGGTAGTGGTTGTGGGTTTGGGAGGTGGTGTCTAAGGAGCTTTGGTAAGTTTCTGCAGTGCATCTTGTAGATGGTACACACTGCTGCTACTTTATGGCAGTTATGGAGCAATGGGGATTTTCATAACTCTTATTCAAAATATGCCAAACTATAAAATTGGATCACATTTCATGCAACTATAATATAACATTCATATAGTAATTCTCGCAACACTATGATAAACAATGTTTTATTTTGCTTTTATGGTATAATAATGACCACCATTCAAAAGTAAACCATTGGTTGTAAAGTATTTTGTGCCACTGACAAACTAATATGCAAAAACTTTTTTTAAAAAGGCAGTTCTGGTTGAGATCCAGGGAGACAGTGGGGTTTAGCAAAGGAATTTCAGACTGAAGGGCCAAGATGCTTGAAGGCTTTATCACTAATGCTATAAAGCAAGAGCAGGCTGCCCAAAATACTAAGGTGGAGGGTGCAAGGCTAGATGCAGGATTGGAAGGATAGGCAGTGGTAACAAGGGGTGAGGCTACTGTGAAACCTCTAAAGAAGGATCATGATTTTAAAATTAAACTGTTGAAGGTGGAATGTGGGTATTTGTGGAGTGGTTAAAAAAAACTTGCAGTGCTGTTCAGCCAGAAATATTTAACATGTGTTGAATACCTCGATAAGGATGATTGAAAGCATTAGGAACAACTTCTCAAGAATTCCTAACATACACATGAAACTGGAATCCCTAGTAGAGACACATTTTTAGGTTGCAGCTAGCAATTTAAAACCTGCATTTTCTGGCTATGATGCACTAACTCACCCTCATTATGCAACAGATTTACCTTAGCCAGATTGGCACCAAAATGCCATGACAAGAGAGGTTTCCTCTATGTGCTTTGACACTTAGGGAAGATATGAAGGCATGACAGAGAGTGCAGAAAAGATTCACAAAAATGGTCCCAGGGTTGAGGAACTTTAGTTACTTAGATAGATTGGAGAAGTTGGGACTATTTTCCTTTGAGGAGATTTGATAGAAGTATTCAAAATCATGAGGGGTCCGGACAGAGTAGATAGTTCTCAATGGTGGTAGGACCTAGAACAACAGGGCAAAGATTTAATGTCCTTGGCAAAAGAAGCAATGGTGACATAAGAAAAGATTTTTCATCCAACGGGTGGTTAGGATCTGGAATGCACTGCCTGAGAATGTGGTGGAGGCAGGTTCAATCGAGGCATGTGGTGGAGGCAGGTTCAATCGAGGCATTCAAGGGGGAGTTAGATTGTTATCTGACAAGGGAAAATGTGCAGGGTTACAGGGAGAAGGCAGGAGAATGGCACAAAGTAAATTGTTCCTACAGAGAACCAGCACATAAACAATGAGCTAAATGGCCTCTTTCTGTGCTGTAACAATTCTGTGACATGCACACAACTCTGCCTTCCATGTCGGTCACTTTTCATGTTAATTGGGCGGGTATGGAATTTGCTGCATCATCCTGCTGTGAATAACTTCCAACATAAGTAAATTCCAACTGATCCTCTTGCTTTGTACTAGACTGGTGTTATACCTCAGCTGGTGTAAACTAAAAGTGGCGTGAGATTGACTTTTGCAGAAGACTCACATTGCCCAATTTGTGCACACTTGGATATCAGATGGGGATATGCCATTTATTTAACCAATGTGGCATGCAAAATTCACGATTTTAAAAATTCATTCATGGGATAAGGGCATCGCTGGCTAGGCCAGCATTTATTGCCCATCCCTAATTGCCCTTGAGAAGGTGGTGGTGGTGAGCTGCCTTCTTGAACCGCTGCAGTCCATGTGGTGTAGGTACGCCCATAATGTTGTTAGGGAGGGAGCTCCATGATTTTGACCCAGCGGCACTGAAGGAACGGCAATATATTTCCAAGTCAGGATGGTGAGTGGCTTGGAGGGGGACATCCAGGTGGTGGTGTTCCCATCTATCTGCTGCCCTTGTCCTTCTAGATGGTAGTGGTTGTGGGTTTGGGAGGTGGTGTCTAAGGAGCTTTGGGAAGTTTCTGCAGTGCGTCTTGTAGATGGTACACACTGTTGCTACTGTGCATCAGTGGTGGAGGGAGTGAATGTTTGTGGATGGGGTGCCAATCAAGCAGAATGCTTTGTCTTAGATGCTGTCAAGCTTCTTGGGTGTTGTTAGAGCTGCACTCATTCAGGCAAGTGGGGAGTATTCCATCACACTCCTGACTTGAGCCTTGTAGATGG
This sequence comes from Carcharodon carcharias, assembly GCF_017639515.1. Lineage (NCBI taxonomy): Eukaryota > Metazoa > Chordata > Chondrichthyes > Lamniformes > Lamnidae > Carcharodon > Carcharodon carcharias. The sequence goes on along the minus strand of NC_054487.1, from coordinate 32,723,486 downwards.
TGGACAGGTTTTGGGGAGTCAGGAGGTGGGTTACTTGCTGCAGGATTCCTAGCCTCTGACCTGCTCTTGTAGCCACAGTATTTATATGGTTAGCCCAGTTCAGTTTCTGGTCAATGGTAACCCCCAGGATGTTGATAGTGGGGGATTCAGCGATGCTAATGCCAAGAGGCGAGAGTTGGATTCTCTCTTTTTGGAGATGGTCATTGCCTGGCACTTGTGTGGCGTAAATGTTACTTGCACTTGTCAGCCCAAGCCTGGATGTTGTCCAGGTTTTGCTGCATTTAAACATGGATTGCTTCAGTATCCGAGGCTTCACAAATGGTACTGAACATTATACAATCATCAGTGAACATCTCCAATTCTGACTTTATGATGGAAGGAAGGTCATTGATAAAGCAGCTGAAGATGGTTGGGCTGAGGATACTACCCTGAGGAACTCATAGTGATGTCCTGGAGCTGAGATGACTGACCTCCAATAACCACAACCATTTTCTTTTGTGCTACCAGCAGAGAGCTTTCCTCCTGATTTCCATTGACTGCAGTTTCGCTAGGGTTCCTTGATGCCATACTTGGTCAAATGCTGCCTTGATGCCAAGAGCAGTCACTCTTACCTCGTCTCTGGAATTCAGCTCTTTTGTCCATGTTTGAACCAAGGCTATGATCAGGTCAGGAGGTGAGTGGCTCTGGTGAAACCCAAACTGAGTGCCAGGGAGCAGGTTTTTGCTAAGCAAGTGCTACTTTATAGCACTGTTGATGACCCCTTCTGTCACTTTACTGATGATCGAGAGTAGACTGAGGGGGTGGTAATTGGCTGGCTTGGATTTGTCCTGCTTTTTGCGTACAGGACATACCTGGGCAATTTTGCTCATTGCCAGGTAGATGCCAGTGTTGTAGCTGTAATGGAACAGCTGGGCTAGGGGCAAGGCATGTTCTGGACCACAAGTCTTCAGTACTATTGCCGGAATAGTGTCAGGGCCCATAGCCTTTGCAGCATCCAGTGCCTTCAGCAAATTCTTGATATCACATGGAGTGAATTGAATTGGCTGAAGACTGGCATTTGAGATGCCCAGGACATCTGTAGGAAGCCGAGGTGGATCATCCATTTGGCATTTCTGGCTGAAGTTTGTAGCAAGTGCTTCAGCCTTATCTTTTGCACTGACGTGCTGGGCTCCCCTATCATTCAGGATGGGGATACTTTTGGAGCTTCCTCCTCCAGTGAGTTGTTTAATTGTCCACCACCATTCACGACTGGATGTGGCAAGATTGCAGAGTTTAGATCTGATCCATTGGTTGTGGAATCGATTAGTTCTGTATGTCACTTGCTCCTTATGCTGTTTGGCATGCAAATAGTCCTATGTTGTAGCTTCACCAGGTTGACACCTCATTGTTAGGTATGCCTGGCATGCCCTCCTGCACCCTACATTGAACCAGGATTTATCCCCTGGCTTTGTGGTAATGGTAGAGTGGGGGATATGCCTCGCTACGAGGTTATAGATTGTGGTTCAATACAATTCTGCTGATGACCCACAGCGCCTCATGGTTGCCCAGTCTTGAGTTGCTACATCTGTTCGAAGTCCATCCCAGTTAGCATGGTGATAGTGTCACACAACATGATGGAGGGCCTCCTCAATGTGAAGACAGGACTTTGTCTCCACAAGAACTGTGCGGTGGTCATTCCTACTGATATTGTCATGGACAGATGCATCTGCGGCAGGTAGGTTGGTGAGGATGAGGTCTTGTTGGTTCCCTCTTGTTGGTTCCCTCGCCACCTGCCGCAGACCCAGTCTAGCAGCTGTGTCTGTAGTAGTGCTACCAAGCCACTCTTGCTGATGGACATTGAGGTTCCCCCACCCAAAGTACATTCTGTGCTCATGCCACCCTCAGTGCTTCCTGCAATTGGTGTTCAACATGGAGGAACACTGATTCATCAGCCGGGGGCTGGGGGGGGTTGTTGCTGCTGCTCCTAAGAGCATACAGAGAATGACGGAGCTCTGTGACACCTGCCCATGACATTCTGGCAGCAATACCAAGCACCATCGAGGTGCAGACATCACTAATGTGTCCAGTGAGTGTGAAGCCTGAACATCACTTTGATCTGAAGGTTGCACACTGTACAGGGAAGAGGCCCTGGACTGAGACATCTGCCTACTGGGTCAAAGGAAGAGGAGTTTGGATGGTCTGGACACTTTTGGAATCACCTGCATGGATGGCCCTGGGGTGTTCACCTGCTGATCCTCCTCCTGATGGGTACCCGCCGCCCCTGGCTAACTCCTTGTGGAGAAGAGGAAACTGGAGTGAGATTAAGCTGCCCCGCACCCTCTCACCTTGACACTGCTGGAGGCCAACTATTATGGCATCAGCGATGGACTTCAGCCCATGTAATAGTGCAGGACTGATGTCCTGGATCAAGGTCTCCATGGCAGCTGCCATCCTAACAGTGTTGACCACGGTGCGTTGGCATGCCGTGCCATCACCTCAGACTGAAAGTGGACAGTCTCCTCCATTGTACCTTGCAATCTGAGGAGTGCAGCGGACATCCCATCCTGATGTTCCCAAGCTTGGTTTTGCAGCTGCAGCAACTGAGGTATGACCAATCCAGGAACTCATCATCTGACTTTGACTCAGCAGGTTTATGGCCTCCAGCCATTTTCCGAGTGCCAGAAACCTGGGAAATCCCTTTTGCCACGTGCTGTGGATCAGAAAGTATGACGTGCTCGCCAGATTGTGACCCTGAGGCTACTCTAGAACTAGGTCCTGCCAAGGTGTGTGTCTCTGCGCTGATGGAGGGGCGCTGTGACAGGTCTTCAATTAGACTGTCATCAGATTCTTCTTCCAAGGTGTCTTCAGGGCTTGAGTTGAGGACCTGGCTCGTCTGCTTCCCAGATGTCCCAGCAAAATCAAGGAGTAGTAATTAGTGTAAGGCAGGGGGCTGCAGAACAAGCATGGTTGTCTGTTGGATGTTGCACTGCTAGATCCTCTCTTGGTTGAGCACCACTGACCTCACTGTCAGCATAGGAATGATCCAGATCATTGCCAGTGAGTTGGATGACTCTAGTTTCAAAGTCTGTGAGGACCGACCTCTCCCTTTTGCTGTGTGCCAGCTTCTCCTGCATGAAGGCAGATGGAGAGAATGTAAGCAGAACACCTGCCAGGCCAGATGAGAAGGGTGCCTGGCATGTGTGGGTGGTGAGTGGTGCCATAGACTGGATGAAGACACAATCCACAGGGCAGACCAAAGTGTGTGTGAGAGAGTGAATGGTGAAATCCCTGTGAATGTGTGATGGGTTTGTGCGCGTGTGAATTGAGAGTGATGAGAAGAGTGACTTACCCTGGTGAAACGGAGATCGTCATTCATCCTCTTTCGGCAATGGATGGCTGTACTCTTTTGCACTGTGTTGGCGCTGACCACTGCTGCCACCGCCTCCCATGCTAGATTGATGACCTTGCTTCCTGATCTTCGCCCAGAGCGGGGTTAGAGGACTTATAGTGGGCTTATAGTGAAAATGCATTGATAGCCTATGCCCCGACACTGACACATAGAAGTCAAGCAAAGGAAGGGATGAGTCAGAGATAGACCATGTGACGGTGAGAGAAAGGTGGAAATTGGGAGCAACATTGATTAAATTTTCCAGTTCAGGACGAGAGGAGAAAGCAGCACCGATAGAGTTATCAATGTATCAATGTACCAGAAAAAGATGGTAAGGAGGGAACCCGAGTAGAACTGGAACAAGGAATGTTGCACATCTTCTACAAAAATGTAGGCATAACTAGGGCCCATATGGTTCCCATAACTACACCTTTTATTTGGGTAAGCGAGTGGAGTGAAATGAGAAATTGCTCAATGTGAGAATAAGTTCAGCCAAGCTGAGGAGGGTGGTGGTGGATGGAGACTGGTCGGGTCTCCATTCAACGAAAAAGCAGAGAGCTCTCAGACCATCATGCTGGTGGATGGAGGTGTAGAGATATTGGATGGCTACGGAGAAAAGGAAATGGTTAGGGCTAGGAAACAGGAAATTGTTAAAGTGAAGAAGAGCAACAGTAGAGTCAGGAATGTAGGTAGTATAATTATAGCTTTAGGTAGCTAGCCATGCATCATAATAATGAACAGTCTTTATATACAACTAAATGCCATGATCATCATAGTTCATTACAGATGCTATGCTGTCAATTCTTCGTTCATTGCAGGTGCTGCACTGTTGATTCTGGGCTGCATAAAGATACCACAAATTAACTACAAATGTTGCACTTTCAATGTCAGAATCATTATAATTGTAGCACGGACAGCTCTGGATTCATTATAGATGTGGTGTTGTTGACTGTGGTTTGACCACAGACATTGTGCTGGCAACTTCACATTTATTGTCATTGATATGCTATTAAGTATAGGTTCATTATGGTTATTGTGCTTTTGACTCTGGGGTTAGCTACATGTGCTTTGCTGTCCAGATTGATTCCAAACACTGTACTGCTAACTTTGGCTTCGTTACAGATACTGTGTTGACGGTTATGGGTTCATTATCAATGCTGAGCTAACTGCTCTGGAATCATTACAACCCCGGCACTGCTGTCTCCAAATGCCGTATTGAAGGCTCGAAGTTCATTACAGGTGCCTGTTATAGTTCCAAATTCAATGGCTATTTTTCCATGGACATGAGCTAGATTGATATGTGTTTCTTTAGTTAAATCCTGCCTGAAAGATGTTAACTTTCCAGTGCCCCCACGCTTAGTGAATCAATAGGCAAGAACAATGCTAACTACAATATGAAACTGAAAGTTATCCCAGAGGCCCAAACAATCAGCCATAGAGTCATAGTTATACAGCACAGAAACAGGCCTTTCGGCCCATTGTGTCTGTGCCGGCCATCACGCACCTCTCTATTCTAATCCCATTTTCCAGCACTTGGCCCATAGCCCTGTATGTTATGGTGTTTCAAGTGCTCATCGAAATACTTTTTAGTCATGTTTGTTAATTCTGAAGCAAATTTTGCACCTTGATTTTGAGACCATCAGATAAGAGGCCAGTCTCAAACAGAAGGCTGCAAAAGGACAGAAGGATTGAACCACTCTTCTGGAAGTAAAACAGAATACGGACAGACTGTGCTTTTAAATCAAGTTAGATGATCCACTGTAGGGGGCTAGCGCTTATGTGTTCTTTACTGCACTGTTGTATGAAGCAACTATCATTAATCCCAATGTTTTACCTATTGTGGAATAAAGCAGTTTGTAATTCAATTCTTATCCAGTGTTAACTCGGTTTACTTTTGGAGAGATTAAAGGAGCATAGTACTGCAAAACACAAAGACTCAATCTAGATCCAAATAAACTTGCAGGTTTATAAGGATAGAGCACAGTAATAGAACTGACATGACTGCTCTACAGAGAGCCAGCATGGATGATGGGCTGAATGGCCTCCTTTTGTACTGTCATGACTGTGATTCTATGAAATCAGAAGGTAATTTCATTATTAGACTCTTGGGTTGCATTACCACACAAGTAGATTTAGGGCAAGGAATGTCAAACTCCTTAAGAAACTAGCAAACAAACCATCTAGGCAGGCAACTGACACTACTAAGCCTGCATTGATACTTGCATCGTACCCAAAACTGTAACAGTGCCACACTGTCAATTATGGGGTTTACAGAAATAGCTATTTGTTTAATTTCTAGAAGGGAATGTTCTGCAGAAAAGGTAATTAAGCAAAATTCCAAACTCTCATTTCCACTGCTGGCTGCTTTGATGTTTGTTTTCTTTCATTTACTCCATATAAACCGTTCCTTTTTTTTAATTCTTTCATGGGATGTGGGTGTCACTGGCTAGGCCAGCCTTTATTGCCCATCCCTAACTGCAAAAGAGAAGAGGGAGGGAGGCTGTAGCATCGTGGTTTTGTCACTGGAGTAGTAATCCAGAAACCCAGGGTAATACTCTGGCAGATGGTGGAATTTGAATTCTATAAATAACTGGAATTAAAAGTCTAATGGTGACCATGAAACCATTGTCGATTGTCGTAAAAACCATTTGGTTCACTAATGTCCTTTAGGGAAGGAAATCTGCCATCCTTACCAGGTCTGGCCTACATGTGACTCCAGACCCACAACAACATGTCTGACTCTTAACTGCAAGGGCAATTAGGGAAGGGCAATAAATGCTGGCCAAGTCAGTGACACTCACATCCAATGAATAAAAAAAAAGATGGTGTTGAGCTGCCTTCTTGAACCTCTGCAGTCCCAAAGTGCTGTTAGGGAGCTTGACCCAGCAACAGTAAAGGAACGGCAATATAGTTTCAGTTCAGGATGGTGAGTAGTTTGGAGAGTAAATTCCAGGTGGTGGTGTTTCCATACATCTGTTGCCCTTGCCTTCTAGGGTAGCGGTCGAGGGTTTGGAAGGGGCTATTGAAGGGGCCTTGCTAAGTTGCTGCAGTGCATCTTGTATCAAGTACACACTGCTGCCACTGTGCATCAGTGGTGGAGGGTGTGAATGTTGAATGTGTTGGATGAGATGCCAATTGAGTAGACTGCTTTGTCCTGGTTTAGGCGTTAGTGGGGATCTTTCAGGAATCACTGGAGTCAGGGAGGGTCCCAGAGGACTGGAAAATTGCTAATGTAACCCCCTGTTTAAGAAGGGAGTGAGGCAAAAGACGAGAAATTACAGGCCGATTAGCCTGACCTCGGTCATCGGTAAGATTTTAGAGTCCATTATTAAGGATGAGATTTCAGAATACTTGGAAGTGCATGGTAAAATCGGGCAAAGTCAACATGGTTTCATCAAGGGGAGGTCATGCCTGACAAATCTGTTAGAATTCTTTAAGGAGGTAACGAGTAGGTTAGACAGAGGACAGCCAATGGATGTCATCTACTTGGACTTCCAGAAGGCCTTTGACAAGGTGCTGCACAGGAGGCTGCTCAGTAAGATAAGAGCCCATGGCGTTAGAGGCAAGGTATTAGCATGGATAGAAGATTGGCTGTCTGGCAGGAGGCAGAGAGTGGGGATAAAGGGCTCTTTCTCAGGATGGCGGCCAGTGACTAGTGGAGTTCCGCAGGGGTCAGTGTTGGGACCACAACTTTTCACTTTATTCATTAAATGATCTTGATGAAGGAATTGAGGGCATCCTGGCTAAGTTTGCAGATAATACAAAGATAGGTGCAGGGACAGGTAGTATTGAGGAGGCGGGGAGGCTGCAGAAGGATTTGGACAGATTAGAGAATGGGCAAAGAAGTGGCAGATGGAATACAACGTGGGGAAGTGTGAGGTCATGTACTTTGGTAGGAAGAATAGAGGCATAGACTATTTTCTAAATGGGGAGAGAATTCAGAAGTCCGGAGTGCAAAGGGACTTGGGAGTCCTAGTTCAGGATTCTCTTAAGGTTAACTTACAGGTTGAGTCGGTAGTTCGGAAGGCAAATGCAATGTTGGCATTTATTTCGAGAGAACTATAATATAAAAGCAGGGATGTGCTGCTGAGGCTTTATAAGGCTCTGGCCAGACCATATTTAGAATATTGTGAGCAATTTTGGGCCCCGTATCTCAGGAAGGATGTGCTGGCCCTGGAGAGGGTCCAGAGGAGGTTCACAAGAATGATCCCAGGAATGAAAGGCTTCACATATGAGGAACGTTTGAGAACTCTGGGCCTATACTTGATGGAGTTTAGAAGGATGAGGGAGGGATCTGATTGAAACTTACAGAATACTGAAAGGCCTGGATAGAGTGGACGTGGAGAAGATGTTTCCATTAGTAGGAGAGACTAGGACCTGAGGGCACAGCCTCAGAGTAAAGGGTAGACCTTTTAGAACAGAGATGAGGAGAAACTTGTTTAGCCAGAGCGTGGTGAATCTATGGAATGAATTGCCATAGAAGGCTGTGGAGGCCAGGTCACTGAGTGTATTTAAGACTGGTTCTTGATTGGTAAGGAGATCGAAGGTTACGGGGAGAAGGCGGGAGAATGGGATTGAGAAACTTATCAGCCATGATTGAATGGCAGAGCAGACTCGATGGGCCGAATGGCCTAATTTCTGCTCCTATGTCTTATGGATGGCGTTGAGCTTCTCGAGTGCTGTTTGAGCTACACTCGTCCAAGCAAGTGGAAAGTATTCCATCACACTCCTGACTTGTGCTTTATACACGGTGGACAGGCTCTGGGGAATCAGGAGGTGAGTTATTCATCATAAAATTCCCAGTCTCTGACCTGCTCTTGTAGCCACAGTATTCATATGGCTGGTTCAGTTCAGTTTCTGGTCAATGCTAACACTCAAGATGTGGATACTGGGGGGCTCAGCAATGGTAATGCCATTGAATATCAAGGGGAGATGGTTAGATTCTCTCTGGTTACAGATGGTCATTGCCTGGCACTTGGGCGGTGTGAATGTGACTTGCCACTTGTCAGCGCAAGCCTGAATTTTGTCTAGGTCTTGCTGCATATGGACATGGACTGCTTCAGTATCTGAGGAGTTGCAAATGGTGCTGAACATTGTGTAATTCACAAACATCCCCACTTCTGACCTTATGTTGGATGGAAGGTCATTGATGAAGTAGCTATGACATTATCCCAAGGAACTCCTGCAGTGATGTCCTGGAACTGAAATGATTGACCTCCAACAATCACAACCATCTTCCTTAGTGATAGGTATGACTCTAACCAGTGGAGAGTTTTCCCCTGATTCCCATTGACTCCGGTTTTGTTAGGGGTCCTTGACGCCACACTCGTTCAAGTGCTGCTTTGGTGTCAAGGGCAGTCACTCTCACCTCACCTCAAGTTCAGCTCTTTCATCCATGTTTGGATCAGGGCTGTAAGGAGGTCCAGAGTTGAGTGGCCCTGGCCAAACCCAAACTGAGCAGGTTTATTTCTGAGTAAGTGCTGTTTGATAGCATTTACTCAACTACCCCTTCCATCACTTTGCTGATGATTGAGTGCAAACTGATCTGGCGGTAAATGGCCAGGTTAGATTTGTCCTGCTTTGTGTGTACACATCACACATGGGCAATTTTCCACATAGCCAGGTAGATGCCAATGTTGTAGCTGTACTGGAACAGCTTGGCTAGGGGCACGGCTAGTTCTGAACACAAGTCTTCAGGACTATTGCCAGAATATAGACAGGGCCCATAGCCTTTGCAGTATCCATAGCCTTGAGTCATTTCTTAATAGGAGAGACTAAATAACAAAAGATTTCAGAAAACGATTTGAAAACTTGTGTTATTTTATCTCTCTTGCCCTCCACCCTAACTCAGAGCTTTCCGTTTGTTCTTCCTGTCCCCTCCCCTTCCACTGGTTTAAAAAGTCTTACATTCCTATCTTTCTTCAGTTTTGATGAAAGGAAATCTCAACCTGAAACGTTAACTCTGTTTCTCTCCACAGATGCTGCCTGACCGGCTGAGTAGTTCCAGTGCTTTTTGTTTTTATATTCTATTTTGAAATTCTTATTTTGTGAGCTCTATCCCTGTGGAGTACTTAAGGGTCTGTAGTTATGCAGTTTAACAAAAAATGAGTACACCATCTGAATTTTAGCCATTTTCTATGGCAATTATTTGTCTAATTTCAGTGCTTTAGGTACACTGAGTTTCGGTAGGTCACCTATTTGAGAATGTGCAGTTTTTTAAATTAAAAATTTCACTGCATTTTTTCTTAATGCACCAATTTTGCAGAGGTTAGCATTTCTCAGCAACTCTCAGATGTCTCATTATCCCTATTCAGTTTTTCTTGGCTTTCTTTAACTTTTCACCTGCTGTGTTGTATTCTGGATCCTTTCATCGCCACTCTCACTGAGTTTCCTTCATATCCCTCTGTATTTCCTCCATCTTTCCCTGTACTTAACGGCAGTCTGGATTCATTTTCTCATAACTTATTTTTACATTTTCTCAGTCCCTGCATGCACTTTCATTGGTTTCACTACTCAGTAGCTTCATTTTCATGCCTCTCTCACACACAAGGATTATTAGAAAAATAGATAAAGGGTAAAAGAACAAGATTGAACAATAAGAATTAGATAATTAGAGAATATCACAACAGTGTTGAGGTATTAAATGTCATAAAAAGCAGAATAGTTTTTAAAAGGAACTTACTCTATGAATAATCATCCCATGAATCCTGTCATTTGTCATGAAATGTGATCTTCTTTCAGTTAAGATATGCTTGTTTGTGCTTAATCATTTTTACTGACCTCACCGTGATTATGATGGTTTAACGCTGTCACGATGAAAACAAACTGACCTGATTAAACAATGGATTTTCATGCATGACAGTTAAATGATGGATTGCAATTTCATTACCCTCATTCAACAGTATAATAAATCCAGGAAAATAATTCCACCAGTAGACATCTAAGCAGCAACCTTAACCACACATTATTTAGGATTGTTACACTAACTAGAAGTCCAGTTTTTAAATGTGCTGTTCAAAGAAACCAGATATTAAAAGTTTAATTTTTGCTTAAAATAGGTGTATATTTTCTCTATTGCACTGATATCAGTTGTAGATTTTTAATGAATCACCATTGTCAAGGTAAAGGAATCAGAGCTGAAGTCATCATTCTCACTTGCTGCGTTACCCCTCTTCTGCCTTCTATTCAGTTGTGGATTCATAAAAATGACAATGCTAAATAGATATATCCTATAAGTCAACTAATTATGCAATCAAGTTTTGTTTACATGTTTTCAACACAGCATGCAGTACAGCAAAAATACGACTGTCAGTAGTCCTAGGCCAAAGTGCAGAGATATATTTTAATTTAGCTGAAGCACTCATTATCTGAGCTACCACAGCCATTTACAACACAACTATTAGTGCAAAGCAGCCAAATGTTTCCCCTTTCACAGTGACACTTAAAACATATGAACATTTTTTTTCCCTTTTCCCCCTTCATTTTACCAAAGACTCAACTCTGCATTTGCAACAACAAATGTCTGCTCTTGGCTTTCAGTGTAGTTGGCAACTTTTAAAATCACTGACAGATGGAGCAGGCTTTCAGAGTCACACTAATAAACCAAAGCTGTTAAAGCTTCAAGAATTCCCTGCAATCAACAATAGAATATCTGAAATTAAACTATTCAGTTAAATAAAAATATTAAGTCTATCGTACAGTTCCTAATAGTCATACAAGTACAACTTCATAAATGCAGGTTTCTGAATTCACTAAGTTAAAAAAACAATGTTTTAAATCATACAGAAAAAGAAAAGGGAACATCTAAGCATGCATAACCAAAGAAACACAGTTGAACTGCGCATAAACTTGGTGATGAAAAGCCTTAATTTGTAAGTTATTGGGATGTTGTTAAGTCTTTAAATTGGCATCTCTTTAAGAACCAAAATTATGTGCTGTAGCTTTAAGAAAGAACACATGGAGTTATTGCTCAGGCACATTTAGCACCTGTGATCTTGAACAGGCAGTAAACAGAAGCCAAAGGCTGCATATGGGAGGGAGGCAGGGGGGAGGGGGGGAGAAGAGAGCGGAATGCCCCTGGAAAACCACGTTGGCATGAAGACAATCAAAACAGCCCTACAGCCATAAAGTGCTGTGGGGCTCATTAGCCAGGGCTGAGTGGGACCAAGTCCCGCCTTCTGGAGCTGCCACCAATCGGATTGGCCGGCAGCTCCATAAGGAAGGTATCAGTAGCCACTTCTGGGACTGCAGATGAGGAATGGAGCCCAAAGCCTAAGACCCCAGAGAATATATGTCAGAGCCTTGGGCCAGGAGGGTTGGGAGTGTTAAAGTTGGGACAGTGGCGGGCAGTGGGTGGAGAAGAAGTTGGGTTTAAGAGAGGGAGCGGGTAGGAATGAAGGGTGGGGTTCAGTCTAAGGAGAGGCAGCCCCCAAAGAGCGATTCCCTCTGTCCTTCCCAGCCTTTAACCATTTCTAGTTAAAAATCAGGCTTCCCATTTCTGCCCTCCTGCTCATGCCAAACATATTATGGCATCAGCAACATGTTATTAGGATCAATAGGCTTGACAACAAGCCTAATTGACCCTTAATTGGTCATTTCACAGCAGGCTGCTGATTTCAGCGCCCGCCCACCCATATTATGGGGATGCGCTTGGGGTGGGCGGGCAGTATCCAGTGCTTTCAGCCGTTTCTTGATACCACGTGGAGTGAATCAAATTGGCTGAAGACTGGCATCTGTGATGCTGGTGATCTTTGGAGGTGGCCAAGATGGCTTGTGATGTTTGGCAGGCATGTAGTCCTGTGTTGTAGCTTCATCAGATGACACCACATTTGTAGGTACACCTGGTGCTGCTCCTAGGATGCCCTCCTGCACTCTTCATTGAGCCAGGGTTGATCCCCTAGCTTGATGATAATGGTCGACTGGGGGAGATGCCAGGCCATGAGGTTATAGATTGTGGTCGAGTTCAATTCTGATGCTGCTTATGGTCCACAATGCCTCATGGTTGCCCAGTAATGAGTTGCTAGACCTGTTCAAAATCTATCCCATTTAGCATGGTGGTAGTACTATACAATACAATGGACGGTATCCTCAATGTGAAGATGGGGTTTCATCTCCACAAGGTCATGGACAGATGCATCTGCAGCAGGCAGGTTGGTGAGGATGAGGTCAAGTGTGTTTTTCCCTTGTGGGAATAGACCCACCTGCCACAGACCCAGTCTAACAGCTATGTCCTTTTAGGACTTGGCCAGCACGGTCTGTACTGGTTCTATCGAGCCACTCTTGGTGATTGACATCAAAGTCTCCCACCCAGAATACCTCAGTGCTTCTCCTCCAAGTAGTGTTCAACATGGAAGAGCACTCATTCTTTGGTTGAAGGGGTGTAGCTGTTACATGGTTATCAGCAGGATAATGGTCCGGGGACCATGGTTTGAATCCCATCATAGCAGATGGTGAAATTTGAACTCAATAAAAATCTGGACTTAAAAAGTCCAATGATGAACTGAAACCACTATTGATAGTCGTAAAATCCCATCTGGTTCACATATGTCCTTTAGGGAAGTAACTCTGCCACCTTAACTTGTCTGGTCTACACATGATTCCAGATCCACAGCAATTTAGTTGACTCTTGATGCCCTCTGAAATGGCCTAGCAAGCCACTCAATTGTATCAAACTGCTAAAAAGCATAAAAGGAATGAAACCGGATGGACCAACCAGCATTTACCTAGGCACCAGAAACAACAAAAGCAAACTCAGCCCTGTTACCCTTGCAATGTCCTCTTTACCAACATGTGGGGGCTGGTGCCAAAATTGGGAGAGCTATCTCACAGACTAGTCAAGCAACAGCCTAACATAGTCATACTCACGGATTCATAACTTACAATGTCCCAGACGCCATCATCGCCATCCCACCAGAAGGACAGATCCAGCAAGGGTGGAGGCACAGTAGTATACAGTCAGGAGGGAGTTGCCCTGGGAGTTCTCAACATCGATTCCAGACCCCATGAAGTCTCATGGCATCAGGTCAAACATGGGCAAGGAAACCTCCTGTTCATTACCATGTAAGTCGACCCCTCTGCTGATGAATGAGTACTCCTCCATGTTGAACACCACTTGGAGGAAGCACTGAGGGTGGCAAGGGCGCAGAATGTACTCTGGGTGGGGGACTTCAATGTCCATCACAAAGAGTGGCTCGGTAGCACCACAACAGACCAAGCTGGCTGAGTCCTAAAGGACATAGCTGCTAGACTGGGGCTGTGGCAGGTGGTGAGGGAACCAACAAGAGGGAAAAACATACTTGATCTCATCCTCACCAACCCACAGATATACCTGTCCATGACAGTATCAACAGGAGTGGCCATCGCACAGTCCTTATGGGGACAAAGTCCTGTCTTCACTTTGGGTCTCTCCTCCATCGTGTTGTGCAGCACGACCACTGTGCTAAATGGGATAGATTTCAAATAGATCTAGCAACTCAAGACTGGGCATCCATGCAGCACCGTGGGCCATCAGCAGCTGCAGCAGAATTGTACTCAATCACAATCTGTAACCTCATGGCCCAGCATATCCCCCACTTTACCATTACCATCAAGCCAAGGGATCAACCCTGGTTCAATGAAGAGCGCAGGAGGGCATGCCAGGAGCAGCACCAGGCATTCCTAGAAATGAGGTTTCAACCTGGTGAAGCTACAATACGGGGCTACTTGGGTGCCAAACAGCATAAGCAGCAACTGATGGACAAAGCTAAGCGATCCCACAACCAACAGATCAGATCCACACTCTGCAGTCTTGCCACATCCAGTCGTGAAAGGTGGTGGACAATTAAACAACTCTGGAAGAGGAGGCTCCACAAATATCCCCATCCTCAATGATAGGGGAGCCCAGCTCTTCAGTGTAAAAGATAATGCTGAAGCATTTACAACAATCTTCAGCCAGACGTGCCGAGTGGATAATTGATCTTGGCCTCCTCTGGAGGTCCCTAGCAACACAGATGTCAGTCTTCCACAAATTGAATTCACTCCATGTGATACCAAGAAATGGCTGAAGGCCTTGGATACTGCAAAGGTTATGGGCCATGACAAAATTCTAGCAATAGTACCCAAGAGTTGTGCTCCAGAACTTGCCACGGCCCTAGCCAAGCTGTTCCAGTAGAGCTACAGCACTGGCATCTACCCGGCAATGTGGAAAATTGCCCAGATTTGTCCTGTACACAAAAAGCAGGACAAATCCAAGCTGGCCATTTACCTCCCCATCAGTCTACTCTTGATCTTCAGACAAGTGATGGAAGGAGTCATCAACAGTGCTATCAATACTATAAATACTGTGGCTACAAGAGTAGGTCAGAGGCTAGGAATCCTGCGATGACTAACTCACCTCCTGACTCCCCAAAGCCTGGGCACCATCTACAAGTCAGGAGTGTGATGGAGTACTCTCCACTTGCCTGGATGAGTGCAGCTCCCACAACACTCAAGAAACTTGACACCATGCAGGACAAAGCAGCCTGCTTTATTGGCACCATATCCACAAACATTCACTCCCTTCACTACTGACACAGAGTAGTAGCAGTATGTACCAGTAAAAGATTCATTGCAGCAATTCACCAATGCTCCTTAGACAGCACCTTCCAAACCCATGACCTCTACCATCCAGAAGGACAAGGCAGCGATAGATGGGAACAGCACCACCTGGAAGTTCCCGTCCAAGTCACTCATCACCCTGACTTGGAAATATATCGCCGTTCCTTCTCAATCGCTGGGTCAAAATCTTGGAGCTCCCTTCCTAACAGCACTGTGCGTGTATCTACACCAGATGGACTGCAGCGGTTCAAGAAGGCAGCTCACCACCACCTTCTCAAGGGCAACTAGGGATGGGCAATGAATGCTGGCCCAGCCAGTGAAGCCCACATCCTGTGAATGAATTTAAAAAAAACTAGCTTAGCGATAACCTGCTCACTGATGCTCATTTGGGTTCCGCCAGAGCCACTCAGCTCTTGACCTTAATACAGCCTTTGTTCAAACATAGACTAAACAGCTGAACTCCAGAAGTGAGGTGAAAGTGACTGTTCTTGAGAACAAGGCAGTTTCTGACCGAGTGTGGGCTGAAGGAGCCTTAGCAAAACTAAGTCAATGGGAATCAGGGGGAAAACTCTCAACTAGTTGGAATCATACCTAGCCCAAAGGGAGATGGCTGTTAGAGGTCAATCATCTCAGTTCCAGGACATCACTGTAGGTGTTCCTCAGGGTAGTGTCTTAGGACCAACCATCTTCAGCTGCTTCACCAGTAACCTTCCTTCCATCATAAGGTCAGAAGTGGGGATATTCGCCGATGATTGCACAATGTTCAGCACCATTCACAACTCCTCAGACACTGAAGCAGGTCTCGTCCAAATGTAGCAAGACGTGGATAATATCCAGGCTTGGGCTGACAAGCGACAAGTAATATTCAAGCCACACAAGTGCTCGGCAATGACCATCTTCAACAAGAGAGTATCCAACCATTGCCCCTTGACATTCAATGGCATTACCAGCACTAAATCTCTCACTATCAATATCATGGGGGTTACCATTGATTAGAAACTGAACTGGACTAGCCATATAAATACTGTGGCTACAAAAGCAGGTCAGAGGCTAGGAATCCTGCGACAAGTAGCTCACCTCCTGACTCCCCAAAGCCTGGCCACTATCCACAAGGCACAAGTCAGGGGTGTGATGGAATACTCTCCACTTGCCTGGCGGAGTGCAGCTCCAACAACACTGAAGCATCCAGTGCAAAGCAGCTCACTTTTCTGGCACCCCATCCACAAACCCGCACCCCCTACTCACAGTGGCAGCAGTGTGCACCATCTACAAGATGCACTGCAAGAATTCACCAATGCACCTTAGACAGCACCTTCCAAACCCATAACCTCTACCATCTCAAAGACAAGGGCAGCAAATACATGGGAACACTACCACCTGGAAGTTTGCCTCCAAGCCACGCACCATCCTGACTTGGAAATATATCACCATTCCTTCACTGTCACTGGGTCAAAATCCTGGAATTCCCTCCCTAACAGCACTGTGGGTGTATCTATACTACATAGGTGGCAGTGGTTCAAAAAGGCAGCTCACCACCACCCTCTCAAGAGCAACGAGGGATGGGCAAAAATGCTGGCCTAGCCAGTTACATCCACATCCAATGAATGAATAAAAAAATTCAACTATTAGCAAAATACAAGATTTTCCAGGGAAAGCAGGGTATAATTATTTTACAGGACAGGAGCTGTCAGTGTCATCAATGTGTATCATTGTGCGGTAATTAGCCATTGTCCACCAAGGTCCATAGGCATCTCCCTCCATCAAAAACAGACAATCAGTTACATCAATCTGCAAGTGTCAGGCAAGGTGGCACGCCTCCATGAGCTATCGCGGCCAATACAGGGATTGAACCCAAACTGTTGGGATCATTCCGCATCACTCTATCCATCTAGCCAACTGAGTTAACCGACCATTGTCACGGCACAAATAGGATTAGAACATTTTGTGCAACAGCGTCCCGAAAGGATTTCAGGATAAAAATGCACAGGTTTAAAGTTAGGTCTACATTTAGGGTAAATTTATTTTAAGGATCTTATTTTAATTAAATATGGAGTTCACTTTTAAGGGGGAAATAAATCACTGGGGAGAAGGTTGTTCTGTATTGGGCTGGATTTACCAAGTGGGGCTGCTGAAGAAGACTATATCCCCACGGGAAAGTGAGATGGAGTCGCCGGGAAGAGTTCGCTGGATGGATTTGCCAAGAAACCTGCACTGTCTTTACAGGAAGGGATGTGTTTGACGGCAAATATACTCATGATACTGAGTCTTACTTCTCTGCGTGATGGTAACGACAATATTTTTCTCAATACCAGCTTCCTAACTTACAATCTATAAATAAACACATGCTGACATTTTTTTAAACATATTTTACATACTAGTCTGACAAGGTATGGAATCTTATTCTCTGTCTATCGTGTCTCGTTCCTTATTACCGCTCCCAAAAGCGGCATGACTTCATTACATTGAACCAAACTTTTCTAGCCATGCCTAAGAGTGATGCAGGAAACGTAGTCAGAGAGAGAGAGCAGGGGGCAAAATAAAACGCTTTTGTTCAAATCTGCGCAAACTACCAGCATCTTGCATTACTTTTTTCCTGCAGTCGCTCTTACTCATTTTATTCGGTTTCTATAGAGTCGGTAATTAAACAGTGAGCTTCTCAGTTTTCGGCGGCGCTGCAGGGGAACTCCTCCCTGTAATATGCTCCAATTACTGGCAGTGACCGCAGTCGATGAAGGATTATCCCCTTGTTGAGCCACGGCAAACTCCACGGCATAATCTTCAATTAGTTCAATTCATGGCAGCGCACTCGCAGGCCAGCCGCTACCTTTCCCACGATTCACACAGACAGCCTTTATGTTGCAGCCACCATTGCACAGATGCTCTTGGACTTGCTATCACAAAGTTCATTGCATTTGTACCCGCCATTTCAACCCACCCTCTCAACTAATGACCTACCTAAAAGCTGACAAAGTGCCGAAATTGCTTCATTAGTGTTTTACAGTATCTGCTTGTTCTGGTGGTAAAACAGGCAATAAGACAATTCGTTCGCTATGACCGGCAACAGGTGGAAAGAGCAAGGATCTGACACAAGGGTATTATGCAAATACCATTATTTACATCTCAATGATGTTTACCACAGTACAGTTACTGGAGTTTTCTGACTGGGGTAAATAAGTTAGAAGCATGTAGTTTAGGGATACCAAGAGTTTACACACAGGAAATTTTCAGGGAATTAAAAGGAACAAAACTTAACCAACACTTAAAATTATCTTGAAAATAAATCAAAAAGGACAACAAGGAGCAGGAGATTAGGATACAGGCTATTTTAGATTCAGTTTGTCAAATCAGTGACTAAATTACAACTGCCATTTTTTTTAGGAAAAAACTTCATTTTTCTCTTAGTGCACATTAACAGAGCAGCAGAGGTTTTTGGGCCCCTTGTGTATTCCAGTTGGGTTTAGAGTGAACAGATGAAATTCCTGCCTGAAACAGGTCAGAATTTTATTAGCCTGTCTAAAAGGGATAGGGAAGGGTGCAACACCATTTTCTGGCCCAAGGGTGCCGAGTGTCCAGCACAACTATGAAAATCTAGTGGGACCAAGGCCTCAGATGGACCTGCAGGTGAGGGGCATCTTCAAAAGGCCCACAGACTTTAAAGATAAGTAAATAAAATAGTTTAAAGTAAAAGCAAAATTCTCCAGTTGCTGGAGATCTGAAATAAAAACAGTGTTGGAAAAACTCAGCAGGTCTGGCAGCATTTGTGCAGAGAGAAATAGAGCTAACAATTCGAGGCTAATATGACAGTTCCAAAGAAAAGTCAAATTGGGCTCGAAACATATAACACTGTTTCTCTCTCCACAGATGCTGCCAGACCTGTTAAGTTTTTTTCCAGCGCTCTCTGTTAAGATAGTTTAAAGTTCTTGTCACAATCTTGTTAGGGACCAATAATATTTTGTTTAAAGTAGACAAAGTTTGAAATCTCAGTTACTCACTAGGAGAATAAAGCCATGGCTTTACAAACTTTACAAAGTCAGAAAAGTAAAACAATCTATAATTTCTATCTTATACTCTAACATTCAGAATTAACATGAGGTAAATGTGAATTAACAGGCAAACTGTGGTTGAACACACTACTCTGCACATTGAATGACAGATGCAACCCAGACAGACCCCACAGATTTCTCAGCAACCCACCCAGACATCAGTAACCACCGTGAGTCACAAAATATCATTATAACTGTCTCCCTCACGAGGGATTTCATTTCCTCACTTTCGAAGATCTAGCTTCTTAAATTCTCTTGAAAGCTTCTCTGATTTGGACTGTCTCAATGACAGTTCACGACCTGATGGTTCAATCCCTTCTCCTGAGACTACAATCTATGAGATTCACAAACTTGAACTCTTGCCTCTAATTACCGGCACACATCCGACTCTTTTGCAGATCGCTAGCTTCACTGAACGGGCACTACCCCGGGGTTTTCCGAACTTCATCTCCTGGCTGCACTAAGCTATAAATTGCTTACAGGGCTTTTCTGACCTCTAACTGCCTGGCATGGAACCAGTGACCTTCTGCCACCTTCTCAGGTCCCCAGAACTTTTCTGAACCCTAACTGTCTGAAGCCTGCTAACAGCTCCCAGGACTTCTACGTGAGCTGAAAACCACATGAAGTCAAAACTGCAACTAAACCCCTCTCCCAGCAAACACACAGCTGAATTGAAACCAGAGAATCTTCTTAAGCTCCATACATCTCCATGGCAGCGTAGCCTTTCAAGGTTCACTGAATGCTTTTAACTTCCAAACTGAATGCTCTAACTTCCAAAACAAAACATCTTCTGGACTGGACCACTCAATCCTATGGTATGACTATATATGGTAGTTTGCAAGGACAGAGGAGTCAAGGGTTTTTATTGAAGAGAGGGATGATGACAGCAGGTTTAGAGGAGAGAGGGACAAGATCTTAAGAGAGAGAGAACCGTTTACAATATCAGCCAACATGGAGGGAAAGTTGGGTTATCAGTTTAGTGGGAATAGGATTGAGGAGTATTAAAGGAAGTTTGGCCAGTTGGGCTAGTGAAGGCGAGGGACATGGTAGAGGCAAGTGATCAGATTATCTCAATCATAATGACAAAGTAGTCCATGAGCCCCTCAGACTTGTTATTGGAGGTGAAGGTGAAGAGGACAGGGGAGAGGGGTTTAAGAAGGTGTACAGCCGTGAAAAGGAGCTGGGGTTATCTTTGCATTCTGGGATGATCCTGGAAAAGTGAGAAGTTTTAGCAGAGAAGAGTAGGTCCCAGTAGTGTTTTAAGTGGCCCAGCTAGATCTGGCGGTGGATGGCTAAGCCAGTTGTGCACCATATCCTTTCAAATCTGTGACTCTTGGACTTAAGTGAGCAGAGATGAGGGCTGTACTGGGGGAATGTTTTTGTTAGCTACTAGGACAAAGGTGAAGATGAGGATGCCATTGAGTACGTCAGTAGCTGCAGAAGAGTTGTGGTGAACGGAGGGTCAAAGGCTAGATAATTGGGATTTTGAAAATGCAGCTAAGTGAATTGGGAGATAGTTTTTTCCGGAACAGATAACGAAGGAGGTACGGTTGGTGCATGAAAGAGGGATGTGGGTGGTAAGCAATACAAGGAAATAATCAGAAATGGCTTTATCTGTGATAGAAACTATGGGAGATGCGAGACCACGTGAAATACCAAGGTCAAGATGGGAATGAATATGGGTTGGGGAGTTCACACAGAGGGAGAGATTTAGGGACAATAAGAGGGCTGTTAACTCAGAGGAGAGGGAAAGTAATGAGTTAAGATGGAGATTGAAATCACTGAGAATGAGAAGTCATTCAGTGCAAAAGCTCAGAGAAGAAAGCAGTGAAGAAACTTTGATGATAAAATTTTTATCATACCTGGGAGAGCAGGATAGAATGATGATTTTGAAGGAGATGTGAGAGGGGTGGAACAAGGTGAGATGCTCAAAGGAGGAGAAGGTGCCAGAGGAGTATGGGTCAGGCAAAGGTGTGATAAGCTCCACGCCATGACCATCTTGATAGGGTGAGTGGTGGAAGATGTAGCAAGATGAGAACGTTTTATTAAGGGGGAAGACTCATCACCCCTCAGCCAGGTTTCTGTTAAGTCCACGATGTTAATGCAATCATCCAAAATAAGTTCATGGATGGCAAGGGCCTTGTCACAAGTGAACAGATGTTCTGGAGGGAGATGCATGAAGGTTGGTGAAGGTTGGTGAAAGCTGATCTGCTGGCAGAGTCCACAGGATCAGCAATGGGAGGGGTGATTTGTACAAGAACATCATTGGCAAGATTAGCCCAAGCAGGCTCAATGGGCGGGTATATCCATGTGAGAGTGGGATGGGGCAATTGGGTTGCCGCTTGTAAACAGTCAGCGCTTTGTGCCTTGATAAGCCCGTTGAAGGATGCCAAGAAAGCCACAGAGGGAAGCTGTAGTCTTGTCTAACAGGGAGTCAAACTTGGTATGGTGACAAGAGAGAAGTTCGAGGAGTATTGAAGAATTGAGGTAGGAAATTGGGAGGGCAAGGTGCCAGAGAAAGGAGAAGTGAAAGGAGCATGAAAATAGGAGACAGGCAGGAGGGGAAAAAAAAGAGCAAAAGTGGAAATAGATTGAATGGGCTCAAATCCGAAGCAGCACCAAAATACCCATGGGAATGGGAGCAGGGAGAGGGCAAGTTACATAGGTCTAGATATGTAGAAATTAGGACACATGAAAACATGACAGTAAATGGGCAATAGGAAATAGATGGTGATAATATGAAGGAGTCCAGACTTAAATTCAGAGATCCTGTGGTGGAAAAATGACAACTTAGGAAGGGTGGAATTAGCATCAACGAGCTGTTGTCTGAATTCAGAGACAGGTGAAGTGTGAAGCCCAGAAGCTATTTAAGTTTATCAAGGAGAGTGGAGTATGAATCTTAAAACAGTATGATTACAGGTCAAAGCCTTTGGTTTCACAAACAAATATGGATTTTATGCCATTTTTAATCTCTACCATATATAATTATTTTTACAGTACATTCTAAATAAAAAAAACAAAGCTAATGACAATTCAAATTAGATTTGAAGTGACAATGAAACCTTGGAGAGACTATTCCCATGGGTATTGTAATGTTATCGAAGTATAGTAACTGAGGGTAGAATAACAGAATTCTTGATATAATATTTAGAGCTTTATAATATAGTAAGATTTTACTCACTACTGAGGTACCCAAGTGACGAGCTAAAGCACGCCGTGAAACACCACCAAAATTGCAGAAACTTGTGATCAGATTATGAAAAACTTGGGTTTTAGAAGCTTTAAGGTTACAGAAGGAAGGAAAATCCATAGTACATAGAAGTTCCACAGTTTCGAGGTGTCAAGTCTCGACTGCATTGCTCTAAGAATGTCGTTAAAAGGAAGAGTGAGCAGTAGAGCGTATTTGGAGCAAAAAAAAGATAACAGAGGAAAGTTTAGAAGCGAACAAAGTAAAGAACACCAACAGAATAGAAAAAGACAGCAACTTATATTTACATCGCACCTTTAATACAATAAACCATCTAAGGCATTTCGCAAGGAGCATTATAATGGAAAATGATATTGAACCACATAAGACAACAAAAGCTTGGTCAAAGAGATAGGTGTTAAGTAGTGTTATAAAGGAGGAAAGCAAGGTAGAAAAAGTGTAGGGAAGGAATTCCAGAGCTTAGGGTTTAGGTGACTGAAGTTGCAGCCACTAACGGTGGAGTGATTAAAATTGGGGATTCTCTGAAGGCCAGAATTAGCTGAGCGCAGATATCTGAGGATTATGGGGCTGAAGGAGATCACAAGAGTAGAGGAATGTGATAATGGAAGAATTTGAAAACAAGGATGAAAATTTTAAAATCAAGACTTTTTTTGGCAGGTAACCAATGTAAGTAAATGAGCACACGGGTGATAAAGTGAATGATACTTGGTGCAAGTAAGGACATAGGCAGCAGAGCTTTGGATGCCCTCAAGTTTACAGAGAGTAGAATGTGGACGATCAGCCAGGAGTGCTTTGGAATGGCCAAGTGCAGAAGTAACAAAGGCATGAATGAGAGTTCTAGCAGTGGATGAACAGATGAGGCAGGGGCGAAGTCATGTTATATTACAAAGATGGAAATAAGTGGTTTTAGTAATGGTACAAATATGTGATTGGGGGTTCATCTTGGGGTTAAATATGACACTAAGGTTGCAAAGAATCTGGTTTAGTCTCAGTTACAAGGGAGAGGGATAGTGACAGTGGACAGGGAACAGAGTTTGAAGCGGGGACCAAAAACAATGGCTTTGGTCTTATTTAAATGCTCATTAAGGTCTGGATGTCGGATAAGCAGTTTGATAATTTAGCAACCGTAGAAGAGTCCAAGGAAGTGGTAGTGAGGTACAGCTGGGTATTGTCAGCATATATGTGAACACTAAACATGTGCTTTTGGATGATGTCATCAAGGGACAGTAAATAGATGAGAAATAGGAGGGGGCCAAGGACAGATCATTGGGGAACACCAGAGGTAACAAAAATGGCAGAAATATGGCAGATTAAATGTAACATAAAATGAGTGAAGTGATACGTTTTGGTAGGAAGAATGAGGAGAGGCAACACAAAATAAATGGTATAATTTTAAAGTGGGTGCAGGGACAAAGACATCGGGGGGTGTATGTACACAAATCTTTAAAGTGACAGGGCAAGTTGAGAAGGTTGTTAAAAAGCATATGGGATTCTTGGGGTATATTGATAGGTTCTTGGGGTATATTGATAGGTGCATGGGAGTACAAAAGCAAGGGAGTTTTGCTAAACCTTTATAAATTAGTACTTAGCTGAAATATTGGGCTTGAACTTACATGCAGTGGCAATCAGAATCAGATTGCCACTCTGCTTCTACTTTTTTACCTTGAAATCTTCTCAATCCTGTCTCGCCCAACCTTCTGACTCAGGCTGGGAAAGTACTGTGCAGGGCAGTGCACTCCCGGGGCATTCAGTTGAGGGCTTCATAGTCAGATACAAGGAGGCTATGCCCCTATTTTCACAGCACCGGCTGCTGTAATCAGGTCCAGCTACTTTCAAGCCAGGGAAAAGGTGGGTTTGTCAGGTAAGTGGTTAGAATTTGGGGGTGTGGTTGGGCAGTCGGTGGGCGGTGGGGGGAAACCAGATAGTTGGGGATGGCAGTTGGTGGGGGTGTCAGGCAGTCAGCAGGGGGGTGGATGGTTGGGTTAGGTTTGGGGGCTAGTTGGTGGTTGGGGAGGACTCACAACATGGGGGTGTCCTCTGGGGGTTGTCCCATTGGGGAAGTACCCTGTGGGGAGTCCTGTGGAGAGAGGGGAAGAGAGTCGGTGGGTGGAGGAACTCCTGGCGGGGTAGTCGGGCGATGGGGCGAGTTCTCTGGGAGTTTGGGGGAGTCTCGTGGGGGATTGGTGTGGGTCTGTACAATAGTTATCCAGAAGCTAGAAGTGGTTTTAATTCTTCTAACCTTTTCTGGGTAGCTACTGATGTAAGACCATCCCAAGTTTGCGATTTAAAGCGCATTTTCAGATGGTTACCAGCGCAGGGCAATTGCCCTTGGGAAGTTTGTATTTCCCGGGAAATTGCCCTGCAAACTTTACCTGGGATCTTCCGGGGGTATGTTCCCCAGTGTATCTTTACAGTACCCCCCAGTTACACTGCCCTGGAGCTCGGAAGTTACAGCCCACTTATGTCTAATTCTAGGCACCACATTTTAGGAAGGATGTCAAGGCCTTACAGAAGGTATGGTATGGTATAGAATGGTATCAGGGATGAGCCACTTCAGTTATGTGGAGAGATTGAGAAGTTGGGATTGTTCTCCTTAAAGCAGAGGAGGTTAAGAGGTTTTATAGAGGTGTTCCAAATCATGGTTTTGATAGAATAAATATGGATAAACTGTTTTCAGTGGCAGAAAGGTCAATAAACAGAAAACACAGAACTAAGATGACTGGCAAAAGAGCCAAACACAATATGCAGAAACATTTTTTTAGCTAGTGAGTTATGATGATCTCGAAAGCTCTTCCTAAAGAATTGGTGGAAGCAGATTCAATAGGAACTTTAAGAAGCAAATTGGATAAATATGTGAAGGAAAAAATTATAAGACTATAGGGAAAGAGCAGGGGAGTAGCACTAATTGAATAGCAGTAAGTGTTACCACAAGCATGGTGGGTCAAACAGCCTTCTTCTGCGCTGTGATATATTGTAATACCTTTATGATGACTCATAATTCCTGCCATTAGACAAAATAAAAGCTTCCTTGAGCAAGTACCAATGGCTAAAAGTGCAACCACAGCATAGATAAACAACTCCCAAAATGGCATTAGGTGTTAGATGTGTTATCTTGGTTCCCATGTGCCTCCCTGTGGATTTATTTGGTGGGCAGTGCCTGGCACATGGGGAGGCACATGGGACATGCAGAGGGCTGGAGCAAGTGCTGCACATGGAGCTACCAATGGTTGATGGTGTTGGCTGCAGATTCTGGAGATGGTATTGATGAAGAACAATAATAGCTGAAGGTAAGAGGAGCCCCAACAAGAAAGTTACCTTGGCTGGAGAGAATGAAGGATGGGATTCAACTGATGGGAAGGATCGAAATGATGTGGAGGCGTGGGATGGATGGATGGATGGGAAAAATAGGATGGAGATGGCAAGAGAGGGATAGCATGGGATGGACAGAATGGCATGGGGCAGCTGCCATGGGAGGGGAGAATGAGATAGAATTTTGGCAAAATGACGGGGACAATTATTTCATAAATTATTCAAAAGCTATTCTTTTATGCAAAAAATGAAGATTCACTAAAGTGAATGGAAAGATTTTAGAAAAGCTGTCAGATGAATTTAAAGAATACATAAGCAATGATTCTACAGATGAAAAAGATAACAGTCTATGTTGTCCTGAGTTTCTACACAACCTAACTCCAATAGGCATGCCACTTAGGCTCAAGGAAGGAGTAGTTATAATGCTGCTACAAAATTTGAATCCTTTGATGGAACAAATTGGTACTTAGGAAACTGTTTTCTTCAGTGATAGATCTTAAAATTATAACAGGCAGATTTCAAGGAAATAGTGTTTATTCCTCAATTAATATTGAGCCATTAGACGTAAATCTGCCTTTTCAACTCAGGAGAAAAGAGTTCCCAATTAGACTTTTTCTATAACTATAATTGACAAGACCAGACGCTTCAGAAAATGTATTTTTATGTTCCTGTTTTTCACACATGGACAATGCTATGTAGCATTTTCCAGAGTGAGAAGTTTTGATTCTATTTAATTCTTTGGTGAAAGAATAACTAGAAATCTCGTAATTAAAAAAGTACTGTTGCAATAAAGATACAAATTTGACTGCGAATGCTTTGCAGGTCTCTGCTAGTACACAATTACTCTAATTTTGGAGTTAATTCTAAATGGCCTGATTTTCTTTCTTACCCTTTTCCCTTTTCTTAAAGAGAGGTGTGACATTTACCAGTCTTTAGTCTTTTGGCACAATTCCCATTTCCAAAGAGTTTTAGAAATGTGTAGCTAGTACCATCTCCTCAAACTTATTCAGTATTCTGGGATACATCAATGTAAGCCTTCTAACTTTTCTGCTTTTAGCTTTTTTAAACACAACTTTTTAATAAGTGACCTTTTTAATAGTGCTCCCCAATATTGGCCCTCCTACACTTAACAGATCTATTCCTACAGTCTCACTTTCATAATATTTTGTAAAAACTGCATGCAGGAGAGCTAATTTCAGTGAGATAAAAAAGGATCTTGCCCAGATGGATTGGAATCAAAGATTGTCAGGTAAAATAGTAAGTGAGAAATGGAAGGACTTCAAACACTGAAGTTGAACTAATTAGATAGCTCTTTGAAATAGCCAGCACAGGCACAATGGGCCAAGTACCCTCCTTGTGTGGTATTTCATTCTATGATTAAACATCTCTATCATTTCATCTCTCTCTTAGACATGCTAGTCCAGTGATCTCCAAATTTTCTACCTCTTCTTGAATTATCCTTTTACTTGTATGTACTTATCAAAGGCCTTATGTTCCTTTTATGTTGAACATTGACCTTTCAACAATTTACTTTGCCTACCTTGTCTCATACTTTGCTCCCTTTTTATGCTTTTCTATTTCTCTGGTTTCTTCTGTATTAGTCTCCTATGTGTCATGAGTATTGCTGAAAGAGAGAGATTTTTTGTTGAAGCTTTTCATCTTGCACTCATCAGAACAATTCACAAGAAAACAACAATGTCAGGGGAAACAATGCTTTTTACTGTATGAGAAGAGTGCTAATTTATTGTAAACAATTGGTAGAGGTGTTGCCATGGGAAATGTAACAGTTGATGATGGTTGACAGTTAATTGACATTTAAACCAGGAAGCTTGATTCTGATTGTCAAGACACTGTCCTGTGGACAGAACCAGCAAATGGCTGTCACTTATTTTGTTTAACTGAAACAGGTGAAATGTGTGTACATGTTCTTTCTGTCTGCAAAGAACAGGATCCTGTGCATTAATATATGTAGCTTCCAGTACACGCAAATGTGTCACACAGCGAGCCTGACGGACGATCTTAAATTGGTTGTCAGCGTAATTCTTAGCATACTGAGGATTATTTAGGAAATGTTTTATCCAAATGCAGAATCACATCTAATGTTGGACACTGTGTTTTCAGTTTTGCAAGCAAGGGCTGGTTAGGTAGTCTGTACCTAGCTTGTTGCAAACAGTGGAACGGATATGCTGTTTGATATGATCTACCAGTCTTTGCGATGTACAGTCTACATACCTAGCATCACACTGGCACTGAAATTCATATACCACATTAGTCATTTGTGTGATAGACAGAATGTGTTTTTGGCTTGTCAGTAGCATCTTGTTCCAATCAGCAATCTCTTCTCATACAGTATAAGTTGTTGTTTCCCCTGTCATTGGCATTTTCTTGTGAATTGTCCTGATGAATGCAAGATGAAAAGCTTCATCAAAAATGTCTCTTTTTCCAGCAATACTCAAGTGCTGTACTACCAGTTTTGGCCCCTGACTTGGTCAGTGGTCTAGAAATCCTGGGAAAGGTTCTTGGAGAGCCAGTAGTTTGATACCTAGTTTAAAGGCCCATAGTTACCATGACTGACTTAGTTGCCTAGGGCTTTTTAGTCGAGAAAAGCATAATTTTTGAGGAGATTTAATTTTGGATATTTAAAGTAATGAAACGATTAAATTTGGTCCATGTTGGTTGACTGTTTGAGTTCATAGGTTAGGCAAGACCACAGGACAAGAATATAAGTTCCTTAAACACAGAAATGAATTAGCTCTCAGTAGAGCTAATTTCAGAGACAGTTTGTTTAAAGTAGATGAAGTTTGAACTCCCAGTTACCCACTAGGAGGATAAAGCCATGAGGTTCCACAATTTTAAACAAACAAAATGAACTTCACTATAAAAAGTCAAACAATTTACAATATCTATCTTATACACCAACATTCAGAATTAACATAAATATAAATTAACAGGCAAACTGTGGTGGAACACACCAGATGGCACATTAAATGGCAGATGCAACCTAGACAGATCCAATGGATTTCTCAGCAACCGCCCAGATGTCAGTGACCACTGAGAGTCCCAATATCGCGTTAAAACTCTGTCTCCCTTACAAGGGATTTCAACTCTTCACTTTCAAAAATCTAGCCTCTGAATTTCCTCAAAAGCAGCTCCAACTGCCTCAATGACTGCTCACCTCCCAATGGTTCAATTTCTTCTCCTGAAACTGTGTTCCACGGGATTCACAAAGTTGCACTCCTGCATCTAATTACTGGCTCATCTCCAACTTTTTGCAAACTGCCATCTTCACTAAACCGGCTGCCCCTAGGTTTCTCTGAACTCCAGTCTCCCAGCTGCACTGAGGTCTGAATGGCTTTCAGGGCTTCTCAGAACCCTAAATGCCTGGCACAGAGCCAATAGCCTTCTGCCACCTCCCAAGGGCTTCTCTGAGCCCTAATTGCCTGGAGCCTGCAGCCAGCTCTCAGGGCTTCTCCATGAGCTGAAAATCACATGAGGTCCAAACTGCAACTAACCCCATCTCCCAGAAAACACACAGATAAATTGAAACCAGAGAACCTTCTTAAACTCCATCTATTTCCATAACAACATAGCCTTTCAGGACTCACAATGCTTTTAAACTAATTTCCCTCAAACTCCCAAAATATCTCTCTGGAATGCACTTCTTTGCAAACAGTGTAGACATCACGTCTCCAGTTCTCCAGTAAGCCCACATGCTGCTTTATGGCTCCATCTCTTCTATTCTGACTCTATTAAACAAACACGCGTAATCTTCTATACTGCTATTTGCTTTTAGGTGTTCCGGCAACCTCTAAAGCCCAGCATTTTAATTACCTTACCTTCACAACAACAATCTTCCCAGAACTAAACATTACCTCCAAAATATTAACATGAACCATGAACTTGATATTCATCACAGTGTGAACAGTGTTAACTACAATAACGTGAGTCCATACATTCCTCCCTTTTCAGCAACCAAAACCCAACTATCTTTTATATTTAGTGATATCTGCATCAGTTAGGAATTCAACCAGCTCACTTTCAAACTTTTTCAACAAATACACACACTCCTTGCAAGTTTTAAACTTGTTATGTGGAAAGACAACTCTCTCTGAAAGTAGCTCTCCTGACAGCTAATTCATTTCTATGTTTAAGTAAGTTATATTCTTGTCCTGTGGTCTTGCTTAATCTATGGACAAAAACAGATGACCAACATGAAACAAATCTATTGTTTCATTACTTCAAATATTCAAAATCAAATCTCCTCAAAAAATATGCTTTTCTAGACTAAAAAGCCCCAGGCAACTAAGTCTGTCATGGTAACTTTAAACTAAGTATCAAACCAGTGGCTCTTCAAGAACCTTTTCAAGGGTTTCTAGACCACAGACCAAGCAAGGGGCCAAAACTGGGCAGGATGGCTTTGGTATTAACCCACAACGACAGATGGGAGAATGTTGGGAGTTGTGAGGGTGGGGGCGGGAAGAAGGGTGATTAGGTGCCGGTTAAAACGTCTTAAAGTCAATAATTTGTCCCTTACCTGTTACCTACGTGCCTGGCACTATTTTCATTGAGGTGGATAGCCTGATGTGCAAGTATCCCCAATTGCTTGCTCCCTCCCTACCAATTGCTTTTTCCCTCAACCCCACCAAGACCCAACCTCTCACTCCCTCCCCACCCCGACAGCCGAGGACTGTCCCCAGAAGTCCCTGACTATGGTCCACTGTTCTTTGTTTTCCCACCGTGGCAGCTAGCCAACTCTTCAATTTGGCTAGCTGCCTTGCAGGAAGTGGAAGAAAAAAATTACAATGAGGTCCTGGCATTAAAATATGGGAGGACCTCATGTCTCCCAACATTGCTGCATTTTCCGTGTGCTCCCAGGCATCCTCCCTGTAAATGCTGGGGATCAATATTCTAAATGAGGGTCAAACATGAGGTCAGTTTATTATTTTTTATTTTGTATTCAGTTGGCCTGGTTATACATCCTACCACTTTTTTTGCAGTAGCTGATCATGAACCCAGGTCTTTTTCCCACCCAACAGTCTAAGTTTTGCAATTCTGCATGGTACACATGTTTCTGTTAGCCCTACCCGCATGCTTGATATCAAATTTACTGATATCAAATTACATTTACCGGTCATAGGCTCATTCTTGTGTCACGTACATATTTGCCTGTAATTTAATTTTCTTATATATCCTCTTAACAGTAAAAATCTTTGTATTATTGACAAACTTATGAACAGTTCCCATAATGCCTGCATTCAGTTCAGTTGGGTATTCGTATCCCATGGATTGGAAAAAGCAATTGACTTCCTGTTCCATTTCCTTTCCTGTAAACAAAATTAAGTTCAGCAATAATCCCTGGCAGAACTTCCACCCGTTCTGCAATGACTAAACAGTTTCCCAACATTCAATTCACTGTCAAGGTTAGTAAGATGGACCTGTGTCAGCCATGGCTCAGTTGGTAGCACCCTCATCTCTGAGTTAGAAGGCTCTAGGTTCAAGTCCCATTCTAGGCCTTGGGCACAAAACCAAGACTGACACTCCGGTGCTGAGGGAATGCTGCACTGCTGGAGGTGCTGTCTTTCAATGCAACATTAAACCGAGGCCCTGTTTTCTCTCTGGGCATAAAAGATCTCATGGCACTATTTCAAAGAAAACCGGAAGCATTATCCCCAATGTCTTGGCTAATATTTATCCCTCAATCAACATCACAAAAACAGATTGTCAGGTCATTATCACATTGTTGTGCATGGGAGTTTGCTGCGTCCAAACAGTCTGCTGTCTTTCCTACATTACAAAAGTGACAACACTTCAAAAGTACACCATTGTCTGTGAATTGCTTTGAGGCATTCAGTGGTCATGAAAGGCACTATATAAATGCAATTTTTTTTCCTTTTTTGAAGACAGCCAGTGCCTGTGGAATGATAATCTAGCATAACTCACACTGTCAGAGACGTGGGGGAAAATAACAAGTTAAGAAATATTTACAGCATAGGCAAATTAATCTGGGAAGATCAATTAGAATTTCATAATGTAAGAAAGTTTGCTCTGGCAAGGAGAGTAGAATTATAAACAGTATGGGATCAGAACCCTAAAACATCTTTATACTAATACGGACAAAGAAGTTGACAAGTTGCAAAAAAATGTTTTGGATTGGGGGAGAGTGGATTTTAGTAAAATAAGGCAGGATCTGGCCAAGGTAGACTGGGAACAGTTACTTGTGGGGAAATCTACAGAGGACAGTGGGGGGTATTCAAAAAGGAAATGGGAAGGGTACAGGCTCAACATGTTCCCTCTAGGGTGATAGGAAAGAATAACAAGCCCAGAGAACCATGGATGACCAGAGGTATTCAGGTTACGAGGAGAAGGAAAAGAGAGGCTTTTAGCAGGTACAAGGGAAACAAATCAGCAGAGGCATTAGTGGAGTACAGACAGTGCAGGGTGAAGCTTAAGAAAGCAATTAGGAGAGCAAAGAGAGGATATGAGAAAGCCCTGGCTGGTAAAAGTAGGGAAAATCCCAAGATATTCTATAAGTATATCAATGGGAAGAGGATAACCAGGGAATGAGTGGGACCCATAAGGGACCAAGGAGGCAACCTATGGGTGGAGCCAGAGGACATCGCTAGAGTGTTGAATGAATACTTCATGTCCGTCTTCACTCAAGAGAATGAGGATGAAGGTATCGAACTCGGGGAGAGAGAGACTGCAAGGTTCTTAAGCAAATTGATATAGGGAGTGACAAGGTATTGGAGGTGTTGGCAGGCTTAAAAGTGGACAAACCTCCAGGTCCGGATGATTTGTGTCCCAGACTGCTGAGGCAGGCAAGGGAGGAGATCGCAGGGGCTCTGACCCAAATTTTTAATTCCTCTCTGGCCACAGGGGAGGTGCCAGAGGACTGGAGAACAGTTAATGTGGTTCTGCTATTTAAGAAGGGTTGTAGAGATAAGCCAGGGAACTACAAGCCAGTGAGTCTCACGTCAGTGGTAGGGAAACTATTGGAGAACGTTCTGAAGGAGAGTATCTATCTCCACTTGGAGAGGCAAGGTTTGATCAGGGATAGTCAGCATGGCTTTGTCAGAGGGAGATCATGCCTAACAAATTTTATTGAATTTTTTGAGGAGGTGACCAGGTGTGTCAATGAGGGTAGTGCAGTTGATGTAGTTTATAGGGATTTCAGCAGAGCCTTTGACAAGGTCCCATATGAGAGACTTATAAAGAAGGCAAATTTACATGGGATATAGGATAATTTGATAAGGTGGATTCAAAATTGGCTTAGTTTTAGGAGGCAGAGGATGATGACAGAAAGATGCTTTAGTGACTGGAAGCCAGTGTCCAGTGGCGTACCACAGGGATTTGTGCTCGGTTCCCTATTATGTGTCATTTATATAAATAACATAAATGACTATGTGGGGTGTAGGATTAGTAAGTTTGTGGATGACACAAAGATTGGCCGGGTGGTGAACAGTGAGATTGAGTGTCTTGGGCTACAGGAAGATATAGACGGTATAGTCAAATGGGCAGATAAGTGGCAGATGGAATTTAACCCTGAAAAGTGTGAGGTGATACACTTTGGAAGGAGTAATTTGACAAGGAAGAATTCAATGAACGGCATGACACTTGGAAGTTCAGAGGAACAAAGGGACCTTGGCGTGTGTGTCCATAGATCTCTGAAGGCGGAGGGACACGTTAGTGGGGTGGTGAAAAAGGCATATGGGACACTTGCCTTTATCAATCAAGGCATAGATTACAAAAGTAGGGAGGTCATTTTGGAGTTGTATAGAACCTTAGTGAGGCCACAGCTGGAGTACTGTGCGCAGATCTGGTAGCCACATTATAGGAAGGATGTGATTACACTGGAGGAGGTGCAGAAGAGATTCACCAGGATGTTGCCTGGGATGAAACAGTTAAGTTATGAAGAGAGGTTGGATAGACTTGGGTTGTTTTCGTTGGAGCAGAGAAGACTGAGGAGCAACCTGATCGAGGTGTACAAGATTGTGAGGGGCATGGACAGGGTGGATAGGGAGCAGCTGTTCCCCTTAGTTGAAGGGTCAGTTACAAAGGGGCATAAGTTCAAAGTGAGAGGCAGGAGGTTTTGGGGGGGGATGTAAGGAGAAACATTTTTACCCAGAGTGTGGTGACGGTCTGGAATGCACTGCCTGGGAGGGTGGTGGAGGCGGGTTGCCTTACATCCTTTAAAAAGTGCCTGGATGAGCACTTGCAAGTCATAACATTCAAGGCTTTGGGCCAAGTGCTGGTAAATGGGATTAGGTAGGTAGGTCAGGTGTTTCTCATGTGTCGGTGCAGACTCGAAGGGCTGAAGGGCCTCTTCTGCACTGTGATTCTGTAATCACTTACACAACATAGTGAAACATTTGTAATTTGTTTCAACATATTAAGCCTGCTAAATTGAAGTACTTTGTTATGCACAAAATCTCTGTAAATTATTCGGTGTAAAATCATTATCATGAATACTCAGCAACAGACAAAATAAACAGTACTACATGAAACACAAAACTGGCTTTATTCCCATAAATAAAAGGAAACTAACCTGCTGACCTTCAGTTTTAGTGGCTACACTAGGAAATATTAATTCAGTGCTCAGTGAAAGTTAACTGACCATGATGCGAATAAAACATGAACTTGGTAGTGGACAAATGGACCTCAGACAATGCCACAGAAAGTCAGTTCAATTTTATAGTTGTGGGAAACATGGTGACGTGCTTAGACATTTCATTAAGTATCAAACTGATTCAACATGTATAGCTGCAAAAGGAAATTGCATCATATCGTAAAATACTCAGTAAGTCGCAATATTCAAATATTGAAATATTGAAACATTTTCATACAGGAAGCCCTGACACATACAAAGAAAAACATGCAGCTGTGCATGGAATGCAACAGTCCCCTATCAACTCCAAAGTACCGATCTATCAGAAATAAATAAAAATACGAACAACCTTATTTGAAGTTGACAATCAAAACAAGGGATGAAATAATATGTCAACTGTTCAATCCCATGGTTAATTACATTTCACTTTTGTCATCATTCCCATTCTATGCCACAGGCATGAGGCAATTTCCAGTACCTTGCCCAGATGGCTATTATTCATGAGCCTTGAGTGTATTTGTAAGCTATTCAAGTGGATGCATTGGGGGCAGCGGGGTGGAGAGTGGCATGGGGCGCGGGAAAGGGGTGCAAATAGCATAGCCAAACTTATATTTGTTCTTATCCAAAATTCATATGTGTACTGCCAACAGGAGTAAATGAAGAGCAAATAGGAGGAGGAACCCTGATTGATTTTCTCCTTCATAACCTGAAGACACCACAGCTAGTACTATTGGTGTTTGACG
Organism: Carcharodon carcharias; assembly: GCF_017639515.1. Lineage (NCBI taxonomy): Eukaryota > Metazoa > Chordata > Chondrichthyes > Lamniformes > Lamnidae > Carcharodon > Carcharodon carcharias. Next base: position 32,688,637 of record NC_054487.1, on the reverse strand, counting down.
AAGATGAACAAACCTAGTGAGCAAACCCTAGGTCCTTCTCAATCTATGCACTGGAAAACAATTCCACTTTTTAAGGTCTTTGATATTATATACTATTTCCAGCTGAGAAGGTAATTACATAAATTGATGCAGAGCTCCATTCATGCTATTCTTTTAGTTGCCAATACGCAAACACTCTCCTACCTAAAATGAGAACATAGAAACATAGAAAATAGGAGGAGTAGGCCATTCAGCCCTTCGAGCCTGCTCCACCATTCATTATGATCATGGCTGATCATCCAACTCAATAGCCTGCTCCCGCTTTCTCCCCATATCCTTTGATCCCTATCATCCCAAAGAGCTATATCTAACTCCTTCTTGAAAACATACAATGTTTTGGCCTCAACTACTTTCCGTGGTAGCAAATTCCACAGGCTCACCATTCTCTAGGTGAAGAAATTTCTCCTCATCTCAGTCCTAAATGGTCTACCCCGTATCCTCAGACTGTGATCCCTAGTTCTGGACTCCCTCACCATTGGGAACATCCTTCCTGCATCTACCCTGTCTAGTCCTGTTAGAATTTTGTAGGCTTCTATGAGATCCCCCCTCATTCTTCTGAACTACAGCCATTATAATCTTAACCGACTCATTCTCTCCTCACATGTTAGACCCGCCATCCCAGGAATCAGTTGGGTAAACCTTCGCTGCACTCTCTCTATAGCAACAACATCTTTCCTCTGATAAGGACACCAAAACTGCACATAATATTTCAGGTGTGGTCTCAACAAGGCCCTGTACAATTGCAGCAAGACATCCCTGCTCCTGTACTCGAATCCTCTTGCTATGAAGATCAACATACCATTTGCCTTCTTTACTGCCTGCTGCACCTGCATGCTTACCTTCAGCAACTTCAGTGTATGAGGACACCCAAGTCTCGTTGCACATTCCCCTCTCTCAATCTATAGCCATTTAGCTAATAAGCTGCCTTCCTGTTTTTGCTACCAAAGTGGATAAACACATATTTATCCACATTATACTGCATCTGCCAAGCATTTGCCCACTCACTCAGCTTGTCCAAATCACACTGAAGCTTCTCTGCATCCTCCTCACAGCTCACCCTCCCACCCAGCTTTGTGTCGTCTGCAAATTTGGAGATATTACATTTAGTTCCCTCAACTACCATTCATATATATTGTGAATAGCTGGTGTCCCAGCACCGATCCCTGCGGTACCCCACTAGTCACTGCCTGCCATTTGGAAAAAGAGCTATTTCTTCCTACTCTTTGATTCCTGTCTGCCAACCAGTTTTCTATCCATCTCAATACTCTACCCCCAATCCCATGCGCTTTAATTTTACACGCTAATCTCTTATGTGGGACTTTGTCGAAAGCCTTCTGAAAGTCCAAATAAACCACATCCACAGGCTCCCCCTCATCAACTCTACTAGTTACATCCTCGAAAAATTCCAGTAGATTTGTCAAGCACGATTTCCCTTTTGTAAATTCAGGCTGAATCTGTCTGATTCTGCCACTGTTTTCCAAGTGCTCAGCTATTAAATCTCTTATAATGGGCTCTAGAATTTTCCCCGCTACCGACGTCAGGCTGACTGGTCTATAATTCCTGTTTTCTTTCTACCTCCCTTTTTAAATAGTGGGGTTACATTAGCTGCCCTCCAATCTGTAGGAACTGTTCCAGAGTCTATAGAATCTCGGAAGATGACCACCAATGCATCCACTATTTCTAGGGCCACTTCCTTAAGTACTCTGAGATGTAGAATATCAGGCCCTGGGGATTTATCAGCCTTCAATCCCAACAATTTCCCCAACACCATTTCCCTGCTAATACTGATTTCTTTCAGTTCCTCCCTCTCACTAAATCCTGTGTTCCCCAACATCTCTGATATGTTATTGTGTCCTCCTTTGTGAAGACAGAACCAAAGTATGTATTTAGTTGGTCAGCCATTTCTTTGTTCCCCGTTATAAATTCCCCTGTTTCTGACTGTAAGGGACCTACATTTGTCTTCACCAATCTTTTTCTCTTCACATAACTATAGAAACTTTCACAGTCAGTTTTTATGTTCCCCACAAGCTTACTCTCGTACTCTATTTTCCCCTTCTTAATCAATCCCTTGACTGAATTCCAAACAACTCCCAATCCTCAGGTCTGTTGTTTTTTCTGGTCATGTTTGTTTGCCTCTTCCTTGGATCTAATGCTATCTCTAATTTCCCTTGTAAGCCATGGTTTGGCCATCTTTCCTGTTTTACTTTTGCGCCAGACAGGAATAAACAATTGTTGCAGTTCACCCATGCGCTCTTTGAATGCTTGCTATTGCCTGTCGAACGTCATCCCTTTAAGTAACATTTCCCAATCCATCATAGCCAACTCGTGCCTCATACCATTGTAGTTTCCTTTATTAAGATTCATGACCCTGGTCTCAGAATCAACTACATCACTCTCCATCTTGATGAAGAATTCTATCATATTATGGTCACTCAACCCCAAGGGACCTCGCACAATTAGATTGCCAATTATTCCTTTCTCATTACACAATACCCAGTCTAGAAATGGACTGTTCTCTAGTTGGTTCCTCAAGGTATTGGTCCAGAAAACCATCCCGTATACACTCCAGGAATTCCTCCTCTACGGTATTGTTACTAATTTGATTTGCCCAATCTATATGCAGATTAAAGTCATCCATAATTATAGATGTTCTTTTATTGCATGAGTCTCTAATTTCCTGTTTAATGCCATTCCCAACATCACCACTACAGTTTGGGGGTCTATATACAGCCCCTACTAATGTTTTTTGCCCCTTAGTGTTTCTCAGCTCCACCCATAAAGATTCCACATCATCAGAGCTAAAATCTTTCCTCACTATTGCGTTAATTTCCTCTTTAACCAGCAATGCAACTCCAACACCTTTTCCTTTTTGTCTGTCCTTCCTAAATATTGAATACCCCTGGATGTTCAGTTCCCATCCTTGGTCACCCTGCAACCATGTCTCCGTAATGCTGACTATATCATAATTGTTTACATCTATTTTAGCGGTTAATTCATCTACTTCATTGCAAATGCTCCTAAAGGTTCGTCTTTTTGACATTACTTGTCCCGTTCCCACTATTTTTCACTGAGGCCCTGTTTGATTCTTGCCCTTGATTTCTCTGCTTATCAGTTTTCTTATTCCCCTTTCTGTCTTTTGTTCTTGTCTTTGATTCCCCTTCCTCTAACTCCTTGCAAAGGTTCCCATCCCCCTGCCATTTTAGTTTAAACCTTCCCAAACCACTCTACAAATATCTCCCCTAGGACATCAGTCCCAGTCCTGCCCAGGTGTAACCCGTCCAGTTTGTATTGGTCCCACCTCCCCCAGAACCAGTCCCAACGTCCCAGGAATCTGAAACCCTCCCCCTCACATAATCTCTTCAGTCACGTATTCATCTGATATATCCTGCTATTTCTACTCTGACTAGCATGTGGCACTGGTAGTAATCCTGAGATCACTACCTTTGAGGTCCTACTTCTCAACTTACTTCCTAATTCCTATATTCTGCTTTTAGGATCTCATCCCTTTTTTTACCTATCAATGTGTACCATGACCACTGGTTGTTCACTCTCCCCGTTCAGAATGTCCTGTAGCCGCTCAGATACATCCTTGACCCTAGCACCAGGTAGGAAACATACCATCCTGGAGTCTCACTTGCGGCCACAGAAAAGTCTATCTATTCCCCTTACAATTGAATCCCCATAACTATTGCATTCCCACACTTTTTACTCCTCCCCTGTGCAGCAGAGCAGCGAATTTGGCTGTTGCTGCTTTCCCCTGAGAAGCCAGTCCCCTCAACAGTATCCAAAGCGGTATATCTGTTTTGTAGGGGAATAGCCACAGGAGATTACTGCACTGCAGTGATCACAATTCCCTAAACTGGTTAAGGGCTACTTCCAACTGTCTAAGGGCTGCTTCCAACAGTCATGCAAAGGCAATTTTCTGATATTTACAATAACTAATTCAATGGCAGCTTCAGATTTACCTCATAAATACACCTTTATTTTAGCCAGCTTAAAGCTAGACATTTTAGGATTAAAAAATAATGATATTTGACATTGATGATAATGTGGAGCTCTACAGAGCCCATTGTATAGTGTGGGAGCAATAAGGTCCTATTAAAAAATTATAGCTGTGTGTAGGAAAGAATCTAAATGAACAATTTCCTTTACAACTTGAATTAACTCATTCAACTTGCTGAAAATTCATAAGTTCATTGGTGGGCAAAAAACACAACTTTTCCAATGAACAAATAATACATTTCTTAAAGCATGTTATAACAAGGGTGGCACTGTATTTTGCAGACAGTATGTCAACAATCCAGCTTCTTAATGAAGTTAAAAAAAATCGCCACTATGTGCTCAAGTATAATTGCTTTAGGGCATGTTGTCTGGTATCTTGGACTCATAGACAATCAGTAAAAGGAATGGTTTCTCCCACAGAAGGGAGTAACTTCCTTACAACTAGACAGGCTACCTCATCTTACAGTCCTTGTGTTGAAAAAGGAAAGTTGACCTTCTTTGTGACAAAAAACGCATCTCGTCTGAGAATCTGAGTTGTCTTTTTGTACAAATTCATTCTTTTGGGTAAGAATGTATGTCGCTGTTTTGCTAATTGGCCAGTATATTCTTTATTGTAATCAAGTGGGTGACTTTTAAAATCATGTTTGGATCCAGACTATAATGTCATATTTTGAGGGATAGCTTGCAGGAGTAGTTTTGTTTTCATTCATATGGCTTGGGAAACAGTTGTAGTTTGATGTCCAGGTTAGCAATCCATTCAACAGAGAACAGATGATTTTTTTTCCCCCAAGAGGTAGTGATTTTTTGGAACTCCCTTCCTCAAAAGGCAGTGCAAGCAGAGTCTTTGAATGTTTTCAAGGCAGAGGTAGATAGATTCTTGATAAACAAGGGGGTAAAAGGATATCGGGGTAGGCGGGAGGTTATAGTCAGGTCAGTAATGATCTTATTGAATTGTGGAGCAGGTTCGAAGGGCCAAGTGGCCCACTTCTGCTCCTAATTTGTATATTTGTATGTACGTTCAGCTGATGCATTGTGAATGGTTGTGATGCCACCAGGAATGGATCTCTCAGGGCAGAAGTTCAGTATACGGGTGATGGTCTGACTTCAATGGACACAGTCACAATTTGAGCTGTTCCTCACATTTCACATGTGGAACAAGTGGCCACATCTTCCCTGGCCCTTTTTCAAGTGGTTGAGGAATATCCAAATTTTCTCTGGGACGTTGAAACCTGGGACTTCACCACAGGGGTCAGTTACCTGGGTGTGGTTGGTGATGTTTGCGATAGAGGATAGTGAATGACTGCTATTAAATTTTGGGGGGTAAAATTTTTGGTTATTGTTTGCTTACATTGACAATCTTTCCCCCTCAATGCATTGCCAGGAAGTTAACACTATTAAATGGTGCCTCACTTTAGGACTTGTTTTTGATTTAAGAAAAATGGCTACTTTGAACAATGATATAGTTAATAGTTGGTTTTCTTATCTTTCTAAGGTAAATAATTAGAGGCCTATATGCCATGAATAATTGGTTGATGCTGGCCACCATTTTCTTTTGCAATTCTTTTGTATAACTCAATGTTTTGGCAGACTGTAATTAAAATAGCAATTCTCATTTGAAGTTCAGCTAAAAGCCAACTCTGGATATCTTGAACAAAGTGTCACACCCACATCCATCAATCGTTGTTAATATAATGAGCATTTTTTCTTTTTATCATTATATTTTGTATTTAAACGATTTAAGTAATTAATTCCATGACCCTTAGAAGAGAGAAGAAATTAACCATGGTGCTTGCTCTAGATGTTGATCTGGCATCTTTGCTGGGATGTATGTCAATGGTGAACCTATGGCTGAAGAGTGAAGACACAATCTGAAAGAGAATTGCTGCCTTGTTCAAAGTCTGTGAAAATGTTTTGAAGTGCAAATTATTGCTAAAAATTCCAGTTCAAGCCCCCCCATCAGTTCCAAAAGCTCACCACGTTCTCAGGCATCAGTTTCCTCCCAGCTGTCCAGCCCTAACGCATTAAGCCAATTTATTTTCTTTTAATTTCATATCTTAAAGCACTTAAGTGAAACTCATCTCCTCCTCAAAATTAGTTGGAAAATCATGGTTTGGGGTATGCAGCTTTCTTATATGAATTCCTACAAAATGTAGTGCATTGTTGGCACTTTAAGTGACTCAATTGGTCCACCAAATAGTTGGAAGTTATGTCAGGGAAATCAAATGGAAATTGTAGACATAGAGATTTACAATGGTGTGAGAAAAAGGTGGCAACAGAAAATAAGTTGCGTAGGCAACAAATACAGATGGGCCTAAGAATTAGAATAAAATTACAACAAGAGCAGGAACATCAGAGAGTACAGTGAGGGCAAAAGAAGGCATGGCAACCTGAGAGCACAGCGAGAGCAACAGTAGCCCACTGGCGCAGTGGAGATAAAAGGAGCAACGGTGGCCTTAGAGCACAGCAAGAGCAGTGGCAAATTGAAAACAACCAGGGATGAAATGAGCAGTGACTGCCCACGATCACAGCTGGGATAAAAGATGCAGGGATGACCCAAGAACACAGTGGAGATATAAGGAATGGCAACAACCTGAGAGCGTGGTGAGAGTGGCGCCGTCCCGACAGTGCAGTGCCATCCCAGCAGCATGGCATCGTCCCAGCAGTGCAGTGAGAGTGGCGCCGTGCCAGCAGCTCGGCAAGAGCAACATCATCTCGGCAGCACAGCAGGGTTAATAAGTTGCAAAACCCACGTGGGGTGAGTATCCTTAAACTTATTAAAACTTAAAAAGGTTCTGAAATTTTAAGTAAATTAAAAAGCGGGACATATGGATAATAAGAGTTAAGTAAACACATTTAAGTTAACCTCCCTATAAAAAGTGACATCGGTACAAGGGAAGCAGCTGATTGGTGAGTAGCCAGCCAGTGATCTATTTACGTTTATTCCTGCTAAGCCAGTCTGTAGCCTAATAAATTGTGGCATGGCAGGGCATCTCAGAATCATAGAGTGCACATCCTGTTCCAAGACACTTTTCCTGTCCTAGGCAACGACATATGCAGGAAGTGTAGTTGCTGGAGCAGTCAAGCTCAAGATTTTGGACCTTGAGGACCAGTTGCTATCACTGCAGTACATCCACAAGGCAGAGCATTTCATGATAGCATAGTCACTCCAATGCATAAGAGAGTGCAGGCAGAGAGGCAGGGCCTGGAGAGGAGGGTACAGACAGTGCTAATAACCGGGGCCCGTACCTCTGGGTGGCTCAGGCTCAATGACAGGCTACTTGGCCAATCTGGGCAGTCATTGCCCAAAGCAGCCACTCTGACACATAAACCATCCAGATTGACAGGCTAATCAACCAGTGATTGCTGTTGGTCTGAACAACAGCAATCATTGGTCAAGTAGGAGCATGTACCAGATTCCTTTCTTACTTACCTTGTAGACTTCTGTTTAGGCCTTTCTATCGTGGAGTACTGCTTCCTTAATCTTCTCAAAGCTCGCTGAAGGCTGCTGGAGTGCAAGCAGGCTGGTGACAGGTTGTTTTTAAGCAAGTTGCCCTTACCGACTATTCCCCACCAATACCTCCTTCCCCTGTAAAGGTGTGGGTGGGTGGCCTTCTCCTCGGGTTCAACTTTTCAATTCACCGGAACCAACTCCTGGGCCCTGGACAGTTCTGCGATTTAAACCTGGCTCCTACTGCCTCATCTTCTTCCAGCTCCAGGTGTCTGGCCGGTTTCAATGGCAACAATTTTGTTTTATTCAATTAAATCCTGTACATTGGAGCCTCCAAGACCATGTATACTAATTATTTTCTAAAGCCATATCGAACAAACACTACACATAGGATAAATTAAAATATATAATAAAATATATCAAAAAGTATGTTTGTCTGCTCTGCAATTTAGGGCTATGTCAAAATTTCCTGATCACGAAGAATTGGGGGTGGAATCTGTACTTCTAGTTATATCTTCAGTTGAGGCTGTGGTGTTAGGGCTTTGACAACATGAGGTGGAATTCCAGTGGTGGGAACTGTTATGATCCCCAGCTAAGGTTACCAATAGACAAGCCTGGTCTCGGAGTAGAGCCTAGCTTGATAGATCCTAACTTTTATTTGTTTGTTTAGATACGCGGAGAGGGGCTACTGAACAAAGTCACCAGAGTCAGCTAATGAACTTCTGGCAAAAGAATAAAACATTTATTAATCAAGAAAGGATGAACTATATTACAATACTCCTTCACCCGCAACTATACCTTTACAGCTATATACAGATTTGTAAGGATAACACAAGTTACAAAAACTATCTTATACTTCAATGTTCATAAGAAGTACATAGTCCACGCTCTGAAACCAAGTGACAGATGCCACCTCAAACAGATGCTATGGATCTCTCTTCAACTCTCCCCCAGACACTTATCACACCGTGAGCCAACCAGTCTCACTGAATTCCATCTTTCACATGAGGGTTTCCAATCTCCACTTTCTAAGAACTTGCTTTGGAATCCTCTCTCAAACTGATGCTTTCTTTCAGATGCCTTCTGCAAGGGTTCACTTCCAGGGTTTTGAACTCTCCTTCCGATGTTCCTGTCCCCTGGGTCACCACATGCATTCAAGCTTTCTTCCATACACTCTCTCTCACTGACTCACCTGTGAGCAGTACCCCACTGCTTCACATGCCCATAGCAAAGAGTTACAGACATTCAGTTGCCTCTTTGGACCTCCTGACTTCTCACAAGCCTTCATACTGCTTCGACTCTGTTTCCTACAGCTCAGAGCTTTAAGCTTGGAACCTTTCTCTGCCCCACGGAGGCCACCTTGGAGTGTACACACAAGGTCATTGTTAGTTAAACCCACTCCTTAGCTCAACCTTAGACTCCCTCCCTGGTGACCAAGTCTTGGGTCTCGCCTGTCTCTCTCTAGCTCTGTTTCTTAGGTGAAATAGCAAAAACAGTTTTATTAGTTAGCTCTACTGCTTGGCAATTTTTAATGGTCTCTTTTATTAATTACTCATTTTATAAATTATAAATTTATTTTGACAATGATTTTCTTATTGTTTAACAAGTTATTCATGTTTTCTTCATACCTTAACATTTTAAAAAAATTTATCTTTAATGTTATGCCAGACCAGATCTCAAGCGTTGATATTGTATTTCTTGCTGACAAGAAGTCTGATTGCTTTTTAGAGGGCTTGAAAAAGGGATTTATTTTTCCTCCAATAGAAATAGCAAATCTTGCAAATACTTAGCACATCTGGTGACATCTGCGCAGAGAAACAGACATCAGTCACCCTATTTCATAACTAGTGCAGCTCGTGGACCTGAAGCATTAATTCTGTTTCTCTCTTCAAAGGTGCTGCCTGGACTGTTGCGTATTTCTAGCATTTTTTGTTTATATTTCAGATTTCCAGCACCATCAGATTTATGCTCATTTATAAGGGTAGTTAGTTTCAATTTAAAATGAGAAAATATTTATCACTCAATGCAAAGTATTTTTTCTGTTAACAAAGCCCATTTGTGTGGATAGACGTAGTACATTATTAGTTGGTGCTAATTTATGATTTTGCCATTTTTAAACTTGGAAATAAAACCAGGAGTTATGCGCCAATAGAAAATGTCACTACTAGTTCAAGATATTCGCATTTGCACATAGAATTGTTGTGTGTGCTGATTATGAAGTTCAAGTCTTTTGGGTGTTGCTGTATGGATATCGCATAGGGCCTGTTCAAAGAAGGGGAGCTGGTTGCATAATATGAACAACCAAGTTTTGTGCAATTGCCTGTCAAAGCCATGGTTGTAAAGTGCATCATACTTAAACCTAAGCTTTTGATGGGATTCATAAATGGAGGCATAGAGTACAAAAGCCTTTTGTAAAAAAACTTTTGCTAAACCTATATAAAACAGTTTGACCCCACTGTGACTATGGTTCCTGATTCTGGGCATCCAAAGAATGTGAGGGGGAAGGAAATAAACAGCCCTGAAATAGGAGAAGAGGCACCCGGGCCCATGATTTCTCTCCAAGGCCCTGCAGAGGGGCAATGGGGTTCTCAGGCTATCAAGGAGGACCAGGGAGGTACCGCAGGAGCCCCCTGAGTGCACCTCGTTCTCCAACCAGTATTCCGTTCTGAATATTGGTGAGGGTGATGGTTTCTCTGCAGAGTTCAGCCAGAGCCAAGTCCACAACACCGAAGCTAGTTCAGCTATACAGGAGGAAAGATGGGAAAGCAATAGTGATAGGGGATTATATAGTTAGGGTAGTAGAGAGGCATTTCTGCAGCTGCAGATATGACTCCGTGATGGTGTGCTGCCTCCTCAGTGCCAGGGTCAAAGATGTTACTGAGCTGCTGCAGCACATTTTGAGGGGTGACTATGAACAAGCATCTCAGCTCTTGACTCCCAAAGCCTAATCAACATCTACAACGCACAAGTCAGGGGTCTGAAGGAATACTTGACACTTGCCTGAATCAGTTCAGCTCCAACAAAGTTCAAGAAGCTCGACAGCACCAAGGAAAAGGTAGCTTGATCAACACACCATCCACCATCTTAAACATTCACTCCCTCCATCACTGTCACGCAGTCACAGCAGTGTGTACCATATACAACATGCACTTCAGCCAAGGCTTCTTCACAGCATCTTCCTAACCTACAACCTCTACCACCTACAAAGACAAGGGCAGCAAATGCATTGAATACGTGCAAGTTCCCTACCAAGCCACACACTATCCAGACCTGGAAATATATCACCATTCCTTCACTGTCACTGGATCAAAAACCTGGAACTCAACAGCACTAGATGGACTGCAGCAGTTCAAGGCGACGGCTCACTACCACCTTGCCAAGGGCAATTAGGAATGGCAACAAATGCTAGTCTTGCCAACAATGTTCACATTCCATGAAAAAATTAATAAAGGATAGTGATAGACCTAAGACAATATAGCCAGGCTGGTATTATGGGCAACATGTGGCAGATGAAATTTAATGTAGAGAAGTGCAAAATGATACATTTTAGAAGGAAGAATGAGGAGAGGACATATTAAATATACAATAATAAAAGGGCTGCAGAAGCAGGGAGATCTGGGGGTGTATGTGCACAAATTGTTAAAGGTGGCAGAGCAGATTAAAAAGTGGTTAATAAGGCATATGGGATTTATAAATAGAAGCATAGAATACTAAAGAAAGTGAAGTATGGTGAAACTTTGTAAAACACTGGTTTGGCCTCAACTGGAGTATTGTATCTATTTCTGGGCACTGCACTCCAGGAAGGATGTTAAGGCATTGGAGAGGGTGCAGAAAAGATTGGTGAGGATGGTTCCAGGATGATGGACTTGAGTTAGGCAATGGTGTAGTAGTATTGTCACTGGCTAATAATTCAGAGACACCGGGCAATGCTCTGGGGACCCCGGTTTGAATCTCAACATGGCAGTTGATGGGATCTGAATTCAATAAAAATCTAGAATTAGCAGTCAATTGTTGTAAAAACACATCTGGTTCACTAATGCCCTTTAGGGAAGGAAATATGCCATTGTTACTTGGTCTGGCCAACCTGTGACTCCAGAGCCACAGCAATGTGGTTGACTCTTAAATTTCTTCTGAAATGGCCAATAAAGCCACTCAGTTTGTATCAAACTGCTATTAAAATCTCAAAAAAGGAATGAAACTGGACAGACCACCTGGTATCAACCTAGGCACTGGAAACAACAGCGGTAAACTCAGCCCTGTCGGCCCTGCAAAGTCCTCCATACTAACATCTGGGAGCTGTTGGTATAACTGTGTCACAGACTAGTCAAGCAACAGTCTGACACAGTCATCTTCATGGAATTATATCTTACAGAAAATGTCCCAGACACCATCTTCATCACCCCTGAGTATGTACTATCCCACCGGCAGGACAGGCCCAGCAGAAGTGGCGGCACAGTAGTATACAGTTGTGAGGGAGTTGCCCTGGGAGTCCTCAACAACAACTCTGGACACCATGCAGTCTCATGGCATCAGGTCAAAATTGGGCAAGGTAACCTCCTGCTGATTACCACAGACTGCCCTCCCTCAGCTGATGAATCAGTGCTCCTCCATGTTGAACACCACTTGGAGGAAGCACTGAGGGTGGCAAGGGTGGAGAATGTACTCTGGGTGGGGGACTTCAATGTCCATCACCAAGAGTGGCTCTGTAGCGCCACTACTAACCAAGCTGGCTGAGTCCTAAAGTACATAGCTGCTAGACTGGGTCTGTGGCAGGTGGTGAGGAAACCAACAAGAGGGAAATACATAATTGACCTCATCCTCACCAACCTGCCTTCCGCTGATGCATCTGTCCATGACAATATCGGTAGGAGTGACCACCGCACAGTCGTTGTGAAGACAAAGTCCCGCCTTCACATTGAGGATACATTCTGTCCTTATTTTATATTTCAATTCTGGTGCAACTTGTTCACCCCTACACTCCAGCAATTTACTTGTAACATAGAAAACTTGAGAGACAGCTGCCAAGAAAACCAAGTGATGCACTTAATGTACCTGGAACCAGGAAAAGACAAAACAAGGCTGTGTTGACTTCCTTCCTGCCAGCACATCCGCAACCAAAGAGCTGAAGGAATGAATTCTCTCCAAAGCTTCACTGTCTTGCATAAAGGAAAGACCATCTCAACACTACCATTAGTCACAGATGTCAGAAATTTTTTCTTTCTTTTCAATGTTTTATAGAGTTTTACAAAAGCCTAAAAGCAAGCCTCTGTGCAACCAACAGCAAATGCTAATATGTTTACAATTTAACCAGTTCCATACAATATTCCAAAACAAAAACAGAATTACCTGGAAAAACTCAGCAGGTCTGGCAGCATCAGCGGAGAAGAAAAGAGTTGACGTTTCGAGTCCTCATAACCCTTCAACAGAACTAGGTGACTCCAAGGAAGGGGTGAAATATAAGCTGGTTTAAGGTGTGTGCTTGTGTGTGTGTGTGTGTGTGTGTGTGTGTGTGTGTGGGGTGGGGGGGGGTGCGCGGTGTGGTTGTAGGGACAAGCAAGCAGTAATAGAAGCAGATCATCAAAAGATGTCACAGACAACAGAACAAAAGAACACATAGGTGTTGAAGTTGGTGATATATATCTAAACGAATGTGCTAATTAAGAATGGATAGTTGGGGAATTAAGGTATAGCTCTAGTGGGGGTGGGGGGAGCACAAAAGATTTAAAAATATTTTAAAATAATGAAAATAGGTGGTAAAAGAAAAATCTATATAATTTATTGGAAAAAAACAAAAGGAAGGGGGAGGAAACAGAAAGGGGGTGGGGATGGAGGAGGGAGTTCAGGACCTAAAGTTGTTGAATTCAATATTCAGTCCAGAAAGCTGTAAAGTGCCTAGTCGGAAGATGAGGTGCTGTTCCTCCAGTTTGCGTTGGGCTTCACTGGAACAATGCAGCAAGCCAAGGACAGACATGTGGGCAAGAGAGCAGGGTGGAGTGTTAAAATGGCAAGCGACAGGGAGATTTGGGTCATTCTTGCGGACAGACCGCAGGTGTTCTGCAAAGCGGTCGCCCAGTTTACGTTTGGTCTCTCCAATGTAGAGGAGACCACATTGGGAACAACAAATCCAGTATACTAAGTTGGGGGAAATGCAAGTGAAATGCTGCTTCACTTGAAAGGAGTGTTTGGGCCCTTGGACGGTGAGGAGAGAGGAAGTGAAGGGTCAGGTGTTACATCTTTTGCGTGGGAATGGGATGGTGCCATAGGAGGGGGTTGAGGAGTAGGGGGTGATGGAGGAGTGGGCCAGGGTGTCCCGGAGGGAACGATCCCTATGGAATGCTGACAGTGGGGGGTGAAGGGAAGATGTGTTTGGTGGTGGCATCATGCTGGAGTTGGCGGAAATGGCGGAGGATGATCCTTTGAATGCGGAGGCTGGTGGGGTGATAAGTGAGGACAAGGGAGACCCTATCATGTTTCTGGGAGGGAGGAGAAGGCGTGAGGGCGGATGCGCGGGAGATGGGCCGGACACGGTTGAGGGCCCTGTCAATGACCGTGGGTGGAAAACCTCGGTTAAGGAAGAAGGAGGACATGTCAGAGGAACTGTTTTTGAAGGTAGCATCATCGGAACAGATGCGACGGAGGCGAAGGAACTGAGAGAATGGGATGGAGTCCTTACAGGAAGTGGGGTGTGAGGAGCTGTAGTCGAGGTAGCTGTGGGAGTCGGTAGGTTTGTAATGGATATTGGTGGACAGTCTATCACCAGAGATTGAGACAGAGAGGTCAAGGAAGGGAAGGGAACTGTCAGAGATGGACCACGTGAAAATGATGGAGGGGTGGAGATTGGAAGCAAAATTAATAAATTTTTCCAAGTCCCGATGAAAGCATGAAGCAGCACCGAAGTAATCATCGATGTACCGGAGAAAGAGTTGAGGAAGGGGGCCGGAGTAGGACTGGAACAAGGAATGTTCCACATACCCCATAAAGAGGCAGGCATAGCTGGGGCCCATGCAGGTACCCATAGCCACACCTTTTATTTGGAGGAAGTGAGAGGAGTTGAAGGAGAAATTGTTCAATGTGAGAACAAGTTCAGCCAGACGGAGGAGAGTAGTGGTGGATGGGGATTGTTCGGGCCTCCGTTCGAGGAAAAAACTAAGGGCCCTCAGACCATCCTGGTGGGGGAAGGAGGTGTAGAGGGATTGGACGTCCATGGTGAAGAGGAAGCGGTTGGGGCCAGGGAACTGCAAATTGTTGATGTGACGTAAGGTGTCAGAGGAATCACAGATGTAGGTGGGAAGGGACTGGACAAGGGGAGAGAGAAGGGAGTCAAGATAACGAGAAATGAGTTCTGTGGGGCAGGAGCAAGCTGACACGATCGGTCTACCGGGACAGTTCTGTTTGTGGATTTTGGGTAGGAGGTAGAAGCGGGCCGTCCGAGGTTGGGCAACTATCAGGTTGGAAGCTGTGGGAAGAAGATCCCCAGAGGAGATGAGGTCAGTGACAGTCCTGGAAACAATGGCTTGATGTTCAGTGGTGGGGTCATGGTCCAGGGAGAGGTAGGAGGAAGTGTCTGCGAGTTGACGCTCAGCCTCCACGAGGTAGAGGTCAGTACACCAGACAACAACAGCATCACCCTTGTCAGCGGGTTTGATGACAATGTTAGGGTTGGACCTGAGAGAATGGAGTGCAGTAAGTTCAGAGAGAGATAGATTAGAATGGGTGAGAGGAGCAGAGAAATTGAGATGACTAATGTCGCGCCGACAGTTCTCAATGGAAAGATCAAGAGAAGGTAAGAATCCAGAGGGAGGGGTCCAGGTGGAGGGAGAATATTGGAGCTGGGTGAAAGGATCCGTTGAATGGGGAGAGGACTCCTGCCCAAAGAAGTGAGCCCGGAGACGAAGACGGCGGAAGAAGAGTTCAGCATCGTGCCGAGCCCGAAATTCATTGAGGTGAGGGCGTAGGGGTATGAAACTAAGTCCTTTGCTGAGCACTGAACATTCAGCATCAGAGAGGGGAAGGTCAGGGGGGATAGTGAATACACGGCTGGGGCTGGGATTGGAAGATGGGGTGGGGACAGAGGGACAGGCAGGGGTGGAGGGTCCTAGATGGGTGTTGGTGTCGATGAGTTGTTGGAGCTTGCGTTCCTTAGCACTTGAGAGAAAGAGAAAAAGTTTCTTGTTGAGGCATCGGATGAGACGAAGGATAAAATGAAACTGGGGACACGCGCAGCTTTGAAAAAGGGTGCGGCGGTCCTGCTGGAGGGAGAGGTCGAGTGCGTTCATATGGCGGTGCATGGCACTGAGTGCAGATCTCAGAATTTGACGGGAACAGCAGTCCGAGAAACGTTTTATGTCCTGGAGAAACCTGTAATCCTGGGTGGGTTCGAAACATGAGGGGTGGAATTTCAGTTGAAATCCACATGGGGTAAGTCGGAGACGGAGACAGTCACTGAGAAAGGAGATATGGCTGTGAAAGCGGGTTTTAGTAAACACCTTGTCAAACACCAGGAGAGAAATGGAAAGCAATGAAGGTGATATTCTATTTTTTTGTTGTTCTGTTTGCACTGGATTTCCTAATTAAATGAAATTAAATAACTTAAGTGGCAGTGAAGCCTTATCATTTGTAGATACTCTGGAAATGTGATAACATCAAGTCCAGTGCAGCACAGGAGTTTTCAAAAAGCATTCCAAATAGCAGCAACAAATCTTCCCTCTTCCACTGTGCCGAAATCAAGTCATCTTCAAACTGCCTCTATTGCTGAACTCATTGTCACCAAACTATGGAATTCTTGCTTATTCTCTTCCAGTTTTCAAGCTTTTAAACTCAAGCTTGATGTCACTGAATCAGTGCTACAGGATAAATTTCAGTCTTACTTGTACCTTTCTTCAGCCTTGTAGTATTCTAAATCAGGAACATTGACTCTTCCCTTTGATTTCTCAACAAAAAAACAGATAACGCTCTTATGTCTGGCTGACAATAACATGAAGAGTCTAAAGGCAACTTTTTAAACAGCACAATGGTCTGTAGAATAGAGACAGCACACCAGCAGCTGTTCAATAACCACCAAGTTACCTCCTTTTGTAACCTCACAGTAATAAAGATAACTCACTTTGGACTTTGAAGAGTATGTGGCTAACCACTAAACACAGTTGACTAACCAGGTATATATCGCCATTCCTTCACTGACACTGGGTCAAAATCCTGGAACTCCCTTCCTATCAGCACTGTGGGTGTACCTACACCACATGGACTGCAGCGGTTCAAGAAGGCAGCTCACCACCACCTTCTCAGGGACAGTTAGGGATGGGCAATAAATGCTGGCCTAGCCAGTGAAGCCCACTTCCCGTGAATGAATAAAAAAGGTACACAGTTTGTTGTTATTAATAACACCTTTCAGCAACATGTGCTGTAAAAGTGAACAAACAGGTGATTCGGGTTGTGCATGAATCAGTGAGAAGTTTAAAAGAAAAAAGAATACACTGTTTATTGAGAAAAAAGAAAATGTTAAAATAAAAATAAAACCAGTCTACAAATAAGTTATACTAAATGAGACTCTTCATCACTGCTTTGGCTCCATATTTCACCACAACTGTGCCCTCACCCATTTCAAACAGAATATCTTACCATCACTTACATCTTACAGAGGGACTCTGGCCATTATTGAGCCCTGATCATTTTCTCACCAATAATGATTGCCTTTAAAGAGTCCAATTGTGAATGACCTTCTTTAAAGAGAGAGTACCACCATTACTAACACCTGATGACTGTTCAAAAAGTGATTATCCACCACTGACCGCTAACCAAAAATAAACTGCATGTATGTTACTCCTGTGCCTCTTTTGAAGAGGGGTTTCTTGCCATTATTGAACTCAGTCACTGCTCATACCCACTCTTTCTCCATGGCACTGCTCCATTTTGGGCTAAATTCTTCATCTGTTCAGCATGCTGGTACACATGCCAAAACTGTGAAATTCAGAAGTCTTAACATGTTTAATTTCTTATCTTTCTCAGCTGCAATAACTTTATTTTGTGGACTGCAATTATGTTAGATGCCAGACCAGAAAGAATCCCTAGAGTCTCTCACATACAAACATGAGATAATAGTCACTTGACCATATTGGTGGTCAAATGACTATTATCAACTGGGTACAAAGCAACCGCTTTAACAATTTCAGAGAAAGTAAAGGCACTGGGACTATTTTGATCATCAGATCCAGTTTTTGGTGTGCTAAGAACGAAAATATTTGCATTTACAAAGCACCTTTTCACATCTTTTTGATGTCCATAGGAAATAGATTACTTTTGAAGTTCTGCCACTGTGGTATATAGGCAAATATGCCAGCCAAATTATGCAAAGCAAAGTCCCACAAAAAGCAAACTAGTGAATGACCTGGTAAGAGGTGGTATATTCACCATCTTAACAGTTAAGGAATATGCACTACTTTATTTCCTAAACAGTTCTGACAACAGAGACTCATGTACAACTGATTTCCTCTCTCTTTTTCTTTGCTGTTTTATCAATGAGAATCAGGGGGAAATCTCTTCGCTGGTTGGAGTCATACCTAGCACAAAAGAGGATGGTGGTGCTTGTTGGAGGTCAGAAATCTCAGCTCCAGAACATCACTGCAGGAGTTCCTCAGGGTAGTGTCCTCAGCCCAACCATTTTCAGCTACTTCATCAATTAACTTCCTTCCATCATTAGGTCAGAAGTGGGGATGATAGCACAATGTTCAGCACTATTCGCAACTCCTCAGATGCTGAAGCAGTCCATGCCCAAATGCAGCAAGACCTGAACAATATCCAGGCTTGGGCTGACAAGTGGCAAGTAACATTCACGCCACACAAGTGCAAGGCAATGACCATCTCCAACAAGAAAGAAGCTAACCATCAATCCTTGATGTTCAATGACATTACCATCACTGAATCCCTCATTATCAACATCCTGGGGGTTACCATTGACCAGGAAGTGAACTGGACTAGCCATATTAATACTGTGGCTACAAGAGCAGGTCAGAGGCTAGGAATCGTGTGACGAGTAACTTGCCTCCTGACTCCCCAAAGCCTGTGCACCATCTACAAGGCACAAGTCAGGAATGCGATGGAATACTCCCCACATGCCTGGATGAGTGCAGTTCCCACAACACTCAAGAAGTTTGACACCGTCCAGGACAAAGCAGTCCGCTTGATTGGCACCACATCCAGAAATATTCACTCCCTCCATTACCAGCATGCAAGTAACAGCAGTGTGTACCAACTACAAGATGCAAAGCAGGGTTTCACCAAGGCTCCTTAGACAGCACCTTCCAAATCAACAACACTACCATCCAGAAGGACAAAGGCAGCAGATAGATTGGAACACTATCACCTGGAAGTTCCCCTCCAAGTCACCTCACCATCCTGACTTGGAAATATATTACCGTTCTTTCACTCTCGCTAGGTCAAATTTTGATGCCCTACACAACTCCAATGCACTTTACAAAATTCTCGGCCGAGGTGCCCTTGGACAGAAAGTTGGTACCACCAAAAGCACCCACTCAAGATTGCAAGCTATGAGTCTGACACAAAGAGTGATTCGCCTTCTGAGCAGTCTCAGCTGTCCTCCCCAAGTTCCATGCCTGAGTCAGAACTCCCTTCCTTACAGCATTTTGGGTGTACCCACACCACATGGATTGCAGCAGTTCAACAAGGCAGCTCACCACCACCTTCTCAAGGGCAATTAGGGATGGGTAATAAATCAGCCAGCAAAGCCCACATCCCCTGAATGAATTTTTAAAATTTAATATCTTGCAATAACTTTAATTCAAGATAGGTGTAAAATTATTCTCACCATTTTTGACATAGCAGAAATAACGTCATTCTTTTTTTAATTGTCATTTTTAAGCAATTTGAAAACTCATCTTCATTGAAACTGGAACTGTATTTTCTATTTATTTGAATGCATTTTATGGTTTCGATCAAGTTACATTAAAAATTCAAAAGCTCCCATATTCTTAAACCTGCTGTCTTGGAGTTTAAACTCATTCCGTGATATTTTTGACGCAATTCAGCGAAAATTAGCTGAACTGATTGCGGAAACTTAAGCACAATTTGCATTCAGCGCAATTTGAGTTTCCGTGATCTTTTGTGCTAATGTTAAAGAAATCATACTGGAAGCAGACCCCAATAACAAATTGGCTAAGCTCTCATGGTAAATTAATCAGCATTGGACATTTTACCAATTGCATTCGTTTGCAGACCTTCAGGGAGGCTTTAAAATTCAACAGCTTCTTTTGGGTGCAAGGACAGTAAAAGGTATATTTTAAAAGCTATTAATTGCGATTTTTGTTTTAATTTATTAAGAAACAAATTAATGTATTCCAATATAATGAGAAAATAGTTCAAATGTTTTGAAAATTAAATAACAATACGGTTAAATTCGGTTATTCAGGTGGTGGATTGATACCGATTAAAATATTTATTTATGATAAAACTATTCACAGCTGTTTTAATCAAACTTTACCAAGTTACCATGTTTAAAGATATGAAGATATTTTTAAAGCAAATTCTTGAAAAAAATTGTTTTAAAATACTGCCGAATGCGCTGGTCCATGGCAGATTTTGCATTCAGTGATGAGTTTGAGCAGAAATTTAGGAGTGGAATAGGGGAGAACACCACTTCAAAATTGCATCCAAAGCAAAATCTCTATTATTTGCATAATAGTCATGAATGGTGGTCAGATGGCTTGAAATTTTAATTTTTCATAATTTAAAAAAGAATGTATAGTATGAGTTTCACATTTTTCTCAGGCCCTAAATATTTTTGTGGAATTCTGCTTGTTTATGCTAACTTTTATGTTACTTGTGCCAATGAGACTGGCAGGTAATTTAGGCATCAATTGACATCAGCAAAATGGGCATAATTTGTGGCGTAACTTGCCTCCCACCTCTCCAGCACAGTACAGTTTAGTCACAAACGCGCCATGAGGGAAAACTGATTACAATCTCACTTTCTCTGTGCATCATTAAACTTTTTCCCATGGAATCGTCACATTAACAATTATCTATAATTATTGATAACTAAAATACGTTCATTTGAAATAAATTCCATTTTGTAAACAAAAATCTTCAATTACTGTTTACAAGTCTTTCTCTTCAAGACGGCGATGGCAACATTTTTGTGATTATATTTGTATTTAAACTATATCTTTATTCTAGTTCAATTTAAATTTATTTTCCACTAAAGTTTGCTAATCTACAAATGAACCATTCAGATTTAATTCTTGGCAGCAACATCTCTCAGTGACGGAGTGTCTTGTGTTGGAGGGAGTGGGACACACAAAGTTTGCGAACCTTGCATGCAATTATTTCTCGCCTCCGCTTCCTTCAACACTGGTATTTTTTCGTAATCATTAATTGTAAGACCATAGTAAAGCAATCTTGTTATTTATTCTCTGCTGGGCATTAATTACAACTCAGGTATTTTACCTCTGCTTCATTAGATCTGCCTCCAGGATCCTACTAATTGTGTCTTCATTAGCTCCTCAGTGATGACGGGTTGTAATAATACTTAATTGTTTCTGATGACCTCAGTCGGTGTAGCTGACAGATCGTGTTTCATTCTCCAGCTCCTTTATTTTGTTCTCACCTGTGAATTAGGTGGTGTGTGTTCAAAAAGCTTCCACTCCCCTCTCATTCTTTCAATAATCCTCTTACATTATTATATGACATCTGCCCTGTTGCATTGCATTCGCCATATGGGATACCTGGAGCAAACAGCAGGCTACACAGCGGCTGGGAAACCTCTTCTCAGGTACAAAAATAACCTTTCCTATATCCGAATACAGTAGAGCATGTGCAAAAGGAAACAAAAAGACTAGCAAAAATCTTTAAAAATAAATAACCTTCTGTAGTAAATAGTAATCCTGTAATTCGCCATCAAAGCAATCTTATATTATGTGCCATCCTACACTCTGCCGCAATTTATATAAAGACCCATTGTCAATGTGGCTTCAGTGGAATTTGTCATACTGAATAAAAATATTGTGCCTTTAAATATTATAAAAAGAAACGCTGCAAATATGTTGTGAACAAATTACATATAATGTTGCAACTGATGTCTTTGAACTACAGGTAACACAGAAGCTGGCTGTGGGTGAGTTATAGCCATTATAGTCTGATTGTGAATTACAGATAATTTTGCAGCTAGTTGTGAATTACTGGCAATTGCAATTTGCTCAAACTCATCACTGAATGCAAAATCTGCCATGGACCAGCGCATTCGGCAGTATTTTAAAACAATTTTTTTCAAGAATTTGCTTTAAAAATATCTTCATATCTTTAAACATGGTAACTTGGTAAAGTTTGATTAAAACAGCTGTGAATAGTTTTATCATAAATAAATATTTTAATCGGTATCAATCCACCACCTGAATAACCGAATTTAACCGTATTGTTATTTAATTTTCAAAACATTTGAACTATTTTCTCATTATATTGGAATACATTAATTTGTTTCTTAATAAATTAAAACAAAAATCGCAATTAATAGCTTTTAAAATATACCTTTTACTGTCCTTGCACCCAAAAGAAGCTGTTGAATTTTAAAGCCTCCCTGAAGGTCTGCAAACGAATGCAATTAGTAAAATGTCCAATGCTGATTAATTTACCATGAGAGCTTAGCCAATTTGTTATTGGGGTCTGCTTCCAGTATGATTTCTTTAACATTAGCACAAAAGATCACGGAAACTCAAATTGCGCTGAATGCAAATTGTGCTTAAGTTTCCGCAATCAGTTCAGCTAATTTTCGCTGAATTGCCTCAAAAATATCACGGAATGAGTTTAAACTCCGAGACAGCAGGTTTAAGAATATGGGAGCTTTTGAATTTTTTGCAGCTAGCTGGCAGTAAATGAATGAATGTCAAAATGACAATTCCAAACCACTTTAGTATCATTCTGAGTCCTGAAATGAGCTGAATTTCTCGATTGTGCAAATGTGCTGAATTAGCTGTTAGCCTCCAGTATGATATACAGAAGTATCTAAAAAGCAGGGCTCAATGTTGATGAATCCTCAAACACTGTACACATTTACAAAACATATCTCTGTGATTGATACTTTTCAAGAACAGTACAAAAGTCCTACTGCCTAATATTTGAGTCAACTTAGCTATTCGTGAAGAAGTTACTGGAGATCAGGAAGTGATTACATGTCAGCAAATGCACTGAGGCATTTAGATGGTGTCATAAACTATGACTGCACAACACATGTTTAACTAAACTTGTATTTCAAAATGAAATTTACCCTTGAAATATACAGTGTAAATATGAGGGTTTGTTACAGTTGTTTGTGCATGTTGGTCGAAAACAAAAGGCCATGTCTCATTAATATGCAATGACATCCACATGGATGGATTAATAACTGTGATGTAATCAGCGCAATTAGTTACAAACTTCCTGTCGAGCAAGAATTTGCAATTCATATTATAAATCCTGAGTTCTGATGTAGGATTCCTCCTGAAATATGAACCTTTTTGTTTTTAATATTGACAGATCCATTGTGTTTTTCCAGCATTTTCTGTTGTTAAGTACAACATAAACATTGCTTGGGAAGGGAAATGTATTCTTAATTATATAAAACCTATCACTATGCAACTGACATTTTCCATTTTGTTGCAGAATTCAAATAAGCACATTGCTGAGAGGAAATTTAATTTCTTACCTTAAACAAGCAATACATAATAAAACAAATGTGCCCATTCATGTGGCTCACATTCCCATTTACCCAAACACAATCTGAATGTAATAAGAAAAGGGACATTCTTTACATCCAAGCCTTACAAAATTAAATACACCACTTTCTTGCTTTGGGAATCTGAGGCTAATGATTCTGACCTTTTACAAATTGTCACATTATGTAAAAATTATAGCTACCACTGTAAAATATACCAGTTTCACCAACTATAAGGATTAAGGACCATCAAGACTACAGACTTTAGTTAATTAGCCACAGCTTATATTGAATTTCCAATATAACTCAGTCGATGCAAATGGGTTTTTCTTAAAGCCAGGTCCCAGGGTGCATTAACCCATGGCACAACTCAAATCCCAAGAAACTTACATCTTAAAGATGTAATAAAATTCTAACACAGCAAAGATTGTTAATTTTTTTGTGGTTTATATTTAGAAAAAAGTTTAATTTACATCTAAACAGAATTTCCTAGCACAATGAATCATAATTCTCCAAGATTATGGTAGCTGAATAAACATGGGAATTTCTTTGTACGATATTCTCACCTATACTAAGCATGAAATTCATTCCTCAAGAATTAATTGTTTAATCCACTCCCTAACTTTATCAGTATTTCTATCCTATTATTCCCTGCCAAAGCATTAGTTTGATATTTGTTATTCATGATAGCTATTCCCAAAAAAACCTTTTTCCACTTTTTTGAAAATTTAATTATCACCCATATTTTTGCCATTGCAGACCATTTGCTCCCTTACATCCTTCAGCAAGCTGTGGACTTCACTGTTTGCTCATCAGTCCAGTTCTATGATTTGCCATTGAGGATTGAAGCTGGTCATTCTGAATCTTCCTTTCCTTAAATGATAATGCTACTCCCATGTAATAGTCCATGTAATCCTGAATAGTTGAGTAAACTCACAATAGTAGCCCTGGGAATTGTTCCTATAACATTCTGGTTAGGAATTACAAGTTTCATAAGTCCAAACACTTATTCATTAAGTCAATTCCTCCTTGATACCTGCAACTTTTCTAGAGTATGGGTTTGGTTTCTCTCAATTAGACAAGCTATGGAATAGAATAGGCCTATCAGCAATGATTAGATCTGACTGATCAGAGACTGACATAAAATAAGGTGTGAGTAGCTATCTATAGACAAGTTGAAAGATTTATTACATAAAACACACTGCTATTGTGCTCTTCTCATGCTGCAAACAATTGAAACAAACATCAGTGTAGACAAACCTAACTTCTGTACTTTCTGATGATTTCTTTTGTTTGCTGCTGAGCCCTGTAACCACTACCATTCTAAAATTTCCCAGAACACAAATCTGCATAAACTTCAAAAATTCCATTTTGCTTGCCTTCCTTAAAAATTGGATATACAGTCACTACATCACCCAGTCAAATACATACAAAATGTTTGGTGGAACTAACCACCAATCAAAACAACTGCCATGACAGAGTGACCATTATCTTTCTATGCCTGACTGCTTGCAAAATTAAAGTTGTTTGTTATTTCCATACTGGACAAAATGCTGCTAACCTGACTGCCCAACACAGTTTGCCTTTTTTTTTGGTCAATATTACTTGTATTTTTAAAAAGGCATTATCACCATTAATAGAATTGTGAATTATACTTCAGGTTTGGGCAAAAATTAAATTTCTCTTCTATTATTTACTTTCTCTGGTATTGGAGAAGTCTTTTTTCATACCGATATTTATATATACAAATGGCAAGCTGTCGACAAATAAGCTCCTAAATGTAGGCTGATAACCCTAACAATTCTGTCCTACAAGTGAACAGCTTGCAGCTTTAAATTAGGCTTCGAGAACAACTGAAGCATAATATTCAAGCTGGCTGACAACAGACACAATGAGACTGGATTTTGTGTTGTGTTAGCTCATTAATGATAAACAGCACACAGATGTTCAATACCATTACATATAAAATATTTTCATTTCCCTGGATCTGGACTAAATTTACAACTTATCTCTGTGTTTGTATGTGCCTGAAAGTATTAATAACATGTATTTGGTTGATACCTACTTTTTATTTTGTTTGAACATTGCTAAGTTGTTAAGCAGGATCTCTTTCAATAAACAGGGTTGGCAGCACACAAAGATGTGAAGGTGCTTACCTGTGGTTACTTAATACATTGAAATTGACACTAACACTAGGGTAGCTCTAGCTAAACACTTTTTTTGTTTTAGGAAGTGGTGGCCTAATGCTTATAATGACATTTAAATATATAATTAAAGAACCCAATAATTTACAGCAGAGCCAAGCAATTACAAACAGCTTCATTGTTCAGCAATGGCTTTATTCCAGACAGAGTCGGCTGGATACTTGGACAATTCTGCCCCACAACCCAAACTTGCCAAGCAGATAACTGAAAGAAAACTACAATAATTGTTTCAAACTCTGCCTTGCTTACACTATCTAATTTAATATCTTAGCACAAAAAGCATTCCCCACAGCCCTCAAGCCTCAAATGATGTTTCTTCTTTCTGTGAAATTAAGCTGTAGGTAGCCATTTTGGTCTGTAGAACATCAATAAAAATACAGCCTGACTTGTTAAATGTTTTTAAAACACAACGGAATACAAGGGATTCCTTGTTTTATGTAAATATCTGCCATTCTTGGCTGAAAACAAAAAACTCAATTTTAAAAAAGCACAAAACAGCAGTCTCGCCCACATGCAAATGAGCCTTATTGTAAGGTTGTTAACTGAGTCGAAGGTAAAGAAGAATTTCATTGAACCTTTTCACTCAGCAAGGTCTCAACACATGCCAAATTGTTTTAAAAGTGACTGTCAGTTACTTTAAGTATTTCTGAAGAATAACATGAAGTATTAACAGCTAGGATTTATGGGTAAGTACACTTATATGCAAATTAGTGTATTTGAAAGGTTCCTCATCCATTGCCACCTACCCCCTCCCAGGTTAATTGTACTGAATCATTCTATTTAGAACAGACTCATTGAAACTTCACCACTGTTTCTTCGCTATTTTAAGCATTTATTAGAATAGCAAGTGCTATCTAAAAGGTTGCTAGGATGAACAGTATAATGTGTATATACAAACAATTAACTGTTAGCAGCACAATACCAGGATTGAAATATGAAAGCATGAGCACTAAGAAGTTTATATTGTATTTCTTCTGTGAAAAAGTTGAATATTTGGGGAAAATTAAGTTACTATTTCTTCCTTGGAAATGAGAATTGTCAGAGAAGACAACATCTTTCTACAGATTTACAGAAGTTATTTCAATAGAGATCATTTAAAAAATAAGCAAGATTGAATTATTTCAGTTATGTGCACAGTAATGATTAAATGTTAATGTTATTTCTCAACTCCAATCTGGTAATGATTATTTCCTACTTTTATTGCTTCAGTGACACATTATCAAGCAGCAACTGTAGATTGTCACAGCTGCTGTCTATCAAGGGGTCAATACTAAGGGGAGAAAAAACAATCCTTTTCAGACAGCAGCATGTGATAGTAACTTACACAACTTTTCTATTAAAATTAATCTTGCTATGCAGCTATAATATATTACATAACTATACACCTGTTAATGCTTCCTGTCAACTTTTTCATAAATTCTTATATTCATATTTATAATAGGAATTGGCTGTGTACATTTGTAACACAATAATTATACCCCTTCCCTATGGAACCAGAATAGTGTTACCACTAGTAGGATGGTGTAATTGCAGTGTGGCACATTTACATTGGCAGTTATTAGTACAAATGTTAACACGTATTTATAATTGAAATAAAGACAGACAGAAAGTATGACTTTGAAATGGAGGCCAAATTATATCTGCACTCCCTGGTCCAATTATCCCTTGGCCTCTAACCTGATTTCACCTGAAACCTACATTTGGTCTTGACTTCCCAACATAGGAGATCGTTTGGAGTAAGTAAATAATATTGGAAGAATGAGATTACAGAGAAAACAATTTCATCTCAGAGTGGCATGAAGTTTCCATTCAGACATCAGTCATGTTATAAAGAAATCATCATCTAAACTCCTCAAAGACATTATAGTCTATAATAACTGCCACCCAGCTCAGTATTCTCCATGTAAATACAGTACACAATTTCTGATAGCCTGTATTTGGGAACCATTTTAAGAAAAAATTGTTAAAACAAACTAGCAAAGGTACAATTCATACAATTTCTGTGTTAGTAAAAGACACAAATAATCCAAGTGATGTATATTGTTATTGCCGAGATTCAACCTTTAGATGTTAAAAATTCCAGGGAAATAAACTGTGGAGACAATCACAATTTTAGTTTTCAGTGTACATAATGTGATGCCAAAACAAATACTCAATACATTAATTGCTGCACTGTTGTGGGTGCCTTTTTTTTTAAAAAAAATCTGTCCGGGCAAATGAACAAAAAAAATCTCTGCAGTATTCAAAGAAGTGCTAGGAGCACTGCCCTGCAAACAGTTTGCCCTCAACCAATGCCACTAATAAATAAATAAAGCTGGCTATTCATTCTGTTACTGTTTTTGGGTATTTTCAGTGTGCAAATTTAGCTGCTGCTTTTGTCGAAAACAATAGCAGTGTCTACACTTCAAAAAGTATCCATTCATTGCATGTTGGGAGGTTCTGAGCATATGAGAGATATTATATGAATACGTTGGCCCGATCTTCCGAGAAACCATCGTTGGATTACCGCTCTGCTTAAACTTTCTCCCGCCTCGACACCGCCCCATATTTCTTGCCTTGTTTTCCGAGCCCTGCTTTGACAGAAATACAGAGCACAGCGTCCCTCAAAGAACTCCAACGAATCACAGTACAGTAGGGGGAATACTGGATACACCCCTTCCTCCCCCCCCAAACTTTTTATGGCACTAGCTGCTGTTCGTTTAAATCTCCTGTGTGAATGTTAGTGAATGGATGAGTGGGTGAATGAGGTGAATGGGGAGGGTGGTATGAGGTAAGTGGGGAGGGTGGGTCGTTGGGGTGAAGTGGGTGGGTGGTTCGGGAGGGATAGGTCAGGATAGTCAGGTCATGGGCCAATCAGGTGAGTTTGGGGGTTTTGTTGGATCTGGTCGGGTGTAGTCAGGTGGTCAGAGGGCTAGTATGGTCGGGAGATAGTCGGGTCATGAGCATTAGTGGAGGTAGCCAGGGCTAGTCGAGTTGAGTCGGGGATAGTCAGGGGCTCAGTGGGATAGTCGGGTGGTTTGGGGGGGGTAGTCAGGGTGTCAGGGGTGGTTAAGGGATTAAGGGAAGAGTCAGGGTCAGTACAAGTGATTGGAGGACTACTAAGTTTTAATCTGGGTAACTGTCCAGGTAAGTACTACAGAATTGTCTGAAGACATCAACTCGGAGTCAGAGACATTCATGGAGGGTCCCCGGGAGCAGGGGGATTGACCATCAGAAGTCCTGGGCAATTCCCATGGAGGTCAGCGTGTTTGGGATCCTGACATGCATTGTGGATCATGTGTCCTACGACAGAGAGACTGGAAAATCTGGGCCATTATTCTTCTTTCTTCATACAACAATTTAAGTTTTTACAAAAACAACAGATTAAATAATTGAGCATGCCTCATTGTCCCCCTTATTTTTCTACATGTATGCTTTCCTATATTTATTGCTTGAAAGTGATTTCATTTTGTTCTCTCTAATACAGCCTATATCCTTTCTAAATATTTCAAATGGTCTTTTTCTTCCACCTAGCTCCTTTCAGCCATTTTGGAGGTGGGACCCTCTAAAAGATTGAGTTTTCATTACCTGAAACTGACTTTAAAGGTTTAGTTGTTAAGCTTAAAAGACAAAGCCATATCATTATAAGAACAAAAAATGCTGGAAAAGCTCAGCCGGTCAGGCAGCATCTGTGGAGAGAAGCAAAGTTAACGTTTCTGTGAAAAAACACAGAACAAGATAGAGGCATGCCAGGTGTTGTTTCCTTTTTTTGTTTTGCTGTGTTGGTCTTGTATTGTTCCTTTCTTTATGCCTTCATGTTGCATTTAGATTAAAGCAAAATACCGCGGATTCTGAAGAAGAGTCATATGGACGTTAACTCCGTTTCTCTCCACAAATGCTGCCAGACCTACTGAGATTTTCCAGCATTTTATTTTTATTTTGCATTTAAATGTTTATTATGCAACCATTCATACCTCAACCTTTGTTTCTTTTATATATCCATTACCACACTCTTTGACTTGCATCATAAATCTTCTGTTACTTAATCTCCCAAGGCCTTCAACCTATCACAGACCTTCTCCTTTGTTCTTCCTGCACCCTCCTCCCCAGCTTCCACTGGTTTAAAAATACATATATTTCTATCTTTAATTCTGATGAAAGGTCATCGGCCTGACATGTTAATTTTGTTTCCACAGGTGCTGCCTGACCTGATGAGATTTCCCAGCATTTTTGTTCTTTCTTCAGATTTCCAGCATTCACAGTATTTTGCTTCTGTATTAAAGCCAATTCAATCTTTGATATGCTAAACTGGATCAAAACTCAGAGTGCCTCAGCTGAATGGGTATACCTCATGATTACCTCACTGCCATTCAGGAAACATTATTTGAATTCAAGGGGAATTGTTGGACAATTTTTGATCGAACCAAATTGAAGTTAGCAAAATTCAGACCTTCAACTGAAATGGCACTTGAAACTGGGATTTATTTCAACCTGGATCCAGCTCCCAACTATTTAAAGATATCAGACCATCAATGACTGAGCTGAATTCTGTGGCACAGATGTTGACAGTGAATTTACAAGGTGGTACTAATGTGTAATGCTGTTTGCACTGAAGAATTAGCAATTTGGGTATTATTACTACAGGTTTATTAAGAAATAGTTTGCAATTAACAGCAACTGCTGTGGTCAGTATTGTCACATAACTTTGTCTTTATGCATTAGATTTTTAGAAGTTTAAGTGTTCCACAGACAGGAAAGTTTACTTTGATCATGACAAGTTTCTTTAGTCAGTTACCCATTATAGACACAGAAATATACAATGAATAGGTTGCCAAGAATTCTATTATATTATAGATCTTGCTTACAGTTTTGTTTTAATAAAGGATTATCTCCGTTTGAATTTTACAAAACCAGTCTGCAAATTTCATTGAAATTAGTTTAAATCGCAGTTATTTATCCAAGTTATTTGATGTAAGCACAGAATGTTAGAACATTAGTCTCCATGAATTCTGTATAATGAATTTCCCACTGATGGTTCAGTCTCTTAGAATATTTTATCCTGATGGAGATTCTTACCAAGCATCATTTTTTAATTAACGTGACCATCGAGTGCAATTAGTGTGCACCTCCCATGGGAATTCCCTAGTGGAAGACCATGGAGGGAAATCTTACCGAGTAGCAAGAGACGAATTTATGGCACTAAACCTGAATGTCTGTTTAAAAAAATTCAGGTCAAGAACTTAAGAATGAAAAATAATAATATGGACGGATCTGACAGAGGCAGGTATGCCACCAAATTTGTGGTACCAGCCAGGAGTGGTTCAAGGAGGCTGCCCCCGGCTGAGGCCAAATCCCAGCGATTGATGGAGGTGGATTCCCGACTGCAGGCCAAGGGACTAATGCTGCCACTGTGAAATTCCTCCCCCATCACTGCCATAACCACTTTTGTCAGAGGATCATTCTTCATTTTGAAAATTAAGAAATCTTCAGGGGGCACCTCCATCTTGAAGCAGCCTTTCATTCTCCCACTTATATCAGTAGAACTCACCTCTGACAATGGGAATGCTGATATGTAAGTGCAGGAGGGTGTCCTACTTGCTCTCAAGCCTCAGAAACCCACCTGCTATCTTTAATTCAACAGAGCTCCCAGAAGCAGCAACTTAATTGGCTGCTTCCTCCAAAATCCCCCTGTATCCTGCCAGCAGAATTGTGTCCTGGGAGCGAAAGTTCAGCCTAACCAATTTATCCATAAGTTTTGCCATCCTTCTTATAAGAGGTTAAGGGTCACAGTTTATCAATTCAGGTAAAGGAAGTAACTTTCTCTGACTTGTGCCATACCACTCCTCAGAAAGCAATCTTGATGCAGAGCAAATACGCTCCCTCTCCAGTTAGAGCCATACTTGGTCCCAGAAATCAAATATAGGAAGAAACAGCGTAGCGCATTGCCCGCTCTGTCATTATGGTTTAAGTCCTGCATCAGTCACAGGACACAGCATTCTCACTATCTAATTATTTTCACAGCCATTGAAGAACCATGTCTACGTTCTGAAATATTTCATGGTTTATATATGACATGGAGAACTAATCCCCACATTCAATATATCTGGTAATTCTGGGAGATTGAAAGTTTATTTGCTATTTGAATTCTTTTAAAGAGTAGGTAGTAACATGTGTCATGGAAAAAGGGGAGCCTGTAGATGAACCTGAATTTCCAGAAGGCATTTGATAAGGTGCCACATCGAAGGTTATTTTGGAAATTAAAAGCTCATGGTAACACATTAGCATGGATAGAAGAATGGCTGGTTGGCAGAAAAAAGGGAGTATGCATAAATAGGTCTTTTTTTGATTGGCAGGCTGTGACGAGTAGAGTCCCACAGGGGTCTATGCTGGGGCCTCAACTTTTTACAATTTATATCAATGACTTAGCTTCTGGGAGTGAAGGCATAGTAGCTAAATTTGCAGATGTGACAAAGGTAGGTAGGAAAGTAAGTTGAGAAGAGGACACAAGGAGATTGCAGAT
Source organism: Carcharodon carcharias (assembly GCF_017639515.1). Lineage (NCBI taxonomy): Eukaryota > Metazoa > Chordata > Chondrichthyes > Lamniformes > Lamnidae > Carcharodon > Carcharodon carcharias. Next base: position 32,656,748 of record NC_054487.1, on the reverse strand, counting down.
GGATATAGGTAAACTGAGTGAGTGGGCAAAAATCTGGCAGATGAAGTATAATGTGGAAAAATATGAAGTTGTTCAACTTTGGCAGGAAGAATGAAAAAGCAGAGTATTCCTTCAACAGAGAATGACTACAGAATTCCAAGGTGCAGAGAGATCTTTGTGTTCTAGTGCATGTGTCACAGAAAGTTAGTATACGGGTACAGCACATAATCAAGACGACAGATAGAATGCTATCCTTTATTACAAGAAGAACTGAACATAAAAGTAAGGATAAAAGCAAAATACTGCAGGTGCTGGAAATCTGAAATAAAAACAGGAAATGCTGGAAAATCTCAGCAACTTCAGTTGAAGAGTCATACAGACTCAAAACAGACTCTGTTTCTCTCTCCACAGACATGCTGAGTTTTTCCAGAATTTTCAGTTTTAATAAAAGGAAGGATGTTATGATTCAGTTATACAGCCATTGGTGAGACCACATCTCAAATGCTGTGTGCAGTTTTGGTCTCTTTATTTAAGGAATGATGTAAATGCATTGGAGGTGGTTCAGAGGAGGTTTACTAGATTGATACCTGGAATGAGTGTTGTCTTATGAGGAAAGGTTCGACAGACTGCGCTTGTTTCTCCACTGGAATTTAGAAGAGTGAGGGTGACTTGATTGAAGTATGTAAAATCCTGAATGGTCTCGACAAGGTGGACGTGAAAAGGATGTTTCCTCTTTTGGGTGAGTCCAGAACTAGGGTTCACTGTTTTAAAATTATGGGTCGCCCTTTTAGGACAGAGATTAGGAGATTTTTTTTTTCTCTGAGGGTTGTGCAACTTTGGAACTCCAAGCCTCAGAGGCGGGGTCATTGAATATTTTTAAGGCCGAGGTAGATCGATTCTTGTTAGACAAGGGAATCAAAGATTATCGGAGGTAATGTGGAATTTGAAACACAGACAGATCAGCCATGATCTTATTGAATAGTGGAGCAGTCTTGAAGGGCCAAATGGCCTACTTCTGCTCCTTTTTCTTATGTTTGTAATTCAGTGACACATAATTACACAACACAATGCCCAAATTTGCTTTTGAGAAAGGGAACAATTCTGGGCAAATAATTTATTTACAAAAGTTCAGATTTCAAAGAACAGGAAAAATAAATAATTGCATTTATGTAGTGACATCTCAAAGTGCTTTACAGCCAATTAAGTACTTTGGAAGTGTCATCAATGTTGTACTAAAGTAACAGCTAATTCGCACACAGCAAACACCCACAAATAGCAATGTGATGATGATCAGATAATCTATTTTTATGATGTTGATTGCGGGATAAATATTGGCCAGGACACTGGGGATAACTCTTCTGTTCGTTTTTGAGATGAATGTAGGGGATCTTTTACATCCATGAGAGGGCACACTTGATTTAACATCTGTAAAAAGGCACCTCCCTCAGTTTTACACCGGAGTCTTGATTTTAATGCTCACGTCCTGAGTGGGACTTGAACCCGAGAGTCTGCAATTCAGCAGCAAGAGTGCAACCAACTAAGCCACAACTGATACATCAATACCCAACTATATTTTGACAATTAATTTCACAACAAAAAGTGTTATTGCACCACACATGGTTCCCATGGATATCACTGTTACTGTCAGGAGATAGGGTAAAACCATCATCTTATATGAATGGGTTTTGCTACTGAGACAGGTAATAGCACAGAATGGGGGCAATTAAATTTAAGAATACAGCAACAACTATTACACAAGATACAATTATCTTAATTAAAAGATAATTTACATAACAGCATGATGCTTAGGATCAAAAGTCGAGCTATGAAAACTTGAATATTGCTGAAAAACAACATTTTGTCTAAGCTTTTTGTTTTGCACACATCAGGATAATCGCAAGAATACCAATATCAGGGGAAGCAACAACTTTATACCATATGAGAAGAGAGTGCTGATTGGCTGGCAAGTGGACTCTGGTAGAGGCATTGCCATGGAGAATGCACAAATTAATGGCAATTGACAATTAACTGCCAAGACAAAAACAGAAACAGAATTACCTGGAAAAACTCAGCAGGTACCAAGAGTTGTTTGAAATTTAAACCCAGCAGCTTGACTCTGATTGGTCAAGGCATTGCCCTGAGAAATGAACCAGCAAATGACTATCACTTACTTTGTTTAGCTGAAACAGGTGCAATGTGTACAAGTTCTTTCTGTCTGCAAACATGTGTGGCACATTTGCATGTACTGGAAGCTGTATATTAATACAAAAAGCCCTGTTCTTTGCAGACAGAGACAACATGTACACACATTGTGCCTGTTTCAGCTAAAAAAAAGTGATAGCCATATGCTGGCTCATTCCTCAGCACAATGCCTTGACCAGAGTCAGGTTGCCTGGTTTAAATTTCAAACAATGTTTGGCAGTTAACTGTCAGTCACGATCATCTGGTGCATTTCCATGGCAATGCCTCTACCAGAGTCCACTTACCAACCAATCAGCATCCTCCTCTCATACGGTATAAAGTTGTTGCTTCCCCTGAGGTTGGTATTCCTGCGATTGTCCTGATGAGTGAAAGATAAAAAGCTTAAACAAACTTCTTTTTTCAACAATACTCAAGTTCTGTACTACCAAACAACTGTATGAAGGCTTCCTACAATAAGTTTGTATAGTATTTTAAATTACTCCATGAGTTCTACATGAAATTCAACCCACAACTGTAATCTCTTAGGCTCAAAAAGGAAATGCTCACACTGCAAAGTTAGTATGTTTCTTGTTTTGGACCATTACTTATGTTGAATTCCTCCATTCTTTATTTGCTTTTGTACACTGAATGTTCTAATAACTGTGTCCCTGAGCATGTAGTTACTGCTTTACGGCAATCCCATATGTTACATCTTTAGATTGCACAACCATACCATAAACATCATAGGGCCTGGGTTGTATCCAATCAAACTGCACCCATTTTATGTTTCTGAAGCAGTCCAGTCAGCAAAAATAAAAGCGAGAGGACTAGAATATAAAAGCAGGGATGTGCTGCTGAGGCTTTATAAGGGTCTGGTCAGACCACGTTTAGAATATTGTGAGCAATTCTGGGCTCCGGGTCTCAGGAAGGATGTTCAGGCCCTGGAGAGGGTCCAGAGGAGGTTCACGAGAATGATCCCAGGAATGAAAGGCTTAACATATGAGGAACGTTTGAGGACTCTGGGTCTATACTCAATGGAGTTTAGAAGGATGAGGGGGGGATCTGATTGAAACTTACAGAATATTGAAAGGCCTGGATAGAGTGGACGTGGGGAAGATGTTTCCATTAGTAGGAGAAACTAGGACCCGAGGGCACAGCCTCAGAGTAAAGGGAAGACCTTTTAGAACAGAGATGAGGAGAAACTTCTTTAGCCAGAAAGTGCTGAATCTATGGAATTTATTGCCACAGAAGGCTGTGGAGGCCAGGTCATTGAGTTATTTAACACCGAGATAGATAGGTTCTTGATTGGTAAGGGGATCAAAGGTTACGGGGAGAAGGCGGGAGAATGGGGTTGAGAAACTTATCAGCCATGATTGAATGGCGGAGCAGACTTGATGGGCTGAATGGCCAAATTTCTGCTCCTGTGTCTTATGGTCTTATAGTCATATGCTGCTTGCAGAAAAGAAAAGCTTAGCTCAGCCTGGGTGGCTGGTGAAGTTGGTTAGGGCACCATAGAAGCCTCACCAAAAGCCAGCCTAAGTTAATGTGGCAAAGCCATCTCCCTCAGTTCAAAGCAAAAATTGTTTAGGCATCTCAATTTAGTTCCATGTGAAAATGAGACCAAAACACAGAACTGTCAATAGTTCAGTACTAAACTAACAGTCTCCCAGTCAGAAACACAGTTGCTATTGTGGGAAATGGAAATCGCCACACTGATTGGTAATCTTTTGAGAAATGAGTTAAGGCTCCAAAATTGTAAACTATGAAAATACACAGCAGGTACTTTAACATCTGTAACACACAGATTAATGATCTAGGTGTAAACTTCTGTTCTGAATAATAACATTCGAAGCAATATCTTCTGTTTTTGTTTCCAATTTTCAGAATTTTAAAAAAATTGGGCCAGATATAGAAATCTTTTCCTTATAATGTAACTCAAGTAGTTTTATAGTGATCAAAACTTCTTTGTGGGCAGGCAAGTGTCAAAATAAGTTCTCTCTTTTTCTCTGCTTCCATCTGATCTTCTGGATTCCTTTGCTACAGGAACTCTGCTGGTCACCTTGGGCTTGTCTGCAGATACTATTCTGGTATTGAACCATCTGTGAATATCTTGCCTATCAAACAGCATAGACCAATCTGATGATCTTCAATTATTCCACATTCTCTGACCATTCCTATCTGGAATTTTCTGAGAATCCCTCTTCAATCTCTCTGCTGACTCTGATTTTTCTGACTGTTCCCAATCAGCTCTGGAGCACGATGAACCATGAAATCCCTTATAATACTTACAGAATCTCAAAGATTATGAACTTCTCCAACCTACTTTGCTGATCATGAATTGTCCATTAAACATGTTACCTTTGCTATCAGCCTGTCTATGCTTCCTGTTATGTTGCACTTATATTGTTTCTCATACATACATCCATATTCATATGTTGGATACTACCCCAGTTCAAACTTTTTTCCACTTGTTCTGCTACCTTCACTTGGTTCTAACTCCTGTTATCACTTCACCGTTGTTTCCTCCTTTTATTTTAATAATATATCCCCATCAGTCCCCATTCTATCCTCTTCCCCAACTGTCCTTTTCTCTCACCATCATAGCTGTTTTTAGTATCTTCTTGACAAGGCTATGTTCTCCCTTTACTCCATCCTGTATATCTTTCATTCTGTCTATTGTCACAGGCTACCCAGCTGCTTTACCTGGCAACCATCAAAATCCCAGCCACCCTATCCAAGCTGTAAAGGTCTGGGTGCCCATCCAAATTATTTATTTGCCCCTAATCTTGGGGTTTGCTCTGGGGTCAGGGGTACAGATCAAGATGAAACTACGTTCTGCCCTGCCCCAGATTTCTGACTAAGTGCCTAGTTTATTAGGATTTCCAGACATTGTTCTAAAATAGTGTCAGATCCAGGAGAGTGTCTACTTTCAGGGTACATTTACACAATAGGTATCGTTGTCCAAAATTAATCCAAAGTGTTTTCACTTCTCATTGAAACTTTAGCCTGTTCAGTTTTCCTGCATTCACCCTACATCAAGAAATGTGCCTTTTGCAAAATTCTGACATAATCTTGGCTGATCTAAGTTATACTTCTGGATTCAGCTATCTTGAATACCAGGCAAGTCACCACCTTATTTGTGCTTGATGTACATTTCTGGTACATAACCAGCATGTGTGCCAAACAAGGTGCATTCAGATAATATGCAAATAGTGTAGGTATGAATTGCTGTTTGTTAGATGTTGTCAACTGCTGCAAATCTTTTGAGGTGCAAATTCCAGGCAAATATTTTGGCTTGCTGCTGCAGGTAAAAGGGCTGCATCCTGAAATACAGCCTGCTGCACCAGAGGATAAAAACAAAATTACTTGAGTTAAGTGAAAGTTGCTAACAGTCCCTTTACAGATCTTTGTATCTGAATGGGCAACTCCATTGTCTTTTAACGTCGAGTTTTAAGGCCTTTTCAGATGGTCAACCAGTGCAATCCACAGAAAATGAAATAAAGTGTGTTATAATATCATACCTGCACTATTTACATATTATCTGAATGTACCTTGTTTCACACACGTGGGCATGTTCCAGGGAATGCATGTCTAGCACAATTAGGGTGGTGACCTGGCATTACGGATCTTCTCCTATTTCTTCTCCTGGATGTCCTTGGTATTAATACACAGAAGAAAATTGGTTCCCATAGTGCAATACAGCCTAAACTAGAGCCAGGATTTGATCAAATTTCAAAACAAGTGCAGTGAGACTCCCCGGAGGGTGGGGGGGAGGAGGAGGAGGAGGAGGAGGAAGGGAGGGACTCTTGCTATTCTTCCCTCTGAAGTCAGTTCAGACCTTAATTACTTATTTGCACTACACCAGTTTAATGGTAATGAAACCACTTCATAACATGTTAAACTTGTAGCACAAATTTGTTTCGCCCACGTAATATGCCCATAAATTTATGAGGGAGATGGACATTTTTATTTTTAAAAGGTAGCATGGATGGAATATGGACAATTTACCTTGACAAGATGGATTCCAGGGGGACCAGGTGACTTCCTTTTGTGGCTTCTGTAAAGAGGTAAAGGTCATCGATCTGAAATATTAACTCTGCTTCTCTCTCCACTGATGTTGCCTGACCTGCTGAGTATTTGTAGCATTTTTTTTTACTTCACATTTCCAGCTTATGCAGTATTCTGCCTTTCGATTGGAGCCTCTCAACTGGCTGGCCGCTTGACAAGAAACAAAGTAAAAATTGCTAATGAGATCTTGCCATTAAATATGACAGAACCACTGCATGCACGGCATTTCTGGTTTTCGAGGCGACTAACCCACAATCCTGCTTCACTTTTGGCTCCTTGGAAATATCGGGACCAACAACGTTGTCTGCTTTAGTTACCAATAAACTTAATTCAATTTAATCCAGACAATTACAGGGAAACATTTGGTCAAACAATTACTAGAGAAAAATTAACAAACATTGTTCAGTTAAAGGCACAAGTCGAGAGAATAAATAACCAATAAACGTGGAAAATTAAAGTCATTTTCCAAGCAAGCAGTGACTTGGATATTGAGGTTATGCTTATGGGGTTTTATGTTCTACATTCATGCTGGAATTAACAAAAAGGTTCTATCCTGATAACATCAGAACCTCATCAGAATCAAGCTGTAAATTTTACCTGAAATAAACCAAGCTGTCTGCTGGTTCATTTGGACTATTGGATACATTCACCTGCTGAAACTGCTAAAATATTGCAAAAACTTTGAAGATTTGCCATAGAGCCATACAAGTTGTGCAATTTAGTCCCAATTTTCATGCATTATTTTTTGGCAGCAAACAAATAAAAAATCATCAAACCCAGTTGACAAGGGTGTCTGGGTGGGACCCTTGAAGCACTAGATTCATCGACCTGAAAGGATGATGAGGGGAGGCTGGAGAGGAAGCCCTCGTAAGGATGGAACTTTTGCCTTTAAAATGAACTACTTTTAAAGTAATACCAGCATGAAGTAATTTGAAAGCAGGAAATAAAATTAAGATTAAATTATTCAGTGGACTCAAACTTCAAACTTGTTTGACTTGGCCCAAAAGGCAACATTTAGATGAGGATTCTAGAAGCCATCAGAGGTGCCCAGGGGCAGGTGTGCTCCTCCAGGGCTCACAAAAATCTTCTGTCCTACTGCTGATCCATTCTTGTGCCATTCAAATGCACACAGCACCAGATTTTGCTGCTGAACCAATAGACAAGCTGAAATGCAGCAGCAGTTAAGTAACAAAAATATTAACAAGGCCCCAATCTCAAAGTAGTTTGGCCTTCCGACTGCTACATTGGGAAGGCACACCACACGCAACGCAAAAGTCTCCTTCAAAATTCGTCATAGCTATGTGCAAAATTGGCCAACTTCTTAGCAATCACAAAGTGGTCATATAACCCTTGACCCTCAGCTCTCTGCGACCATATTTGAAAGCATGGGTCAAAAATAAACCAGGGAGAAAAGAACCTGAAACTTTTCAGAGTCACATAAGTATTATTTAAAGTGAAATTAGGCACTGCAAGTACCAAAAATCTGTGACTAGCAAGTACAAGCATTCTTTTCTCGTGCAGGAAAAGATTGCACCTAATTTCTGGGTAGGTCAGGACACAGAAAGAGGAGGCAAAGCAAATCCTATGAACTCACTCTGATGCTGTAATAAGGGATGGAGACTTGAAGGGCTTGAATCCACAAACATTATTGTGTTCATTGTCAATAATCAGAAATGCTTTCTCTTTTGTGAAGCTCATTTTGTAAGGAGATCCTTTAACAGGAAGGAGAAAATGTACATCAGGAAATTGCATTTCCAATTCCTCTAATCTCTAAAGAAGCTGAATGCAGGGATGATGATGCAGAGCCAGTGAGAGGAAGAGAGAAAGAACCAATGCCAAAATCTTCACTGTCAGTTAAAATTCATCATTTTATCAAGACACAGAATCAATAAATGTTACGGTGCAGGAGGCCAGTCGGCCTATCGTGTCTGCACTGGCTCTCCAAATGAGCATTAATGCTATTCTCCCTCCTTTTCCCTGTACCCGTGCACATTTTGTTTCTATTCAAATAATTATTTAATGCCCTCCTTAATGCCTCGATTGAATCTGCTTCCACCACGCTTCCAGGCAGTACATTCCAGACTCAAACCACTCGCTGTGTGAAAAAAAAATGTTTTCACATCACATTTGTTTCTTTTGCAAATCACTTTAAATCTTTGCCCTCTCGTTCTCGATCCTTTTACGAGTGGGAACAGTTTCTGCCTATCTACTCTATCCAGCCCCCTCATGATTTTTAATACCTCTGTCAAATCTTCTCTCCAAGAAGAACAATCCCAACTTTTTCAACCTATCTTTATAACTGAAGTTTCTCATCCCTGGAACCATTCTTGTAAATCTCTTCTGCACTCTCTGCAATGTGTTTACATCCTTCCTATAGTGTGGTGCCCAGAACTGTACACAATACTCCAGCTGAGGTCCAACCAGCATCTTATATAAACTCAGCATAATCTCCCTGCTCTTGTACTCTACACCCCTATTAATAAAGCCCCAGATACTGTATGCTTTAGTAACTGCTCTGTCCACCTGTCCTACCACTTCAATGATCTATGCACAAATACACCCAGGTCCCTCTCTCTTGCACCCCCTTAATTATTGTACCCCTTTTTTATGTTGTCCCTCTATGTTCATCCTACCAAAATACATCACCTCACACTCCTCCGCACTGAACTTAATCTACAACCCATCTGTCCACTCCACCAATTTGTTTATGCCCTTTTGAAGTTCTATACTGTCCTCCTCACAGTTTACAATGCTTCCAAGCATTGCAAGTATCATCTGCAAACTTTGTAATTGTCCCTTGCACACCAAGGTCTAGATCATTAACATACATCAGGAAAAGCAAGGGTCCCAATACCGACGCCTGGGGAACTCCACTACAAACCTTCCTCCAGCCGAAAAATATCCATTGACCATTACCCTGTGTTTCCTTTTACTAAGCCAATTTTGTATCCACATTGCTATTGTCTCTTTTATTCCTCTCAATGGGATGATATAGGTAGTCTAGATCAGAAATTGGCAATTTATAACTCACAGGAAGCCAGTCAAGCTATTGGTGATGTAACATAATGTACCTGGGTGGAGACTCAGGAGATGTCAGACCCTGGCTATTGTGCATATGGATGATGATCTCAAGGGTCATGCCATGAAAAATAAATGCTTGCAGAGCAGCAGAACCATTCAAAGGCAATGCAAGAGCTCTTTGAAGATGTGCAGCAGATGACAGGATGGAGAGTGCAATGCCATGCTTTGTCCTATCATCAGTGAAGGTCCTCTACATGTCAGAGAACCCTGGAGTACTGGCAGACCCAGGAAAACCTTAATATGTTCCACAGAAAGTAATGGCTTTCTGACACACAACTACATAAATATATTGTGGAATGATCTTCTGAGGCTATAGATCCTTGTGATAAATTTCAAGTCCCTTTAAACTGTCTGTCCAATTGTTCAAAACCGTTATCAATATGGAGCCTGATATGATTTTTGTTTAAACACATGTGAAAGTAATACACTGCAGCATTTAAGCAGCAGTTTACAAAGAACAATTGAGAATTACATTGCTTCATTGATCATTGGGTTGAAGGGATGGTCTATTCCCCATATAAACTATTCATATGCTTGTACACCTGTCTGGTGTCTTCCTTGGCCCTTCTACCTTAAAAATGTCCCAAACCCCCTAGGCTATACCTCAGAAACCAAAACTGCAGAAAATTCCATCCAATCATAGGCACAGCAGTAAGTTCTGTGGCCAGGCACAGCCCATAAGCCTCCCTTATCTGCTTTTAGCCTTAGCATGAGTTTTTTTTCTGTTTTCACAATTGATTACTCACCCCACAAACCTTGAAGACAGGAGTTCTAACTGTAATTTAAACTCTCAGTTTAGATGTTTCCTTTTTCCTAATTCTAACCAAGGAGAAATAAGGCTAAATAAAACACAGAGTAGTAATAATACTAAACTGCAATCTGGTAAACCTTAATACTGAATAATAGTAAAATGGGCTTACACTTGATTATATTTCAACAATTATCACAAGTTATCAGCATGATACCAGGAACACTGATGGATCAGCACTGGATAGAAATTAAATTGAGACCTCGTTTGTCTATATGGCTCAGTTCCTTACTAACTTAACCAGCTGACCAATTACAGAAGTCAAAAATTATTTTAAATTAGCTTTGACAGAATTTTTTTTTATTGTACTCCTCCTCCTTCTATTTTCTACTTAATTGTTCACTCTCTTCTCTCACAGAGCTGATGGCTTCCTGGCCAAGAGAATTTGTTCCCAATGTGCTGCCAATGGTGCTCAAACCAATTGTTAGAAATGCAGGAGCAAGTACATCTCACTACTTTTTTCATCCTCCAATTGCTTGAAAAAGTACAAAAGGCAAAAAGCCGAGATCAGAAATCTGGAATCTGGCTCAGTAAAATAATTTTATCTGATCATGAAAAATTTATAGTATAAACAAAGACTTGTAAAATAAGTGAACCAATGTTATTTATATCATAGAAAAGTTTGTTATAAATGTATTTTTGAGCATGAAGTCATGGCTCTAATCGTTCAATATGGTACAAAGACATTATGAAGAAAGCAATGTCTTTAATTGATCAACTGTAGCTATATGGATGTTCACACACACTCAAATGCTATAAAACAAGTTGCAAAAGGCAGGTAGACCAGTGAACCTTCCTTGAAACTAAACTCCTGGTTATCACAAGGAGGGCAGAATGCAAAAAATAGGACACAACACAAAGAAGGAATCTCACTGCACAAGATCAAGTGCAAGGAAATCACAGAAGATCAATGTTTGCACTTAGGCTTTGAATTAATAGTAATTTTCTCATGTTAATAATTTAGCTGAGTTTATGTATATTAAGTGTTATTATAATCTGTGCTAACACATTGAGAAATTTGCCCGGTTTTCTTTTGCGTATTAGCCATAGGTCTAACAGCTAAAATGAACAAATTATTGAGTTCCCTGGCACACGGGACTTTTATCAGTTCTGAACATGTTTTTTTATGCAAAGAATATAAAAATACATGGAATAAAGAAAGGTGATTTGCCCCACTGAGCCCATTCTTTACAATACCAGGCACAGAGTTTATATTGTTTTAGACTCTATCTACTCTATTCCTACTTACTATCCCAGGAGATTAAGTTAAACGCAGACCAAGTTTCCAAGATCGATCTCAGCAAAACTTTCTTCTGGATCTCTCCTCACACAAAGCTAATTGAAAAAAAACCAGCAATCTATCTTACACCAACTAATATATCTCTCCTTCAAGTAGATCCAAGTTGGAAGAATTCATTGATCATGGACTAAAAAAAAGAATCTGACAGGGCAATTATGGCATATATTTTAATACACTAAAGTAAAAGCTGAATTGTCCAAGATAAAACTAGTGAAACAGAATTAAAATTTCAAAGGGTTCAACAAACAGTGGAACAACTTTTCATTTATATTTATATCCTGGGGGCTGAAATGTTTGTAATTTTAGAGAAAAGGTAGGCATGAATAAAAAGTACTAGTGCTGCTTGGAACAGACCAACACTGGGCAGGTACTATAAGGCAACAGGCAAGCTAGGGACTCCGTGGGAGGGTTTCATTTGCTTTCTTTTTAATGCATCTATCTAGTGTTTCAGGATGCTGCTGCATTTTGACAATAAATGGCAGCCCAGGATACTTTCAGAGATGATGCTTGAAGGAATTCATGGGGAGCAATCTTTAGTATATTCATATAAATCTACAATAGTTTACTGTATTCGTGGCACCTTTAACATGTGTTAACATTCATTCTGACATCTCTCTAAGAAGTAGGATTATAGCATTATAGTTCAAGAGTTTTACCAGCATTAAATTAAACATTTTGCAACCTATTAAAGATAAGAAAAAACATACAATGGAAATCTGACATAAAAATAGAGAATGTTATAACATTTTAATCCTTCATTCAACACTACATTTGAAAGAAAGGTCTTTTCTTAAGCACTTCAATATTTCTTCAGGATCTCTTAAACTGCATCATATGCACTGAATTAAGTTTGAAGGATAAGCACTGTTGTCACATAGGTATGCTTGGCAGCCAATTCACATACAGTAAGATCTGACAAACAGTAAATTATATGAATGTCAAGTTACTATATTTCTGGTGACTTTCGTTCAGGGAGGAATGCTAGCAGGAGAATTTCCTTTTCTTCTTTCAACAGTGACATGGGATCTTTTACATACATAGTCTCAGCTTTACATCTCATCCAAAAGATGAGCACCTCCAATGATGCAATGTTCCCTCAGCATTACCTGGATATAGTGCTCAAGTCCTGCAGTGGCCCTTTCTATTAATACCATCATTTATAATAACAGTATTTATAAAGATACTGGTAGTTACACAGAAACTTATCACATTGGAATGTTGCAAAGCTTTGTAAACTCTATTACTTTTTAATGCACTTCTACTGCCTACAGCACATAAATACCTTTTTTCAGATACATTTTAATGCATGAAGATCAGGCTACTAATTAGTTATCTCAGTCAGATCTTCCCCATAAGTATAAAAGGTACCTGTACAAGAATTAAAAGAAATTTATGGAATAAGTTTAGATATCCATCTTCTTAAATGTAGGACTGTATCACTACCTAGTTTTTTTTAAGCATAGGAATTACTTTTGTTAGGAAACTCAGCGTTATGTAACAATTTTAGAATGTATGTTTACCATAAATTATGCAACTGCCCAAAAAGTTGTGTGGAAATCAGCAACAGTGGCTTGGGAGCAGAGTTGGCATAAACACAGAAGAAGTTAGGACAGAAATACCTTTGTAAACAACGTAATGTTTCTTTCAGGAAAGACAACAAGTCAAATATTTGTAAGTTTAATGTGTTGCAAATAAAGACATTTTTCAATTGAACATGCACTGGAATCTACAAGACATGTCACACAATTGAATAATTCACTCCTTAAATTTTACAGTATGTTACTTTAAAACAATATTCACCCTGGAATAATTTTGACACCATATCCAATTTTGGAGTTTAGATGACTGTTCTTCTAGCACAGAAACATGTGAACTAAAGTATTGATACAATACTTCTAATTTACACTATATTGTATAACTGTAAAGCTGTGCTTTTCATGTGGGATTTTCAATCAGATGTGTTTGGAGAAAGAGAGAGAGAGAATGTCTGAAATTACTTTCTTTATTGACCCTGGGGACATTATGTTCCCGCTATTCTTTGATTTGACCTTTAATTTCTGGAATTGACTTTTATGGCTCTCTCATTGCAGTACTATGTCTCTGCAGTGTGACATACAATAATGGACAACTTGACTTTCTAAGTTGAGATTAGATATAATTTTGATTAACATTAAGATTTGTATCAGCCATGGTTCAGTTGGTAGCACTCATGCCTCTGAGTCAGAAGGTTGTGGGTTCAAGTTTCATTCCAGGACTTGAATACAAAAACCTAGGCTGACGCTCCATTGCATAACTGTACTAAGGGAAAGTTCCACAGTCATAGTTGGTGTCTTCTGGATGAAATGTTAAAGCAGGGCTCCACCTTTTCTCTCAGATGGAGGTAAAAACATCCCACAATACTATCTCAAGGAAGAGCAGTGGAGTTATCCCAGTGTCCTGACCAATACTTATCCCTCAAACACTAGGTCATTGTTACATTGATGTCTGTGGGAGTTTGCTGTGCACAAATTAGCTGCCACATTTTCTACATTACAACAGTGACTAGTAACTTCATTGGCTGTAAAGCTCTTTGCAATGTCCAGTGATTATGAAAGGCAGTATATAAATTTAAGTCTCTCTTTTCTTTTTAATAAGGTATGGTACAAGACATGTAAGAAATTTACTGCTCATAGAGATAAGTTCAACCACAAAAGACAAACTCATGTTTCAGAAAGTAGTTTGATGTAAAATGATTATTATTTGAAGATCACATATTCCATTGTGCAATAAACTTGGTGCTCATTCCAATCTAAAATTAAAATACAAAAGACGGCCCTGAGGGGCTTATAGCTAAAACAAACCGGACAGAAAATATTCATAAATAAATCAGTACTGTATTTTTTTTCACAATGTAGATTTTGATTTAAAATATCTTTGATTTATAGCAATGTTTCTCTTTAGGATTAAGAGGAAACAAAATGATTGTTCTATACTAAGATACTACATTGTGTAATGTCCTTTTTACCTCTGGAATCAGGGTTTAAAACTGATCAGGAAATTTTATAAATATTACATGCTTGGTGATTTGGGGAAATACAAATATGCACGGAAAATTATCCAAAAAATAGCTTCATTTTTGTAGGTGTCCATTTATGCCAACATAGTTAAAAAAAAGTATTCAGTAACCAAGCGAACAATGGGTATGCCATTCTTATAAAATTCCCTTTTGAGAATACTAGGCAAATGAAAATAAAGAAAGCATCTTATAGATTAGTTCCTGGAAATTGTGAGAGTTTATCTTCAATACTCTATAAAAAGTTGTGGCTAGCAACTAGGGTAGTAAATTAAGGCTCCAAATCCTGAACATGTCTTATTTAAGAATTAGGAAACCTATTCATATAAACACGACATAACTTTTCAGATGTCTTCTAATTAGCATTCACCTTTTCTCATTCTACAACAGTGTATATTTTGTTATCGTCTCAGCTAACTTTTGAGATTTACTGTGCTATGAATGTGATTCTGGGTTTCAGCCTGTCAGGCAAACTAAACCTCCCCTTTCTTTCCAAACTATTCCTCTAGTTCAGGTGCCTCTGGCCTGTTTAATGCTTTGAATTCAGGCAGCCAGTTCTTTCCATTTGTTACTGTTAGACAAGGCATGGAATCTGAGACTGGCTTGTGAATAGCTATTACCTTCCGTGCAGGGACAAGTTTCTGATAAAATGTTAAATGTCCCAATAATGAGGTATTTTTGTCCAGTTTTGATTTAGTGACTATCTATTTAAATCCAGTCATAATATGGAAAAAGTTTACAATGCAATTACAGTTCAGACCTCCATACTAAGCTTACATTGATTGAATGTTGTAAGTTTTGTCCGTTACAGGTTGAAGAAAGAAATAATTAAAACTTAAATGATGTTGTGTGATTGGTTCAGTTTGTACATCACTGACAGCTTCTTTTTAAACTTAAGTAGTGAAATATTAATATTTGAGGAAGTCCAAGTAATTATTTACCGAGATATAAAAAGGACCTGTTCTGCGAAATCAAGGAGCCTACTTCAAACTCCTGAAAATGAATTTTAATTTCAGGTAAGACTGCAACTTAATTAGGTTCCCATAGTGGTAAAATTTAATTTTTAAAAAGTTACTTACAAAGAGTTAACTGAGTTATCTGAGTTGCAATCTTATTATTTTTCTCCACTCAAGGAGATAGCTGGAAGGATCTCCATTGTAAATATATGGCTGTTACTTATGAGCTTGTCTGCTTTTGTTTAATAAACTTTTTTACGAGTTTAAACCAAAGTCCGATGCATTGTTTTTAAAGGCTGAAGTAAGATCTTCTGGAGGAATAGGATATACCTGGTAACTAAAAGTAATTCATCAGGCATGCACATTGTTTGTTTTCCCAGGCACATTACCAAAAGGCTTACCTATGTCTAAAGTCAAGGACAGACAAACATATGGGGAATAATGTTCATCAAAGAGAGTGATCAAAGATATGAAATCCAAAATAATCTATGGTAAGGTCAGAAAACAACCAAACACATAACAGTGACATTTATGGTATGATTTATGCACTGAGACTCATAGTATTTTAAGTAAAATTACAGATAGTAGTCACCATTGTTGAAAAATTACTCAGCCCATCATTTAATCTCTTTATTAAAAGAAAATTGGTTTGAGCAACAAATCATGGAATAGATTACAGAATAAATCACCTGTTCACTATGGTTTGCAAGACAAGAGGCCATAAGAGAGGATTAAAAGCTTCTAATTCACTGGATATCAAAATGGAATTACCTTCCTCAAGCAGCTTTTTGCTTGTGATCCATCCAGGTTTGTTCTATAGTGAGTGAATACACACGTAGCATATCATTAATTATGTAAATGTTGAGTCCTAAACTTTACGGCAAATCCTTTCCTCAATTTTGGATGGCAATCTTCCTTCAGCCGTATAACATCAAATGTTTATACAGCATGTATATAGGATACATGTCTTTTAAATGCTCATTGATCTGTCTGTTAACTCATCCCTGTGGTCCAATCCTAATACTCCCTCCCATTCTATTCTAAAGTTGGCATGACAAAAAAAGTAACTTTTCTTGTTACCTGAAAAGCAAAGAAGCAATCAGCCTGGAGAGTCTATCACATGGCAGGCTAAAGGCTGAGCAGCTTGAATTATTCAACATGAAATAAACCATTTAAATTGGCAGTGTTGCATCGATAAAATGCAAAGTAAAATAAAACATTAACTACATTGAACAAAATGAAAGCTGGAAATCAGCAGTGATGTATGTGGCAGAAGTAGGTGAATAAAGCCTCAACATTTTTTTTCTTTCATGGGATATGAGCACTGCTGGCATTATTGTATTTTATTTATTTTATTATTTATATATAAACAGTATTGCCCATTCCTAATTGCCCTTGAGAAGGTAGTGGTAAGCTGCCTTCTTGACCTGCTGCAGTCCATGGTGTAATTGATGCCTGGAAGTGCCTTGCCTTCACCGCTGGTAGCACACTTTTGAGTCTGAGCACTGCCCACTCTGTCTTCTCCCTGCATTCCTGCTGCAGGGCTTTCTGCAAAGTTTGACCCAGTGACCTCTAACCCCACAGTTTTGTACTTGTCTGCATATGCAGAGCATCTGCGTGGTTTGTGGGAGAGTCTGTGTTACTATACACCTTCGTTTGCTTGAATGCTTTGATATTGTACTGACTAAGGCTTGCAAGCACTCTCTCCCAGCCACAATGGCCTTGTATCTGTGTCGTCCTGCAGTTTGCCCTCCACACCTATGCCTTCAATTTTTGGTCTTTCTGGAACGCCTCAATAACAGTGGAGGTGATAACAAGCTCCATTATTCATTCCAAGAGTTCAGCATCAGAGAAGTCACATTCTTTTACATTCTCTCTGTATTGGTTAATAAAGTTAACAATAACAAGCTCTCCTTGATTTTCTATATATACTACATGAGTTCCAAGCAGTATACTCTGAAATTGACTTTAATTTTAAGTTGATTCTCAAAAGTTGCCCTCAACTTTGATGGAGCCTTCTGGTCAGCATCAGATAAAGCAGGGTTTTGATTCTGCATAGATGTTGATTTCCTATGGTGATGATATTTTTTAATGCCTGCTTTTCTGCATCCACAACCTCTGCATCCACAACCTCGTTGTCTAGGAATCCTCTGCCTAACCAGTTTGAATTCACCTGGGACATAAGATGTTTTCCAGTCCATCTCTGGAAACCTGGCTACCATTGCCTAAGTCGACTACTCTATTCTCCCTCTGCGAAGTAAGCACAGAAATTCAGAAATGTTACAGTGCCGAAAGAAAGCCATTCAGCACATCAAATCTGCATCAGCTCTCCAAATGAGCAATTCACTTAGTGCCATTTTCTTGCCTTCTCCCTGTAATCCTGCACAATTTTCCTTTTTAGATAACGGCCCATTTCCCTTTTGCATGCTTCAATTGAACCTGCCTCCTGTACACTCCCAGGCAGTGTGTTCCAGACCTTAACCTTGCTTTAAAAGTTGCAGCCAGCTGCGATGTCTGCAGATCTGAGCAGGGGTCAGGCCCTGAGCTGTGTTGTTGCAGCATGGGCTTTGAGCTTGCAGACAGGAAGGTCTCTGGTATGGGGTCGGCTAATGCTACACAAGGGTAACCCACTCCGACTCCCCAAACCATCTACAAGAGACAAATCAGGAGTGTAATGGAATTCTCTCCACTTGCCTGAGTCAGCTCTAACAACGCTAAAGAAGCTTGACACCATCCAAGACAAGCAGTCTGCTTGATTGAGACCCCATCCTTCACCTTAAACATTCACTCCCTCACCAATGCACAATGGCAGCAGTGTGTAATATCTGCAAGATGCAATGCAGCAACTCACCAAGGTTCCTTTGACAGCACCTTCCAAACCCACGACCTCTACCACCTAGAAGCACAAGGGCAGCAGATGCTTTGGAACACCACCAACTGCAAGTTCCCCTCCAAGTCACACACCTTCCTGGCTTGGAACTATATCACTGCTCCATCACAGTGCTGGGTCAAAAACCTGGAACACCCTTCCTAACAGCACTGTTGTGTTCCTACAACACATGGACTGCAGTGGTTCAAGAAGGCAATAAACCACCACCTTCTCAAGGGCAATTAGGGATGGGCAATAAATGCTGGCCTGGCCAGCAATGCCCACATCCCATGAATGAATAAAAACGTATGGCGACAGCGGGAAGGAAACCAAACACAATGCTGCACTGATCACTGGCTGAAATTGCCATTGATTTTTTTCTTGCTGGCTCAAGGCAAAACCAGGAGTGCACCCAAATCACCTTCAATCTCCACTCAAACTGTTGATCTCCCAATGTAAGAGCTGAGATGTTATTATAGCGCTTCAGGAAAGGTTTCTGACTTTCAGCTCCTGATTCATGCTGTCGACTCACCACTGCTGCCACCATGTTGTATTGTCTCTTACTAGATTAATATGAACAATGCTGAAGGGCAGGCATAGAGGTTGAACACAGTACTTTAATGAAGATTTGTTGTTTCAGCTTACATGTACTAATTGACTGTGCAAGAGAACTGAATCACTTCCTGTGATTATATTGCATCACTTCCTGTGATGGCATACAAATTAGCATAAGCATATATTTGAATGATTACATTCAACATGCTAACAGCAGTCACCTACACCAACACTGGTGGTTCACATTTTATGCTTGGCGTACAAATTGACCCCCATTTTAGATATAATTTTCTGAGGCTTCAAACTTCAACTTATATGCCGCAATCTATGGTGAACAAATTAAAAGTGCAGAACAGTACAAGGCACAAAATATTTAACCAGCTATATAATGAAATCATTCCTGAAGATGATCTCTTTTAAATATTTCCTCTAAACCATTTACATACAAAATTCCAATGAAGCGCATAGTATGTCTCACTGATGAACACTTGGAGAATGATGAGTGCATCCCCGGTTGACACAAAAAAAGCAGGAAAACATTAACATTCACCAATCTACTGCAAAGTTATGAAGCATAACATGAACTGGTGCAAAATCGATTGTTTAAACTTTAAAAGGCAGTAATGCAGACTAACTTTAACTTTAAACTTCAATGCACTAATAAGATGAAATGTTCTTTTTTAAAATGATCCCAAATTTTAGACACTTGTTAGCACTAATCTGTGTAAAACTATAAAATGAAGCAAGCAGTATAACTCTGTTTGAAGTGGTATCATTATGAATCAATAACTGTTGTATAATGGCAGCAGCATACACTTCTGTAATCAGGTTATTGCTCTGGTCATCTCAACTGCAGTTAACATTTGCCTATTATAATTCCCTCATTGCTACATGGATAATTTTTACAAATAATCTTCAACAGCAGTGTGCAGCATAACCTTTTCATTGTGCATATACCAAATTCAGAGAGTTAAGCTGCATCACTTTTCTTGTTGTTCACACTTTGGCAAAAAGGTTACCACCAACAAAATCACCATCAATGTTACGAGGGAAGGGTATAGAATATATTCACTTTGGCTACTCCAATATAGCCTCTAATGACCAAATAAAGAGTAGCACTGGCAGATATTTGGAAGAAGATTCCCTACTTATTCTCTCAGCTGGTGTTGATTGAGTTCTTGAGAAAAAAATTAAGGAAAATGCCATAATTAATATTTTTGAAATAAATATCTGTTAAGATTGAGTGGGTAACATTGAGTGAGCAGTTTGCCTTTGAAGTAATGGACATGGATAAGCAGCGCAATAACAGTGGGAAACAATAGCCTTGAACAGGCCTTGAACAGGAAGCTTGAGAACAACTATGTCACAGACATAAACAGGCCTCTTTGGGACCTATGATATCAGCAGAAATTCCTGGACCACCCTAGAGAATTCTGAACTGCCTGTAATTTTACACCAGAGGAGATTATAGTGATATAGTGAGTAGTGTGCAGAGCGATAGAAGAACAAAAACGGAAGTATTACTAAAATGTTAACTTTAATATGTTTTGGATATCGAATTGTCATTCAATATACTGCACTCTTTTTTTTATGGTTACAGTGACCTTGGATTAGTATCAGCACACTCTGCCTGAGGCATAGTGTCCTTCATCTTAACCCTCAATGTAACAAGTAATGTGCATGAGGTACACCCAACACAATTAACCATAAAGCAGAGTACAGCATATGTTAATCTATTAAATAATAGAGTTTGGCATTTCCACTATAATGCAGTGATGAGGAGGGTCCATCAAATCAGATTTCTCTCCAATCCAAATCACAATGGCAGTTCAATTTAAATCATGTGATTTAACCACAAATGCCTGCAATCCACAATGATGCATGCAGCTGCCAAAAAGAACCTCAAAAAATTAGTCCACACTCCAACTGAATACAACAATAACATAGGATGATGTGCATTTTAAATAAAGCATATTGAGGTTCAAATAACACTGATAAATGACACAAACTCTGCTAATGTAATTTATCATTCCTCTGAACCATTGGGTTTCAGTATCTTGTTACCAAGCATTAACCTGAGTTATTGTTCTAGCCACACCATGTTGCTAGGTCTTTCCATACACTGTTTGGACTTATTCTCATTTCAAAGGCTGCATAATCAACAGGTTGTACAAAGGGATTCTGCATTTTCAAATAATTTTGGAAATACTCCATTAAGAAAATAATATATTTGGGTAAGCATTTAAAATCCAGTTTTGAAGCATTAAATTTTATTAATTCCACACAGAATCCAATACATAGTACAATTAAATAATTAATACCAAGCAATCTAACCATCCCCTAGTAACTGGTATATTCAGATAAATGTCCAGCCAATGCCACAACCTGATCGAAAATCAAGAACTATTGACAGCATATGCAAAGCATGCACTTGAGCACACATCATAGCTGAATTAAGGCAAAGACTTAAAGCGGTTCTTTCACTCACTCATTAGAGTATAGCACTGATTCTGCAATGTCAGGAAATTGAGGCTGTTCACACCCATATCATGGATGCACCTGCACAGGTAGCTCAAGGATAGGCCATGTGTTTTGCAATGGCAGTCACTTTTCCCTAATTTCAATAGGCTACAAGCAAGGAAAAGCTTGGCCAGAGAATTTGGCCTTAGCAGACTTGAGGAGCACAGGGGCAGCAACTCCCAAAGGACTGCATATTGGCAAAACTGTGATGGCATCCAAGTGGGCTAACTGCTCACAATGGCACAGAAGAGATATATGGACAACACTGCTCATTTGATGCTGAAAGTTTGGAGGTCCTACTGCAGGAATTGCACCAAAGGGGCTGAAGTCTATACTTGAGAAAAAACATTTGTGCCGGAAAGTTGCAACCAAGTTAATGCAGTCACTTAGCTCTATCATACTTGGCTGCAAATGAGACAGAGTACGATGGTATCAAGAGCAAGGTGAAGGCAACTGTGCTTCTCACATTTACATAGCTTTACCCCAAGGTCCTTCAACTATGGAGATATTGATGTTGGAAATCCTGGCAATCTTTGAGAAGTACAATTTTAAGCACTACATACAATCACTTTTTTTTGCACACACTTGTTCTTTCAGCCTAATCTGCATGGCACACTTTTCTCGAATAGGAAGGTGGGACCAAGGAAACAACAAGAACAAGAACACAAGAATTAGGTACTGGGCTCTCGAGCCTGCTCCGCCATTTGATAAGATCATGGCTGATCTGATTGTGGCCTCAACTCCACTTTCCTGTCTGCCCTCCAAAACCCTTGTCGATCAAAAAACTATCTAACCAAGCCTTGAATGTATTCATTAGGCTAGCCTCCACTGCTCTCTGAGGAAGAGAATTCCACAGCCTAATGACCCTCAGAGAAAATTTTTCCTCATCTCAGTCTTAAATTTTTAAAATAGTAAACTTAATTTTTTTTCATTTTTAAATTGTCCCCCTTAGTTCTAGACTCCCCGACAAAGGGAAACATCCTCTTAGCATCCACCCTATCAAGTCCTCTTAGAATCTTATTGATTTTAATAAGATCACCACTCATTTGATTAAACTCCAAAAGGTATAGGCCCAACCTGCTCAACCTTTCCTTATTAACCCCTTCATCCTAGGAATCAGTCAAGTGAATCTTCTCTGAACTACTTCTAATGCAATTATATCCTTTCTTAAGTAAGGAGACCAAAACTGTGCACAGTATTCCAGATGCAGTCTAACTAAGGCACTGTACAGCTGCAGCAAAACTTACCTAATTTTATACTTGATTTCCCTTGCAATAAATGCCAGCCTTCCATTTGTCTGCCTAAACCACTTGCTGCACTTGCATACTAACTTTTTGTAATTCATGTACCAGGACACCTAGATCCCTCTGTACTGTAGATTTCTGCAGTCTCTCACCATTCAAATAGTATACTGCTTTTCTATTCTTCCTGCCAAAGTGGGCAACTTACATTTTCCCACATGATATTCCATCTGCCAATTTTTTGCTCACTCATTTAACCTATCCAAATACCTTTTGTAGACTCTATGTCCTCTTGACAACTTACTCTCCTACTGCCTTTGTGTCATCAGCAAATTCAGTCCCTTCTTTCAAGGCATTGATATAAATTATAAATAGTTGAGGTCCCAGCATTGATCCCTGTGGCACTCCACTTCAGCATACCAACCCAAAAATGACCTATTTATTCCTAGTCTCTGCTTCATGTTAGTTCACCAATCTTCTACCAATACTAATATGTTACCTCCTACACCACGTGCTCTTATTTTGTGTAGTAATCTTTTATGAGGCACTTTATCAAATGCCTTTTGGAGATCCAGGTACATCACATAAAGGTGCCCCTATATCCACCTTCCTTTACAGTTCCTCAAAGAACTCTAATAAATTAGTCAAACATGATTTCCCTCTCACAAAACCATATTGACTCTGCCTGATTGTATTATGATTCTTTAAATGTCCTGCTGCTACCTCCTTAATAACGGATCCTAGTATTTTTCCTATGACGGATATTAGGGTAACTGGCTTATAGTTGCCTGTTTTCTGTCTCCCTCCTTTCTTGAATATACATTAGCAATTTTCTAATCCGCTGGGACCTTTCCAGAACCGAAGGAATTTTGGAAGATCACACCAATGCGTCTACTATCTCTGCAGCCTCCTTAGTTCACCATTGATGGTAGATCCTTCTCGTGGAGTATTTCTTTCCCAATGGAATATATCCTTGCTGAGAGTTATGAAATATCTCTTTAAATGCCTGTCACTGCTTCTCTACTGTCCTACCTATTAACTCATTTTCCTAGTTCACATTAGCTAAATCTGTCCTCATGGCCTTATAATTGCCTTTATTTAAGTTTAAGACACTTGTCTTAGACCCACACTTCTCACCCCCAAACTGAATATGAAATTCTATTCTGTCTTGATCACTGTTGCCCATCATTGCACATTACCAGGTCTAAAATAGCCTGCTCCTTGATTGGCACCGAAGTGTACTGCTCTAAAAAAACTGTCCCGAATATACCCTATGAACTTATCTTCCACAATACCTTTGCCAATCTGATTTGTCCAATTTATATGAAGAATAAAATCACCCATGATTATAATCCCCAATTATTTTTTCCTGTATACTTTGGCCTACAGTGTAGTTACTGTTAGGAGGGCTATAAACTACTCCCACAAGTGAGTTCTTACCTTTGTTATTTCTTATCTCTACCTAAACTAATTCATCACCTTGATCTTCTGAACTAAGGTAATCTCTCACTACTGTGCTAACGTCATCTTTAATTAACAAAGCAACCCTACCACTCAGCAAAAATACTGAGATATGCAGAATGGGATGCTCTCCTGCTGTTAAGAGCTTTGCAGTGAGATTGCAGCCATGGATGCAAATGACAACCCTGTTATCCTAATAGTCATTCACCTTGCATTTCTGGAATGCTACACAACGAGTGCACCATGGCTGCTTCCTAAACATAAAATAATGTTTCTGTGGTCAGGCACCGCCTGCACACTGATCAAGTATATATTTTTTGCCATGTACAACATTTTGCACTCAAGGAACCATGCCACCTGATAAATGCAGCATGTCCTATCCAGCTAATGCCTCTAAAAGAAGAGCTGTCCCTGATCAAGATATTACATACAGTTCTATATGCAGCAGGTGGCACAAACCTATCTGTGAAGGTGAGTCAGTGAACAGGTCTCCAGTGACATGTCCAGGTACATGTGGAGGTGTCTACAAATGTATGCCCCAAGGTAACGTTGATTGCGTCAAAACACAACATTGCACCTTCACTTAATTTCCCTCATGGATTCCTTTTCCTCACTTAAATTGCTCAATAAACCTCAAAGAATAGCCATCTTCATCTCTTTGGATAGTGTAATGTCACAGGAAGCAGGAACACAAATAATGGAACAAAGAATTAACGGAAAAAGAATATAAAATGAATGACAGTCCAGCAAAACATGCATTGGGAAGAAAAGCAGCAAATAAAAATGCAAAAAAAAAAAATCTAGAGCTTTGCCCAAAGACAGAAAATTCTGCATGGGATCTTAGTCCCTTCTATTTAAGTATGGAAATGAGGATGTGCATGCCAGTAACATGACCTCATTATTTGCCTCAAATTACTCTCAGAAAATTGAGTGTGAAGGGTCAAGCATACAATTTTTTGACACAGGCCTGCTGCCTGAAAAGCCTTGTGAAATCATGGTTTATAAATCAGGTTCACAATAATGTTTAAAACTTACAGATCTTTATAAATTGTAAAATGAATGCCAAAGCTCGCTATCCTGCATAGGATATCATCCATGCAACATCAGTCAGGGTAAAGTTATTTTTCATCATTACGACACAACTAAAACTTTGCCTCCACAAAACTGCAAACATTTAAAATGATATTACTGCTAAAAGCTCATTTTAATTATTGAGGAAATTTGGAGTTAAAATTGTTTAATTGGCTTAATATTGTAAATAACAGGCATTCACTGCATTATATTTTGATGAATTTCTGTACTTAGCATTAATACTGCTCATTTAATACCACGGTATGGAGCACATATTCCTTACAGTCTTAGGCCTCCTATAACATGTAAGCAAATCCTGGTAAAAGCTGTTAACAGTGTGCCTTAAAGGAACAATATCTTCATCACACATCGTTAAATATTTTTGTATTTCTTAGCAAACACAATGCACCAAATAAATCCTCTGAAATATCAATGTTCCTTGTCTGTGATATTACTGTGATAACAATGGTATATCCTGTATCCCCAAATCTGGCCTGTTTCTGTGCTGTAAATTATATGTAAAAGAAAACTAAAGCATCTGATCATCTGTTTTCCTTTAGTACATATGTTATCTTTGCTGAATTTCTCCATGAGACTTCCAATTTATCACAATTACTGATAAATTATGGATGAATTTTTGAAATTCCTAACCACAAATAACTAGGTGTGAAATGTTCAAACCTCTGGATGGCTCTATTGGTGATGCAATGTTCATTCACCTCAGATCCAGGACAAGAGGTTCATTTGAAAACTGTAACCGTGTTTCATAAAGGAGCTTGAAGGACCATGAGTTCAATTTCTAATGAAAACGAGTTCACAGAACTAAACAATTTATGACTTATTCAAATTGAACTCACAAAGGCCCCAGTTAAAGCTAATATTGCAAATAGAAATGTTGCAATAGTACAATAGGGTGCTCTTCTGAAGTTGCCTTGTTGTTGGGCAGAGCAGGGAGTTTTGCTTGCACTGACAATGCTGTGTTTGATTCAAAGGTAGGAAAGTGTATTCTCCAGGATGAACATCTCTTATTCAATGACCATGAACAAGTCGCCCTGGGCTGCTTTTGTACACCTTATTCAAAAAGGCTCGGGAATAGGTTAATTGTCGAGCTTCTTGGTTGGCTAATGGTAAATATAGCAGCAAAAAAGACTAAAGCATTAGGAACCCAGACTTCTGATGGCAACTACTGAGGCAGAACAGAATATCTATTTGCCATCATGTAGTGACACTGACCTCACAAATAAACTGTCTGGTCAATTCCTAGTTCCCAAACCTAGTGTATTGACATCACTAGGATCTTGCTCTTAAAAATACTGGATGTGCATAACAATGAGGTACTAAGCACCAACTTGGAACACTTCAAACAACTGGCAGGGACACAAGGGTCATGATATTCTCCATGCAGTATCTGTGAAAGATTTAAATTACTGTAATGCCACTGATTATTGTGGTACCAGTAAATTCTGCATTTTTCCCCTGATGGAAAGGCCTCCAGTCAATTCAGTGCATCCAAGCAGAATGCTGTCACCACTGGCCCTCAGATATCGGAGGTAACAATCAAAAACTGCTTCCAAAAGCTTTGGGGCAACATCTCTCTGCAGAATTTAGGTGATACCAACAGATCTGTCTTCTTGCTAGTCTGTGTGCACACAGATCAAGGGCCCAGCACAACCGGTGTGGTGAGAATTTAAATTCATGATGCTGTCCTCTGTTCCTGATGACAGTTCATGTGATCTTTCCACCCAGCTCTCTCAGCTGCCTGAACATGTTGGCTAAAACATAAACAGCTTAAAAGCTGAAAATAATGTTTTTCTATTTTCCATAATGAGTTGATAAAATTTATGTATTAGCATTATGAATTCTATATCTGTACTACAATTAAGGGTAATCAATTGCACATTATTTTCTCTCCATGCTTACTGACAACCATAGGTTAGCTAAACCTGCAGTAATTAAATCATTCAACAACCACATGGGGTAACTTGGCCGTTGCTGTTACAAGAATCTTATGGCACCAAAAATGGATATTTGACCCATTGTACCACATGGAACCATAGAAATATACAGCATGGAAGGAGGTCATTCGTCCCATTGTTTTTGCATCAGCTTACAAACAGCCATCCATCTTAACCCGACTTTCCAGCTTTTGGTCCTTAGCCTGTTGGATAAGCACTTGAAGTGCCACAGCCAAGTACTTTTTAAATGTTATGAGGATTTCTGCCTCTAACACACCATTTCAAGTAGTGAGCTCCCAATCCCCACCCCTTGAATCCCCTCTAAACCTCCTATCCCTTACCCTAAATCTATGCCACTGGTTATGAACCTTACAACAAAAGGGCTTTCCTATCCACTCTATCTAGATCTGGCATAATTTTCTACATTTAAATTAGGTCTCCCCTCAGCTCTTCTCTGTTCCAAGGAAAACAACCTTTCTTCATAACTAAAATCTCCAGTCCAGGTAATATCCTCGTAAATCTCCTTTGTATCCTCTCTAGTGCAATCACATTTTTCCTATAGTATGCTGACCAGAACTGCCTGCAGTACTCCAGCTGTAGCCTAACTAGTGTTTAATACAATGTCAACTCTTGCAAAGAGCTATCTAATTAATTAATTCCAGTCTCCTCTCTTTCCCCCTAGAACTGCAAGTATTTCTTTTTTTTGAATATATGCAATTCCTCTCATCTACTCTCTGGTTCTTTAGCCAATTATCTTAAATCTGCACCTGGTTACTGAGCCACCCATCGGTGGAAAATTTTCCCTTATTGACTAATAAGATTGCTCATAATTTTGGATATTTCTTTTAAATCTCGACATAATCTTCCCTATTCTAAGGGGAACAATCCAGCTTCTCTAGTTCCTCACACAACATTTCAAAGAAAATCATCTGCACCCACTCCAAGGCCTTGACATCTTCCTAAAATGTGGTGCCCAGAATTAGATGCAATCCTCGAGATGAGGCCTATTCAGTGATTTATAGAGGTTTGGCATAACTTTTATTGATGCCAAACTGATTACATTATTTAAAAGGAGGCTTTGAATTTGCTGCAATGTCTCAATAATACTATGGAGCAAGAGCAGCATTGACATTAGTTTTATGTTGAATCAGTGCTTCACACAAATTTAATTTGTGCCATTTCAGGTATGGCTACTGAAGATAGCTGCTGTGTATTTACATACCACTGTCCCATGCAAAAGACCAGCTTGCACAAGTTTCCTAGATTTACATGAACAATACGCTGGCACATATATATGCCAAATAATGAGGCACAACATAGCCAGAAAGCACCTGATACTAGTGTAACTGAGATTTTGTGAGCTTGATAGCTATTTTCTGTGTTATTCTAAATTAAACAATCCCATGTTCTGTGAACAGTTGGGGGGTGGGGAATGGTGTGGGTGGAGAATGGAAGTGACTTAAAGGAACTCTCAAAGTCTGGTAGCATTGGAATGATATTTCTGCATAAGTGCAATTCAGAGAATTTTGGGCCAACGGATATACAGGATTATAAGATAGTGGTAAAGGGGACTATATGAAAATCAACTGCCAAAATAGGCCTAAATTCAGCAAAGGCAAGAAAGTTCAAATGTTTTCTTCCTCTGCTAACATTTCTATAACATACCACACATACACGCAGATGCATACATTAGAATTCAGGTGGCATTGGTCAGTATAAGTCAAATAGCACTAGAAATTCGGCATAGGGATTTGCAGGCCTCATTGGGGGTCCTGGGATCTGTCTGTGGATGCGCAGTAAAGTCTAGGAAAGTAGCTTAACAGAGGCTGTAGAACTAAGCAGGGCTTTTTGGAATCAATTAGGGGGCAGAGTTCCGCAGTATTGAACAGTGGAGGAGACATTGGAGGCGATTATGACACACCAATCATTTTGAGATCGACCAACATGGCTTTGGAGGACCACTTCCACTGCACTTGGTGGGCGGGGCAAAGCCAAGAGAATTGGACTCAACTGTAATTTCCCCGTTTCAGGCCTCAATCCACCCCACCCTGCTCCTGCATAACTAGCCCCTCAGCAGCCCCTTTAATGCCACTTCACCACTAGCACTTTCAACAGGCCAGTTTTTGTCTTTATTTTCCTTTAGCACTTAAACATGAACTTCCCAGTTCTTAAAATGGATATTGACAGGCTAGCATTGCACAGTTTCCTGATATTCTAGGAGCACATGAGTAGAAAATTTAGTGCATTATTAGTGAGTTTGTTGACTTACAGTATTTAATAAACATAGACTTCCATAAACAAACAAACAGAAATTACCTCAAAATTCTCAAAAGGTTCATTGTTTGCATAATTTCCAAAGATTGTCTTAAAAGATAGAAATGATTAAAAAAAAACAGAAATGTTTTTACCAAATTTTCAGTAATAATAAACACCTATCCATTCTGAATGAAAATCATTGTCCTTTATAACCAAAGAAACCACAATTACAGACAGTTTTGTTCAAAACTGCAGCCTTTCAAGGACATTTCCTGTCTGAACCGTTTCTAACAGAAAAAAAAATTCTGAACAAATATCATAATTTCACAAATAAAGCTTTGAAAATTCAATCTCCAGCTTCCATCATAGACTTTTTTGGAAAAAGCCGAGAAAATCTGAACTCCTCACAGGACAAGGTAATACAATCTGTATTTCCAGATTACGTGCCCAGAAATCCTGCAAACTGCATAAATTCAGAATGCAGAGATATGGTTGAAAACATGCTCTAACTATTGTGAGGTTAAAAAAAAAATTCAGTCATAGGCCAGGCATTTGAGAGCTGACTGAGACCTTGTATTAAAATTTTAACATGACATTGAAACACAAAAGACAATTCAGTGACTATATTTAATATTATTGTAAAAAAAAATACCTTTTAAAATTTTGTCTCAAACCTTACTTTAGATATTAGAAACATAGGATAGAGAAAAAAGGCTTCAATTTTTTCAAAAAGTATTTTGAGTGATTTATGGTGGCCATGGCTTTTAATTACATTTGCAACGGTTGATAATTGTATTATCTGCATTAGATGGAAATTTACAATGGGAAAATCTTGACATTAAAGTGTTACCAAAAATCATGACAACAGCAGGTAAGATTTATGAACTGAAAGTGTGCATTTTATGGAAGATTTTTATTATTAGATATATATTTTTCAGCAAATTTGTATAACTATATTAGCCAGTCATATAATGCCATGTAATTACAAATCCACACTGCTATCAGTTTTATTCACCTCTCACCCACTGCACATGTGCAGAGAAATAAACCTTAAACTGATAACACAAACATAATCTGGGGGAAATGGAGAAAGAACAGTTCTGTAGCTATATAATGGTTTTATGCACAGATTTTAAAATGTTTGATTTATATTCCATAGTAAGCAAAGGGAGGATTAATATCAAGGGCATGATGCCCAGGCAGATATTAATCCAGGGTCATTGTAACCAGAATAATAAAGTGAACTATATTAAATAGTAATTATTTTAGATCTACAATACTGTGATTCTGAAAGTTAAAATCTGTTTGTTGCAATTTCATCTTTTTATTAAAAACCTTGCATTTTATACTTTATCCCCCTATTTTGTAAGTTTCTTTGTTCCCCACCTTCCATGTACCAGTCTTGAAGTAACAAGATGACTCTGTCGCAACCTGTCATTTTGTGCTCATTTGTTGGAAGATTAGATAGCAGCCTGATAAAATTCATCATCTTTGTGGAGTGTCTTGATCTTCATTTGAGTTCCTCTGATGATGGAGCAAGACTTGGACTATTAGGAAATCATAGGCATGAACTAGTACCCATTCACTTTGTGGTACAGTGCACAGGACTTTCAGGGCACCCTCCCCCCCTCAGACATTATTTTCTGTTACATTAAAGCCATTTTCTTTAATGCAAAGTGTGCCTTTTAAATTGAAAGTTGCTTTGAATTTCAAACTGTCATATAAAGAACAATGCTTTCTCTGAACTCACTAAAAACATTTGTGATCTAGCATTTCTGCAGGTTATCTCATTGACCCACCAAGGTTCTGTAGAATGTACTAGTAGCCTGCAGATTGATGATGAGAATTTTCACACGTAACAAGTTCTGAATCCCTACTGTGCTGTTAAAATCATAATGCACAGTAGAGAATCAGCTCAAAGCCAACCTCTTCTCCCATCACTCAGTTCCCAAAGCAAAGAAAAAAAAGTGATATCACATCTTGCATATCCCAAAGTGCTTCATAGTTAATGAATTACTTTTGAAGTGAAGATACTGCATTGTAGGCAATGAAGCTCCACACAGTTATGTCCCATAAAGAGCAATGAGATAAACAAAAAGACAATCTGTATTTTGTGGGTTAAATGCTGGGCAAGAAACCGGGAGAACTTTTCCACTCTTCTTCAAATGCCACGGAGTCTTTCACATCCTCCTGAACAGGCGGATGAGGCTATAGTTTACATTTCATTGAAAAAAGTGGCACCTTTCAAAATGAGGATGCCTCAGCACAGCACTGAAGGATCAACCAAGTTTATGCGCTCGAGTCCTCAATTATCTGACCACGAAACAAGATTGCTATAACTGAGTCAAGCCAATACTTAACAAGAAGTAAAATGAGCAGCAAGGTTGCCTGAACCACCCCTTATTAGTGCTTGGTAATTGACTTAGGAGAAGCACTGACAAACTCCAGGGCAGTAAAAAGTAGCCAGTGTTCACTACGCAGAGCCAAAAATCTGCAGTGACCACTTCCTAGCATTAGTGTCCAAGTGCGACCACTGGGAGCTTTTGTAGCTGATGTCAGACTTTCACGGGACAGTGAGAGCTTGTCTCACTTTGGCTAGCCACCAACTGTTGGTTTCACTTGGCATGTTGACCACCATTAATCCACCAGGCCTTTGGGAGGATGTGGTCTCAGAAAGTTTTATGAGCTCCTGCTCCCAACACTGCCCCTTCTTAAGCTGCCACCTTTGTTCAGGAGCTCTGCCCCTTAAAAGGCCTGGCCTGCAAGATCCACATGATAAGGCTGCAACTCAGTGTATTCAGGTTTCAGTCTATTATGGCCCTTCCAACATACTCCTTCCAAATTAACAGCAGGAGCGTATGAAAAGCCCAAAGATTTTCGACATCCACTTCTTTAAGTTTTGTTCTCATCAAGATGAGGGATAATATTATATTGAGGACAGAAGTCATTATTTTTAGTAGCTAATGTCAACATCAAGTACACACAGATCAAATCTAATACAGTTAATTGTAGAACAATATTCAGTGTATTCTGCTCTAACCTCAGTAGAGCATCCACTAGTGCAACACCATGGCATTGTTTCTCATTTCCCACACTGATCATCCTGTGACTTCTCTAACTGAGATTGAAACAGGGCTGCATTGCGAACAGTTTTCTATTGTAGGTCCCTGTTCAAGAGAAACTGATTGATAATGTTTAAATTCATTTTATATTAGGTCCTAACAACCAGCAGAAGTGTTCATCCTATCTGTACCGGCTAGATTTGAACCACGTCCAAATGTGTCTTTGACCCACTGAATTGTTAATAGTTTATTAAGAATTAGAAAGAAAGAGAGATGACTGGCGGTGGATCACAACACAGGAAAACAACAAATCCCACATTCGCAACTTCATTCATTATAGTCTGGCCCTGGTAAACATTACTCTGAGTTATTCAAACAATCCTAACATTGTTTTAATATTGCACACAGAAAAATCTCTCTCTAAATATATAGAAGATAATTTCCATATTAAATAACCTTGTGCCAGCAAGAGTAAATGTGAAAGTTCAATATTAAAGAGTCTTCAACAGATCAAATAATTTAATGGCTGACTGGCACAGTAAATATTGTCATTGTACCAACATTTGTATCTGAAATTCTTTGGACTGTTGCCATGTTATCCAGATTTTTTTTAAAAATTGCATTAAAATGTTGATCAATAATCAAGATGAAATTCCACAAATTCCTTAGAAAAGTCCAGAATTTAGTGTTCTAACATTTATTTCACAGCCTGAGACAAAGCAGCTGGTCAATTTAATTTATTTATTGTATATCACTAGTGGCTCCGCTATGTCATTACTTACAGCAAATTGCAGGATACAGTGTACGTTCAATAAATGTTATTGTCGCATTTTGGAATCTTTATACAATTTTTCCACGGAACAGATTTACACAGCATTAATTTTAAATGTTACGTTTTAAAGCATAGTGCATTCATGTAAATTTAAAGAGGTTTGAAACAATAATTGGTTAAGATACTAATACACAAATTTTGATATTGATGTATTATATGATGTAAATAATGAACAATGTATTACCTTATCACAGTAATCAATACATATCTCACAGCAGTTGAGTTAAGGAATGGTTGGTCCCAGGTGCTTGGCAGGAGGTCTGGCAGTCCTTCCTTTTGTGTGTGTGAACAGTGAGAAATAAACACACTTAGACAACCAGTCACGAATTCTGCAAGAGTCATAGGCAAAAGGCTGTGAGAAGGTTGGAGTCAGGAATAGTCGAAACTTACTTTATTTAAACCCAACTACATCGGGACACATTTTGTTCTACTATGTGAAGATAATATGTGCTGGTTGAATCAAATCCAATCATAACTGCATATGTGTGTTCAGCTTACTGTGAACTAAAGCAAATTATCGATTCACGTCAGGCCTCGTTTCACCAAGTGTTTGCTCAGTCTGCTTTCAGAGAGACTGAAGAAGTATTTGTGTGAAGGACATTGATATCAAATTGAGATTATTAGGAGATGCTGCTGATACATCCCAGGGTCGCACCATTGTGTAAATTGATAGACAACACTGTGTGTCAACTCTGATAAAACAGTCAGATCGTGTACAGGGCTGACTAATACCACTGAACTAGAGAAGGTACCTCCAGTGGACTGAATTTGTAATAGTTATTACTATGTGCTAAGATTCTATCTGTCTCCCATGTTGCAAAGGATAGGTCTTCCACATTGCTGTGGAATGTTCCACTCAGTTGGACTATGTCATACCACCTGACCCTCGTGTACAGAAAAACACCTATGACCACAAATCCGTCAGGCAGTGATCTGTGCAGAATGTCCTCAAGGTCCTTTGGGAAAAGAAGATGGTGGATCTTGTAGGATAGTTTCCTGAGAAGACTATCAAAGTAATTTGGCAGAATGCCTCATTGCCAAAACTTTTCAACAACCACCAAGTTGGTGTTGAAAAGGGCTCTCCCCATCAGATCCTCCTTGCACACCCGAAGTCTCAGTGCTACTGCACTGCCCTTGAGTGGCTGCAGTGGGGAAGAGGACATCACCAATACCCTACAGGAATATGCCTTTGCGAAGAAAGTGTGCAAAGAGAAACAGTGGTTTTTGTCAGTGTTATCCCGACCTGCTCTGTAACACAGGATTCTGCACTGTACGGATTGTTTTCAGAGATGCACACCAAGACAAATATCAACTGCTGATGGAGGATCATCAACTCAGTGAAAGACACTCTTTGGTCTACCCAAAACTTGTTAGTCTTCCAGTGCAAGGAGCTGTCCACAACCAAGTGTGGTAGGCTGGCACTTTCCAAGGTCCAGGGCTTTGTGCTGAAGGGTGCAATAAAGCTTGGGAGAGCCGCCACTAAAGCTCAATGGGGAAAGACCACAGTCTAAGGCCCTCATGACATGATACACCTAAGGGCTGGAACCCACGTAAAACCCCTTAGGCTATATGCACCAGAGAACATTTGACAGGAATTGTAATTTTAACATGTATTCTAAGTGTAGTGAGGCACCTCAGAGTGCCACATATTCTATTGAAAGAAATTGAACTATATTGCACTCAATGTAATGTCAAATTTGGACTGTAATTGTAAAGTGCTTCTACAAATTTTATATATAAAGTATATTTTTTGAAAAATAAGATTTCTAATAGTTGTACAGATAAGGTACTGAAAGAAAGAAGCAGCACTAGGATTTGGAGATGAAAATTTGTGAGAAATATCTTCAAGGACAATTAAATAATAGTGTTTTGACTGTTGGTAATTTTGAATTAAAAAGGATGTTTTTTTAAAATATATGGAAGACATATTTAAAGTGCAACAGGTGTTATGTGGAAAACACTTAATATCATAGTACCTGATCTCTGTAGTGTTGTACATGGCTGGTCTGGAGTGTTTGTGCTGTTCAGCTTCTGCCTAACAGCTGTGTTTCATCTGGCTGTTCTTAAAGGTCGAGGTGTACTCCCTGCAGGTCTAAACAGGCATATCTTAAGTAAATCAGAAGCTTTGTGAATACATGTTTATTTAGAATGTGCCTCTCCTTGGGGATTGGTTGGGTTGTCACAAGATCAGTAAATCAGCAGGAAATGACATCTTTGTCTTTCCAGTCTTTTTTATCAAAATTTAAATTATTTCAGTCTCCCTTCCACTCTATTTTTCAGCCATCGTTTTCATGGGCTTCAATTTAGGCAGCCAGCACTATCACCAAGCAGCAACCTCATTAGAACATGCAAATTGGGCCTCCATGACATCATTATAATCACAATATCATTTGGGAGATGTTAAACATGGTTCTTACAATGTACTAGATGCATTCACTATCCATAGCAAGAAGCAACTAGAACCAACGTCACTTAAAAGGATTTCCCAGAGCAGATCTGACAAAATTAACAATGAAGGTATTTGGAAGCTTTGTGTCTTCAATTGTTCTCCCTGGCTCATAATCCAACTCTGACACCTTTATTAATGCTTTCTGTCAATTCCCCTCCTC
Source organism: Carcharodon carcharias (assembly GCF_017639515.1). Lineage (NCBI taxonomy): Eukaryota > Metazoa > Chordata > Chondrichthyes > Lamniformes > Lamnidae > Carcharodon > Carcharodon carcharias. The sequence goes on along the minus strand of NC_054487.1, from coordinate 32,620,892 downwards.
CCCAATTGGCCTTGCTCTTTAACATGTTGCTGCAGATCCACGTTGTGTGGATGTCCCACTGGATTTCCCATTTTCTCAAAACAATAAGCACCTTGTCCATAGAATCTGAAAGAGGGAGAAACACCAAAATGAATCAGTTGCAAGTGCACTGGCAGTATCAGGTTGGTATTCTGGTCACTCCATCCAATGAGTACTGAAAATTGACCCATCTAACTCATTATTTCTACTTCTGCTTTCCCTCTGAACCCAAAATTAAACAGTTAAAAACATGAAAGTTTACCTGAAGGAGTCATTTTGGAGATATTTTCAATTAGAAAGAAACTGAGTAATAAATGCAAAAAAAATCAAACAATGGGAAGGTATTCTCTCCCAACTGAAAAAGTCTGCAATTCACATTGGCAGAATCATAATGATGCGGGATAGGGAATTCTTGCACTCGCTCAGATTTATTGGATTATAGCTAACAGTCATAGCCCTGGATCTAAGTATTGATTTTTAAGACTAAGCATTGGAGAGAGGCTGAGTGGCAGCTGCTAATTAACCACTTACAACCACTTATTTATATAGTGCCTTTAAGAAAGAAAAATTCTCCATGGCAGTTCACAAAGGCATGATCAGGCAAAAATGGATACCGAGACAAAGCAGTGGGATGGAGATGACTAAAATTTTGCTGAAGAAAGGGAATATTAAGAAAGGCATTAAACAAGGGAAGCAAGGGCATGAAGCAAAAAGGAATAATGACGGAATTCCAGTGTGGGTGTCTCTGGGGCTGAAAGCATAACTGCCAATGTTAGGATAAAAGTCAGGAGTGTGCCCAAGAGGCCAGAGTTAAGGAATGGAGATTTTCTTTTTGGTGGGGGTGCTGGTGGGGTGGTTGCTATATGACTGAAGGAGGCTAAAGTGTTTAAGGCAAGGTCATAAAGGAATTTAGACACAGTGGGACTGGGAACCAATATAGGTCAGTAAGGACAAAAGATGATGGTTGAGTGGAGTTGCATGTGGGATTGGATATGGATAGCAAAGTTTTGGATGAGTAGAAATGTTGAAAGTGGAGAAGGGGAGGCCGGCCTGAAGATCACTGACCTAGTTGAGTCTTGGGTTGCAATGACAGCAGATGGACCAAAGTGGAGCAGAGATGGATGATGTTACAGAAATGGAAGTAGGCGGTCTTTGAGATATGGGATCATTAATTTAGGGTCAAATAGGATGCCAATATTGCAGCCTAAGGCATTCATTGGGGAAGAGATTAAGTCAATTGCAAGATGTTTGTTGCTGGGGCTAAAGACAGTGACTTCAGTCTTCCTATTGTTGGACTGGAAGAAACTGTGGCTCATCCACGACTGGATGTCAGACAAGCAGTGCAGCAGACAAGATTAGTGGTGGAGGAGTTGAACCTTGTGTATTGAGTGCTGATCCAACATCTGTGGATGATGATGCAGATGACTAAATGGAGGAAGCTAAGGATAGACTAATGGAAAATTCCAGAAGTAACAGTGCAGAGACAATAAAAAAAAAGAAACAAAACATATAAAATTCTTACAGCGCTCAATAGGGTAGATGCTGGAAGGATGTTTCCCATGGCTGGAGGTTCTAGAGTGAGGGGCAGGCCATTAAGAGCTGAGATGAGGAGGAATTTCTTCACTCAGTGGGTGGTGAATATTTGGAATTCTCTTCCTCAGAGGGTTGTTGAGGCTCAGTTGTTGAGTGTGTTCAAGGCTGAGATTGACAGATTTCTACATATTAAAAACATCAAGGGATACAGAAATAGTGCAAGAAAATGGTGTTGAAGTAGATCAGCCATGATCTCACTGAATGACGGAACAGGCTCGAAGGGCTGAATGGCCTACTCCTGCTCCTATTTCTTATGTTCCTATATTCATTCTCCCGCCTACTCCTTTTGAAAGTCCATGTACACCATATCAGTTGCATTGCCCTCATCAACACTCTCTGCTACCTCTTCAAACAACTGTAGCAAGTTAAACATGGTTTTCCCTTAAGAAATCTGTGCTGGCTTTCTTTAATTAACCTGTATTTCTCCATGTAACTATTAATTTTGTCCTGAATTATTGTTTCTTGATGTTTCTCCACCACCAAGGTTAAAATGACAGGCCTGTAGTTCTGAGCTGGTATTTACATCCTTTTTTTGAACAAGGGTGTAATGTTTCCAATTCCCCAATCCTCTGGCACCATCTCTGAGTCTAAGGAAGGCTGAAAAATGATGGCCAGTGCCTCTGCAATTTCCACTCTCACGTTCCTCAGTATCCTTAGACGCATCTCATCCGGTCCTGGTGCCTTATCCACTTTTAAGTACAGACAGCCTACCCAATGCCACCTCCTTATCAATTTAAAACCCTTTTAGTGTCTGGATTACCTCCTCTTTCACCATGTCCTGGGTAGCATCTTCTTCCTTGCTAAAGACAGATGCAAAGTATTCATTTAATACCTCAGCTATACTCTCTGCCTCCATTGGTATATCCCGCTTTTGGTCCTTAATCAGCCCTTTTATCGCCTTTTATTAATTATATGCCAAGAAAAAACTTTGGGATTCCCTTTTATGTTGGCTGCCAGTCTCTTTCCATATTCCCACTTTGCTTTTCTTATTTGCTTCTTCACCTCCCCTCTGAATCTTCTACATTCAGTCTGGTTCTCAATTGTATTTTCTACCTGACATCTGTCATAAGCATAATTATTTTAATTTCTATCTATTTTATCATCCAGGGAGCTCTGGTTTTGTTTGCCCTACCTTTCCTTTTTGAAGGAATATACTTGACTTCGCTGAAATACCTCTTCTTTGAAGTTAACCCATTGTTGAGCTACCTTTTCTTGTGTCAACCTTTGACTCCAATTTATTCGGCCCAGGGCCGTTCTCACCCCATTGAAGTTGGTTTTCCCCCAGTTAATTATTCTTACTCTGGAGTGTTCTTTTTCCTTTTCCATTGTCGTCCTAAACCTTATGACACAATGATTACTGCCCCCTAAATGTTTTCCTACTGGCACTTAATCCACTTGGCCCACCTTATTCCCAAGAACCAGGTTTAGCAATGCCTCCTTTCTCATTGGATGTTATGACACAGCAGATGGTAAAGGCCGAGTTATTTAAAATCCCAGCGGGAAACTTTAAACAACTGTGCTTTCAATTGGTATGTTTGAAATGCGCTCGGAATTCAGAAATAAAACTAACAGGTCTCGAGAAGTTTTTTATATAAATTAAATTAAACATTTATTAATTTAACAACAAATTTAAACACATACACATGTCTACAAATTACTACCATAATAAATTTTAACCAAATCCCCAAATTAATCATTCCCAGGTAAATATCTTCACCAAGGCAACAACAATCCATAGACTTTAAACAGACACCAGGCAAAACACATTTTATCTCACAAATTCAGAAAGAGGTTCCTTTCAATTTGTTTCCATTGCAGACAGTTGTAAGCTTACAAGTGGCTTAGATCTCACGTGCCTCCGACTTCCACACACAAAACTCTTCTATATATACCTAGCCTTCACTTTGAATGTAAATTCTCATTGTATCACCAGGCCCTTTGAACTCCACCTCTTCTAGCAATAAAACCCATTTAATAGCACCAATTTTATTAGTAATATAAACATATTGCTTGGTGTCTCCTAGCTAGGTGCAAGATTTCACCCCCAGTCTTTGAATGGTTTATTCAATAAAATGCAAATGCACCCTTTACCTTACTGTTAACATCTCAATACTATATATTAAAGCACCCAGGCTAGCTGGCTTTAATTTAATTAAAACACAACTACAAGTCCAATTTAAAATAATTTCCAAAAACATTATATACATTAATAGCTTCATGACATTGGACTGGTAAAACACTGTAGAAAATTTTCCTGAACACGCGCTCGGAACTTTTACTCCTCACTGCCCTTTACACTAATACCAGTCTATAGTTGGATAATTAAATTGTTTCCACAGTAGCTGATGGCCTTTAGGCAACACTGAGCAATGTAACTGCACTTTTTTGGTTCCTTAGCTGTAGCCAAATAGATCCCGCCCTTGACCCATCTGGAATATCCTCTTTCTCCAATGCTGCAATGCTCTCCTTAATCAATACAGCCACCCCGTCCCCTTTTGATTTTTTCCCAAACACCTTATATCGAGGAATATTTAACACCCAGTCCTGCCCTTCCTTGAGCCAGGTCTCTGTTATAGCTATGTCATATTTCCACATGACAATCTGTGCCTGCAATTCACCGATCTTACTACCACAATCTGTGCATTCACATACATGCACAGTAACCCTGATTTAGACTTTATTACTTTTTCCCTTACTCTGAAACCACCTAATAATTTACTATTCCTTGTTCTAGTGCTATCTATCTTTCCCAGTATTCAGTGCACCTTGATATTCCTCTCTGATATTATTGCTTTGTTCCCACACCCCTGCCAAGTTAGTTTAAACCCTCTCCAATAGCACTAGCCAAATGGCCTGCAAGGAACGCAGTCTGTATGGCCCTTCTTCTTCTGTAATTACGGACTCAAAATGTTAGCTTTGTTTTTCTCTCTCCACAGGTGCTGTCAGGCCTGCTGAGTTTTTCCACCATTTTCTGTTTTGTTTCAGACTTCCAGCATCCACAGCATTTTGCTTTTATCTATTTAGGTGCAACCTGTCCAGCCTGAACGGGTCCCACCTCACCCAGAGCTGGTTCCAATGTCCTAAAATTCTAAAGCCCTCCTTCCTGCACCATCTTTCCAGCCATGCATTCAATTGCTTTATCCTCCTATTTCTATACTGACTTCCGCATACTGGGAGTAATCCAGAGATTGCTACTTTTGAGGTCCTGCATGTCAATTTTCTACCTAGCTTCTTAAATTCTGACTGCAGAGCTAAAAGCCCAAAAAATATTCATCTACTTTATGCCTGCAATTTAACAATTTTTGACATTTCATCAGTAGTTTGTTTCACTTGCATAGGCACAGAAAAACAAACATATAATAGTAATGCCAGTACAATCATGTAATACACAATGACAGAAACAACTTCCCTATGCCACAGATTAAAAACCTGTCTAAAATTCGGACAACATACTGTTTCTTTTTTTCATGTGGAATTTTTAAGTTCCTTCAACTGAGAAGTGAATTTCAATCACATTCTGATACAGATTTTTAAACTGAATCTTATTGAGATGAATTATTGAGAAGAATGTACATTATTTTTTAAGTAATGCTAGTTATTACTATTCCCAATCTAATATACAAAGAGCGAGAGCAGGTCAATTTTCACTGATTATACTCAGACTTCCCTATGACAAGTGCTGCTATGTCTCGATCTAACAAAGATGAGACTCCTATTCAGTGAGTTTATGTTTACATCCAGGCTCAACCCACATTTGGGGACAGACAAGTAAGGCCACTTCAGCAAGTTCATTTCAGCAGATCTTGGAAAGCTGGAACTCTCAGTGGATGAATGATCCATCTAAAGGACCAGGGTTATTTTCACAAGAAAATATAGCAAATCTATCCCACCCATTAAAGACAGCTCTTGTCAGTCTATATTTGTAACAGTTGTAGTGGATAGGGAGAAATCCATGACTTTAACTGTTACATTAATTCAAAGTGAGGGGTGGTGGGGACGAATGAAGAGAATGAGAGGGAACTGAACAGGTTTTTTAAAATAAAAATATCTTTAGTCAGTTATATTGATCTATCAACATATCAAAACATTGATTACCATTTCTATACATAAAATAAGCTTTATTTGAAGACACTAAATGAAAAAAAACTGCTCTACCTCTTCTACAAAACCAAAACACGGTACAAAGAGCAATTACATAATTATGAGTTTTAAAACCTCAATAGAAATCACAGATGGTACCAGTAATATTAATCTTCAAAACAATTGTCAGTATTATTTCTCCAATCATATTCTTCATCAATGTGTACACTACAATTCATCTTTTATATCATTGCAATCATAATAAATTTGTTTATGAATCAAATGTTCATTTAATAATTGTAACCCTATCTGCATAATTTAAATGTATTAGTCAAAACTGTATGGAAAAAAACTTTAAAAGACCTCCTATTTATCGCCAAGTATATTCGCACAACTGGCATAAACAAGAAAAATTACGAGCATCAGCTTTTGGTATAATTTGGGGAAAAATTAAAATAAAACCAATATGGCATATGCTGATCTACCTGAGTTGAGGAGGAACAGTGTAGCAATAGATTTTGAAACATATCAGCTTTTAAAACCAAATATAACACTGCCTCTCAAGCCATGCCAAGATTATATCGCCTTACCGTTTGTAGCAATCAACAAAGAGAAATCAAGATTTAATTTTAAACAAGTCCACGCACTCATTGGTGTTGTACCAGTTGATACAGTGAGTGTTTATGTTTAGCTTGGTGCCACAAATAAAAGCAAAAGAGCAGACAGACAGCTGCCGGTTTCTCGCCGCTTCGCACAGTGATTCACCTCCGCTTCCGTCTCTGATAGATACAATGCGGTTTTAAGTTTAATTATTAAGTAACAATATTAAATGATGATTTTACGGTTCCCCTTTCCAAACTAACTTTTCTTCCCTTGTTCCAAAGTGAAGTGGCTTAATTTCACACCTATACACTTGTATTTGCGATAAAAGGAAAAAGGATAACACTTCGGAGTTATTTTAATACGTTTTTCGTTATCTTGTGGTCGGCATGATTATTAACTGCATAGGCAGGAATTCATTTATTGGCTTAAACCGCTTTCGAGCTACAGCGGAAGAAAAAAAGTCGTCGAATGTGTTTAGTGCAAAGATTCGTTCTTTTAAAGTGTCGCATTTTCTCGCTTCGAGAACAAAAATATAAAAAGTTTCATTCAATATCACCCTATTTGTAGAATCTACCGGCGATGTACTTGAACTTTAAAAAAAACATAACTGCTGAAAATGGCGGCGGGAAGGAGAGTGCGGAACCATCAGAAAAAAAGTTTTTAAAAACCATGGCTACAAAAAAAATCTGCTTTACTCTTACATGGGAAAGTGAAAAATGAAAAGTGATCATGTTAAGAGTAGTTTCCTTCAGAAGTTCATGTTACGCAACCGTAAGTGATCTGATTCATTTGAAGTTGGATTTAATTCAATGTTCAGATTCCCCCCCACCCCCCCCCCCCCCCCGGATCCCCCGTGTAAAATTTTTGTCAGCTTTAAACTTGACATTTCCTAATATTTTTTGTCCTCAGTCAAAAAGAGCGCTCAAGAAATTAGTACATAAGATGTATATTGCTTCCGAAAAATTAGATAACTTTGATTCACCCTTTTTTAAAAAAACCTTCAACGGCAGAATAAATTCCTAAAACCGCTTACTGAAGATCCTTTTCAGTGACCTACTTCTTAAATGGTTTCAATCTCTCCCTTCACACGAAAGGTACAATTAAAATGTTCTGGGCTTCATGTTAACTCATTTAAATCAGCTGTCAAACTTGAACTTGACTTTTTTTTGTTTTGGAGGTGAGAAAAGCTTAAAGGTGTAAATTTAGGGAACTGTGAATTCGGACAGAGATCCCAAGAAACCGAAAGAAATGTTTCCCGTGTCTTTAGTTTTAAACTGCTGTTCGGAGGCTAAGATTTCAGAAGCGGGGGGGGGGGGGGGAGGGGGCTGCAGCTGTTTTCCTCTAGAAGGCAGCTGGATAAACGCGGCGCCATTTTGTAGCTCAGAGCTGTTTCTTTGTGCCTTTCTCACTCACCTGGCAAGCGGAAGCGGAAATGGGTGGGTCGTCTCTTGCGCACAGCTGGCCCTGCCCTCCAATAGGATGCCGCAGCGTCACCCAGCGCGCGCGCGGCGTTCACTGTGCACGAGGAGGGGAGTTTGCAGCTGATTATAGAGAAGGATTGTCACTGCTGCACATTTCACGCACTTACACGAGGACGGGTAAAAATGACAATTACCATCACAGCGTGGAGTCTTTCAGAAACACTGTCACTTTCACGGTATCCACACTATCCAACTCCTTTAATATATTTTATCCAAACCATAACTTCTGTTAACTCTTTTCCTTTTAAAATGTAGTACAAACTGAATTCAATTTGATATACTCCATTTTGCTTCTCTTCTATTCATTCTCCATAATATTGCACTCCATTTTAAACAATTTCATTAAATTAAAATCGATTCACCATACGATTCTACTCCTACCTATGCTGACGCCAATCCTGCCCCAGCAATGCCTATCCTATTACACACTGAAGTTCAATGCCCTCTTGACCTATTTGTTACATCCTCTGCCACCCTGCCTCTGGGCTCCTCCTATACTAGTCTCCCACTGTACATTCATTCTCACTTTTTAGCTCTTTAGTGGTCAGGCCATGCAAACCACCTCAACAAACATCAAGTTTATTTCTTTGTCATTAACAGAAAACTTCAAGCCAAAAAATTGCCACTATTCCATTCTCACATACATCATCAGTCATCCATTCATCATCAGTTATACCCCAAACCACAGCCATTCAAAACAAACATTGACTGAATAAAGCTTTTAAAATTTAGCCTCTTGTTTATCTTTAAATAATTTGAATACAAACTGCTAGAAACAAAAGAAAATATTCTAACAGTTCCTCTGATAATAATGCTGATACATCCAAGAAATTGAGTACAATGTACATGCTCAGACTGCATTATGCATTTGGTTAACAGAATCACAGCTCTGAGCAAAAATATCAAGCCTGAGCCCTTAGAGACTTAGGCCTTCAAGTTAAAACTTTAAGGAATGCATTCGAAGAAACATAATTCAATTGATCAGTTTTTGCATGCTATTGTGAAATATTTATTTAAAGCATAATATTGGACATTAGAAATTCCAGTTACTAAGAAAAAATGATGGGAAAAGCTTTTCAAGGACCACTTTGAGTGATTTTTGTGCAAACGATAATATGTCACTCCTGATAGTGTACAGGAGGCTACAACATAAAATAATGAAATACCTATTAGAATGCCACCTACTGGCGTCACAAGGAAGTATAGCAGGCAAATGTACACATTTCAATATGAGAACCTCCATAAGAAACATTCACATGTTAATTTCCAGTGGAAAAACCCATATACGAATTCAATATCTATTTATAAAGTATTGAAAATGTTATATCTGTGTGCACATCTGTGAATATTTTCCACTATAAATTTCTATGTCCACTTTTATAACTGTCGTTGTAAACCAGCCACAATGTAATTATACCTGGCAGTGCAATAGTGCTTCAGTTTTATTCCTGTGTGAACTACAAAAACCTGTGCTGCAGTTATACTTCCTGCCTGTGATGGTGCTGCTATGCCTCCAATGGTGAGAGATGTAATTATAGTGTAACAAAATTATGAAGGTAGCTTCTATAATAAATATGAACATGGGAATTTATTTTGAAAAATGTTGACGGATGGTGCCCGCAAATATAATATATTTTAATATATTATGTATTGATGTATCTAGCATGTGTCCATCATTCTGCTCACATACTTTACCACAAATGCAATACAATCTTGAAAAGAGAAAGAAAGCTGGCCTCTTCTAATCTGGAAACATGTAGCTACAATATACCAATATCCACACAGCACAAAGAAGCACATATACACTGTACAGTGCATATATACAGCACAGAATACTACATACAAGCTGCTCAATGACATATGTCAAGTAAAAGTAACTTATGCATACAGTCCTGTGAAAACTATATTATAGTATAGCATATAGTCAGTGGAAAATTCACATAGTTTAGAGATTAGAACATACAGTCAATATTAGGAAATGAACAGATACTCGGATCTGTTTGTGAGTTTTTTTTTGAATAATCAATAAGTGCTATTCTATATAATTTATGGATCTCCTTATACAGTCTATTAATTTCTCTAATACAGTGTAAATGCAATCAGTTTATGCAACACCAGACCATGGAAAAATCCTTATTGAAACTGGGATTCCACATACATACTATTCAAAAAAATAGAATCCCAGATACAATGGCAAATGCACACTATATAGAATTCCACATGCACACTGTACAGAAAAATTGAAACTTATACTGTAAGAAACAGTGCAGAGAAAAATGGATGTCAAGTTTTGATAATTAACATTCATTCACATTGTTGATCTATATGCAAATAAGCAGACTGAACAGAGTTAGATAATAACAGACATAACAGTCAGTCCAATCCTGTAACATGCAGACAAGTGGACATATAACATTATAGAATATATGCTCATACGTCCTTTTGCCATGGTATTGTATCACCAATATAGAGGCAGGTTAGAGAATTCCACATGGAAGTATAAGATGTTAACCTTTGCCAGTCTTGCATCTGATCACAAAAGTTATGGGTTCCAGCCCACATTCAAAGATTTGAGCACATAATCTAAGTTACCAATGTACCAATGTAGTACTGAAAGACTGCTGCACTGTTGGAAGTGTCATCTTTCTGATGAGATTAAACTGGGCCTTGTTGGACCTTTTAGATGGAGTAAAAGATCCCATGGATCTTGAAAAAATATTAAGACAACATATAATCCTCAGCCAATGTCATGAAAGCAGACTAGCTGGTCATTTTATTCATTGTTGTGTGTGGGACATTGTTGTATGCATATTGGTTACTGCATTTCTCTACATTGAAACAGTGACTGTATTTCAAAAGTACAGTACATCATTGTCTGTGAAGCACTTTTAAACATCCTGAGGCCATGAAAGGCATTATATAGTACTAATTCTTTCTATCACTAATTAGATTTATGAATACATTAAGACAAAAGGATTTGTACTGTAACGATGAATATTGGTATTCTCTACAAGAAAAACTACATACTCATTTAAAAATAAATCTGTACAGGCGATCTATTGGTAAATCTACTTAAATACATAAAGCTGTTATTCTATATATAAATTCTAGACATACACAACAGTCCAGGTAAATCCACACACAGGTTGAACTCCAGAGCAAATTCACACAATTAACTATACAGGCAAATGTTCAGACACATAATTATATAGGTAAATTTACATATTCAACTGTGGACGCAAATCACAGACACAACTATATAGAAAATATTCACATACTAAGCTGCATGCAAATTTGCACAATCTCAGCTGTATAGATAAATGCATACACATTCAACTGGACATGCTTCTCATGCACATATATTGTGGAGGAATTGTATGCACACACAAGACTACAGTCAAATCTATTCATGTGCACATAAATCTATTTGTGCATGTTTCTGCAAACACTTAGCTGTACAATCAAATCTATAAACATTCAACTATGCAAGAAAATAAATACTCACGGGCCAAATTTCATATATGCAGGTAGATCACAGACACTTAACTGCATAGGCAATCTTCACTTAATCATACAGGAAAGTGTATACATACATCCAAACCTGCAGAAAAATCTGTGTGCACTCTTTACAGTGAAATGTACACACACTCCACTACGCAGGCACACTGGTCCATCTTGGAACAAGTTGATCAATGAAGTGCATTTAATAAAGGCCAATCATTGCCTGTAAAATAGCATCTTTCTCCCAAAATTCAATTAATACTCAATTTAGTTTTGGAGAATTCCAGTCTCGCAATATTTGATTCCCCCAAATAACAGAGTAGCTATTCTGAGCTAGAATGCTGTATTTATACCGCAGCAATAGTCTTAGATCTGGACACGCATGCTCAGGGCTCCTCTCCCAGTTGGTAACATTTAAATGTTTGGACAACACAAGCAGCAGCATCGGCACCGTCCAACAACTCAACACGTTACAAGGTTCTGAGGAACCCCTGCATTTCATTTTCTGTCATTAAATTAAACGTAAACAACCATATTTCCGTTTTTCCGTTCAACGCTACGGGTTAGAGAGCAGGGATACCTGCTGGATCGTTGAATTATTTAAAGCATTGTTCAATAGTATTCCTAGAATTGTAAAATCATTAATTTGCGCATAAAATGTAAACAATTCGCTGACGATCTCCAGAGAAACCTAAATGGTCATCACTCTTATAGCGTCACGCCCGATAGACCAAGAATTGGATAGTCAAGTCAGTCTCTTTCTGTAGTTTAGTCGCACGGTCTAATCGACCTAACCAGACAGGGAGCAAAACAGTTTCGTTTCCGTTCAACATGGGACTCTAATTGTATTCCCCACCCCCACCCCCGCAGTCCAAAGCCAGTTTGACAGAACCTGCACAGCCTTCTTATACAGTTTAACATAAAATACACATTCTTAGATTAATTTAAATAGTTTCTATTCTGCAATTTTCTCTGCTGCTGATGGTTACATACGATACTTTAGTGAGTGTACGGAAAGAGATGCACAAAGAACGCTCAAAGCATTATGTAACCGCCAGCAGCAAAAGAGAAAATAGAAACATTTTCAATTAACAATCTAAGAATGTGTATTTTATAAACAATATAATAATGTCGTGCGGACTGTTTGAAGCGGGCTTTGGCTTGCGGGGTTAGATGTTGGGTGAAAATGAAACTTTTAACTCGCTATATGGGGTATTTAGGGGTAGATGAGCTGGAGGAAGAGAGGAGCAGCAAATCCCAGAGCCTGTATCTCAATCGCAGCTGTAAAATCCAGGTTAATCCAGCTGTCCGCGTTTTTTCTGATGTTGCACGCGAATATCAAAGCAGCGCCTAAAATAGCCTGACCTCAATATTTAAAGGATCATCTCTCAACACGTTCTATCGACTTGAAAAGACAGAAGCAAGGATTTAATGCAGAGTTGCGTAGCAATGCTTAATGATCTTTGCTATCCGTTTGCATAGGGGAAATATATCCTTGAATTTTCAACAGACTAGAACTTCGAAAAATGCTGCGCCCTTCGAGTTTCCCTGCCCCGCCTCCAGATCAGTATAATTTGTTTTATTTAATAACATACAAACATATCAATTCAAATGAAATAATAATTGATTTAGTAATTTCCAATTCACTATGGCTTTAAAATGGCAGGTAGGACTTTTCTAAACGTTGTTGAAAAGGAGTGAAGGAACCCGATGTACTGACTGCACCCCAGGATCTGAGATATCGAGTATGGCTCCTATAACAAATGGTGTAAACCCGTGTTGTGTTAGAGATGGTATCCCTGACCCCACTGAACCGTGATGTTTTTACATGTCATCTTGTACAAAAAAAAACACCATTCCCTGTCCCTAAGGACCCACTGCCCAGGTGAACACATTGTACCCTCTCTGGAAGTCTTGGATTCCTCCTCAACCATTGAGGAATAAATAAATGCACTAGTCAATAAATAAAGAATCGCTATTGAGCACTCTGATGAAGAAAAACATCTTATTACTGTTTTATGTGCTCACGATTAACGGAGAGGAGATAAATCACTGTACAGGCTTGGGTAAAACGGGGAGCTGAATGTAAAATTCCATTTGCCAATGTTTTAATTTGATAGATCTGTAGGTTTTTATTAAACAGTTGTGCGGTTGTGCGGTGTGAAGCGGCCCACAAATGCTGAGACGATTGCGGTTTTCTTCTGTAATTCGATTTTATTGCGGTAAATGATCGCGCAGGCGGCTATCACTCCCTGCAAGGTGCCCAGATCTCTGCAAACGAGTTGAGATGTGAGCACTCGACAGGCTCACTCTCAGCAGGTGCTATGCTAATTTTTCATCTGGAGCTGCTGTTGTGGTACAGCGCTGACAAGATGGCCACTTATTAAAAACAAGAAACACAAGGCTGTCGATCACAATTCGCATTATAAACAGATCAGACATTAAAGGCAAAGGCAATTGATATTCTCACAGCCTCAGCCTTGTTTCCGAGCTTAGTCTTAGAAAACCTTGTTCTAAACTATTGCAAGCAAATCTTCCATGCAATTTTGAATCCTGTCAGCTTTTAGTTCAGTTCTTGAATCTCAATATTAAGATTAAAATGCTTTTTATCTTTGGGAGCTGTTCTACTGGGGCATGTGATCTGACAACACTGACAGAACAGGGAAGCTAAACAGGTTATATTAGTGGACACCTTGTGTCATTCTGCGACTGCTTTTTAAGCTGCCATAATGTTACTGCCCATCACATGATCACTGTACAATTTGAAAAAGCAGGATTGATCTGTGTACTTCAACACAGCCCTCTCAATGGCTTCCAACTGCTATTGAAACTGCCGCATTGACATATGTCATTTATTCTCTATTAGAAACATTGGCGCTAAAGTTACACTGTGGGATGCTTAACGAATTTGTCTTAAATTCTTTTCTCCACAATATTAGCAGAGATGCAAAACCATTTCTTTTAAAAAACGTTATCGTGCCCACTAAAATAACGAAGAGTGAAAATTCAAACACGTGAATTAAAGTTAGTGCATTAAAGCGTCACTGTGCAAATTCCGTCCTTTAATTTCAGGCATTCCAACGAACATTATTAACATTAAATTTTAAACCTCAACTTGATATGTACTGATTGCAAGACTGCAACGGGCACTAAACTGGAGCAGCCTGGAACCATTTGTAAATATAAATGAACCAGCATAGAATGAGGACATTTGGCCCATTTTGCCTTTTAATGGCTCTTTAAAGTGGCCCTTCAACCCTAGAAAAAGACTAAATTAACAATTTTAGAGTGTTAATCTGTAATTCCATTGCTTATCTTGCATTGAAACAATGTGGAAATATGCAGGATAATTTCCCATAAGAAAAAAAGTTACTGGTGGGGTTTGGCTATTTGGCAAATAAATAAGTATTTTATGCTGCAATTATATTAAAAATATAAAATTGCTAAAAGACTGCAGCTGAAAAAAAATCTTTGTTGCAAATAGATAGGTCTGTGGTCATTGGCAAAGAAATCTACCTTGGAAAATAATGTTCAATAAATTTTTGTTGAATTCATTTTCTGACATCTTGGACTGAGTAAGCTCAGCACAATTTAGAAGGTATTTTTCTCTGCTTCAGCAAGATAGTAACTGGAGTCCTATCATCTGCCTATTTCTTTTTTGTTCATTGTGTTGGCAATCCCTTTATTAATGATACTTCACTGTGACATACAAAAATTAATTACTTACATATAAACAATTGCATATATGAAGTAATTTAAAATGGAAATGCAGTTATTTTCATTTTATAAAATGGCTCAGACTTTAAAATGGCAAAGCAAGGGGAAAACAGACTTTGCAGGAATTTATTCTGGTGCAACAAATTGGACAATGCAATGACATATGTATATTGTAGGGTCATCATTGCAATTGCTTATGTGGCTTAAGGCAAAGATAAATCATATCAGAAATACTGGTGTGTTTATAAAAAATGGCTTTTCAAATTAAAAGTTCAAAAACTTCTTTTTCAGCTCAGCAGAGCTAGAAAAGGTTGGAATTAAACTATTGTTAGAAGAATAGTTATGGAGGTACAAGAGGAAAAATCTTAGACCTCGTAAGAGCTTTGTTATTCTATATGTCGTATTGGTATTTGTAGAATGCAATATAGATTGACAGATTCAAGTTACTGCAAACACCTACGTTACTTATTGCCCAGAGAAAAAGCTTGAAGCGTGAATGCTTGCACACATGTGTCAAGCCCCTTTCATTGATATCTAGATAGGAACATAGGAACATAAGTAGGCTATTCAGCCCATTGAGCTTGTTCTGCCATTCAATTAAATTATGGCTGATCTGGATCTTAACTCTATTTACCCAGTTTTGTTCCATATCCCTTGATACCCTTGCCTATCAAAAATCTTATTAATCTTAGTCTGGCAAATTTCAATTGATCCTTTTGGGGAATAAGTTCCAAATTTTTACCATCCCTAAAGATGGTCAGATTTGAATTTTGGGAATGAACCAATAGAACAGGTGGCTCCTTTCAAATATTGGAAATAAAGGTTTGAAAGTTCATTCGAACTTCCAAATGATTTAAACATGCTGTGACTCTGACAGACCAAGAAAGTTCCTGAAATAAAAACAGAAAATACTGGAAAAACTCAGCAGGTCTGGAAGCATCTGTGGAGCGAGAAACAAAGTTAATGTTTTGAGTCAACATGACCCTCCTCCAGAATGCTAACTCTGTTTCTCTCTCCACAGTTCCTTTAGACCTGCTGGGCAGAATTTTATGCCCCTCCATTGGTGGGTTTGTAGGTGGTGGGGTGAGCATAAAATTCCTTTGATGGGCTTTCATCTGGGTTTCCACCTACCCCAACCTCTCTACAATTTTATGCTGGGATGGGCAAGCCCTCAGCCAGCCTGTCCACCCTTGCCCCAGTTGAGGCCCTTAAGTGGCTAATTATTGACCTGAAAATGATCAGGTTCAGGCCTCAGGCAGTTAAGTGGGGGGAGGCTCCTCCTTTGGCATGCCCCATTTAACATCGGATGCACCCCGCCTCCATTTAACACCCCAATCCCCCACTGCTGCGGGGCAGGCAGTATCAGCGGAGATGTGTTCCTTGGCGACTCTTTGGATGGCAGGAAGGGAAACCCTGCCATTCTAAAAATCCTGGTTGCTGAATTTTTCCAGCACTTCTGTTTTTATTTAAGATCTCTAGCATCCTCTGTATTTTGCTTTTATTTTAAGAAATTTCCTGGTTTGGTCTGTACTGAGTTAACTGATTCCAGCTAGTGTGGAGCTATAATTGGCCTCAGTGACCTTGGACTAAAAATGGAAAATTTTGGCCATAGCATTCACTCTTGATAGAAATCCCAGCTGTGTGTGTGTGGAGTCAAATGAGGATAGGATCTAGTTTGGCTCTGGTTTCCTTTTGGTTAAATAGTCTGTTAAAAGTCACTGTCAAGGGTCATGTATAAATATTGGCCACTTGTATAAGGTACCAAACGGCACCTAGCAGCCATGAAACTGGAGGTCAACAGATAATGAATATCTTTAGGAGATATCAGCAGAAAAGCAAGATGGCAGACTAATGCTGCCTCCTGGAGGTGCCCTTAGCCATGTTACCTAAGCGCTCTTTAGGTGACCTTAAACCTAAATGACATGACACAGTCCACATCAATGGAATGCTGAAATCCATTGAGTGTAATAAAACCAACAGCTTGAATAAGAATTCTAGCATTTTCTGACACCGTGGTAATCAGGCCCTCACTGCATATTGATTCTGTGATAATTTTATTAGGAAAACATGTATATTGATAGCGTTTTTACCATTCCAGATGTTATTCTGGCAGATTGCAGAACTACGGTACACATTGAAATAAAAACAGAAAACACTGGAAAATCTCAGCAGGTCAGGCAGCAACTGTGGAGTGAGAAACAGAGTTAACATTTTGGTCCATATGACTCTTCTTCAGAGCCTTCTTCAGAGTCATGCAGACTTGAAATGTTAACTCTGTTTCTCTCTCCGCAGATGTTGACAGACTTGCTGGGTTTTTTCAGCATTTTCTGTTTTTATTTCAGGTTTCCAACATCTGCAGTATTTTGCTTTTATTACAGTATGCACTGTTTTGGTTCAGCATCATCACCAGAATATGCAGACACTGCCTTTGGGATTGCTGTTTGTGCAAATTAGTGCATTGATCAAAGCCTGTGCTGGGCCTAGTAGTATAAGCATGCTGACATGTGGCTGAACCAGCAGTCTTTAAAGTGTTTGGAAGTGTTTAAAGTGTTTCCACCAAAAAGGAAATTTTAGAAAGATACTTACCTCAACATGGAGCCAGGAGGAACACTCCTGCTCCTCTCATCTCCGCAGTCCCGAAGAACAATGCCAGCCCTTGATTAAATACCTCCTGACTTCCTCTTTCTCTCCTGATTGTCCACTCCCCAACCCCAGGCATCTGACTTAACTTTGTCCTTGTAGAATGGATATGTTGCCTCTGGGTGCCCAATTGACATCTGTCACTCAGTGGCAATGTGCTGATGAGGCTCAAGGCCAAATTTCAGGTGAGCTTCAGGTCTCCAACTTCTGGTGGGCAATCGTAACATGCTGCTTATTTCTGGTGTGAAACCAAGCAAAACGAATTTCCACCTGAAAAACTTTAACCCTGTATGATCTATTGTTGACCAACATTAAACTGTTAAACCGGGAATTCTCTGTTTACAATATTAGAAAAGTAATTAAGTTTGGGAATTGATTTATTTTCTGGATTTGATTGCAAAGTTAATGTTACATTTTCTGCGTGACAATGGTAAGGAATTAATATTTCGGAAAATTTAGTAAAATAAAATTTAAATCCATATACACTAAGTATTTATTGATTCTGATTTAGTATAAAATATGCTATGATCTAATACATTCAAATTTTTAAAAATGAGAAATACTGAATGAGCAAAACAGTTCTACATTTAGTTAGATGATCCTCAACAAGAGAGAACCCAAATGTTCATTTATAGAACTCTGAAAATTCCCCATGTTCAATTATCATTATTTTTGCAATGGTTTAGAAATACTTTTATTTAGTCATTTTTTACACAAAGTTGATAGACATGCCAACTTCTGTAATCTCTTGAAATAATTTTTAAAACATCCACCTAATTATGCCTGTGCACTTCTTTCCTCTTCACATGGAGACAATATATTATGTGGCAAAAATGTTTACTTTTCTTTTCTCTGTACTATACCATCAAAAAGACAAATTAGGTAAGTGAATTATATACTATTCTGCACTACCAGTTTACACTTTCCAAACTGAGGTTACTGGTCTGTCCACAATCTTTCTCTTTTTTCTTTCATGCCTTCCTATTCTTTTCAACCAAAGATTTTCTCTGCCGTGCCTGGACAGCCTGGGACAACCAGTTCCAAGTAATTCAAAGCTAAATTGAAGTTTGACTGGGATTGAATCCCCATTCTACTGTTAGGAGATTGTGTTGAAAAATAACTAAAAAGTTTAAACTAAAAAGTTTAAACTATTTTTCTGATTTTGCAAAGTTTGTTAAATAAAAATATTTAATCATAATCAATAAAGACAGTTACTGAAAATCAGATCTTCTTCTGTAGTATGACTTATTTCTCAATTTCACCCACAAAATGTAACATTAATTTCCCCCTTTCACCATAAAACTTATCAGCTCCTTATTCCCATGCAAAAAATGCATTAATTCCCTCATTCTTGTCCAGATTGTGTAACATCAGCCTCTTGCCATTCATGCAGAAAGTATAACATTAATTAAAAATATAACATTAATTCTCAACTAGAAATGTAACATTCAATTCCCCCCAACCCCATCTGGAAAATGTAACATTAATTGCACAATACTCACCCACAGGTGTAACATTAAATCCCCCATTCACACCCAAAGAATGTAACATTAATTCCCCAATGCTCAACCATAAGCATAACATTAATTCTCCCATACTCACTCATAAATGTATTACTAATTCCCATTTTCACCTAGAAACTGTTACCATAATTCTCCTATTTTCACCCAGAAAATGTAACATTAATTTCCCCATTTTCACCCAGAAACTGTAACCCTCATTCTCCCATTTTCATCCAGAAATGAAACATTAATTCCTCATTCTCAGTCAGAAAATGTAACATTAAATTCCCCATTCCCACCAAATATTGCAACTATAATTCTCCATTCTCATCCAGAAAATGTAACATTAATTTTTCCCATTCTCACCCAAAAATGTAACATGAATCCCTCTATTTCCACCCAGAAAATGTAACATACATTTCCTATGCAGACCCAGAAAATGTAAAATAATTTCCTCCAATTTAATCAAGAAATATAACATTAATCCTTCATTATAATCCTGAAATCTAAGATAAAACCTTATCAGTACATTATAAAATTAATTCTCGCCCAAAAAGTAACAGTAATTACCCTAATCCTCATCCATAAATGTAACATTAACCCCCTCATTTCCACCCAGAAAATGGTGCATTTAATTCCCTCATTGTCATCCACAAATGTAACATTACTTTCCTCATTCTTCCACAGAAATGCAATATTAATTCTTCCATTCTCACCCATAAGGTAATATTAATATTCCAATTACATCACAAAATATGGCATTGATTGCTTCTTATTCTTGCCTAGAAAATGTAGCATTAATTCTCAATCTCACCAAATATATGTTACTTCTCTAATTTTCATCAGAAAATGTGACATTAATTTGCCCATTCTGACCGGAATATTTAGCACTAATCCCACTATTTTTATCCAAAAAATTAACTTTCAATTCCCATATTCTCAGCCTGAAAACGTAATCTAGCATTAATGTCCCGATTTTCCTTAGAAAATGTAACATTAATCCCCATTCACCCCACCAGTAAAATGTAACATCAATTATCTGATACTCATCCAAAAAATGTAGCTGCAAATCCCCCCAAGCAAAAATGTTACATTAATTTTCTGTAATTTTACCTGGATTTATTTTTTAACCTGAGCCAAATATCCATTAATTTATTCAACAGAAATAAAATTGCCACGAAGGAGCACACAACTATAGGAAAAGCGGAAAGTTTTGGGTGTTTATAATATCCAAGACAATAATTTGCACTCTGGAGTGTGACTGCATTGATGTTTGTAAACGGACAATCTTTGGGCAAGCTTTTATTTCTTAAGAGCAGAGATCTTGAAAGTAAACGGTATAGTTTCAATTAAACGCTTATTTTGAAGTCCAAATCACTTTCATTTTCCTCCATTTCGCACTTAAGTTCAATGATTATATGCAGTAACCTCCAAAATTTAGTTGAATTGGACAAGACAGTTAATTTTATGAAAATATTAAATCAACATTATATAACAAGTCCTGAGGCTAGAGAACATTTACAAACGAATATATGTCTAACTTTGAGTGGACGACTGAGTTTAGCTTAACATAACCCTTAATACAATAACACACGATGAGAGTAGATTTTCTGAGGCACTTTGAGAAGATGAATTTGCTTTCCCAAGCAGAGCGATATCACTACATAGAAAATCGGATTCGCATCTGTTATGAGTTAATTGAACTCATTGGAGATTGCCACTTGGAACGTTTAAACGTTGTTCTTTTGTTTTTGAACATTTGGAATATTGCAATGAGTCACACCACGGAAACATTTTGTATCATCCCTGCTGCATATTTTTGGCCTTGAATATCGAAGTATATACACAGAAAGTGTTAATAACACAAAAGTAAGCGCAAGAAACATAATTCAATCCAGATCAGTTTGAAATATGCAGTGTTTAATGTCAAAAGCTGAAATATTACTGGTTAGTGAATAGGATTTCAAGCAGAATAAAATATTGAAAGGATAAAATGTAAGTGCTTCAGAAACAAGCCATGGATTTGATGCAGCAAGGATCAGCCGGGTATAAATCAGAAATATGTTATCATTTAGCTTTTGTTTGCACCTGGGAATAAATACTATTTAACGTCTGCGCCCGGCCAAATTAATTGTCAAAATTAAATATTTAAGAAGGCAACTTTTCCCCACTTCCCGTTCGAGATGGTACTTTTAAAAGTGCATCACAAGTTTGCAGTGCAGCAAATTGACCTCCTTTCCTAGCAAAACGGAAGAAAAACTGGAGCCCAGAGAAGAAACGAAATAGTCCTTGGATTAAGTTTTAATTAAGTATGCATTGTTTGCTCCTGGGTTATCAATCGGAAATTAACATTCCACCTTTTACATAATAGATGTAATACAGTAGAAGAGAACATTTAAATTTGTATATTTTCAACCACTTTAAGGAGACCGAATGTACAGTTTAAAGCCCCGAATTATTTCTGGCTGTGATTCTGGTGGTTATTTGTAAACTGCTGATTTCACCAAGAAAAAAATGAACGTTTAAATAATTTAAATATTTAAAACAGTTAAAATAAATCCCAGTGATATTTGTATCAACGTGAAAATGTTATAAAAGTATTATGTAAGCACACATTTACTAAAACCACTTTCCTAAACCACTTCAAATATAACTGCCGGTTTTCGATATAATGTCCCAGCTGCTTGATCTTTCTCGAGCCTGTTCTTCAGATCAGCTTCTACTACAGCACAATAGTCTTACTGTATTATATCGAAGCCAATTTTCGGTTCACACTTGTTAATTGTTATCACTGTTAATGAATGGTTTAATTAAAACATTTTTCTGGTGGTTTAATCACAACATCGAACTTTTAAAAAGCAGTCACAGAGCACTATGCACGACGATTTAGGTGTTTAAAAAATCCTGCGCTTCTCATTCAACTCCAAACTTCGGCGAGACAAAAAAAAAACAATCCATGGATGTTGGTCATTGTCCCACTCTTTTGTATTGGAAAAGTATTTCAGGAAATCTTTCCCCTGTAATTTATACAAACGCCAGTCAGGTTCTAGTTTTGAGTGTTTCCGTCCTCAGTGTAACTTACGGCGAAATTAAAATAAACAGGAGCTTTTGGGGGTTACTTTATGCCTGACTTCGATTTTGCTGGAGATTTGTGAGATATTGGGAAAGTTAAGGAGAAAAATGAAAGGACCATTTAATAGTGGGATCAGCTGAAATGTGGCCAGTCTTTCTTCAGGAATGCAGCCTTCTCTCTTTATAAACCGATAGAATATTTACAGTTAAAGCATTGTAAAACGCAACGTCTCTTTGCAGTCAAAATTGCATTGACAGTGGTTATGTTGTGTGTAAAAGTGTTATTTTTACTTAAAGAACTCTCACGGCATTGTATCAGTAGTTTTCCCGTTTCACGGGATAAAATACAAAAGCAAGGACTAAGGATGCTGAAAATCTGGGAACAGAAAATGCTGGAGATATTCAGCAGGCCCTGCAGCATCTCTGGAGAGGTGAAAGGTCATCGACCTGAAATATATAATGTTTTTCTGTCTCCACAAATGCTGCCGGACCTCCTAAGTATTTCCAGAATTTTCTGTTTTATCATAGGATAAAATATTCTTTCTGCCTTACACGATTCATCCTGAAAGAAATTCCAGATGTAATAACTTGGTTTTAAGCAAGAGGAGCTGACTGACGAAATTTACCTGTTCTAACCTGTCAACAGCAACAACTTTATTACTCCGGAAGAATGAGGGCTTAGGAAGTTGGTTACAGCTTTTTTCGTTCTTTTTTTTACACGTTTACTGAATGCCTCCGAGCATTTCAATATTTAAATGTTTTATTCATTTTAAAAAAAAAATCTATTGCAATATTAATTATAATTAGTAAAGTATCTGGTGACAGCACGGTTTAGTATTGTTTTCCAATGCAACTGGTTTACTTTATGTAAATATTAACATTAGCAATTGCTGCTTTCTGTAAAGCCACAGTTTTAGTGAAAGTACTGGCTGCTGGGAATCACAGTTCTCGCTGGCAGTGACAGGCTGTGCTTTGCCTCTGCCAGGCCAGTTTCTTACTGGGAATCTATTCTGATCATCAGTCTGTACTTCGCCATGAATCCAGGGCCGGATTTTTGCTCTCATCTTTAAGACACCGCGTTGACCAATTACTAAATTGATGAAAGAGTCCAGATGTGTTGGCCGAGGTTGGGGAGGGGTGGGGGGTGGTTGGGAGGAGATGGGTGGGGGTGGAGGGGGGACAGGCAGGCCTTGGGAAGAGAGCGAGCTCGGCAAAAAAAGGTTCGTTTCTTCTTTATCACAGTTCGCACCTTTACAATCGTTTATGTTAAAGGGCAAACATTTTGAAATGGAAAAAAGTGTCCATGTAATGATTTTTTAAAAAAAATATGCACCGCAAGCATAGGGGTGAGACACACAGGTTTTTATTAATGTACACTGGATTTTATTTCAGTTGATTACAGGACTACGTTATGCATCTTTTCAGCTGTCTGTTTGGAAACTAAATATAAACACACCTTAAGAGGTTAAATCCCCACATTTTAAATAATACAATTGCTAGCAACAATCCTCGCAACGGTCAAATTCCTCTCTTAATTTGAAATAATGAATAACCTCGTTCCACAGAGCAGAATGCCAGGAAATTCTTCGTTGAAGCAGTCATTATTTTTTGTTGGGGTGGGGAGGGTCGATTTACTTTTAATGATCTTTCTGAGAACAAATAATCCCTGCATAAACAGATGTAGGATTGAACCTGTGTGATGTGGAAATAAACAGATTCCGTTTGAGAGAGAGATAGAGGCTGTTGCTGACTTCCTACAATGACCTCAAATGACACAGGAATTCCAGGCTGGTTTCATACCACTCGCTGAAATTAAGTCGTCTTGCAATATGTTGTTGCCATATTTTACACACAATAGACCAAAGGAAAAGGTCCCCGACACACATTGTCTGAATGAATAGAGACTGCATTTGAAAGTACATTCTTATCGGACTGTTTCTGCACAACACCCAGTTTAACACAACTACGTCTTCATTAGCTACTTTATATCTGAAAATATAGTAAAGAGGCGTTTCAGTTATTTAATATTTTGTTAACAGTCGCTGTAAAAATGAAAATTGCACTAATATTTACTATTCGTTCAACTGACTATTGAACATGAGACATCACAGTTTTACACACATAAAGATGCTGCTTCTATTTGTCAAATCTGACACCTGGCTAAAAACCCTGGAATAGACATTTCCAAATGTCAAGTCCTTTATTAAATCGGTATTTGTCTATTCCGATAAATGGATCATCATTACAGCACTGTGTTGTATGTTGCACATAGCATCTTTAAAGCTTTCTTTAGTTCAGACACAGTTGCACTCCCTTTTAAAAATGTTAATTCATCTATCCCGTAGTATCTGGCAAGCGAAACAATAGAAAGTCTATAATACTGCATAACAGCAGTAGAATGTCTTTATAAGTGAGGATTTAGTATACATATATAAGTGTTTAACGATTTTATATTGTAAGAATGGAAGATGAATCAAAAATACAATTCAAACAAGTTCGACCAGTTCGCCCCTGAAGCCTATTTTTAATATTTAAAATTAAATCTTTGTTTCATCAGATTAATTTATGTCTGATCTACAAAATTTAAATGAAGCATTTTTGAAGCTTGATTTTTTGTCTCCATACTGGTGTTAATTACCGGCTTTAAAAACTGAAGTGCATACAGCTCCGTCTTTAAAATAGGTTTTAAAATAAACAATGCATCTAAAATAGTGTATTTATAACCTGCATAAAGTATACTGAAGCAGAAAGGGTCGGAAGTTAATAGTTTTCTTCATCTACGACTTAAATAAAAACCAGGAAAAGATGGTACGTATATCTACACACAGATTAGTTAACACTTTGAAATCTTTCTCGCACTGTACTTGTCTTGTAAACAGATTTTCCCCTGTGATTTTGTGTATCGCAAACAAACTTGTGTGATCTGGAAACATGATACATTACAAATAGATAAATAAATAAACAGATTAAGAAAAGAGTGATCGTTAAAACGGTTCCAATGTTTTGATATATCAGTATAATTTCAAAATCGCTAATTATAGATTGGTTTGGATCAGAAGTGACCGTTACAATGCATTCGAAACATATGTTTTGGGGTTGTTTGTGTTGAGAAACGGAAACAAATAAAAAATGAACCAAAAACCACGATAAAAAGCACCTCAGAAAGAGAAAGGACTTTCACGAAACATATGAAATAATCACGAACAATATTAGTGTGACCTATTAAATATAGCCGAAAAAGTAACCAAAACTACACGAAAAAATATTGCTATTTTTGTGCAGAAAGTAACACCGTTGCTACTTCAGATTACTCTGAAAGTTGATCGCGCTGTATAGCAAACACTGCGGTGCAGTGTAGCCCTCAGAAAACGTTTCGGTTTACACCGATAGTCAGCCTCTCACTGCATGTGAAATTCACCTGGTTATTTATAATCTACAGAAAGCGGTCGGCGAGATGGTTTCTTGGAATTGTAGGAAGGCGAGTAGATTTTAATTTTAACTTTTTATTGGAATTTTATGTTTGTTGAAATTCCGCCTTGCCGAGCAAGAAATATCCATCGCACAGATTGAATGAGTAAATAGTAGTACAATAAATAAGGCTAGAAGTAGAGGATGGCCGCAGTGAGTTTCTGAACAGAAATTAACAAGCCGACCCCGGGTGAGCGCGAGACTCCTGAGCTCGGGACTCCTGAGCTCGGGTTTCGGCCAATCACAAAGCAGCGTGGGGGTCTCGTGATGCTGGAATATTGAGTAGCAGAGTTGGGTGGAGTCACGTGGTGCTGTCACACGGCATCAAAGTACGTCACTCATGTAGGCGCTTCGAACACGTGCTAATTCCTCAAAAATAACCCACCCCTGATCTCCTATATTTTTCATCTGGGTTTTATTCCAAGTTGGCAGTTTTGAGTTGAGTTGTTTTCCTGGTTTTTTAAAAAGAGATCGGGCTCCCTCTGCTGGTGGTTCCAGGTACCTGCTGCTGAAATTCGGAAAAGAATACAGTCAATGACAAAACAAAAACAGAAATACCTGGAAAAACTCAGCAGGTTTGGCAGCATCGGCTGAGAAGAACAAAGTTGACGTTTCGAGCCTCATGACCCTTCAACAGAACTAAGTAAAAATAGGAGAGGGGTGAAATATAAGCTGGTTTAAGGTTGGGGGGGGGAGAAGTTGGGGTGTTGCCTCCCCACCCCCCACCCGCCCACCTTAAACCAGCTTATATTTCACCCCTCTCCTATTTTTACTTAGTTCTGTTGAAGGGTCATGAGGACTTGAAACATCATCTCTTTTCTTCTCCGCTGATGTTGCCAGACCTGCTGAGTTTTTCCAGGTAATTCTGTTATTGTTTTGGATTTCCAGCATCCGCAGTTTTTTGTTTTTACGCAGTCAATGGTTCAGTTGAATTTTGGTCATGTCATCTTTGAGCATTATCACGGAGCCTTGGTTTGAACCAAAAGACGAACCTTCCAACAATGCAGCGCAACTTCAGTATTGCATTTAAAGCTGGAATTTTCCGTTTCCGTTGGTGGTAGGCAAGAATGGACAATATGGTGGGAAGTCCAAAAATTGGTTTCACGACATCATGAAACCGGTTTGCAATTGTCCGCTCCACCTATCAATGGTGGGCTGCGTTTCCTGGCGCTGTATGTCAGGAATGTCATTTTAATACATAGACTCATAGACGTTTACAGCACAGAAGGAGGCCATTCAGCCTGTTGTGTCCACACCGATCAACAAAGATCTGACTACACTAATCCCATTTTCCAGCCCTTGACCCATAGCCCTGGAGGCTATGGCAATGCAAGTGAATATCTAAATACTTCTTAAATGTTATGAGATTTTCTGACTCAACCACCCTTTCAGGCAGTGAGTTCCAGACTCCCACCAGCCTCTGCATGAAAAAATTTCTGCTCAACTCTCCTCTTAGCCTTCTACCTCTTACCTTAAATCTATGCTGCCGGTTATTGATCCCTCTATTAATGGAAAAAAATGCCTTCCTATCCACCCTATTTATGTCCCTCATAATCTTATACACCTCCACCAGGTACCCTCTCAACCTTCACTGCTCCAAGGAAAACAATCCATATTTCCTCGTAGCTCAGATCCTCCAACCTGGTAAATTTCCTCTGCACCCTCTCCAGTACAATTACATCCTTCTTATAATGTGGTGACTAGAACTGCACACAGTACTCTAGTTGTGGCCTAACCAGCATTTTATACAGTTCCAGCATAACCTCTCTGCTCCTGTATTCTACACCTCAGCTAATAAAAGCAAGTATCCCATATGCCTTCTTAATCATCTTATCTACCTGCCCTGCTACCTTCAGGGAAGTGTGGATAAGCAAACCAAGGTCCCCCTGATCTTCAGTACTTTCCAGGGTTCAACCATTCATAGTTTAATCCTTTGCCTTATTAGCCCTCCCCAAATGCATTACTTCACTCCTTTCCAGGTTGAATTCCATTTGTCACTGCTCTGCCCACCTGACCAGTCCATTGATATCCTCCTGCAATTTATGGCTATCCTCCTCACTATTTACCACCCTACCAATTCTTGTGTCATCCGCAAACTTCTTGACCATAATATAAAAACAAAAAACCACGGATGCTGGAAATCCAA
Organism: Carcharodon carcharias; assembly: GCF_017639515.1. Classification (NCBI taxonomy): domain Eukaryota; kingdom Metazoa; phylum Chordata; class Chondrichthyes; order Lamniformes; family Lamnidae; genus Carcharodon; species Carcharodon carcharias. The sequence continues at coordinate 32,593,071 of NC_054487.1, read as the reverse complement.
AACAAAAACAGAATTACCTGGAAAAACTCAGCAGGTCTGGCAGCATCGGCGGAGAAGAAAAGAGATGAAGTTTCGCATCCTCATGACCCTTCAGCAGAACTGAGTGAATATTAGGAGAGGGGTAAAATATAAGCTGGTTTAAGGTGGGGGGGGGGAGGTGAGTGGGGGGAGAGAAGTGGGGGGGTGGTGTGGTTGTAGGGATAAGCAAGCAGTGATAGGAGCAGATAATCAAAAGATGTCACAGACAAAAGAACAAAGAGGTGTTGAAGGTGGTGATATGATCTAAAAGAATGTGCTAATTAAGAATGGATGGCAGGGCACTCAAGGTACAACTCTAGTGGGGGTGGGATGGAAAGACTAGCAGGGCATAAAAGATTTAAAAATAATGGAAATAGGTGGGGAAAAGAATCTATTTAAATTATTAGAAAAAACAAAAGGAAGGGGGAAGAAACGGAAAAGGGGTGGGGATGGAGGTGGGAGTTCAAGATCTAAAGTTGTTGAATTCAATATTCAGTCTGGAAGGCTGTAAAGTGCCTAGTCGGAAGATGAGGTGCTGTTCCTCCAGTTTGCGTTGGGCTTCACTGGAACAATGCAGCAAGCCAAGGACAGACATGTGGGCAAGAGAGCAGGGTGGAGTGTTAAAATGGCAAGCGACAGGGAGGTTTGGGTCTTTCTTGCGGACAGACCGCAGGTATTCTTCAAAGCGGTCGCCCAGTTTACATTTAGTCTCTCCAATGTAGAGGAGACCACATTGGGAGCAACGAATGCAGTAGACTAAGTTGGGAGAAATGCAAGTGAAATACTGCTTCACTTGAAAGGAGTGTTTGGGCCCTTGGACGGTGAGGAGAGAGGAAGTGAAGGGGCAGGTGTTGCATCTTTTGCGTGGGCATGGGGAGGTGCCATAGGTGGGGGTTGAGGAGTAGGGGGTGATAGAGAAGTGGACCAGGGTGTCCCGGAGGGAACGATCCCTACGGAATGCCGCCGGGGTGGGGTGAAGGGAAGTTGTGTTTGGTGGTGGCATCATGCTGGAATTGGCGGAAATGGCGGAGGATGATCCTTTGAATGCGGAGGCTGGTGGGGTGGTAAGTGAGGACATGTTTCTGGGAGGGAGGAGAAGGCATGAGGGTGGAGGTGCAGGAGATGGGAGACAGTTGAGGGCCCTGTCAACGAGCGTGGGTGGAAAACCTCAGTTAAGGAAGAAGGAGGACATATCAGAGAAACTGTTTTTGAAGGTAGCATCATCAGAACAGATGTGACGGAGGCGAAGGAACTGAAAGAATGGGATGGAGTCCTTACAGGAAACGGGGTGTGAGGAGCTGTAGTCGAGGTAGCTGTGGGAGTCGGTAGGCTTGTAATGGATATTGGTGGACAGTCTATCACCAGAAATTGAGACAGAGAGGTCAAGGAAGGGAAGGGAAGTGTCAGAGATGGACCATGTGAAAATGATGGAGGGGTGGAGATTGGAAGCAAAATTAATAAATTTTCCCAAGTCCCAACAAGAGCATGAAGCAGCATTGAAGTAATCATCGATGTACCGGAGAAAGAGTTGTGGGAAGGGGCCGGAGTAGGACTGGAACAAGGAATGTTCCACATACCCCATAAAAAGACAAGCATAGCTGGGGCCCATGCGGGTACCCATAGCCACACCTTTTATTTGGAGGAAGTGAGAGGAGTTAAAGGAGAAATTGTTCAGTGTGAGAACAAGTTCAGCCAGACGGAGGAGAGTAGTGGTGGATGGGGATTGTTCGGGCCTCTGTTCCAGGAAGAAGCTAAGGGCCTTCAGACCATCCTGGTGGGGGATGGAGGTGTGGAGGGATTGGACATCCATGGTGAAGAGGAAGCAGTTGGGGCCAGGGAACTGGAAATTGTTGATGTGACATAAGGTGTCAGAGGAATCACGGATGTAGGTGGGAAGGGACTGGAAAAGGGGAGAGAGAAGGGAGTCAAGATAACGAGAAATGAGTTCTGTGGGGCAGGAACAGGCTGACATGATCGGTCTACCGGGACAGTTCTGTTTGTGGATTTTGGGTAGGAGGTAGAAGCGGGCTGTCCAAGGTTGGGCGACTATCAGGTTGGAAGCTGTGGGAGGAAGATCTCCAGAGGAGATGAGGTCAGTGACATTCCTGGAAACAATGACTTGATGTTCAGTGGTGGGGTCATGGTCCAGGGAGAGGCAGGAGGAAGTGTCTGCGAGTTGACGCTCAGCCTCCACGAGGTAGAGGTCAGTGCGCCAGACAACAACAGCACCACCCTTGACAGTGGGTTTGATGACAGTGTTGGGGTTGGACCTGAGAGAACGGAGTGTATTAAGTTCAGAGAGAGACAGATTAGAATGGGTGAGAGGAGCAGAGAAATTGAGACAACTAATGTCGCACCGACAGTTCTCAATGAAAAGATCAAGAGAAGGTAAGAATCCAGAGGGAGGGGTCCAGGTGGAGGGAGAATATTGGAGGTGGGTAAAAGGATCTGTTGAACGGGGGGAGGACTCCTGCCCAAAGAAGTGAGCAGGGAGACGAAGACGGCGGAAGAAGAGTTCAGAATCATGCCGAGCCCGAAATTCATTGAGATGAGGGCGTAAGGGTATGAAACTAAGTCCTTTGCTGAGCACTGAACATTCAGCATCAGAGAGGTGAAGGTCAGGGGGTATAGTGAATACACGGCTGGAGCTGGGATTGGAAGATGGGGTGGGGATGGAGGGAGAAATCTTGTCGCAGAGAGGAGCAGAACTTCTTCAAGGTAGGCATTTCTTGAAGGGGAGTGGCAGTCAATTAAACACAGGATGTCCAATCCCTCTAAACCTCCATTCCCCCGCCAGGATGGTCTGAGGGCCCTTAGCTTCTTCCTCAAACAGAGGCCCGAACAATCCCCATCCACCACTACTCTCCTCTGACTGGCTGAACTTGTTCTCACACTGAACAATTTCTCCTTTAACTCCTCCCACTTCCTCCAAATAAAAGGTGTGGCTATGGATACCCGCATGGGCCCCAGCTATGCCTGTCTCTTCATGGGGTATGTGGAACATTCCTTGTTCCAGTCCTACTCCGGTCCCCTCCCACAACTCTTTCTCTGGTACATTGATGATTACTTCGATGCTGCTTCATGCTCTCATCAGGACTTGGAAAAATTTAATAATTTTGCTTCCAATCTCCACCCCTCCATCATTTTCACATGGTCCATTTCTGACACTTCCCTTCCCTTCCTTGACCTCTCTGTCTCAATTTCTGGTGATAGACTGTCCACCAATAGCCATTACAAGCCTTCCGACTCCCACAGCTACCTCAAGTACGGCTCCTCACACCCCACTTCCTGTAAGGACTCCATCCCATTTTCTCAGTTCCTTCGCCTCCATCGCATCTGTTCTGATGATGCTACCTTCAAAAACAGTGCCTCTGACATGTCCTCCTTCTTCCTTAGCCGAGGTTTTCCACCCACGGTCGTTGACAGGGCCCTCAACCGAGTCTGGCCCATCTCCTGCACATCCGCCCTCACGCCTTCTCCTCCCTCCCAGACACATGATACAGTCCCCCTCGTCCTCACTTATCAGGTCACCAGCCTCCGCATTCAAAGGATCATCTTCCGCTATTTCCGCCAACTCCAGCATGATGCCACCACCAAACACAACTTCCCTTCACCCCCCCTGGCTGCATTCCGTAGGGATCGTTCCCTCCAGGACACCCTGGTCCACTCCTCTATCACCCCCTACTCCTCAACCCCCACCTATGGCACCTCCCCATGCCCACGCAAAAGATGCAACACCTGCCCCTTCATTTCCCCTCTCCTCACCGTCCAAGGGCCCAAACACTCCTTTCAAGTGAAGCAGTATTTCACTTGCATTTCTCCCAACTTAGTCTACTGCATTCGTTGCTCCCAATGTGGCCTCCTCTACATTGGAGAGACTAAATGTAAACTGGGCGACTGCTTTGCAGGACACCTGCGGTCTGTCCGCAAGAAAGACCCAAACCTCCCTGTCGCTTGCCATTTTAACACTCCACCCTGCTCTCTTGCCCACATGTCTGTCCTTGGCTTGCTGCATTGTTCCAGTGAAGCCCAACGCAAACTGGAGGAACAGCACCTCATCTTCCGACTAGGCACTTTACAGCCTTCCGGACTGAATATTGAATTCAACAACTTTAGATCTTGAACTCCCTCCTCCAACCCCACCCCCTTTCCGTTTCTTCCCCCTTCCTTTTGTTTTTTCCAATAATTTATATAGATTTTTCTTTTCCCACCTATATGCATTATTTTTAAATCTTTTATGCTCTGCTAGTCTTTCCACCCCACCATCACTAGAGCTGTACATTGAGTGCCCTGCCATCCATTCTTAATTAGCACATTCTTTTAGATAATATCACCACCTTCAACACCTCTTTGTTCTTTTGTCTGTGACATCTTTTGATTATCTGCTCCTATCACTGATTGCTTGTCCCTACAACCACACCCCCCCAACTTCTCTACCCCCACACCCCCCCCCCCCCACCTTAAACCAGCTTATATTTCAATCCTTTCCTAATATTCACTCAGTTCTGTTGAACGGTCTTGAGGACACGAAACGTCAACTCTTTTCTTCTCTGCCGATGCTGCCAGACCTGCTGAGTTTTTCCAGGTAATTCTGTTTTTGTTTTGAATTTCCAGCATCCACAGTTTTTTGTTTTTATCTCTATGTTTAACTGACTGCCACTCCTCTTCAAGAAATGCCTACCTTGAAGCAGTTCTGCTCCTCTCTGTGACAAGATTTCCATATATCTCTTTTGCCTTATTCACCTATATTGCTTTCCATTTCTCTCCTGGTGTTTGACAAGGTGTTTACTAAAACCTGCTTTCACAGCCATATCTCCTTTCTCAGTGACTGTCTCCGTCTTCGACTTACCCCACGTGGATTTCAACTGAAATTCCATCCCTCTTGTTTCGAACCCACCCAGGATTACAGGTATCTCCGGGACATAAAACATTTCTCGGACTGCTGTTCCCGTCACATTCTGAGATCCACACTCAGTGCCATGCGCCGCCATATGAACACACTCGACCTCTCCCTCCAGCAGCACCGCCGTACCCTTTTTCAAAGCTGCGTGTGCCCTCAGTTTCATTTTTTTCTTCGTCTCATTCGATGCCTCATAAGAAACTTTTTCTCTTTCCCTCAAGTGCTAAGGAACGCAAGCTCCAACAACTCATCGACATCAACACCCATCTAGGACCCTCTACCCCTCCCTGTCCGCATCCTATCTTCCAATCCCAGCTCCAGCCGTGTATTCACTATACCCCCGACCTTCCCGTCTCCGACACTGAACGTTCAATGCTCAGCAAAGGACTTAGTTTCATACCCTTACGCCCTCATCTCAATGAATTTCGGGCTCAGCACGATGCTGAACTCTTCTTCCGCCGTCTTTGTCTCCCTGCTTACTACTTTGGGCAGGAGTCCTAATCCCTGTTCAATGGATCCTTTTACCCACCTTCAATATTCTCCCTCCACCTGGACCCCTACCTCTGGATTCTTACCTTCTCTTGATCTTTTCATTGAGAACTGTCGGCGTGACATTAGTTGTCTCAATTTCTCTGCTCTTCTCACCCATTCTAATCTGTCTCTCTCTGAACTTACTGCACTCCGTTCTCTCAGGTCCAACCCCAAAATTGTCATCAAACCCGCTGACAAGGGTGGTGCTGTTGTTGTCTGGCGCACTGACCTCTACCTCGTGGAGGCTGAGCGTCAACTCGTAGACACTTCCTTCTGCCTCTCCCTGGACCATGACCCCACCACTGAACATCAAGCTATTGTTTCCAGAACTGTCACTGACCTCATCTCCTCTGGAGATCTTCCTCCCACAGCTTCCAACCTGATAGTTGCCCAACCTCGGAAGGCCCGCTTCTACCTCCTCATCAAAATCCACAAACAGAACTGTCCCGATAGACCGATCATGTCAGCCTGTTCCTGCCCCACGGAACTCATTTCTCGTTATCTTGACTCCCTTCTCTCTCCCCTTTTCCAGTCCCTTCCCACCTACATCTGTGATTCCTCTGACACCTTATGTCACATCAACAATTTCCAGTTCCCTGGCCCCAGCTGCTTCCTCTTCAACATGGACATCCAATCCCTCTACACCTCCATCCCCCACCAGGATGGTCTGAGGGCCCTTAGCTTCTTCCTCAAACAGAGGCCCGAACAATCCCCATCCACCACTACTCTCCTCCGTCTGGCTGAACTTGTTCTCACACTGAACAATTTCTCCTTTAACTCCTCTCACTTCCTCCAAATAAAAGGTGTGGCTATGGGTACCCGCAATGGCCCCAGCTATGCCTGTCTCTTCATGGGGTATGTGGAACATTCCTTGTTCCAGTCCTACTCCGGCCCCCTTCTACAGCTCTTTCTCCGGTACATCGATGATTACTTCGGTGCTGCTTCATGCTCTCGTCGGAACTTGGAAAAATTTATTAATTTTGCTTCCAATCTCCACCCCTCCATCATTTTCACATGGTCCATCTCTGACACTTCCCTTCCCTTCCTTGAGCTCTCTGTCTAAATTTCTGGTGATAGACTGTCCACCAGTATCCATTACAAGCCTACCGACTCCCACAGCTACCTCGACTACAGCTCCTCACACCATGCTTCCTGTAAGGACTCCATCCCATTCTCTCAGTTCCTTTGCCTCCGTCGCATCTGTTCTGATGATGCTAACTTCAAAAACAGTTCCTCTGACATGTCCTCCTTCTTCCTTAACTGAGGTTTCCACCCATGGCCGTTGACAGGGCCCTCAACCGTGTCCGGCCCATCTCCTGCGCATCCGCCCTCATGCCTTCTCCTCCCTCCCAGAAACATGATCGTGTTCCCCTTGTCCTCGCTTATCACACCACCAGCCTCCGCATTCAAAGGATCATCCTCCGCCATTTCCGCCAATTCCAGCATGATGCCACTACCAAACACATCTTCCCTTCACCAACCGCACCCCCCCCCCCCCACCCCCACCCCCGGCAGCATTCCGTAGGGATCATTCCCTCCAGGACACCCTGGTCCACTCCTCCATCACCTCCATCACCGCCTGCTCCTCAACCCCCACCTGTGGCACCTCTCCATGCCCATGCAAAAGATGCAACACCTGCCCCTTCACTTCCTCTCTCCTCACCATCCAAAGGCCCAAACACTCCTTTCAAGTGAAGCAGCATTTCACTTGCATTTCCCCCAACTTATATAAAAACAAAAAACTGCGGATGCTGGAAATCCAAAACAAAAACAGAATTACCTGGAAAAACTCAGCAGGTCTGGCAGCATCGGCGGAGTAGAAAAGAGTCGACGTTTCGAGTCCTCATGACCCTTCAACAAAACTAGGTGAATCCAAGGAGAGGGGTGAACCAGCTTATATTTCACCCCTCTCCTTGGATTCACCTAGTTTTGTTGAAGGGTCATGAGGACTCGAAACGTCGACTCTTTTCTTCTCCGCCGATGCTTCCAGACCTGCTGAGTTTTTCCAGGTAATTCTGTTTTTGTTTTCCCCCAACTTAGTCTACTGCATTCGTTGCTCCCAATGCGGTCTCCTCTATATTGGAGAGACCAAACCTAAACTAGGCAACCGCTTTGCAGAACACCTGCGGTCTGTCCGCAAGAAAGACCCAAACCTCCCTGTCACTTGCCATTTTAACACTCCACCCTGCTCTCTTGCCCACATGTCTGTCCTTGGCTTGCTGCATTGTTCCAGTGAAGCCCAACGCAAACTGAAGGAACAACACCTCATCTTCCGACTAGGCACTTTACAGACTTCCGGACTGAATATTGAATTCGACAACTTTAGATCTTGAACTCCCTCCTCCATCCCCACCCCCTTTCTGTTTCTTCCCCCTTCCTTTTGTTTTTTCCAATAATTTATATAGATTTTTCTTTTCCCACCTATTTCCATTATTTTTAAATCTTTTATGCCCTGCTAGTCTTTCCACCCCAACCCCACTAGAGCTATACCTTAAGTGCCCTGCCATCCATTCTTAATTAGCACCTTCATTTGAATAAAATCACCAACTTCAACACCTCTTTATTCTTTTGTCTGTGACATCTTTTGATTATCTGCTCCTATCGCTGCTTGCTTGTCCATACAACCACACCCAACCCCCCACTTTTCTCCCCCCACACCCCCCCTCCACCTTAAACCAGCTTATATTTCACCCCTCTCCTAATATTCACTCAGTTCTGTTGAAGGGTCATGAGGACTCGAAACGTCAACTCTTTTCTTCTCCGCTGATGCTGCCAGACCTGCTGAGTTTTTCCAGGTAATTCTGTTTTTGTTTTTAACTTCTTGACCATACCCACTACATTTAAGTCCAAATCATTTATGTACATCACAAACAGCAAGGGCCCGGGCACCGAGCCTTATGGAACCCCACTGGAAACACTTCCAGTCACAGAAACATCCTGCTACCATCACCTTCTGCTTCCTACCTCTCAGTTAATTTTGAATCCAACGTGACACTTTGCCTTGGATCCCATGGACTCTTGCTTTCTTGACCAGTTTGCCATCGGTGACCATGTAGACCACGTCAAATGTATTACCCTCATCAATACTCCTGGTTACCTCCTCAAAAAATTCGATCAAATTTGTCAAACATGACCTTTCCTTAACAAATCCATGCTGCCTATCTCTGATTAATCTGTCTCTCCAAGTGCAGTTTTATTCTGTCCCTCAGAATTATTTCTACTAACTTCTCCACCACCAAGGTTAGACTGACTGGCCTGTAATTTCCTGGTCTTCCCTTCCTCCTTTTTTAATAATGGGACAATGTTAGCAGTCCTCCAGTCCTCTGGCACCTCACCTATGGTGAGAGAGGATTTGAAAATTACTACCAGAGCCCTTGATATTTCTTCTCTTGCCTCCCTCAACAGCCTGGGATACATCTCATCCAGGCCTGCAGATTTATCTATTCTTAAGGCCACAACACCCTGTAGTACCTCCTATCTCTATGTTAATTTCCTCTAGTATTTCACAGTACTCCATCCTGAGTTGTCTGCATATAATTATAATCCCCGCTCACCAGAATCATCCTCCCATGCTTGATCATCCAGGCAATCACGCCAACATGTTTCACAACTGTCCACAAGCAACGTGCATCTGCTGAGCTGCACTTTGCTCAGGACTCTGTTTAAGAAGGGAGTGAGGTAAAAGACGGGAAATTACAGGCCGATTAGCCTGACCTTGGTCGTTGGTAAGATTTTAGAGTCCATTATTAAGGATGAGATTTCAGAATTCTTGGAAGTGCATGGTAAAATCGGGCAAAGTCAGCATGTTTTCATCAAGGGGAGGTCATGCCTGACAAATCTGTTAGAATTCTTTGAGGAGGAAACGAGTAGGTTAGACAAAGGAAGGCCAATGGATGTTGTCTACTTGGACTTCCAGAAGGCCTTTGACAAGGCGCTGCACAGGAGGCTGCTCAGTAAGATAAGAGCCCATGGTGTTAAAGGCAAGGTATTAACATGGATAGAAAATTGGCTGTCTGGCAGGAGGCAGAGAGTGGGGATAAGGGGGTCCTTCTCAGGATGGCGGCCTGCGACTAGTGGAGTTCCGCAGGGGTCAGTGATGGGACCACAACTTTTCACTTTATACATTAATGATCTAGATGAAGGAACTGAGGGCATCCTGGCTAAGTTTGCAGATGATACAAAGATAGGTGGAAGGACAGATAGTATTGAGGAGGCAGGGAGGCTGCAGAAGGATTTGGACAGGTTAGGAGAATGGGCAAAGAAGTGGCAGATGAAATACAACGTGGGGAAGTATGAGGTCATGCACTTTGGTAGGAAGGATAGAGGCATAGACTATTTTCTAAATGGGGAGAGAATTCAGAAATCTGGAGTGCAAAGGGACTTAGGAGTCCTAGTCCAGGATTCTCTTAAGGTTAACTTGAAGGTTGAGTCGGTAGTTAGGAAGGCAAATGCAAAGTTGGCATTTATTTCAAGAGGACTAGAATATAAAAGCAGGGATGTGCTGCTGAGGCTTTACAAGGCTCTGGTCAGACCACATTTAGAATATTGTGAGCAATTTTGGGCCCCGTATCTCAGGAAGGATGTGCTGGCCCTGGAGAGGGTCACGAGAATGATCCCAGGAATGAAAGGCTTAATGTATGAGGAACATTTGAGGACTCTGGGTCTAAACTCGATGGAGTTTAGAAGGATGAGGGGGGATCTGATTGAAACTTATAGAATACTGAAAGGCCTAGATAGAGTGGACATGGCGAAGGTTTCCATTAGTAGGAGAGACTGGAACCTGAGGGCAGAGCCTCAGAGTAAAGGGAAGACCTTTTAGAACATAGATGAGGAGGAACTTCTTTAGCCAGAGAGTGGTGAATCTATGGAATTCATTGCCACAGAAGGCTGTGGAGGCCTGGTCATTGAGGCCAGGAGACCGAGATAGATAGGTTCTTGATTGGTAAGGGTATCAAAGGTTACTGGCAGAAGGTGGGAGAATGGACTTGAGAAACTTATCAGCTATGATTGAATGGCGGAGCAGACTCGATGGGCCGGGGGCCTAACTTCTGCTCCTATGTCTTATGGTCTTATGGACTTCGAGGTTTGTTTGCCTACTTTGCTTCGGGCAGCACTCGCTGTCATCAGTGCCAGGCTTTGCAGGCAGCACCACATCACCTTTACTGGGGTTCACAGGCAGGTCTCTACTTACCAGACCAGCTGGGGGGCGGGGGTGTCGGGTCGGGTGCAGCTTTCCAATGGCTGCAGAGCTAGGGCTTGTTTGGAAGGGGGAGAAGTGGCCTCAGGCAAGGGAAGAAGGTGTAGAGTGAGGCTGTACTGGGGAAGGTGGGTATCCCAGGGTGTGTGTGGGGACACATGTTGATCTGTGCAATTGGCCTCAAGAAGGTGCAGGCTGAGGAGGCAGCCTCCAGGGGAGATGAGGCCAGATGGTGATGTGAGGGCGTTTCTGAGAGAGTGAATGGTGATGTCCCTTGAGCTGGCCATGTCCTTGCGAGTGTGTGAGTTTAAATTGATGAGATGGTTGCCTTAACCTGGCAGCACGGATGAGATCATTCATCCTCTTTCTACACTGGATGACCAACCTCTTCTGTGCAGTGTTGGCAATAACCACCTCTGCTACCGCCTCCCAAGCCGGAGTGGTGAGATTGCTGGACCTCCTGTGGCTAGAGCAGGGGTGGAGGACATCACGGCGGCCTCCAAATGGCATTCCAGTGACGGATCACTGAACTCTTCTTGGCTTTCAGAGGCATGTCTTCACTGGAGCAGTCCTGGGCTGCAAGCATTGAGAACTATGTGCTTAGCTGCAGTTTAGATATGGCACCTGGAGTGAGGAAATGGTATGGTAACGGCATGGCAGGCGATTCAGAGGCCGCCCACCAGCAAGATGGTGTGTTTCCTGTGGCTGCATAATTAATGAGGTGGGAATGGGACCATTGCAGCCGGCAGGTAAAATGTCCTTTTGCAAGCTCACTGCCGCCCTTAGAGCAAATCTCAGACTAGATTATACGTTCATATTCTGGTTTGGGTCTTGTACCCACAAACTTCTCATCAGAGGTGAGAGTGCTACCAATTAAACCAACAAATGTCACTGGCGACTTTCAGTAGTTCTTTTGTTGCCCCTGAGGTTTCTGCAAAGACATCAAGCACCTGGCAGTATCTGGGAGCCTGAGAGTGTGATGGAGGCAGGTTCAACTGAAGCATTCAAAAGGGAATTAGACTATTATCTGAAAAAGAAGACTGTGCAGGGTTACAGGGAGAAGGCAGGAGAATGGAACTAGGTGAGTTGCTCATTCGGAGAGCTGGTGCAGACATGATGGGCCAAATGGCCTCCTTCTGCATTGTACCAATTCTGTGATCTTAGAGTTACTGTGGGGCCTAGGGAGGTATCCACAATTGTTAATTCAAATTTATTTCATCATAATTATAAAAGTATCAGATAGGATTTCTGAGTGTCATGTCCACAGTTTTGTCTAGTATTTAAGAATATAAGCAGCATAAACAAGTAGCATTTTGAAGTTTGTCCAAAACCTTTCACCGAGGTAACCCCATCTATCAATGTATGTTGTACATGGCAGCTGATGAGTATGGGATGGTTTAATTTCAGAGTAACCTGTTCATAAATTTTAATGCCACATAACCATAAGTAATTAACAAATGCAAAACTTTGAGGGTAATCGAATGGAGGAATACAAGTAATATTATCTATGCTAATAAAAAACAGGAAATTTCAATTCTCTGATTTAACAGCAAATAGAATTCTGTTGACATATGAGCCATTTTGAAACTCTTTTGTTTTATATATATATAAGGGGGAGGTGAAGGCGTAGTGATATTATTACTGGACCAGTAATCCAGGGACCCAGGATAACGTTCTGGGGACCTGGGCCCGAATCCTCCATGGCAGATGGTGGAATTTGAATTCAAGAAAAATCTGGAATTAAAAGTCTAATGATGACCATGAATCCATTGTCAATTCTTGTAAAAACCCACCTGGTTCACTAATGTCCTTTAGGGAAGGAAATCTGCTGTCATTACCTGGTCTGGCCTACATGTGGCTCCAGACCCACAGCAATGTGGTTGGCTCTTAAATGCCCTCTGAACAAGGGCTGTTAGGGATGGGCAATAAATGCTGGCCTAGCCAGCAACACCCACATCTTATGAATGAATTAAAAAAAATGTATGTTTAAATAATTTTGAAAAACCATCATTAGATACAGCTGGAAATTGAAGTGAATTATTACAGCAGTGGGAGTGCTAGTTATGCATACTCAGACTAAACAATCTGTCTTGAACTAAGGCACAGATCTGCGCAAAAATATCAGGTCATAGAGCAGGTTTGAGAGTTTAAAAACTAGAATTTGTATAAGCATCAAATACAATGCTTTATAATATAAAAATAAAAAACTGCGGATGCTGGAAATCCAAAACAAAAAGAGAATTACCTGGAAAAACTCAGCAGGTCTGGCAGCATCGGCGGAGAAGAAAAGAGTTGACATTTTGAGTCCTCAAATACAATGCTTTTGTGGAATTCTTTACTCTTAACTTTATGGCAGGCAAAACTTTTTTCACAAAGTCTTTTGAGTGATTCAGTTGATTCACATTTTAAAAAATTTAACTTATTCATGGTTTTCCTGACTGATCATTCAAGATTAGTTGCTTTCATAGGCCAGAATTTTTCCCCAGTTGGGGTGGGGGGGAAGTTTAAGAGCGGCTGCGCAGAGGCGCACCTCCGATCGGCGCCCCTGATTGGGGCGTGCTGCCATTTTACCTGGGCGGGCTAATTAAGGCCCACCCAGCGTGATGTCCACCAGGAAGTGCTATGCGCTCCCTGTGCAGGCTGGGGGGGGGGGGGGGGTTGTGGAGGTGGTGGATTCCCTGAGCCGAGAATACGCTCTTTTGCACATGCGCATGAAAGAGTGCACTCCTGGGGCTAAGAGCTGCCTCAGGGAGATCAGCTGCACAATAAAAAATCTTAAAAATAGAAAAAAAATTTCCCTGACATGTCCCCTCATGTGACATTCACTTAAGTTGGGGCATGTCCAGTACTTTTACACACGTTTTTAATTACATTTTTTTAAAACCCTACATGAAACCTCATCCCGCTGGTGGATGAGGTTTTATGGTTTTTCTAATGCCCGCCAGATCTCCCAGCCTGCCCGTCAACCTTAAGGTTGGACAGGCAGGTCCATTAATTAGTTTAACGAGTCTGTCAATGGCCTCAATTGGCCACTGACAGGTCGGTGGGCGCACAGCTGATTCTACTGACCCCCGCCTACCTGAAAATTTAAATGGGGCACGGTGATATCGGGAGTTCTGCCCGACGTCATCCCACGTCATTTTACTTGTCAGCCAGTGGGCCCCACGTCCTGCTCGCTAACTGGGAAATCCTGACCATAATTCCTTAGCCCTATCTCACTGGTAGTTTTCCACTGTTTTTCTCACATTTAATTAATATGCTCCCTCTTGCCTTTTCAGTTCTGATTTGCTACTGTTTTAGTTTTTGCCAATGAATGTTATATAACCACCAAAATATTAATGACAACTAGGACAAACGTGAACAACATGTGTGCACCGTATAAAAATGTAATAGATGATAGACATACGGGAGTCCTCTTTTGGTTCTTTTTTAGCTGGGCGTAGATGTGATGGATAGGTGTCACTGAGGGTTGTTGACTGAGTGCTACAGTAGTGGGTGTGGGATGCTTCTTAGGCAAGGAAGGGAGCAACAGGTAGTCACAGACCACATTTTTCAAGGCACTGGTGAAGGGAGTAATTTGGCAGTCTCACAGATCAACAAGTTGTGGAGATAAGGATGAAGGTCTGAGGTAGAGGAAGAAATCTAGTCAGAACTGCAGGCTTGTTTTGGGATAGGGGCTGTAGCATGACTTCCGGGGCACAGTTAGTGGGTGGTAGCTTCTAGAGAGGGCTCTTGTCTGGACTGCAGGCAGGTTGTCAGATTATCAGTTGGAGGAGGGATCCAGCCAGGGCTGCAGTCAAGTTTCAAGTCATTGGTAAAGGAAAGAGTCTGCCCTTTGTGCTGAGCAGCATTGGGAATAGTGTGGATGAGGTGGAGCTCTAAATCATGCTTGCAAACCCAGGCTGATTCTGGATAAACCTTCTCCATTATTCACTCGGCCCATGTTTCTTCACCTTCTGGGCATTTTTTGCCTCTCTTCTTCTACTCCCTAATCCAATGCTTCCCATTGCCTAAGCCCTCTATTTCCCTGTGAAGATTTCCGTCAGCACCACTCTCCCACAATCCCCTCCTTCTTTCTTTTCCCCACTCCTTCTTTATCACCTCTCCATTCAATCACTCCTTTAGCTCAGTGCTAGGAAACCAGTGAAGATTAGTAATCAGACCAAGGGCAGCAGGGAGCAGTGCATATGCCCAGAGGTAGCAGTAACAGAAGTGGGTGCAAGGGTCTGGAGTCAGTGTGGGTCTTGGGTAGTTGGGGGATGCGGGGCAGTGCTGGAAAATGAAGCAGGTGGGAAATGAAAGGGAAGGTTCCAAAAATAATTAATTAAAAATACAACTTACCTTCAGGAAGCACAATGGATCGTGGAACAAAAAGCTAATTATTAAATTAATCAAGCTTACTTGCACTGTCACCTAGAGAAAAAGACAGGGAGTCAGTAAACACCAGCACCCCCAAGCACCAAGGAAAGTATACTAGTAAATGTGCATTCTTTACAGTAAAAACTAGGCATCACATCTAGATGTGATAACTGGACCTCATGGAAAAGCATGAAAATCAAATTTTGATATATAATGTTAATGCCACTAATGAGGTTCTTGCTATAAAAACAACTTGCATTTATATAGCAGCTTTAAAATAGCGAAACATCCTACATGCATCGAAGAAACATGATGAAACAAAATGGACACCAAGCTCTTGATTGTAATTGGGGGACAATTTTCAGCAGTTGAGTATTGATGTCAGCTCAAAACTCACTTGCTGCAGTAAAAAAGATGGCAGACATGTTTTAACTCCTTGGCCTTGTGTAAACACCATGACTAACTTACTCCATGTTTCAGACTGGAAGTGGCTAAATTCACACAGCTTCAAGGCTGCTTGCCAAGACCAGGTGAGTGTATGGTATCAACTGCCAGGCCATCTTGCAGGGGCCCACCAATCGGATGTTGGGTGGGGTCAAGAACGAGGTAGGGGAGGCCTAAGATTCCCTTGTGAGGCTTGGAAGGGCACCCCAACTGCTCCCGGCCCAGAAGGAAAATGGAAAAATTTGAACTTAACTTTGAGGCCTCTTCTGGCCTTGATTCACTTCCATGCTGGGTAGGCCTCATGGAAAACTTGCAATTGTTTTCTGCTCAGGCCTCTGAATAAATATTGTGACATCCATATAAAAGAACCCTACCAGCTGTATGGAGCGAGGTGTCCTTGCTACCTGCTTCGGAGTGTCAGGAATAGGAATAAAATTGCCTCCCAAGACAAAGAAGGAAATATTGGAGGTGAAGAGACTGAGACGTTTAGTGAAGGAATTCCAGAACATGGGACTGACAGTGGATATTTGATGTGGGGGGGGGGGGGTGGCGAGTGCAAAAGGGCAGAGTTGGAGGAATAGGTTCTGGGGAGGGTCCCAGTCTGGAGGAGGTTTCAGAGATAGGAAGGGTGAGGCCATGAAGGGATTTAAACGTTAATATGGGAATTTTAAATTTAAGGCTTTTGGGGACTAGGAGCCAGTGAAAATAGATGGTGCTGTGATGGGGAGTATGTGGAGCCAGAAGCTCAGATCATGGTCAAATAAAATGTTGAGATTGCAAACAGTCTTGCTCCACTTGAGACAAGGCCAAGTGGGGCCATGAATCTGGTGGCAACAGTATGGACTATTTGGCAGTGTCTCAAACAATGGGGTAGAAATTGCTATCTGTGTGCCCATTTCCAGCTGTAAAATGAGTGCAAATTGTACCAATTTAGCAGTGAATGTCCTGCGTCTAATCTGTCTTGGTCCCACTGCTATATCAGTGGAGTTCATCTTCTAGGCATCCCTACAGTCAAGCCTACAGTCAGTTAAAGGGTCTCTTTTGAAAAGGTATCAGTGATGAGTGGGACAGACATTGGATCATCCTCAAGATGCTTCAGAAGCCACCAACAAGAGATAAGTTATGAATATTTTTTTCCAAAAATGTATTCTTGTGGAGCCAGGGGGTGGATGAGTGCTCCTCCCAGTTTCATTGCAGTGCTGAGAACCAAACTCAGCCTCCTCGCTGTTGCTTCCTCCCCCTGCCCCATTGCCTCTCCCTCTCACCATCCTGATTGCCTACCCTCCCCAACATATCCCGCTTCACCTGGTCACCTCCTTCCTCCCTAATGCTTGCCCCCCCAAACGATTGCCTTCTTTCATCATCATTGTACCCCTCGTTATCACTCTCACAATCACCTCCCCCTCGTCATCATCCTTCCAATTCCTCCTCTTCCCATCACCCTCCCACTCACTTCCCCCTCCCTTTCATTCTCCCACTTGCCTCCTCCTCCAACACCCTTTGATTCACCTACACCCCCCATCACCATTTCCCTCTCCTCCCCATCACCCTCCCACTTTCCTTCTCCCAGCAACTTTCAGATCACATCCTGGAAGTTACCATTGATCAAAAATTGGACCAATGTTTAAAAGAGCAAGTCAAAGACAGGGAATCCTGAGGCGACTGATTGACATCCTGGGTTCCCAAATCCTGTCTACATCTACAAGGCACAAGTCAGGAGAGTGATGGAATACTCTCCATTTGCCTGGACGAGTGCAGCTCCAACAACAATCAAGAAACAACACCATCCAGGCCAAAGCAGCCCGTTTGATCAGCACCCCATCCACAACTATCAGCATTCACTCCCTCCACCACTGACGCACAGTGGCAACAGTGTGTACCACCTACAAGATAGACTGCAACAACTCACCAAGGCTCCTTTGACAGCACCTTCCAAACCCATGACCTCTATCACCTAGAAGGATAAGGGCAGCAGACACATGGGAACACCACTGCCTGCAAGTTCTCCTCCAAACCTCACACCTTCCTGACTTGGAACTATATCACTGTTGCTCCATTGTCACTGGATCAAAATCCTGTAACTCGCTCCCTAACAGCACTGTGGGTGTACCTATGCCACCTGGACTGCAGTGGTTTAAGAAGGCAACTCACCACCACCTTCTCAAGGGCAATTAGGAATAGGCAACAAATGCTGATCTTGCTAGTGACGCCCACATCCCATGTAGAATACAAAAAACTTCTCCCCATCACCCTTCCGCTCACCTCCCCACATCACTCCCACTCCCCTTCCCATTACCCCACCCATCTTGATTGCTTCCCCTTTATCGATTGCAGTTATTTTTAAAAAAACATTTCATTCGCAGTGTCGCCTATAATATAAATGTAGTCCTGTCTGTATTTTCCTGCATGGTTATATCACTGCAGCTCTGTTATACTGTGGCATTAATAACTGAATTTAAATGCATTTACCAGCAGTTACTTACGAATTGTACATGGCAGATTTCAGAATATTACTGAATCTAACTTTGTAACTTGCCTAGAAATAATTTCTAATGCAATAAGTTTTTTTTAGAAAAAAGCATCCAAAGTGTTCAGAAATACAGCAATGCTTTTGCTTCTATTTATTTACATTCTGGTCCTAAAATATCCAATCGTATCAAACCATGTTAAAACAAAATCATACATTGATTCAAGGCATTACAAGACAAGGTTCAAAACGAAACTGCATTCATGTGACTATACTTAATTATCAATACTAGTGAAAATCTCAGTTAACCCATCTGTTGGGTAAAAGAAATGTAATTTAATCAGATCTAAAGCTGGCAGGTGTAGTGTCTGTGAGGGAAAATACAGTTTTATAGAGAAGGATCTGTTTTGGGATGAAAATACATCTGGGCAAATAAATCTGTCCTGATGGCAAGTTGTTTGCTTTATCTCTTTGTGCCAGTCCAAAGCTGAAGAGCAAAATTGAACTCTGGGTGAACAGCGAGCGAGGAGCCAGCAGAGTGAGCACCATGCATGTCTTGCCAGCATGAGGACTGGGCTGTTTTAACTCCTGAGCCTCATTTAAATAGACCAAGCCCTCCCTAACTTGACATGAATGACATCAGACCAGTTGGCAAGAGTTGAGCAAACACAACAGGGGATTGGCCCCAGCAAAGTAAGTGAAGGGGTTGGGCATGGGTGGTGTCCAATGTGATTGCAGGAAGCCCGGGGCATGTGAGGCCAAAGGGTTCGTTGTAGAGTCCAAAGAAACACTAATGCTCACCCTGACATTCAAGAAAACCTTCTAACATGTTTTTGGTCCTCCTTTGGGATTGCTGATGCATGATGCTGCCTTTCACTGGTGAGGCTGACACCATGTACCAAGCTTACTGCTACTGGTTCACATGTGATCAGGGTCTTAATTACAGTCCTTAACTTTTGAATCACAAAGAGGCACTTGCTGGCCTGGGAAGAAGGTCTCATGTATGTCCACCAAGCCCATTAAACATGTATGCATAGTACAGCATGCCAATATTTTAACTGCTTCCCCACTTACCCGCTGCTTCATTCTAGTTAGGCACGAGAGGTTAAAATCGGGGCTTAATCTTGGCTGGGAGTTATAGGGACTAGATTTGTAAGAAAGATTTTTTAAGGGTAGACTATTGTGCTTTTCCAATCAGAAACTCAATTTCCTTTGCTGAAAATATCTAGGATACAATTGCATCCTTCTTTTCAATTAATTTTAATCAAATTGGGCAGCTTAATGAACCTTATGAGCAGTTGTGCCTGTGAGATTCTGCTATTTTTGAGCTGAGCCTCGGTCTATGACCATTACTGTTAGTGTTCACTCTAAAAATCTTTACCTCAATGACTGGCATCGGTCCTATGAAAAATGTGCAGCCCTGATTATGCACATTAAAGAGAAAGGAGAATGTGACAAATAAATACTGAATACCGATCAATCGGATAGTCCCTAGCCTTTGAGACGATGTCAGTTGAAATTTTTGAAACTAATGATGATAGATTTTTGATAGGCAAGGATATTAAGGGTTACAAAACCAAGGTGGATAGATGGAATTAAGATATAGATGAGCCATGATCCAGTTGAATGGTAGAAGAGGCTCAAGGAGTTGAATGGCATATTCCTGTCCCTGTGTTGTGTCCAAGATTCTGAAAATGAAGAGGATTTCTAGTGCCATTGTGATACCATCGGCTGTAGGTACTAAAACTCATCATGTCAGGAGTCGAAAGAGTAAATGGGTGATATAAATTATTTTAAAATATTGGCTGTGTGAAACTGTCAAGAGTAATGGCTTGATTATTAAAGTGTCTAGTGATATAAAAATATGAACAGCAATGCCTTGACATTGCTTGATATAGAATTGAAACGTTGAATGCAATTATCACTTTGAGTACTGAATTTAATAGGCTAGTCTTTTTATTTGTGCTGCAGTTTTTTATGGAGAATCCATCTGGAACATACTAAAATTAAACCTTAATATCCACACTTTCATACAATACCATTCAGGTTTCATTGGACATTACATTGCACAGTTTATTTAATTATTTGTAAAAAGTCTCCTCTTCATGTTGAGTAAACTATACGCTGTTTATTATTATTGTGTTTGTTTCATTCCATGTTTACGGTCTTGCTACATCATAAGATCAAAATTTGGACAAGTCAATTATCTGCCACTTCCCCTTATCCACAGAGGTTGAGATGATCAAATTCATTATGGCAGAAAATTGAAGTTTCATTGTATGTGTCGTGTTCATAGCAGAAAAGTAACATGTGAAATCTGAAATTTGCCTCCCAAATCTGAGCTCGTCTTTCCCTCAACTCCCTGTTTGAATTTCTCCAATCGGATTTCTGAACATTCCATAGAGCAGGAATGAGCCTCATCAAAGCCACAAATCACATGTTCTCCAATTGTGACCATGGTGCATTAACCTTTGAACTCTCTGCAGCCCTTAGCATGGTCAATCATATCACCCTCTCATTGATGCATTCCACTCTTACCTAATCATAGTGAAAACATATTTAACAGTGACTTCTCTAGCCTTCCTTGCACCATTACTGGAGAGCCTAGTCTACATGCTGTCCTTCAGTAACACCATACTTCCATGTATACACTGATGACACTCAGCTGTCCACCACCTCTTTTTATCCCTCCGTTTTGTATTCTCAGACTGCCTGTCTGACAGTCAGTCTTAACTGACCTACAGTTGTCTCCATTAAACATTGAGAAGACAAAAACCATTGCCTTTGCACCTGCCATAAATGCCCTCTGCCACCAATTCCAACTTCCTTCCTGGCTATTGTTTGAGGCTAAACCTGAGGATTTCAATCTTGTACCTGCTTGGAAACCCAATGTTGCTACTGTTGCAGATCAGAACATATCTTTAAGAAAATTTACATCCTTCAAAGGAAAATGCAATTTAGTCACTCTTCAACAAGCGAGAAAGCTGTGAAAAGCCCAAAGTCATGCCACTTACCTGCCCCACAACAGTAAAGGAAATATTTTGAAGTTGTCCTACATAGGAAAAAAGACAAATTTTGGAATGTATAAATGTAAGTATAGGCCTTGCCAGACTCATATGATTGAACCCAAAATGGAATGAACATAAACTGTGGTGGAAATTTGTTGAGCTCCCTAAAAAAGCCAAACGTGAAAAAGAAGTAAGCAAACGGATTGCTTATGCCATTGCCACCCCAGGGTGTGAATCCATTAACTATTACTGTTTCACAACTCAGGTGAACAATTCAAAAATATTCTGGAATTGGGTAGGGCTCACTGAAGCTTAAATGTTGTCTGTAAAAATCTACCATTTCTAAACTGTAGAATCTTCTGATTCAATTTTAAAAGGTGGGATGGGGAATATGGACAGGAAATTAATTTGAAATTAATAAAACAAATGGGTAAGAATATTCAATTTCAAAATGCTGACTCAACCCAGGAAGGAAAGCGAAGATGGGTCAGTTTGTTTATGTCCTCACGAATCGTTCTAAGCACACAAGATGGCACAATGATGAACATTAAGAACGATCCACATTCCAAAACCTGATAACGTTTGTCAAAAAGTGAAAGGTAAAGTTTTACCCAGGATCATGGACTTTGATTTGATAAAATGGATTACTGTGGCACAACAGAGAACATGGGGAATGAGAGCTGCAGAATATTGCCCATGTGCAGGAGTGTTTTTTGTTCTTTCCACATGATTCCAAGAAAGTGATATGAATGCTACCAGCTGGCAGTTCAAAACCAAGGCATAAAGCACGTTTGCAGAAGGAATTTGTGCTGACTATTCGAGCAGTTCAAATGAAGGCGACACAGTCCCTTCAATGGCTTGCTATTGAACCTAGTCTATATGCGGCCCCTTAGGTGGTCCATTGAATCCTATAATCCCTTGGCTGTCACACCCCTTGTAAGGAGTACCACTCTGTTTTGTGAAACACCTTTTTTAAAACATCTAAAGAGAAGGCAAGAATAGATTCACCTGACACAATTGCAGAATAAATAATGATGAGAAGCTGCCAGACATTACCATGAGTGCCTTCTACAAATAAAACTTGTCTGATGGGATGAATTAATTTGAAAACCAGACTACTCAGAGAAATTGCAAGGCTGTTGTAAAAATTTTGACTCAAGAGAATTACAAAATGAGGAACATTCAGCAGGTTCTTGCCATATTTCAGTACAAATATCCCTCTAAGTGTTAAGGTTGAACCAGTGTTGTATTTTTTAGAAACATGTTCAGGCATAAAGAAGAAAATTTGTATATTTTCCCCACCAGAACAAAGAACCAAGAAAAGTACAACACAGGAACAGGCCCTTCAGCCCTCCAGGCCTGCGCCAATCATATTGCCCATCAACTAAAATATTTTGCACTTCTGGGGTCCATATCCCTCTATTCCCATCCTATTCATGTATTTGTCAAGCTGCCTCTTAAACACCACTATCGTACCTGCTTCCACCACCTCCTCTGGCAGCGAATTCCAGACACTCACTACCCTCTGCGTAAAAAACTTGCCCTGCACATCTCCTCTATAGTTTTCTCCTCTCACCTTAAATCTATGTCCCCTAGTAATTGACTCTTCCACCCTGGGAAAAAGCTTCTGACTATCTACTCTGTCCATGCCACTCATAATTTTGTAAACTTCTATCAAGTCGCCCCTCAATCTCTGTTGCTCTGGTGAGAACAATCCGAGTTTCTCCAACCTCTCCTCATAGCTAATAACCTCCAGACCAGGCAGCATCCTGGTAAACCTCCTCTGCACCCTCTCCAATGCCTTCATATCCTTCTGGTAATGTGGCGACCAGAATTGCACGCAATATTCCAAGAGTGGCCTAACCAAGGTTCTATACAGCTGCAGCATGACTTCCCAGCTTTTATACTCAATACCACTGCCAATGAAGGCAAGCATGCCATATGCCTTCCTGACCACCTTATCCATCTGCGTTGCCACTTTCAGTTACCTGTGGACCTGTATACCCAGATCCCTCTGCCTGTCGACGCACTTAAGTGTTCTGCTATTTACTGTATAATTCCTGCCTGTATTAGACCTTCCAAAATGCATTACCTCGCATTTGTCCAGATTAAAATCCATCTGCCATTTCTCCGCCCAAGTCTCCAACCGATCTATATCCCGTTGTATCCTTTGACAATCCTCTTCATTATCTGCAACCCCTCCAACCTTAGTGTCATCTGCAAACTTACTAATTAGCCCAGTCACATTTTCCTCCAAATCATTTATGTATACTACAAACAGCAAAGGTCCCAGCACTGATCTCTGTGGAACTCCACTAGTCACAGATCTCCATTCAGAAAAGCACCCTTCCACTGCTACCCTCTGTGTTCTATGACCAAGCCAATTCTGTATCCATCTTGCCTGCTCACCTCTGATCCCATGCGACTTTGCCTTCTGTACCAGTCTGCCATGAGGGACCTTGTCAAAGGCCTTACTGAAATCCACGTATATAACATCCACTGCCCTTCCATCATCAATCATCTTTGTCACTTCCTCGAAAAACTCGATCAAATTAGTGAGACACGACCTCCCCCTCACAAAACCATGCTGCCTCTCACTAATATGCCCATTTGCTTCCAAATGGTAGTAAATCGTGTCATGAATAATCTTCTTCACTACCACTGACATAAGGCTCATCGGCCTGTAATTTCCTGGATTATCCCTGCTACCCTTCTTAAACAATGGAACAACATTGGTCATTCTCCAGTCCTCTGGAACCTCACCCATAGCCAGTGAGGATACAAAGATTTCTGCCAAGACCCCAGCAATCTCCTCCCTTGCATCCCTCAGTACTCTCGGGTAGATCCCATCTGGCCCTGGGGACTTATCCACCTTAATATTCTTCAAGATGCCTAACACCTCCTCTTTTCTGATCTCAACATGATCCAGGCTATCTACACACTCTTCCCTAGACAAATCAACTGCTAAGTCCTTCTCTTTGGTGAATACTGATGAGAAGTATTCATTTGGTATCTCTCGCATTTCTTCTGGCTCCACACACAGATTCCCACCTCTGTCCCTGAATGGGCCTACCCTTTCCCTGGCTACCCTCTTGCTTTTTACATATGTATAAAAGGCCTTGGGATTTTCCTTAATCCTGGTTGCCAGTGACTTTTCATGACCGCTTTTAGCCCTCCTGACTCCTTGCTTAAGTTTCTTCCTACTTTCTTTATATTCTCCACAGGCTTCTTCTGTTCCCAGCCTTCTAGCCCTTACAAATGTTTCCCTTTTCTTTTCGACTAATCTCACAATATCCTTCATTATCCAAGGTTCCTGAAACTTGCCATGCTTATCTTTCATCCTAGCAGGAACATGCCAGTCCTGAATTCTTATCAACTGACATTTGAAAGCCCCCCACATGTCAGTTGTTGATTTGCCCTCAAACATCCGCCTCCAGTCTAGATTCTTCAGCTCCTGCCTAATATTGTTATAATTAGCCTCCCCCCAATTAAGCACCTTAACCCTAGGACTCCTGTTATCCTTATCCACCAGTACCTTGAAACTTACTGAATTATGGTCACTTTTCCCGAAATGCTCCCCTACTGAAACTTTGACCACCTGGCCGGGTTCATTCCCTAATACCAGGTCCAGTATTGCCCTTTCCCTAGTTGGACTATCTACATATTGTCTCAGGAAGCCCTCCTGGGTGCACAGAAGACAAGAAGAAAATAATCCATATATACCTACGTCCTGGCTACTTTATAAAATAATTTGTTTTGTTTTTCAAAATGGGCAATCGCTGGACTGATAAAATGGTCACAGTTGACAACATGATTTTTTAAATTCATTAATGGAATGTGGGTGTCACTGGTTAGGCCAGCATTTGCTGCCCATCCCTAATTGCCCTTGAGATGGTGGTGGTGAGCTGTATTCTTGAACTGCTGCAATCCCTGTGGTGTAAGTACACCCACAGTGCTGCTAGGGAATGACCATCTCCAGCAAGAGATAATCTAACCATCGCCCCCTTGTCATTCAGTGGCACTGCCATCACTGAATCCCCCACTGTCAACATCCTGGGGGTTAACTTTGACCAGAAACTGAACTGGACTAGCCATATAAATACTGTGGCTACAAGAGCAGGTCAGAGACTAGGAATCCTGCGACAAGTAAGGAGGGTGACAGTGAAGGAACGATGATATATTTCCAAGTCAGGATAGTGAGTGACTTGGAGGGGAACTTCCAGGTGGTGGTTTCTCCATCAATCTGCTGCCCTTGTCCTTCCAGATGGTAGCAGTCGTGGGTTTGGAAGATGCAGCCTAAGGAGCCTTGGTGAGTTTCTGCAGTGCATCTTGTCAATGGTACACACTGCTGCCACTGTGCATTGTTGGTGGAGAGAGTGAATGTTTGTGGAAGGGATGCCAATCAAGCAGGCTGCTTTGTCCCTGGATTGTGCCAAGCTTCTTGAGTGTTGTTGGAGCTGCACTCATCCAGGTGAATGGAGAGTATTTCATCACACTCTTGAGTTGTACCTTGTGGATGGTAGACCGGCTTTGAGGAGCCAGGAGGTGAGTTACTTGTCGCCTCACCTCTGGAGTTCAGCTCTTTTGTCCATGTCCGAGCCAAGGCTGTAATGAGGTTAGAAGATGAGTAGACAGAACCCAAACTGAGCATCAGTGAGGAGGTTATTGCTAAGCAAGTGCAGCTTGATAGCACTGTTGATGACCCGTTCCATTACTTTGCTGATGATCAACAGTAGACTCATGGGGAGGTAATTGGCCAGGTTGGATTTGTCCTGCTTTTTGTGTACCGGACACAACTGGGCAATTTTCCACATTGCCAGGTAGATGCCAGTGCTGCAGCTGTGCTGGTACAGCTTGGTTAAGGTTGCGGCAAGTTCTAGAGCACAAGTCTTCAGTACTATTGCCAGAATATTATCAGGGCCCATAGCCTTTGCACTTTCCAGTGCCTTCAACCATTTCTTGATATCACGTGGAGTGAATCGAATTGGCTGGAAACTGGCATCTGTGATGCTGGGGACCTCCAAAGGAGGCTGAGATAGATCATCCACTCGGCACTTCTGGCTGAATATTGTTGCAAATGCTTCAGTCTTATCCTTTGCTGGGCTCCTCCATCATTGAGGTTAGGGTTATTTGTGGAGACACCTCCTCCAATGAGTTGTTTAATCATCCACCATATTCATGACTGGATGTGGCAGGACTGCAGAGCTTAGGTTTGGTCTGTTGATTGTGGAATTGCTTAGCTTTGTATATCATTGCTGCTTTATGATGTTTGGCATGCAAGTAGTCCTGTGTTATAGCTTCACCAGGTTGACATTTCATTTTTAGATATGACTGGTTCTGCTCCTGGCATGCCATCCTGCATTCTTCATTGAACCAGTGTTTATCCCCTGGCTTGTTGGTAATGGTAGAGTAGGGGATGTACTGGGCCATGAGGTTTAAAGACTGTGGTTGAGTACAATTCTACTGCTGCTGATAGCCCACAGCGCATCATGAATGCCTAGTTTTGAGTTGCCAGATCTGTTCAAAATCTATCCCATTTAGCACAGTGATAGTGCCACACAACATGATGGAGGGTATCCTCAATGTGAAGATGGGACTTTGTCTCCGCAAGGACTGTACAGTGGTCACTCCTACTGATACTGCCATAGACAGATGCATCTGCGGCAGGCAGGTTGGTGAGGATGAAGTCAAGTAGGTGTTTCCTTCTAGTTGGTTCTCTCACCACCTGCTGCAGACCCAGTTTAGCAGCTATGTCCTTTCGGACTTGGCCAACTCAGTCTGTGGTGGTGCTACCAAGCCACTCTTGGTGATGGACATAGAAGTTCCCCACCCAGAGTACATTCTGCACCCTTGCCACACTCAGTGTTGGTAATTTTTTTTTACATGAACATACCTTTTGAATTTCTTACCACAGTGGGAGCCTAATTAGTATTCACTTTGGGAAAGTCAAGCCATTTTTTCCTTTTCTCAGGAGTTCCTTTCAAATCATTCCTACTTTACTTCCTGATTCAAATGGTATTGGATTTTTATACCCAAGAAAAATCATGGTAACCTGTATTTTGTACATCGAATTAGTCAATTTTAAAAAGGCAAACTCTCGCTCATCTGCAAATCATGCCAGTAACACAGCAATGTTTAAATTTGAATTATTTTTTCTCTAACCTATAATTGACAAAATATACAACGTTGTGCATCAGTAGTGCTACAATTTTATAAATAGCTTGTGTTCTTTGACAGGATTTGAAGTAGCACTACCAAATCAAATAAAAACATTTTTGCTATAACACCATACGGTTAATATTAACTTTTTTTGGCATCTTTTATTTCAAGGAATTTTTTGGCGAAGGACTGGGGGGAGCATATCTGGTGCTGTGACACATACCAGCAGGATTGTTCAATGAAGGAGTAGTAAATGACACCTCACATAACATAGGCTGCTATTGATTCCAACCCACCCAACAT
The DNA here is from genome assembly GCF_017639515.1 of Carcharodon carcharias. NCBI lineage: Eukaryota > Metazoa > Chordata > Chondrichthyes > Lamniformes > Lamnidae > Carcharodon > Carcharodon carcharias. The sequence goes on along the minus strand of NC_054487.1, from coordinate 32,565,685 downwards.
GTGGGTGGAACAAGAACATGTTCATTTTAGAAAGCCCCCCTTAAATAAATTGCAAACTTGTGCTCCGATACCAGCATAAGACATAAGACCATAAGACATAGGAGCAGAAATTAGGCCATTTGGCCCATCGAGTCTGCTCCGCCATTCAATCATGGCTGATAAGTTTCTCAACCACATTCTCCCGCCTTCCCCCCATAATCTTTGATCCCCTTACCAATCAAGAACCTATCTATCTCGGTCTTAAATACACTCAATGACCTGGCCTCCACAGCCTTCTGTGGCAATTAATTCCAGAGATTCATCACTCTCTGGCTAAAGAAGTTTCTCCTCATCTTTGTTCTAAAAGGTCTTCCCTTTACTCTGAGGCTGTGTCCTCGGGTCCTAGTCTCTCCTACTAACGGAAACATCTTCCTCACATCCACTCTATCCAGGCCTTTCAGTATCCTGTAAGTTTCAATCAGATCCCCCCTCATCCTTCTAAACTCCATCGAGTTTAGACCCAGAGTCCTCAAACGTTCCTCATATGTGAAGCCTTTCATTCCTGGGATCGTTCTTGTGAACCTCCTCTGGACCCTCTCCAGGGCCAGCACATCCTTCCTGAGATATGGGGCCCAAAATTGCTCACAATATTCTAAATATGGTCTGACCAGACCCTTATAAAGCCTCAGCAGCATATCCCTGCTTTTATATTCTAGTCCTCTCGAAATAAATGCCAACACTGCATTTGCCTTCCTAACTACCGACTCAACCTGCAAGTTAACCTTAAGAGAATCCTGGACTAGGACTCCTAAGTCCCTTTTCACTCCAGATTTCTGAATTCTCTCCCCATTTAGAAAATAGTCTATGCCTCTATTCTTCCTACCAAAGTGCATGACCTCACACTTCCCCACATTGTATTCCAGTTGCCACTTCTTTGTCCATTCTCCTAACCTGTCCAAATCCTTCTGCAGCCTCCCCACCTCCTCAATACTACCTGTCCCTCCACTTATCTTTGTATCATCTGCAAACTTAGCCAGGATGCCCTCAATTCCTTCATCTAGATCATTAATATATAAAGTGGAAAGTCTGTGGTCCCAACACTGACCCCTGCGGAACTCCACTAGTCACTGGCCGCCATCCTGAGAAGGACCCCTTTATCCCCACTCTCTGTCTCCTGCCAGACAGCCAATCTTCTATCCATGCTAATACCTTGCCTCTAACACCATGGGCTCTTATCTTACTGAGCAGCCTCCTGTGCAGCACCTTGTCAAAGGCCTTCTGGAAGTCCAAGTAGATAACATCCATTGGCTCTCCTCTGTCTAACCTACTCGTTACCTCCTCAAAGAATTCTAACAGATTTGTCAGGCATGACATCCCCTCGATGAAACCGTGCTGACTTTGCCCGATTTTACCATGCACTTCCAAGTATTCTGAAATCTCATCCTTAATAATGGACTCTAAAATCTTACCAACAACCGATGTCAGGCTAATCGGCCTGTAATTTCCCGTCTTTTGCCTCACTCCCTTCTTAAACAGGGGGGTTATATTAGCGATTTTCCAGTCCTCTGGGACTCTCCCTGACTCCAGTGATTCCTGAAAGATCACGACTAATGCCTCCACTATCTCTTCAGCTACCTCTTTCAGAACTCTGGGGTGTAATCCATCTGGTCCAGGTGATTTAACCACCTTCAGACCTTTCAGTTTTCCTAACACCTTCTCCTTGGTAATGGCCACCATACTCACCTCTGCCCCCCGACTCTCTTGAACTTTGGGGATGTCACTCGTGTCTTCCACTGTGAAGACTGACGCAAAGTACCTATTCAGTTCCTCCGCCATTTCTTTGTTCCCCACTACTACTTCTCCAGCATCATTTTCCAGCGGCCCAATGTCCACTTTTACCTCTATCTTACCATTTATATATCTAAAAAAGCTCTTGCAATCTTCTTTTATATTACTGGCTAGTTTACCCTCATATTTAATCTTCTCCCTCCTTATTTCTTTTCTAGTTGTCTTCTTTTGGTCTTTGTAGGCTTCCCAATCCCCTGGTTTCCCACTGCTCTTCGCAGTGTATGCTTCACTGTATGCTTTCTCTTTAGCTTTTATGCTGTCCCTGACTTTCTTTGTCAGCCATGGTTGCCTTGTCCTCCCTTTAGTATGCTTCTTCTTCCTAGGGATGAATTTTTGCTGTGTCTCCCAAATTACTCCCAGAAACTCCTGCCATTGCTGTTCCACTGTCTTTCCTGCTAGACTCATCTCCCAGTCAATTCTGGCCAGCACCTCCCTCATGCCTCTGTAGTTGCCTTTATTCAACTGTAATACCGTTACATCTGACTCCAGCTTTTTCCTCTCAAATTGCAGGGTAAATTCTATCATATTATGGTCATTTCCTCCGAAGGGTTCCTTCACCTTAAGCTCCCTTATCAAATCTGCCTCATTACACATCACTAAATCTAGAATTGCCTGTTCCCTAGTGGGCTCCACCACAAGCTGCTCCAAAAAGCCATCTCGTAGACATTCCACAAATTCCTTTTCTTGGGATCCACTACCAACTTGATTTTCCCAGTCTACCTGCATATTGAAATCCCCATGATCACTGTAACCTTGCCTTTCTTACACACCTTTTCTATCTCCTGGTGTATCTTGTGCCCCACATCCTGACTACTGTTCGGAGGCCTGTACATAGCTCCCATTATGTTTTTTTTTACCTTTGTGGTTCCTCAACTCTACCCATACAGATTCTACATCATCTGACCCTACATCTTTTCTTGCTATCGATTTAATTTCATTTCTTACTAACAAAGCAACCCCACCCCCTCTGCCAACCTGCCTATCTTTTCGATAGGATGTATATCCTTGGATATTTAGCTCCCAGTCCTGATCCCCTTGCAGCCATGTCTCCGTGATGCCCACCACATCATACCTGCCAATTTCAATCTGCGCCACAAGCTCATTTACCTTATTTCGGAGACTGCATGCATTCAGATACAATACCTTCAGTCCTGTATTTCCCATCCCCTTTCTCATTGTCGTCCCTTTATCTGATATGCTTGAAGTTAGATTCCTAGCCCTTTCCAAACACTCTGTCCTATTTTGTGTTCTGGAGACTTTAGTAGCCTCTCCTGGGCTATCCTTTCTTTTCAGTTTTTTCATAATTTTCCATGAAGTTGAATCCACCCCTCCAGATGCTAACCAGCTGCTTTGTTTCCCATTAGTCATACTTCTGGGAGTTTTACCCTCCCCTCCCCACCCACTTTCTAGTTTAAAGTCCTGTTGACCATCCTATTTACCCTTTTAGCTAGAACATTGGTCCCAGATCGATTCAGGTGGAGACTGGCCCAACGGTACAGATCCCTCCTGTTCCAATACTGATGCCAGTGCCCCATGAAATGGAACCCCTCTTTCCCACACCACCCCTTTAGCCACGTGTTTACTTCCCTGATTCTCGCATCCCTATGCCAATTTGCACGTGGGGCTTGGGTAGTAATCTGGAGATTATAACCCTTAAGGACCTGTTCTTTAATTTAGTTCCTCGTTCCTGATAATCCCCAAACAGGTCCTCGTTCCTAGTCTTACCTATGTTATTTGTCCCAACGTGGACCACAACAATTGGATCCGCCCCTCCCTCTCCAATATCCTTTCAAGCCGGTCAGAGATGTCCCTCACCCTGGCACCGGGCAGGCAACATACCATGCGGGACTCTCGATCCTGCTTACGAAGGAAGCTATCAATTCCCCTAATTACAGAATCCCCTACAACTACCACTTGTCTTTTTGCTCCCCCCTCTTGAATGGCCACCTGTGCCATGGTGCCATTGTCAGCTGGCTCATCCTCCCTACAGCCCTCTTCTTCATCCACACAGGGAGCAAGCACCTTGTACCTGATGGACAAGGTCAAGAGCTGAGGCTCCTCTGTTCCTGAACATAGGATCCCTCTACCTGCCTCACTTGCAGTCACACCCTGCTGACCCTGACCACTGACCGGACTTGAGGTACTTAATCTACCAGGTGTGACCGCCTCCTGATACAAAGTGTCCAGGTAACTCTCTTCTCCTCGGATGTGCCACAGTGTCCGGAGCTCGGACTCCAGCCCATCAATTCTGAGCTGGAGTTCCTCCAGCAACCAACAGTTGCTGCAGATGTGGTCACTGCAGCTCACAATGGGATCTGCCAGCTCCCACATCATACAGCTAAAGCACATCACCTGCCCAGCCATCTCTACTTAGATAATTAATTAATTAGCTTTGCAGTGTTTTTTTTTCAAATTTGGTGCAGATTTCCTACCAACCAATCAGGTCACTTTTTCAGTTTTGGCTTCAGTTACTCTGTGCCCTGAGGTCACCGGTCCGGTGCTCCTCCCTCCGAGTCTGCTCCCTAGAGACAAGGCCGCGAATCCCCAAGGTAAGCTAGATTTATACTCACCGCTCCGGTGCTCCTCCCTCCGAGTCTGCTCCCTGGAGACAAAGCTGTGAATCCCCAAGGTAAGCTAGCTTTATACTCACCACTCCGGTGCTCCTCCCTCCGAGTCTGCTCCCTGGAGTCAAGGCCGTGAATCCCCGAGGTAAGCTAGATTTACAGAAAGCATTTCATCAATTGTACTGGTTAATTCAGCTTGTCCCACACTGAACAGAAAATGTATAAATTTCAATGTTTCAACTTCAGAAAAAATTGCCACAACTTCCTGGAGACGATAGGATATAGAGGTGACCATTGGGGGATGAAGCTAACCTGTCCTTTTTGCCCCCCATAACTTTTTTTGACTTGGATTATGATCCTCTTATACTGCCCCCTCCACTCCCCCACCAATTCAAATTTTTTAATTGCACCTGAGGACCACTCAAACATATTATATTTGGATATTGAGTAAATAGCATCTCAATGTCTTCTTTTTCGGTAGCCTTCAATTTGAACCTTTTTTTGAGTATAATATCCCTGAGACATTATCTATTTCAAAATGGGAGTCAGCCTTGATAGTTTTGTTATTGGCTATACCTCCAATTAAAAACAAACACCATTTTAACAGCTTAATTTGTGGTTGTGGATCTTGACTCTTACCACAATGAGCTATTTTTTGCCCTTCAGGATGGCCAGCGAATTAAAGTCTCTTCTGGGCCATAACACTGAGTAACTAATTTGATATACCAAATACATTTTCATCAGCACAGAGATAAACCGGGCTGGTCAGTTCAATCTGGTGATGCACTCTGGCAGTAGCCAGATACCGATGAATCTCGAAATGTTAACTGGGAGTTTAAGTGGTTGTATAAATTAGAAGCCTAAGGATCTTCAACTTCTTGGCTTTGGATGCCTCCATCACTATCGATGAGGCTACTCACACTGAAGGTTCTCTAAGTAAACAAGGTTTATATCACAGATGGTTTCTTTGTTGACTTGTACAAAACAATAAGGTTACGGACTGGATTGAGGATTAATTTAAACTAGTCCTCATTTCTCCTCTTACTACCCATCTGTAAACAGAAAGGTGTTTTTGATTTTTGATTTCCTCCTTTGTAAGTGGTGGTATATTTCCCCCAACCCCTCAGTTTTGGAGTTATCCAATCCTCTATTAATAACCGCACAGCAAACTCGAGATAAGGTAAAATAAGAGGTGTAGTTTATTTTACACACCCAAAATGCTGGAAGGAGTTTTGCAACATTGCCCCTTTTTACATTCATACAATAAAAGAGTGATAAGGGAAAGAAAGGGGTTCAGGACAAAGACGTCAATAAAAATAGAATTATGTTTCACATGAGTCCAGAGTGCAGAATCAAAAGTCTGGTTGCATCTTTTAGGTGGCTTTGCCTGGCAGAATTCCTGGCCTTGGTCCTAGGAACTTGGTTGCAGGTTGAATCCATTGAAGATGCAGCAAAGTATTCTTGTATAAAAGCAAAAAACTGCGGATGCTGGAAATCCAAAACAAAAATAAAAATACCTGGAAAAACTCAGCAGGTCTGGCAGCATCTGCAGAGAGGAGCACAGTTAATGCTTCGAGTCTGTATGACTGTTCTGTTGAAGAGTCATACGGACTCAAAATGTTAACTGTGTTCCTCTCCGCAGATGCTGCCAGACCTGCAGAGTTTTTCCAGGTATTTTTATTTTTGTTTTGTAAAGTATTCTTGTATCCTGGGCATTAGATCCCTGTAGGTGAAATACAGGGTTCTTTCTGGAGATCAGACATTGCGAGAGATGGAGGTCAAAGGTAGGCTGCTCGTCTGGAGTCCAGTTTTCTCTTCTGGGGTTAAAGCGCAACTTAAGATAAATTCAAAAGCTGTCTAATTAAAGGAATGCAAACAGCTCAGGTGACAGGGTGGTTTCGGGCTGAGCTATTAAGCTAATGAGGCACCCTTATTAAATCCATTGTGTTTTGAATGTTGCTACTATAAATATATTTTTAAAGTTATTTATATACTTGTTCATATTTTGTACAGTAAGTTCACATTCTCAAACGTATTGATGCTCAAAAGAGTGTGAGTCAAGGCTGAAGTGTTTGCAAGTGATTTCAGCTGGCAGGGCCAACTAACTGATTCTATTTTGTGTCCTCCTAGGTCCCCAACATCCTAGATACCAGTGCCCATCCAATTCAGTTTACTCCAAATTACATTAAGATGTGGCAACATGGACTGGACATCACCACCTATTTACTAGAATGGATCCGTTAGATTGTGGTATATTATATTATATTTGGATATTGAGTAAATAGCATCTCAATGTCTTCTTTTTTGGTAGCCTTCAATTTGAACCTTTTTTTGAGTATAATATCCCTGAGACATTATCTATTTCAAAATGGGAGTCAGCCTTGATAGTTTTGTTATTGGCTATACCTCCAATTAAAAACAAACACCATTTTAACAGCTTAATTTGTGGTTGTGGATCTTGACTCTTACCACAATGAGCAGGAATATGTGAGTGCAGTAGGCTGCACACTGAGGAATTTAATGGAGCCATCCGGAGCAGGTTGAGAGCGTGGGGGGCAGAGAATCAGGAGGGAAGACAGGAAGTGGAGTGCCTGTTGCCTTCCTGACACCATGGGATTCTCTCTGCAGTGGAGAAGCCAGAGGACAGCCTTCTAACCCAGAGACCAATTGAGGCTGTTAAGTGGACAACTAAGGGGCACTTAAAGGCTTCTTCCTTCCATTGCTGGCATCCTAACCAGCAACAGGGGCCAACACCACGTAGGCAGTCTGCCCAGTAAAACCTTTCCACCCTCTGCTTAGTTGGAACTGGACTCCTTCATGCTTCTTGATAATGACGGGAGGCTGCCTGGCAAGCCAGCCAATGCACCCAGCATCTTGGTATGCATGCCCATTCAAAGCTCTCCTGTATGCTGTCCCATTGAGATCTTCTGCCACCTCACCCTTGAGTAAGCTGGCAAATGAACCATCTTTCATCCCTTTCATCACTTTCATGAGTGGGTTGCAGCCCACTCATACACAGTGACTCACCATGTGCTGACTCCAACTTTATGTTAGTTTCCAAGTTAATTGCCAGTGTCTGAGTGTCACATTAGTGACATTAGAAATAATATCATAAGAAATAGGGGCAGGAGTAGGCCATGCAGCCTCTTGAGCCTGCTCTGGCATTCAACAATATCATGGCTGATTTCACTTTCCTACCCGATTCCCATATCTCTCAATTCACTTAGATTCCAAAAATCTACCTGTCTCAGCCTTGAAAATATTTAATGGTTAATCATCCTCAGCCTTCGAGGTGAAGAAATTCCACCTTATCTCAAATCATCAACCATTTATCAGGAGACAATACTCCCTCATTCTAGACTCTCCAGACAGGGGCAACAGCCTTTCAGCATCTACCATGTCAAGCCTCTCAGAATCTTGCATGTTCCAATAAGATAACCTCTCACTCTTCTAAACTCCAGACTCGCAGTCAATTTCTTCAGCTTCTCATCATAGGGAAACATTCTCATCCAAGGAATCAATCTAGTGAACCTTCACTGCACCGCCTCTAAGGCAAGGGTACCCTTCATTAGATAAGAAGACCAAAACCATTAACAGTAGTCCAGATGTGGCCTCACCAAAGTCTTGTACAACTGTAGCAAGATTTCCTTACTCTTGTACTCCATCCCCTTCCTATAAAGGTTAACATGCCATTTGCCTTCCTAATTGCTTGCAATATCTGCATGCTAACTTTCTTCTTATAAGAGGACAACCAAATCTCTCTAAACGTCAAAATTTAAAAATTTCTCACCATATAAAAAAATCCTGCTTTTCTATTCTTCCTACCAAAGTGAATAATCTCATGTTTTTCCGATTTAGATTCCGTCGCTTTATTCCCCACTCAATTAAGTTGTTTATATTTGTTTGCAGCTTCTTTGAGTCCTCCTTATAGTTTACTGTCCCACCTAGCTTTGTAAAATCACCAAACTTGGATACATTATGCTTGGTCACCTCATGTAATTCATTAGATAGATTGTAAATAGCTGCAGCCCCAGAACAGATTGTTGTGGCACGCAACTAGTTACATCCTGCCAACTTGAAAATGTACCGTTCATTCTTACTTTCTGCTTTCTGTCCGTTAATCAATCCTCCATCCACACTAATATATTACCCCCAACCCTATGAGCCCTTACCTTGTGTAATAATCTTTCAAGTGGCACCTTGCTGAATGCCTTTTGAAAATCTAAATAAACTACATCCATTGGTTCACCTTTATCGACCTTGTTAGTTACATTCTTAAAAATTAATAAATTTGTCTGACATGACTTCACTTTCATAAAACCATGTTGACACTGCCTAATCATGTTGATTTTTAAGTGCCTTGTTAACACCTCCTTAATAATAGATTCCTGTATTTCCTTATTCCCGGTTATACTTTCTCCTGTCTCAGCCTCTAAGGGACGAGCATTTACTATTGGTACTCTCTTCCTTTTTACAAAATTGTAATGTGGCCATTTCATCAGGGCTGTGCTTGCTTTATTCCCTTTTCCTGGGCCTGTTGTGGCTGGGCAAGCAATAGTTCTTGGGTGCCTGAAAACAGGAACTCAGAAGAAAAAGGTTGTTGTGAGAAAACTGAGGTGGAGTGGGAAATAAAATGTCCATAGTCACATCAGCAGCAGTTTGCTCATCACATCAAATAGCAGAATGAATGTGTGCTGGGAGCTGAGAAGGGACATAAGGTAGGAAGATGCTGTCATCCTCAATGGTCTCAGCAATGTGGATGCTACGGTCCCTGTTGCAACTGAGAACTAGGACTCAGGAATTGCAAGCTTCCTTGTCTCCCGCCAGCTCTGCTGTGCTCCCGTCCATATCATACCCTTGCTATTGCCCTGCAAAAGAAAGGGCAAAATGTCAGCAGTTGTGTAGCACTGTGTTTGGGTGATGAGGGTGTGGTGGCATAGTGGTAATGGACTAGTAAACCAGTTCAAATTCCAACAATGGCAACTGGTGGAATTTAAATTCAATTCATTAATAAATCTGGAATAAAAAGTTAATCTCAGTAATGATGATCATGAAGCTACCCAATTGTCTTATATACCCATCTGGTTACTTTAGGGAAGGGATTCTGCTGTCCTTACCTTGTCTGGCTATGTGACTCCAGACCTACAACAAAGTGGTTGGCTCTTAATTACTCTATGAAATGGCCTAAAAAGCCTTCTCCAAGGCATTTAGGGATGGGCAACAAATGCTGGCCTAGCCATTGACAATTGCGTCCCATAAAATGAATTTAAAATAATGGACCTGCTCTAGCTGAATAGCTGGAGGAATGTGGAAGCAGTGGGAGGTGTATAGGTGGTGAGGCTGGCAGGTTGGAAGGGGTGTGAGGGTGAAGTGAAGTATCTGAATGAGTCCTGAGTGCCAGGGATGCTGCTGGGTGAATGCATTGAGCAGCATGAAAGGTTGGTGTTGTGGTGAGTCGGAGTTGACATGTGAAGATGCATGAGCTGATCTTGACTGCCCACATGAAGCCATTAGAACTTTTGTAGCATTCTGCTACTATGCATCCCTCTGTCTGGCCTGCCGTTTCAGTTTGCAAGAATTTTCATTGCAACAATCCCTGTATACATCTTCCTTTAAGAGGGAGCCTATCTTTAAGAAAGAACCATACTACCTGGTCTGCAGCAACATTGCCAATGGCTCCTGCTGTTCATAGAGCTCACCAGCAGCATTGAGAAGAAGAAATCACTTGGATGAGATGGGTAGATGAATTTTGTGTCTTAGTCACTTCAATCTCTATGTGAAAGATACGCCATGAATTGCAGTCCCTGCACCCAAATATCAGGGCAATTGAATTTCACACCCACAGTTCCTAGAGGTCATTTCCAATGGGGCACCCTCTATAGGGGCTGCACGACATGTTTGAGGAGGAAGCATGTCACTGAGACATGCAGGGGCGAGAACTTTAATCCCTACAAAAAAGGTGGGGTTGGATTGGAGTTAGATGTTAAAATTTTAAAAATCTCAAACCTGACCCCAACTTGCCCATTCTGGGTAGACAAGACAAAGGGTAATCGGCTAACCTGCTCCTAGGAGGCAGGTTGGAATTTAACTATTTTAACATGGCTGGCAGCCACTGATTTTACCTGCTCTATAGGTTTTACAATCACCAGCCAGGCTTCCCAGGCCTCAGAAAACCAAGCAGCTGAAAGCAGAAGGGCAGCCTCAGGAAGTAATTAAGTGCCTATAAAGCACTGCTTATGGACCAGAAGAGCAAAAGTGCTTCCCCGAGGCCTTAAACACGCCTGCCATAAAAAAACCCCCAGGGGATCCTGCTCCTGTCGACTGTTCTTCCTACCCTCGTGGAAGCCAAATCCGTTAATCAGGCTGACTGCGAAGCAGGAATGTACCAAGAAGAAAATACACATATAGAAGCCTATCTGAAACTTTGCTGTCCTGTCTACACAACCTAACCTTCTCAATATCCAGACCACAGAGTCTAAATGAGAAAGTATGAATTAGATTATTTAATTTAATGAAAAATTATGTACAAAACAAAGTAAAGAGATGAAGTTGAGAGAGAGAGATAAGTGAGAAAGAAAGAAAAATGTAAAAAAAATTACTTTAATCTTTTTAAAAGTCCAACAATTATTAAATTCTGAAGGAATGAGACTCAACACTTGTAACATTAAATTTTAAGGCTCAGAGAATTTGCCGGGCAGTAATCAAGATGTATCACACTGTTAAAATTCACCCACATGTGAAGGCAGGAGCCATAAATTTTTCTGGTGTGTTTATTGGGTCGCTAGTGGGTAAGTACTGAAACTTCATGACCTTCATGTATTTTAATGCTGAATTTATTGGTGAGACACCAGTGTTGCAAGGTAGAACATTGCAAATTGGACAGGACCGTCCAGATTTCTGTGCTTAACTGCACACGTATGGAGGCCAGAAGACACTGTCTGGTCAGGATTTTATGTTAAGAATAAAGATGACACTGACAGTACTTACCATTATTATGATGTAAATGAATGTGTCATTACTCTGATCAACATCTCCATATCAAAGTCATTGCATTCATATTACGCACATAAAAGTAAGAACTAGTCAAGATCCTTACCAGTTTCAGTTACCGGTGCATTGTAATAATCCAAATTTGAGGAGTGCAAGAAAGGTGAATCCTTATACTTCAATGCCCATTCGATAACATTGGGGAAGCAAAACTGACAGCAGATGGATTGTCAATAAAGTTGTCGGAAGTGCAAGGAAGAAAGGTTGGCTTGGTAGGTCTTCCAAATCTGTTTCCAGATGTTGTGGCTTCTGTACACAGCATCAATTTTAGGTGCTGCATGGCATTGCTGTTCACTTTTTCAGGAAAGGTTGAATGCTGTGCTGCCCCATTACTCTTTTCTTTAGGCAAACCCTCAGGATCAAGAACGATTTGCTCCCACTCCAGATTGGTGGGTTCTGAGATGGCTAATAAGTTCAATGTGCGATCTGCACTCAGCCACATGTGGGGCGGTGGTGCTTGAGGGGTTGGGTGGATAGGCTGTTTGGAGTTTTGTGTGCTCCCTTCGACACCTCAACTTTCCTCTGCACCTTCCCGACAAAGTCTCTCGATGTTTTTGGTGCCTTCCTGATGACTAGACTAAGGAGTCAATGTAATAAAACCAATGGACAATGCAAGTATCTCAAATCAAAATTTCCAGCAAAACAGAATGGACAGAGTAAACAAGTTTAGAAATGGTATATGTTAACTGTTGTGGTCAAAATGATCCACTGAAGCATCATTGAGCAGTTTGGTCAGACAAAGAGCAATTGGGTCCATAGTTCAGTGATATAAAGGTGCATACATATAAGCTTAGTCCTTGTACAAAACAATTTTCTCTTCCATACTGTTGCTAAACCTGAAGTATAAATCAAGAGTCAGGGCCTGACCTGACTGAGTGAAGTGGAGTGAGACTGAGAGTGCCTTGAGACAGCAGTCTCAGACTGACTGGGTTTGACACCAAAACAGTGCATTAATCCAATGTATAATTCCTGGTTTGCAGTGTGTTGTGTTTGGCCTCCTGGGAATATCTGAAATTTGACTTTAATGTTAATACCTGGAGAATGAGCATTTTTCTTTCTGTGCTCTTACTTTTCTAACTGCTGGAGAAGAGCTCTGGAGATGTAACCAGGGCAGGATGGGTGGCATATCAGCCAGGCAGAGGCCAAACAATGCCAACCACTCTCAGACTATTAGCTGTAGTATAAATGCAGCTGAATGAAATGGAATTTATTTTAAAGCTGCAGAAATACTTTTACAGCTCTCTATAACAAATGTTAGGAGAACTTACATCATCTTACAAAAGACAGTGATTAGGATAACATAATTTTTTTTCGGATTGTGACTCTGATAATTATGCTAGAGTAATTAAAGAGAAACAAATCACTTAAAACAAAGCTTATTTTCATTATGTTCCTTCTTTTTGATTACAAATGTATTATTTTAAAAGAAAATAGTCAATAAGTATGACACAAAGCATTTGCCTGACCAGTCCTGATGGCTCAGTAAATTTATCCATTCAGCTCGGGAAAGGCTCATGTTCAATGCCTAATCTCAGCCCAGGGCCACTGTCAGGGTTTTATGTGACCTCAGCTCCATTGGCATAGAATGTGGAAAATCATCCAAAATTTCCACTATTTATCACTATCAAATTATATTGACTGGAAGTCAAACAGAATGGAGATCTGGTCATCAGCAAGTTTCTTTAAGGTATGCCACCATCAGTTTTGGAACAAAAGCCCAGCAAGGAGTCAACGCTTCATGAGCAGAAAGGAGAAGAAGAAATTGACAGAAAAAAAAAATTGCAATGGTGTGAGGGGGTTGGGAGGTTGTGGGGATTTGGGAAGATAGGAATGTATTGATTCCAACTTAAATAGTGTCTTGAAATGACGTGTGAAAAACTTCAATTTTAATACATGTAGACATTTTTGAATTTTAATGAATTGTAGCTTATCCTATACAATGTGTGCAGATAGATAACAAACCATTCAGCTTTATTGAGCATCTGACTAGCTGGCATGTCCAAAGTGTTGTCAGTCAAAAGTTTTGTATTGGAATATTTAAAAGTAGCACTGTAGAGTCCCACTTTCCTTTTCAATTGGTCCATTCTAGCCATTTGAGGTTTGGCACAGTTCAGTCACAACCAAGAACCACAATATAAATGGGTTGGGTTTAAGTTGAGTCCATGTCTCCATAATTTGAATCAACGATAACTTACATTTATAAAACACTGTTAATGTAGTAAAATTTCTAAAGGTGCTTTACAGGAATGTTATCAAACACAATTTGATACTGAGCCACATAAAGAAATATAAGTACAGGTGAATAAAAACTTGGTCAATGAGATTGGCTTTAAAGAGCATCTTAAAAGAGAAGAGAGAGGGAGATGGAGAGATTTAGGAAGGATTCCAGAGCTTAGAGCCTAGACAGCTGAAGGCACAGCTGCAAATGATGATGTGCACAAGAGGCCAGAATTGGAAAAAATGCAGAGTTCTTGGAGGTTTTAGAAGTGGGAAAATATTTAGCTCTCCAGCACTGATTGTTACAACTTTACTGAACACCAGAATTTACTGGAATGTTTAATTATTTGTACCACTGTGCTTGGATATTTTTCTTCATTTGTTTTCAATAAAAAAATACAATTGGTTTTTTTTCAAGTGAAGCAATTGATTTGCAGGGCTTTGGAGGTGCTGTTTGTTTTTTAGTACTAGTGAATTTCTCATTGCATTACCCAAGACCAAAAATTTTAAATTTGTAGAGTCAAAGCCAATAATGCTCTCTGTGAACTACTCAACGTATGAGGATGAATGGCCACTCCGCTGACCCCTCCTTTTCAATCATCGTCCATCGCTATTTTCTTTAAACCCTTAACTTTCTTCTCATACATAGGCAGAGACCTGGGTGCTCAAATTTTACTGAGTTTGTGTGACACTTACTTTTCTCTACACAGGGGGAGCACCTACATCCTCACAGACACTATCCTTACTCACACAACTGCCTCAAGTTCATTTGTGTAAAAAGAGTGTTTAAAAATAATTAAGGATAAAAGAAATGCTGAGATTCTATTTAACCATGAACTGAGTTTCTAATTTCATATCCTCTCCATCATCCAGATCACCTGCTTCCACTTCCATAATATCTCCAGTCTCTGCTCTTACCACAGACCATCTGTTACTGAAACTCTCATCCATGCTTTTGATACCTCAAGAAGACACCAATGCTTGCCTGGCTAGCCCCCTATCTTCTGTGAACTTCAGTTCATCCAAATATTTACTTCCCATATCTGAACTCACACCAAGTCACATTCACCTACTGTGCTCACTAACCTAGAGTAGCTTCAGTCCTGTGACATCTCAAATTTTAATCTCTCCCTCGTGTTCAAATCCCTCCATGAACCTATCTATGTAACCTCCTCCAGCTCTACAACCTCCAAAAATTCTGCATTTTTCCAATTCTGGCCTCTTGTGCAGGCCATCATTTGCAGCTGTGCCTTCAGCTGTCTAGGCTCCAAGCTCTGGAATTCCTTCCTAAATCTCTCCATCCCTCTCTCATCTCCTTTAAGATGTTCCTCAAAACCTATCTCATTGATCAAGCTTTTGGTCACCTGTCCTTATATCTCCTTATGTTGCTCGGTATCAAATTGTGTTTGATAACATTCCTGTAAAGCACCTTGAGAAATATTACTACGTTAACAGTGCTTTATAAATATAAGTTATTGTTGATTGAAATTATGGAGACATGGACCCAACTTAGACCCAACCCATTTATATTGTGGTTCTTGGTTATGATTGAACTGTGATGAATCTCGTGTGGCTAGAATGGACCAATTGGAAAGGAAAGTGGGACTCTACAGTGCTATTTTTAAATATTCCAATAAATACAAAACTTTTGACTTACAGTACTTAACACAACAATAGGCTACAGTCAGAGGTGACTACAACCTCACAGTAGCAGAGGATGAAGTTTCTGGTCTTCAGTGTAAGCAGCTACATTGTTTCATGTCAAACGCTGTATTATTATTCATTACGTTAATTACCATGGATGCCTTTCCCCGGTGCTACATAATGACTGCATTTTGATTGGTCCAGTGGTGACAAATCATACAAATACAAATTATTTAATTAGATTGATAATTTCCTTTTCTTTCACTGTACGACTGAATGTTTCCTAGCCTTTAGCGATGCAGCTCTTGAGAAGACCTCCAGAAGATAAACTAGAATGGCCCAGAGTAATTCAGCCATTAAATTTTCCTTGCTGTGCGAAGTGCCATTCCTGTATTCATTGCCTTCCCTGATGTTACAATCGAGATCAGGAACTCACTATGTGAAGAACTTCAGTGGAAGCCTGCATCTGCCATTCCCCAACATAGTGCATTGGACACCAACGAGCTAAACCATCCTATGATCCATTTCTGAACTATACATTATTGCTGCATTATTAGTGACAAGGTGCTTCTGGCATGAACTTGCTGCTCTCCCCTCACCTGTCAATACCACTGAAATAGGTAAAATTCTTGCACCTAATTATACAAATTGACAGAATTGTGATTAGGTCAATTCCTGATGACACATACTTAACTCAGACACAACTGCTCTATTGCTAATGGTGAAATAAAAGAAAACTTCATTAATGTAATTGGCTAATTCAAAGCTCTAATATTGTTGAATATCGACAGACATGCAAAATCAATTCTCATGTAACCTCAGATGATTTTTGAAATTATAAAAGGAAAAAGATGAGTGGAAAATTGGATTACAAATATCATTGGACTATAAACATTATTGAAGGGACTCATAAACATGTGTTACCATAAACGACTTTAAAGACTCGTCTCATGCAATTAAATTACAAAGATGTTAGGTGTGAGAGAACCTTGTTTAGAATTACCATCAGAAGTGACATTCTCTGGGGCCATGGTTGAGGTCATGGTTAGAGTGTACATTGATCTAAAATTTCAGGATACCAACAATTGACTAATGTTGGGTGTTCAGCAGGTTTAGTGAACTTTAAAGACATCTCTCATGCAAATGGCTGCAGGTTGATAGGAACTCTAGATAAAATAATATTCCATTTCTCATTTGAAACTATTCAAATAAGTTTTCTACACATATTTTTCATAAGTGAGACAAACTCACCACATACAAGAGCAAAAAAAAATCCCTTAAACCTTCAGACTCGAGCATCAACCCTGGACCCATGGCTTCTGATGTGGAAAGAAATACTGCATCAGGAGATATCAACAAAACTTTAAGAGAATACTCAAGTCTTAGGGAAGTGAAGAATCAGTTTGAGTCACCCTACAAATCATGGGAAAGCCCTTCAGTTGTGGGAAATTTGAGCATTACTTTTAAAATATTAATGCTGTTGGGTTCCAACATGCTATGTCATTGAGTTTTGCAGAATTAGCAAAGAAACATGTCTCCATATACAACAATTTGCACTTATGTGGTACATTTAACACAATAAACACACCAAGGTGCTTCATGGGAGAATTATAATTCAAAATTTGACACTGAGCTCCATAAGGAGATATTAGGACAGGTTTTCAAAGGGAGGCAATAGCATAGTGATATTGTTGCTGGACTAGTAATTCAGAGACCCGGAATAATGATCTGAGAACCTGGGTATGAATCCTGCCATGTCAGATAGTGAATTCAATAAAAATCTGAATTAAAAGTCTAATGATGGCCATGAAACCATTGTCGATTGTTGTAAAAACCCATCTAGTTCACTAATGCCTTTAAGGGAAGGAAATTTGTCGCCCTTGTCTGGCCTACATGTGATTCCAGAGCCACAGCAATGCAGTTGACTCTTAAATGCTTTCTGAAATGGCCAAGCAATTATTAGTATCAAACTGCTGCAAAGCCTTTAAAAGGGAATGAAACTGGACAGACCGTCTGTCATAAACCGAGGCACAGGAATTTACAATGGCAAACTCAGCCCTGTCAACCCTGCAAAGTCCACCTTACTAACTTGTGCCAAAATTGGGAGAATTGTCTCGCAGCAACAGCCTGACTGACATAGTCATCCTCACAGAATCAAACCTTACAGATAATGTCCCAGACACCACCATGATCACTCCTGGGTATGTTCTGTCCCAGCGGCAGGGCAGACCCAGCAAAAGTGGTGGCACAGTGATATATGGTCAGGAGAGAATTGCCCTGGGAGTCCTCAAGATCGACTCCAGTCCCATGAAATCTCATGGCATCAGGTCAGACATGGGAAGGAAACCTCCTGATGATCACCATGTGCTGCCCCTCCTCAGCTGATGAATCAGTGTTCCTCCATGTTGAACACCACTTGGAGGAAGTACTGAGGGTGGCAAGGGCGCAGAATGTACTCTGAGTGGGGGATTCAATGTCCATCATCAAGAGTGGCTCCGTAGCACCACTAGTGACTGAGCTTCCTGCCGCAGATGCATCTGTCCAGGACAGTATTGGTAGGAGTGACCACTGCACAGACATTGTGGAGACAAAGTCCTGAGGGTATGATTGAGGGTACCCTCCATCGTGTTGTGTGGCACTACCACCATGCTAAATAGGATAGATTTCAAACAGGTCTAGCAACTCAAGATTGGCCATCCATGGTGGACTTTGCAGGGTCGACAGGGCTGAGTTTGCCATTGTCAATTCCGGTGCCTAGGTTTATGACAGACAGCCTGTCCAGTTTCATTCCTTTTTAAAGGCTTTGCAGCAGCTTGATAGTATTAATTGATACTATTAAGCCATCAGCAGCACACACTTGTATTCAAACACAATCTGTAACCTCATGGCCTGACATTTCCCCCAATCTACCATACCATCAAGCCAGTGGATCAACATTGGTTCAATGAAGAGTGCAGGAAGGCATGCCAGGAGCAACACCAGGCATACCTAAAAATGAGATGTCAATCTGGTAAAGCTATAGCAGGACCGCTTGCATGCCAGACAGACTAACCAGCAAATGATAGACAGAGCTAAGCGATCCCACAACCAACGGATCAAATGTAAGCTCTGCAGTCCTGCCACAACCAGACATGAATAATGGTGGACAATTAAATAACTCAATGGAGGAGGAGGCTCCACAAATATCCCCATCCTCAAGGTGGGGGTGCCCAGCACATCAGTGTAAAGGATAAGGTTGAAGCATTTGCTACAATCTTCAGCCAGAAGTGCCAAGTGGATGATCCATCTCCAGCTCCTCCAGAGGTCCCCAGAATCACAGATGCCAGTCTTTAGCCAATTCAATTCGCTCCACGTGGTATCAAGAAATGGCTGAAGGCACTGGATACTACAAAGGCTATGGGCCCTGACAATATTCCGGCAATAGTACTGAAGAGTTGTGTTCCAGAACTTGCCGCGCCCCTAGCCAAGCTATTCCAGTACAGCTACAACATTGGCACCTACCTGGCTATATGGAAAATTGCCCAGGTATGTCCTGTACACAAAAAGCACGACAAATCCAACAATTACTGCCCCATCAGTCTACTCTCCATCATCAGTTAATTAATGAAAGGGGTCATCAACAGTGCTATCAAGTGGCATTTGCTTATCAATAACCTGTTCACTGACGCACAGTTTGGTTCCACCAGGGCCACTCAGCTCCAGACCTCGTTGCAGCCTTGGTTCAAACATGGACAAAATTGCTGAGAAAAGGTGAGGTGAAAGTGACTGCTCTTAACATCAAGGCCGCATTTGACCAAATGTGGCATCAAGAAGCCCTAGCAAAATTGGAGTCAATGGGAATCAGGGGAAAATTCTCCACTGGTTGGAGTCATATCTAGCACAAAAGAAGATAGTTATGATAGTTGGAGGGCAATCATCTCGGTTCCAGGACATTACTGCAGGAGTTCCTCAGGGTAGTGTCCTTGGCCCAACCATCTTCAGCTGCTTCATCAATGGTCTTCCTTCCATCATTAGGTCAGAGGTGGGGATGTTCGCTGATGATTGCACAATGTTCATCACCATTTGTGACTCCTCAAACACTGAAGCAGTCCCTGTTCAAATGCAGCAAGACCTGGATAGTATCCAGGCTTGGGCTGACCAGTGGCAAGTAACATTCGCGCTCACAAGTGTCAGGCAATGACCATCTCCAACAAGAGAGAATCTAACCATACTCCTTGACGTTCAATGGTATTACCTTCATTGAGTCCCCCATTATCAACATCCTGGGGGTTGACATTGACCAAAAACTGAACTGGACTAGCCATATAAATACTATGGCTACAAGAGCAGGCCAGAGGCTAGGAATCCTGCGACGATTAACTCACCTGCTGACTCCCCAATCCTATCAACCATCTACAAGGCACAAGTCAGGACTGTGATGGAATACTCCCCACTTGCCTGGATGAATGCAGCTCTCACAACACTCAAGAAACTTGAAACCGTCCAGGACAAAGCAGCCTGCTTGATTGGCACCCCATCCACAAACGTTCACTCCCTCCACCACTGACGTACAGTAGCAGCAGTGTGTGCCATCTACAAGATGCACTGCAGGGATTTAGGCCCCTTACCAAGGCTCCTTAGACAGCACCTTCCAAACCCACGACCACTACCATCTAGAAGGACAAGGGCAGCAGATGGATGGGAACACCACCACCTAGAAGTTCCCTTCCAAGTCACTCGCCATCCTAACTTAGAAATATATCGCCGTTCCTTCACTGTCACTGAGTCAAAATCCTGGACATTCCTTCCTAACAATAGTATGGGTGTACCTACACCACATGGACTACAGCGGTTCAAGAAGGCAACTCACCACCATCTTCTCAAGGGCAACTAGGGATGGGCAATAAATGCTGGCCCAGCCAGCGAAACCCATATCCCATGAATGAATCAAAAAAGTTTTAAGGAGGGTTTTAAAGGAGAAGAGAGAGACAGACAGAAGGGCAGAGAGGTTTAGGGAGTAAATTCCAGAACATAGGCCCTAGACAAGGTGGGCAAAGGAAATCTGAGATGCACAGGAGGCCAGAATTGGGAGAACACAGAGTTCCTGAAAGACTAAACGTGGTTACAGAGAAAGGGAAGGGTGAGGCCTTAGAGGGATGACAGCATGAATGAGAATTTTAGCAATCAATGAGTAGCTGGGCTGGGAGTTCATGTAGGTCATGAAACACAGAGGGTGATGAATGAACATAATTTGGTGTGAGTCAGGATATGGCCAGCAGAAATTTGGGTGAAATTAAGTTTATGGAGGGCAGAAGATGGGAGCATAACCTGGAGAGGATTCGAATAGTTGAATTTGGAAATAACAAAAGCATGGAAGACAGCACAATATATGGCAGCAGAAGACCAGAGATTACTTATAAAAAATATTTCCTGATGAGGTATTGATCTTCTAATTTGAATAAAAAGGGGAAGCTGGGATACTGCCAACAGGAAAGTGCAAAGGCAATAGCTAACAACTGTGTGCTGAGGTCTAAATGCAAAAAGAAGAGAACAGAGAAAAATCACTTTGGTAGAATCTCTGGACAGCCAGAGATTCTACCAAAGTGGTTTTTCTCTGTTCTCTTCTTTTTGCATTTAGACCTCAGCACACAGTTGTTAGCTATTGCCTTTGTACTTTCCTGTTGGCTGTCCAGAACAATGGCTCGATCACCCTGCATTCTAAACCATATTCCGCAGTTGTAAACATTAACTATTGTCATTCTGCAATCAAATAAAGTGCTTAATAATTTCAATATCAGTTTCTATAGTTGTTGTCTCATGATTGTTGAAATTTGAACCTTACAAGCTTTCTTTAATTCACGTGTGCCCAAGAGACTATTAATTTTTTCCCAAATTATCATTTCTCAAAACTGATTGACCTGTAGTTGCTAGGCTCATCCTTACATCCTTTTTTGAACAAGGGTGTAACATTTGCAATCTTCAGTCTTCTGGCAGTACCCGTCTATCTAAGCAGGATTGGAAAATTATGGCCATTGCCTCTGCAATTTCCACCCTCACTTCACTCAGTATCCTTGGATGCAAGTTATCTGATCCTGATGACTTACCAACTTTAAGTATAGCCAGCCTATCTAATGCTTCTCTTTTTATCAATTTTTAGCCCATCAAATATCTCAATTATCTACTCTTTCACTGTGATTTGGGCAGCATTTTCTTTCTTGGTGGAGACAAATGCAAAGTACTCATTTAGTATCACAGCCATGTCCCTACCTCTATGTGTAAATTCCTTTTTTTAGGTCCATTATTGACACCACCTCTCCTTTTAGGACCATTTCACTGTGGATGTGCCTATTGAAGACTTTTAGATTCCCTTTTATGGTAGCTGCCAGTCTGTTCTCAGATTTTCGTGCTTCCCTTATTTGTTTTTCATACCACCCTGAAACTACTACATTGAGCCTGGTTCTCAGTTTTGTTATTCACCTGTCATATGCACCCTTTTTCTGCATTGTACTCTATTTTGCCAAACATGCAGGGGGCTCTGGATTTGTTTCCCTTACTTTTTTGCCTCATGGGAATGTACCTCGTCTGTACCCAAACTCTTTAAAGGCAGCCTGTTTCAGTTTTGCCTGCCAATCTTTGATTCTAGATCTCTCCTCACCCCACTGAAGTTGGCCCTCCCCCAATTAATTATTTTTACTCTGGATTGCTCCTTGATCTTTTCCATAGCCAACCTACATCTTATGATACTTTGATCACTGATGCCTAAGTATACTGACACTTGATTCACTTGACCCACCTCATTCCCCAAAACCATCCAGCATTGCCTCCTGCATTGTTGGACTAGAAACAAACTGATGTAGGAAATTCTCTTTATTGTACTCTGTCCCTCTATATTTCTCCCACTGGCTTATAATACATATCCAGCAATGTAGTTGTGCCTCTGTTGCTTCTTCGTTCTAATCAAATAATTCTGTCCTTGACCCCTCTGGGATATTCTCTTTCACCAGCACCGTAATGTTCTCCTTAATCAATACTATTATCCCTATTGCTTTCTATTCTTCCCTATCTTTCCCGAACACCTTGTATCCACAATTATTTAGTGCACAGTCTTGCACTTTTTCTCCATTATCATTGCAATATTATATTTCAATGTGGCTATCTGTACCCGCAGCTCACCAACCTTATTTACCACATTCCACACATTCACACAGGGCAGAATTTTCTGCCTATCGGGGGGGGTTGAGCGGGAGCTGGTGCGGGTGCGGACCCGATTGGCAACCCTGATTGGGTCGGCGCTGCCATTTTATGTGGGCAGGCCAATTAAGGCAAGTCCAGCATGACGGGCACCTGAAAGCGCTGACCGTCCCTGTGCGGGTTGGTGGGGGTGCGTTGCCTCTGAACTGAAAGTCTGAATAACGCCCAACGTCACCACGCGTCATTTTACGCCTCAGAGAGTGGGCCCCGCCACCACTCGCTGAGCCGAAGATTCAGCCCATACATACAGTAACCACAATTTAGAACTTATTACATTCTCTCTTATTCTGACGCTACCTAATACCCTATTATTTCCTACTGTAGTGCTACATGTCTCTCCCATGACTGTACTGCACCAATTCTCCAATCTCCTTGCGCTTTCACGATTTTAATCGCTTGACCATTCCATTATTGGCAACTGTGCCTTCAGCTGCCTAGCTCCTAAAATCTAGAATTCCCTCCCTAAACCTCTCTACCTCTCCATCTCTCATTCTCCTTTAAGATACTCGTTATACCTACCCCTTTGACCAAGCATTTTGTTATTTGCCTTAATATCTCCATACATAGCTCAGTGTCAAATGTTTTTTGATAATGCTCCTGTGAAGCCCCCTAGAACATTTTACTGTGCTAAAGATGTTATATAAATGCAAGTTGTTCCTGTTTTTGTTGTTGGACAGTGGCAGATGGGAGGCCTGCCAAGACAGCAATGGGATAATGAAGTCCAGAGGTGACAAAGTTATGGACAAGAGCTGCCGCAGGTTATGAGCTGATGCAGAGATGAAGACAGGTGATATAAGAGCAGTAGTTTCAACGCTGACCCAATTTGGACTATTTACATCCCTCCAATCCAAAAAGCAGCCATTAATCCCTTCTCTCTATTTTCTATCCATTATCCAATTTGCTATGGATGCTGCTGTGCTTCTTCAAGGCCACGGGCTATAATTTTTTCAACAAGCATATTATACGACAATGACAAAATATTATTTTGAAGACTTAACTCACAGGGCATTTTTTTTATTAATATACTCAAACCTTCTCGAAAAACTCCATTGAATTGGGAGAAATGATGTCTTTTACAAATTCATGTTAGCCCTCTTTAATTAATGTATATTTCACTGGGGAGTATTAGCTTTATTTCATATTATAGCCTCTGGAGTTTTATCCATAATGATGTCAGATTGATGATGGTCTATAGTCACCAAATTTATCCTTTTCTTCCTTTTTCAACACATATGTTATATTGGCAAACTTTGACACAACTTCCACATCTAAGCTTATAGAAAGATTGAAGTCAGAACTTTTGCTATTTAAATTCTGACTTTTCTCAGCATTTTAGAATGCATGACATCAGGATCGGGAGGTGTTTCCACTTTTCCACCAACTTTTTCAGTACTACTTATTTCTTTATGGAAAATATAAAGTAACCCCTTGCTGGAAAATTCTTCTGTGGATTACACTTGACCAACTAGTCCAGAGAAAACAGACTGATACATCTAAAAAGGTGTCAGGATTACTTCAGGCAGGGGCACTTGAAAGGAAGGAATGCAATGCGAAAGACTGAACAGTAATCTCCTGTGGTTGTAGAGACAATGAAGACTGATTACCATCTCAGCAGAAACCATTTCCCATTGAGTTATCCCTCAGAATATGGAAATGATCTGAGTTGAAAGAAAGCAGATTCTGGGCAAAAGACATGTTTGTTTTTCCCTTCCAGGAATACACAAGAAAAGGGGTTAAAAAGCTAGCTAGAAACCTGATGTGTGTGTTGCTAGTTCTGGTGTGCTAGTGTGTGCTGTGAAGGTCACAGCAGAAGAACAGCAACTAGGCATCCCTGCAGCTTGCAGGCAAAAAAACCTCTCTCTGTTGCTGGAGGCAAGTCAATAAAGTCACAGTCAAAAAGGAAACAGGACAGCCCCTTCAGCTAACCTACAGAATCAAGTGTCTCCACACCAACTGCTCAACTGGCAAAGCCAGCTCTACTGAAATAATTCAGCATAATGGCTGCAACATTTTGCCATCTACTCATCACAGACAAGCTAAAGACTGATTCGTATATCTTTTTTAACTTTTTTTTTGGACTCAACTTCACATTTCTGATCCATGTCTATGTATGTTGCATTTTTATTATTTTTTTCTCAGGTTTTAGTAACTAATAAGCCTACTCTTTATTGGACTCAGGAAAGCCTGGTTAAATTGGCTCCTTCTAAAACATAAATAAACTTGGACTGAAAAAAGATATCCACGACGGAAGGGATTCATTTTAAGTTAACCTTGTTGTGACCAACCAAGGGGGTTGGGTAAAGAAGGGGAGCCAGCTCATTCCTTCTCACCCGGGAGCATAACCAAATTGGGATCCTATCGGGAAGTTAACAATTTGGGGTATCTCCTCCGGGATCATAACAAATTGGGGGACCTTGCCCAGGGACTGGTCGTAACAGTGTGCTAGATGTTCCCAACCCTTATATTATCTAGTTGTTCTGTTAATTTCCTAGAACTATATCTAACAATGCCCATTTCCATGTTGGACAAAACATATCACTCCAGGAAGCAGTTCTGGGCACGACAATTAGAAACACCTCCCCTTCTTTGCCATATCTATTAACCCAGTCTATATTTAGTTAATAAAAGTCACCCATTATCATAATGTTGTTGGTTCCTGTATTTTTCTCTAATCTGTCTACATATATTTTCCTTTCCACCATTCAATGGATGTATCATCAACATGGTAAGTTACTAATTAAATACATCTTTTTTTTAAAATTACCACACAGCAAGTCTCCAATCTTGTCCAACTCACCAGCAAGAAGCTTGGAATGAAGAAAGATTGCATGTCTTTATGACCAGCTCAAAGGAGTGCTCGGAAATATGCTCACTCAATATGTTAGGCAGAGAATGATGAATGCTGGAAGGAATAGGAAGCATATAGGAGGTCAATCTGTAATAGTGAGTAATTTATTTATTTCACTTGGAAGGCCATATGCCAAGGATACAAGGGAAATATTGCTGATTCCTCTTCCCTCTCAATATATGCAGATATATTTTTACTCTTTTCACTGCCTGCAGCAGATTGAAGAAGGGTCTGTCTGTTCCTTGAAGTACAGTTAGAGACTCAATCAGGGGAAATATTTGGCCAGTTCAACATTGTTTTTAGCACTGGGATGTGAACAGATGAAATCAACATGCATATTCTTTCTGGCTCTTGAAACTTCCCATTTATATTAAAGATAATTTTGCCAGCCAGCAGGCAGGGAAAGAAATGCTTCCCTGCAGTCCACTTGCTCCTGACCTCCCATAATTCATTCATCCTGCCTTGCAGCAGATTCCTCCCTTCTTTAATAGCTGACAGGGAACTTTAAATAAATGTAACTAAAAAATAAGATGATAAAAAATATGCTGTGTGCAGGAGCAAAATGCAATGCATGAGGACAAGAGCAGTTGCAGCCTTCAGGGAAACTATTTTCTTCCTAACTGCTCTATAGAAGAGTTACTTATACTAATTTTTAAACTTTTTTACCTTGTCTTCACAATTTTAAATATTATTTTCAGCAAAATGATGAAGATAGGTAAAAGAAATCTGTTGGCTGAAGAGGAGTCAGCAGTGTAAAGAGTAAGCAGAATGGGGAGAGGGGGTGGGTGCGAGAAGTAATGTACATATTGTTATGATCCTGGACAAGACCCGCAATTTTGGATTACTGTGTGTCACAAAAATTCTTTAAAATACTGTCTTTCTCACGAAGGATTTCAGCTCCTCTCTTTCAAGAATATAGCCTCTGATTTCCCTCAACAGCAGCTCCAACTCAGCATGGATTCCCTCTTGATTCTTCTGCCTATAATGAGTTGTTAGGCAACTGGACTCCAGTTTAAAGTGCCCCAATGACTGCTCACCTTCCAGCCACTCAATCATTTCATCCAAGACCACATCCTACTGGTTTGGCCAGGCTGCACCCCAGCATCTAACCAGCTGCACGATCCCAACTATCTAGCTATACTGAGCACACAACTACTGCTCACCATGGGCTTCTCTTTGTCCCAGCTGGCAACAATATGAAGCAGACAGCTTCACTCCAGCTTCACTGAGCTGACAACTGCTCAAGGGCTTCTCCGAGCCCCAGTCTCCTCATGGAGCCTCCCAAGCAGCCCCTCGAGCTTTTCTGAGTCCCAGTTGCACAGAGCTAATGACAGCACTACAGCTGCCACCTCTTCCGCTCTGGAATCACTTTGTCACATGAGCTTGTTTTATTGTGCTGCCCCCAGGTCCTATGGATGGGTTTTTGTGCTGCACACCCGGTCCCATGGGAAACATTTTTGCACCATCTTCCTAGTCATCAAAGGCAACCCGGAACCGAACATTCACAGCCTGTCCCCCTGCTGTGCTCTGCGCTGGAGCCCCAGGCATGCCATGAGTTGTAGTCCTTAGCCTCCACCCTGGCCATCTCTCAGCGGTGCATCACAACTGCTCCCCTCTGCATTCTGCAGTTTCTTCCCCAATATGATCCAGAGCAGCAGGCAGCATTGTCAGATTCTCTCATAAGATGCATAAAGCTGTATAGCACTCAGGTCCTCTCCTAGAAGTGCAAATTATCTGGGTATTAAATACTAATTTGGCTCATTTTGTAGTTTACTTTCAAGCTCCACTCTAAAAGAGTTATAGAGCATCTTTTATGACCTCAGAACAACCCAAAGCACTTTACAGCCAACAAAATACATTTGAAATGTAGTCATTATGGTAGGAAATGCAGCAGTTAATTTGTGCTCAGCAAGCTCCCACAAACAACTACATGATAATGACCAGATAATATATTTTTGTGATGTTGATTAAGGAATAAATATTGGCCAGGACATCACGGATAACACTCTTGCTCTTCTTCAAAATAGTGGGATGAGATCTTTTACCTGAGAGGGTAGAGGGGCTCTCAGTTTAATATCTCATCTAAAGATAACACCTCTGACAGTGCAGTACTCCCTCATTACTGCACTTGAGCATCAGTTTTTTGTGCTTAAGTCCAAGAGTGGGACTTGAACCCACTAGCCTGCTGACTCAGAGGTAAGAATGCTATCAATTGAACTGTAACTGACACATAAATCTTGAGCAGATGAATAAAGTTGAGGAACTACTGTGTTACCATTTAACAGGAGATATGGTAGAAGTGGTTCAAATTATTAATGCATGGGACAGGATAGATAGAAGGAAACTCTTTTCAGTAGTTTAAGGGATCAAGAACATGGCACCTTGGAATTTAAAAAAAATTCATTCACGGGATGTGGTCTTCGCTGGCTGGGCCAGCATTTATTGCCCATCCCTAGTTGCCCTTGAGAGGGTGGTGGTGAACTGCCTTCTTGAACCACTGCAGTCCATGTGGTGTAGATACACCCACAGTGCTGTTAGGGAGTTCCAGGATTTTGACCCAGCTACAGTGAAGGAACGGCGATATATTTCCAAGTCAGGATGGTGAGTGACTTGGAGGGGAACTTCCAGGTGCTGGTTTTCCCATCTATCTGCTGCCCTTGTCCTTCTAGATGATAGTGGTTGTGGGTTTGGAAGGTGTTGTTGAAGGAGCCTTGGTACATTCCTGCAGTGCATCTAGTAGATGGTACATACTACTGCTAGTGTGTGTTGGTGGTGGAGGGACTGAATGTTTGCAGATCTGGTGCCAATCAAGTGGACTGCTTTGTCCTGGATGGTGTCCAGCTTCTTGAGTTTGTGGGAGCTGCACTCATCCAGGCAAGTGGGGAATATTCCATCACACTCCTGGCTTGTGCCTTGTAGAAAGTGGACAGGTTTTGGGGAGTCAGGAAGTGAGTTACTTGTTGCATGATTCCAAGCCTCTGACCTGCTCTTGTAGCCACATTATTTATATGGCTAGTCCACTTCAGCTTCAGGTTAATGGTAACCCTCAGAATGTTGATAATGGGGGATTCAGCGACAGTAAAGCCATTGAACATCAAGGGGCGGTGGTTGGATTCTCTCTTGTTGGAGTTGGTCATTGCCTGGCCCGAATGTTACTTGCCACTTGTCAGCCCAAGCCTGGATATTGTCCAGGTCTTGCTGCATTTGGACATGGACTGCTTCAGTATTTAAGGAGCCGCGAATGGTGAGAAACATTGAGCAATCATCAGCGAACATACCCACTTCTGACCTTATGATGGAAGGAAGGTCATTGATAAAGCAGCTGAAGATGGTTGGGCCTCGGACACTACCCTGAGGCACTTATGCAGTGATGTCCAGGAGCTGAGATGGTTGAACTGCAACAACCACAACTATCTCCCTTTGTGCAAGCTATGACTCCAACCAGTGGAGAGTTTCCCCCTGATTCACATTGACTCCGGTTTTGCTGTGGCTCCTTGATGCCACATTCAGTCAAATGCGGCCTTGATGTCAAGGGCAGTCACTCTCACCTCACCTCGGGAGTTCAGCTCATTTGTCCATGTTTGAACCAAGGCTGTAATAAGGTCAGGAGCTGAGTGGCCCTGGCAGAACCCAAACTGAGTGTCAGTGAGCAGATTATTGCTAAGCAAGTGCCACTTGATAGCACTGTTGATGACTCTTTCCATTACTTTCCTGATGATGGAGAGTAGACTGATGATTGGCCGGGTTGGATTTGTCCTGCCTTTTGTGTACAAGACATACTTGGGTAATTTGCCATGTAGCTGGGTAGATGCCAGTGTTGTAGCTGTACTGGAACAGCTTGGCTAGGTGTGCAGCAAGTTTTTGAGCACAAGTCTTTGGTACTATGGCCAGAATATTGTCAGGGCCCATAGCCTTTGCAGTATTCAATACCTTCAGCCATTTCTTGGTATTACATGGAGTAAATTGAATTGGCTGAAGACTGGCATCTGTGATGCTGGGGACCTCTGGAAGAGGCCGGGATGAATCATCCACTCGGCGCTTCTGGCTGAAGATTGTTGCGAATGCTTCAACTTTAACTTTTGCACTGGGTCCTCCATCATTGAGGAAGGGGAAATTTGTGGATCCTCCTCCTCCTCCAGTGAGTTGTTTAATTGTCCACCACCATTCACGAGTGGATGTGGCAGGACTGCAGAGCTTAGATCTGATCTGTTGGTTGTGGGACCACTCAGCTCTGTCTAATACTTGCTGCTTAGCATGCAAATAGTGCTGTGTTATAGCTTCACCGGGTTGACACCTCATTTTTAGATATGCCTGGTACGACCTTCTGCATCCTTCATTGAAGCAGGGTTGATCCCTTGGCTTGATGGTAATGGTAGAGTGGTTGATATGTTCGACCAAGAGGTTACAGATTGTGTTCGAGTACAATTCTTCTGCTACTACTGATGGTCCACAGCACCTCATGGATGCCCAGCCCTGAGTTGCTAGATCTGTTCGAAATCTATCCCATTTAGCACGGTGGTAGTGCCACAAAACACGATGGAGGGTATCCTCAATATGAAGACAGGACTTCATCTCCACAACGACTGTGCAGTGGTCCCTCCTACCGATCCTGTCATGGTCAGATGCATCTGCGGCAGGCAAGTTGGTGAGGATGAGGTCCCTGCTGCAGACCCAGCCTATTGGCTATGTAATTTAGGACTCAGCCAGTTCAGTCAGTAGTGGTGCTACTCTTGTACATAGTACATTCTACACCCTTGCCCCCCCCCCCCCCAACCACTGTGCTTCTCAACATGGAGGAGCACTGATTCATGTTTGACCTGATGCCATGAGACTTCATGGGGTCTGCAGTCAATGTTGAAGACTCCCAGGGCAACTCTTCTCTCCACCCCCACCCCCAAGCTGTACACCACTGTGCCACCATCTCTGCAGGGATGGTGATGGTGGAGTCTCAAACATCATCTTTAAGATATGATTCTGTGAGCATGTCTATGTCAGGCTGTTGCTTGACTAGTTTGTGAGACAGCTCTCCCCCAATTTTGGCATTAGCCCCCAGATATTAGTAAGGAGGACTTTGCAGGGTCAACAGGGCTGGTAGCTAGGTCAATGCCAAGTGATCCAAATGGTTTCATTCCTTTTTTCTGACTTTGTAGTGGCCACTAGGCCATTTCAGAGTCAACCACGTTGCTGTGGATCTGGAATCATGTGTAAGGACAACAGATTTCCTTCTCTAAAGGCATTAGTGAACCAGATGTTTTTTTATGACAATGGTTTCATGGTCATCATTAGACTTAATTCCAGATTTTTATTGAATTCAAATTCCATGATCTGCCCTAGCAGGATTTGAACCCCTGGTCCCCAGAACATTACCCTGGGTCTCTGAATTACTAGCCCAGCAACAATACCATTACACCACCACCACCTCCCTCCTAATAAGATTAAATGTATGAGATAGAACAGAGGGGAGGAGAAATGTATTCACACACAAAGCCAGAAGGCTGTGGAATTCAATTCCAAGGCTAGTGGTTCAGGCATAAATTATGTCAACATTCAACATTTGGTTAGGTAAATGGATGAAAAAGAGGTGTTGAAAGAAAATGAGAACATGGTGGGTAAAATATGATTGCAATTATTTTTGTAATTGGAGGATAAACACCAACACAGGCTAGCTAAGCAGAATAGTCAGTTTCCATGTTGAGACTTCTATGAATTTCTAGGTGGTATCCTTTGAATGAGATGTTAAACTGAGCTCCTGTCTGACTGTTCCAATTGATGAATGTTGACATTACTTGAAGAGGAGTAGGAAATACTTCTGGTGTTCTGACCAACATTCTCCCTCAAACCAACATGACCAAAAACAAATTAACAGTCCATTCATCGAATTGCTGTTAATGGAATTATGTTGCCCAGAATTTGCCAGCTACGTTGCTTACATGGGAATAGGCAATGCACTTCAAATTGGTCATTGTGCTGTTATTTGGGATATTTTAGAGAAATATGAGAAGGTGCTATTTTTAAATGCAAGCCCTACTTGTTGCTGGGCCATCTATTCTAATTTTGCACCAAATCCTCAAATGTTAAACTAACAAAACCAATAGGTGCAACAAACAAATTGAACATTTCAGAAACTGGCCTTGAACAATTTTGAATTGATGAAATTGCTTACTTGGGTATTTTAATAACACTCAAAGCAAATAAATTAATTGGGCATAACAATTGTAATGAAGACATTTGATATCATGAAGAAGTTTCTGTGCAATCATAAAACCAACCTGGTAATAAGTGAAAGGTTGAAGTGTAACCTGCGCTCAGCAGTACTATGTAGATGTGAAAACTGGTCTTTCAACACTGAATTAAGGAGCAAGCAGTTCAGAAGAAGAGTCATATTGAACTTGAAATGTTAACTCTGTTTCTCTCTCCATAGATGCTGCTTGACCTGCTCAATTTTTCCAGCATTTCCTGTTATTATTTCAGATTTCCAGCATTCGCAGTATTTTGCTTTTATTAAGGAGTGGAGAGGCTCGAAACATTTGTCTAAAATTATTTGGATAAAGAAAGTTATTAACACCAACCAATGTTTTTGAAGGAGGTGTTGAGGCTTTACAATGAAAAATGATGTACTGTGGAGACATTATCTGGGGGTCACTGTTGTTGCTGATAGTAATGAAATTGAGAGGGCAAGTGAAATTTAATGAACTGATCTTACCCAGCTGTGCAATGACTGGGAAATTGAGAGCATACAGGTTTCCCAACTTTCAGAAAAGAAATACTTGCATATATTTTGTACTTTATGTGATTACCAGACATCTCAATGCAGCTAACTGGCAATGAAGCAAAATGAAAGTACATGGGATTTGGGGTAATATATTGGCATGGACTGAGAATTGGTTAGTAGACAGGAAACAGAGATTAGGACAGGGCCCTCAACCATGTCTGGCCCATCTCCCGTGATCCGCCCTCACGCCTTCTCCTCCCTCCCAGAAACATGATAGGGTCCCTCTTGTCCTCACTTATCACCCCTCCAGCCTCCGCATTCAAAGGATCATCCTCCACCATTCCCACCAACTCCAGCATGATGCCACCAACCAAACACATCTTCCCTTCACCACCCACCCCTGTCGGCATTCCGTAGGGATCGTTCCCTCTGGGACACCCTGGTCCATTCCTCCATCACCCCCTACTCCTCAACCCCCATCTATGGCACCTCCCCATGCCCACGCAAAAGATTTAACACCTGCCCCTTCACTTCCTCTCTCCTCACCGTCCAAGGGCCCAAACACTCCTTTCAAGTGAAGCAGCATTTCACTTGCATTTCCCCCAACTTAGTCTACTGTATTTGTTGCTCCCAATGCAGTCTCCTCTACATTGGAGAGACCAAACGTAAACTGGGCGACCGCTTTACAGAACACCTGCGGTCTGTCCGCAAGAATGACCCAAACCTCCCTGTTGCTTGCCATTTTAACACTCCACCCTGCTCTCTTGCCCACATATCTGTCCTTGGCTTGCTGCATTTTTCCAGTGAAACCCAACGCAAACTGGAGGAACAGCACCTCATCTTCCGACTAGGCACTTTACAGCCTTCCAGACTGAATATTGAATTCAACAACTTTAGGTCTTGAGCTCCCTCCTCCATCCCCACCCCCTTTCTGTTTCTTCTCCCTTCCTTTTGTTTTTTTCCAATAAAGTATATAGATTTTTCTTTTCCCACCTATTTCCATTATTTTTAAATATTTTTAAATGTTTTATGCTCCCCCCACCCCCACTAGAGCTATACCTTGAGTGCCCTACCATCCATTCTTAATTAGCACATTCGTTTAGAAAATATCACCAACTTCAACATCTATGTGTTCTTTTGTTCTTTTGTCTGTGACATCTTTTGATGATCTGCTTCTATCACTGCTTGCTTGTCCCTACAACCACACAACCCCCCTCCAGTTCTCTCCCCCCCCCAACGCCCCCCCCCAACACACACACACACACACAGACACACACACACCTTAAACCAGATTATATTTCACCCCTTTCCTTGGATTCACCTGGTTCTGTTGAAGGGTCATGAGGACTCGAAACGTCAACTCTTTTCTTCTCCGCTGATGCTGCCAGACCTGCTGAGTTTTTCCAGGTAATTCTGTTTTTGTTTAGGAATAAATAGGTCTTTTTCGGAATGACAGTTGGTGACTAGTTGGGTATTGCAGGGATCAGTACTTGGGCTCCAGCTATTCACAATATATATCAATGATTTGGATGAGGGAACCAAATGTAATATTTCCAAGTCTGCTGATGGCACGTAACTTCATGGGAATGTGAATGGTGAGGAGGATGTTAAGAGGCTTCAAGGCGATTTAGACAAGTTGAGTGAGCAGGCAAATACATTAGATGCAGTAAAATGTGGATAAGTGTGAGGTTATCCATTTTGGTAGGAAAAACAGAATGGCAGAGTATTATTTAAATGGTAATAGATTGGGAAATGTTGATGTACAAAGGGACCTGGGTGTCCTTGTACACCAATCACTGAAAGTTAGCATGCAGCTAACAAGGCAAATGGTATGCTGGCCTTCATTGTGAGAGGACTTGAGTACAGGAGCAAGTATGTCTTACTGCAGTTTTACAGGTCTTTGGTTAGACCACAACTAGGGTGTTGTGTGCAGTTTTAGTCTCCTTACCTAAGAAAGGATATACTTGCCATAGAGGGAGTGCAGTGAAGGTTCACCAGACTGATTCCTGGGATGGCAGGATTGTCATATGAGGAGAGATTGGGTTGACTAGGCCTGTATTCATTGGAGTTTAGAAGAATGAGAGGGGATCTCATTGAAAGGTATAAAATTCTGACAGGGTTGGACAGACTGGATGCAGAGATAAAAGCAAAATACTGTGCTTGCTGGAAATCTGAAACAAAAACAGAAAATGCTGGCAAAACTCAGCAGGTCTAACAGCATCTGTGGAGAGAAAAACAAAGTTAATGTTTTGAGTCCGTACGACTCTTCTAAGTCATACGGACTCAAAACGTTAACTTAGTTTTTCTCTCCACAGATGCTGTTAGACCTGCTGAGTTTTTCCTGGATGCAAAGGTGATGTTTCCTCTGGCTAGGGGTAAAGAACAAGGGGTCACAGTCTCAGGATATGGGATAGGCCATTTCAGACTGAGATGAGGAGAAACTTCTTCACTCAGAGGATAATGAACGTATGGAATTTTCTACTACAGAAGGCTGTGAAGGCCAAGTCACTGGATATATTTAAGAAGAAAATAGATAGATTTCAAAACTCTAAAGGCGTCAAGGGGTATGGGGAGAGTGTGGGAGTATGGTGTTGCAATAGAGGAATGTTGAATGGCAGAGCAGGCCTGAAGGGCCCTATAGCCTGCTCCTGCTGTCTATTTACATTTGAAGTGTAGTCACTGTTGCAATTTGCACAAAGCAAGCTCTCAGAAATAGCATTTCAAGGTTGGTTGAGGGATTAGACACTGGGGATAAATCCCCCTGTTTATTTTTGAAATAATGCCCTGGGGTCTTTTACATTCACCTGAGAGAGCAGACAGGGCCTCAGTTTAAACTCTCATTTGAGAGACAGCACATCTGATAGTTTAGCACTGGAGAGCTAACTTTGATTTTTTGTGCTCAAGTCCTGGAGCAGGGCATGAACCTGCAACCTTTTGAGTCTGTGGCTAGAATGCCAACTGAATCACTGCTGACAGAGCAGAGAAAAGAAAGAGAGAGAGACCTTAATCTGGTAGGTTGCTGACTGTAAAGCTCTAACTGGAAACTACTGGGACTAAAATCAGCTACTGTACTGTAATCAGAAGCGATTTAAACTGTTCAGTGACTTGTTTGCTAGATGGCAGTGTTGGCCTACAATTCGGGCTATCGATTCGAATTCCCAACGGCGGAATTGCTGCAATTAAGTTCGCTCACCACAGGAGGGTGTTACTTTCATTTAAGAACTTCCACCTTCTTCGTTCCAACCCTCCAAGAATCAGAATGCTGTTATTGGAGACTGGCTTCTCGGGGAAATCAGATCCCTAGATACATTTTATATCTGAGGAAACAACTGATCAGTCACAGCCCATTAGACGATTCAATTACCTTTCATTTCAAAAATGTAATTTAAGAAAACTTGTCATCTTTTCCTGCCCCAGTGTAAAAAGGAACCCTCCTTGTTCACAGCAAGATTAAGTATTTGCATCCAAGTTTCTATTGGACTGATACAAAGCGAGTGGTCTGGTCCTTCTCACCTATTAATGAATTATATTTCAAACACGCGTACAATCTTCCCTTTACTTAATAATGAATCCAATGAAACTGCACATATTAGTGGAATTGATGAATTGCGTGAAGATGGTGAGAAAACAAAACTAGGAGAATGTAAAAATATTGTTTTAATGAATCAGTTGTTCGGAATGTGGAAAGATAGATCGGACCCCAAGAAAACTCCGATTCTGGCAGCTCACTCGTGATCACAATTGCCAAATGATGGGGAGATCAACAACTGATGGGGTGGGTGGGATGGAAAAGGAGATGGCGCGAGAGGGCAGTGATAGAGAGAAAAGATAAGGATAGTGAGATTTAGGAATTACGTTGAAAAGAAAAAAAATACAAAAAGGTATAAAAATATTTTGGGGCTGCAAGGAAATGACGAGAGGGGCGGAGAAAATGATGGGCGCGTGCGAACAATAAGGTAAGGGTTGAAGGAAAGAGTAAAGGCTTAAAGCGAAAGAGAACAAACTTAGACTAATGTTGAAGTAAAAGAAACGATAAATATTTTAAGAACAAGTGTAAACCTGGGGTGGTCAAAATGCGTGGGGCCTAATTTCCTATTTTGTTTCTAGTATAAAATGCTAGATATGCATTACAGGTTCAAGTTGATCAACAATTTACGATAACAGCTAGATGATAGCGCGATATTTACCTAGATCAGATACAAACGGCTTAAAAGAGTAAGTGGAAACTCTGGTAGAATCTGGGAGCCGCTGTGTGGGAAACAGGTCGACCAAAGTCACTGATTTCAAACAGGCACACACACATCCACACACACACACACAAATATAGGCACACACATTTATATATCCACAAAAACAGGCGCACACACATGCATACACACAAATACCGGCACATACACATTGTTATACACATACACACAAATACAAGCGCACACATTCATACACACACAAATACTGGCATATACATATTCATACACACACACGCAAATACAGGCACACACATTCATGCACACATAAATACAGGCACACATTCATACACACAAATACTGGCACATACACATTCATATACACACACGCAAATACAGGCACACATTCATACACACACTTAGACACAAATACAGACACATATACATGCACATATAGGCACACATGCGTAACAAGGTGCCTGCCACAATACACAATACTCCCTCCCTAACAGCACTGTGGGTGTATCTACACCACATGGACTCCAGAGGCTCAAGAAGGCAGCTTCACCACCAGCTTCTCCAGGGCAACTAGGGATGGGCAATAATGCTGGCCCAATCAGTGAAGCTCACACCCCGTGAATGAATAAAAAAATCCCCTTTTATCTTCGTCATGTAATGTTCAGCCTACGCTAATATATTATTGTACAGGTGTTCCCTGGGTGACTGGCATTAATTACTCCCAGACAGAAATTAAGCCTTCCTCTTAAGAGGAAACCTGTGTCAATACTCAAGATAACTACAAGAACGTGTGTGCCTATTCAGACTGACACCTTTCATTAGATTAACGACAGGCTTAACTCCCTCCTGTTTCCCTCCAGTTTAAGTCCGATTCTCACTTGCTTCTCAGAGACGGCAATAGTTTGGGAGGGGGTGGGGAATTACAAGTGAAATTAATGCAAAACTAACCAAATTTGAACTAGATCAAATTTATGTTTGATTAATTAAATATATGGAGCTCCCTGGCCCAAAGTAATCAAAGTAACAGGCTGTACAATTTTTACACCCTCCCAGCTCTCTTCGTGAAGCCACTTGAGAATGACATGTTCTGGAAAGGTGTGTGCCGAACACATGGAGTCCTTCACCATCTGTATCTGCACAGAGAGGAGACATTTGGGCAACAAGAGCCGCCTCCTCATAAACAATAAGGAAAAAGTCATGTGGTTTTGAACAGTGCTTCCTCCATTTTATCTCGACAAACACGGGGATTATGCCAGTTATACAGATCGTGCCATATTGTTGAACGAATATAGCTCGCCACAGATTTGTTTCCCTCCATCTTAAGTCCGATTCTCACTTGTTTCTCAGAGACGGCGATAATTTTGGAGGGGAAAATTCCAAATGAAATTAATGCAAAACTAAGCACATTTGGACTAGGTGAAATTTATGCTTGATTAATTAAATATATGGAGCTCCCTGGCCCCAACCCTCATAATCAAATTTACACAATCTGTAGAATTAAATTGCTTACTTCGGGGAAGGATAACTGTGTTTATCTCTCGGAGGATGACTTATTGCAAAAATTCCTCAGCATCATCACTTTACAAAATCTGATATATTGAGAATAATGTTATTTGTAGCTGAAACTCGCTGAATAAAAATGCACAGCTTACATTAAAAACAATGTTGTTTTCCCGCTAATAACATTTTTGTGCTCATTATTGGGAATGATTTTGTTTTCAGAATCTCGCATTCAAAATTAAATGATTGTGGAACATTCCCATCCAGGATACACATATACAGTAATGTCTTTTTGTCTCACCCTACTTGTGCTGTGAAGATATAAATGTTGTTCTGAAATGTCAGGTTCTGGATTGTTGTTCTCGATAATATAGCACCAGAGATAAAGCTGCATCTGCTATTTAAAATCTTATATGGGCGTTTCTATTAACATATTGAATAAAATAAATTAAATCAGGGGGACAGAGGAGGAGAGAATGACCAGGAATCACCTTCAATAGAATAGCGTTTATCTCAACACAACCTGTCACATTCTATCTTTTTAGTTGGCAGCGAAGGGGTTTTCGAACAAAAGTAACACGTGTTTTCATGAACTATGGGCAGCAGCTTGCTTAGACACCGTTTTCCTATCTTGATTTATTAGAGGCGTATCTCTGTCTGCATCTCCCTCATTTCGCTCCTTTGTGACGATAGTGTCGCTCTGCTCTGCTCCAACCTATATCAGCAGGTAAATGGATGTCGTCAGGCGGAGGTCGATGTGAATGAGTTACAAGATATTTTAAACTCAATGCAACTGGCGATCGCCTGCAACTAGCCCAACAATTCAACAGAGTACTAGGTAGCCGAGTACTGGAGAATTCGGGACAAGTAACAACACATGCAATGCAATGCCTGAGCAGACCTGGAATAACCCGGTGGTGTCTTCTCTTGGTTACACTGTGGAGTCAGTCTGTTTCCCTCTCTTTATGTGAACTGAATACAAATGGGGAAGAGATCCACATGGAATTGGAAGGATCTGAGCGTCCCATCATTGATACTGCGCAAGAGAGCAGGTTCTCCAGTGATTTGAGTCTCGTCCGACCGCTGAAACTGGGTTGCTAGTTCTGAGTGTGTGTGTGTGTGTGTGTGTTGGGGGGGGTGGGGGGTGGGGTGTTTAATTTCGACAGTATCGCACAATTTGGGCTTTCCAGCAAAACCCTGATTCTAGAACATGCACAGGAACTTTCGACGGTGGATTCTGTATGTCTTTCTCTGCCTGGGTTTCATCTACGTCAAGTTAGGGTAAGTAAAGAAACCATCTATCTTGAAGGGGCAGTGGGGGATATTAATCTCGAAATTGTACCAAAACAGATTACAGATTAAAGCGAGATGGTTCAATGCCATGGGATGTTCAAACGGGCGTGTTTTCTCTATTATATATAATATATAAATATTCCGGATCTCACTATAGATATTGAGGTGTTTGGGTGACACACGTGTAGAGAGCTTTTTTCCCCAAATGTGACATTGGTCACCGAATGAGCTTATATTGGATTTCTTTCAAAACAAAATTTTTTAAAAAGCGAGTCACTTGATAAGAGATCTCTAGCAGTCAGTTTCCAAAGCATAGCGAACCTACAGGCCTGGGCAGAATCGTCGATGCTATCCATCATACATATGTGTTGAAATTATTTGACAACTGGTTTGTCTGCCCTCCTCTGATGCAACAGATTGGAGGAAAAATAGAGTTTAAAGCAGGCAGAAGAGCGAGCAAAATGTAGTTAAAAAATCTAGGTCGAAGCTGTAGAAATGTGTATGCAAAGTAACACCTGCTATTCGGAAGTGAGACTTTTTGGTTTATCAGTTTAGTGCGGAGATTTTCCTCACAATAAACAGGTTGTACGTTTATGAATATTTGCCAACTTTCTTGCCTCTATGCCCTTATTAGTTGCAAGGCTGAGTTGTATTTCCACATTCCTTAGCACTAACCCAACAGTCCCGGTTTGTTAGAATGCGCTGCTACCTGTTATCCCCTCTGAACTCAAATACTTTTGGCCGCTGCATAGTTGTGGGATTTTGTATGAAGAATGCATAACTTTTTTGAGTCTGCTAAATCCCATCTCTTAAAACGACTAGACGATGCATCTGGTAATTGGACGGGTGCACTCCGCCTTATCAGGACTGCACGCAAAAAAAAGTGAGAACGGGTTAGTCCCCAAGAATCAAAACAAATCAAATGAAAATATTGAAAGGGATCAATTAAGCCACACAGTATAACAACCCGATTCAAGATCAGAACTAAAACGTACCAACGTTCAGCTGAAATCCCCATTCCAGATCCACTGGGAATGATTGGATTTAGCTAACTAGTCCAAATGTGAATTCCCACCGAAATGTTCAGGATTTCCGCGCACGCCAGCAGGCGCAGTGCTGATTACTTTGTGGCGTTTCCCTCTAACCTCGAGAACACAACTCCCTTCTGTTCACAAAACTAACCCTTGCCCGTGTGGCAGCTCCGAACCGCAATAGGTGCACACTCGTTCTTGATTAGGTCCAGTTACACGACAGGAGCTGGTACAAAATTGATTTGCAGGAAATTCTGATAGAAAGCAACATTGATAGACGAGATACCGGCGTATCTGGGTGAATGACGCAGTGCGGCAGTGAGGCGATTTTAACACGTGCAGATTACACATCAGGGAAGTTGATCGTTGGCACAGTTTTGATAAACGCAGGGGCAGGTACAATTACGCCAGATTTGCGGAGGACGGGATGACATTTGTGAGTATTATGGTTATGTCGTTGGTTTATCGCAAGACTGAGACACTCACATTTACCTACTGGAGGTACTTGAAAGATACAAATCGGCTTGGAGTTTTCAATGGTAGATTTAATGCACCGCACGATTTAGATATACTGATTTCACATTTCGTGAAGGCCCTTATAGACGTTTGTTGAAATATTTCGTTATGTTTGAAACCTTCCCCGTAATGTGGTGTTTGCGCTACCTACATTCACCCGGATTAATTTTACCAGGATATCTGTCCGGAAGACGTTATGTACATACAGAGGGGGCGAGGTTCCCATGTTTGGTGCCTTTTCAGGTTGGATGCCCTCAAGCTCCGCTTATTTTTGAAGCGCGCCATTTATAACATGTTAGAAATCATTGATTGCAGGTAGCACGCGTGTGTCCAAATAGTGAGGCACCCAGAATATTCATCTATCATCTGCTATGGCTTTCGAGTTGCCTAAAGCTACTTGGTAACCATCAGCGGACGGGCACATGATTTATACACAAATCTGTTATCCGATGTGTCAGAAAAAGTCAGCCACTTGCATCACACTTAGAAAGTTGAATCTTCCCATTAGGCTCATTAGTTGTAGTGCCTCTTTTACGAATGAAAACTGTACTTTGCATTATACTTGCAGTTTTAAATTTTCATTGGCAGTAAGAGCAAAGGAAAGATTTGCGCGTCAGAATTGCCTTTTAACGAATAACATGTATGTTGGATATGTATGCAGATACCATATTGCTAATTTCCACACGTATAAAAATCCCGTCCAAACTTCAAAAGGATGATTAATTTATATCCTTTGTAGAATTATGGGGTTTAGTTAAAAAAATAAAAACTTGGAAGTGCCTGACGCCTCAGTGTTTCCAGCATTTTCTGTTTCTATTTTAAGTTTCCAGCATCCGCAGCATTTTTCTTTGGGATTTAGACAAAAAAAGATGTCGAACATGACGTTTACTGTTTAATGCCGATTGTCACCGCAGGAAGCACCTCTTATTATGGGAGATAATTCACAGATATTGTGTGACACCCACCCTCCTAAAGACAGTCAGCGGGACATGTGCGGGTTTTGGCAGGCGGCGAGCTAATCGTGTTGATTTATAACGAACAGTATTATTCCCCAGGATGCTGAGCTGTTGTACATTTTACAGTTTCATTAAAAAATTTTTATTCATGTGCCAAGCTTCCATTTAAACTTGTTCTTTTCAAAGACAGTATAGTGCAACGGCCAGCTCTGTTGGACTGTTTTAAAAGTTGCCCCAATAGGTTTAAATGAAAATGTTGTTTAAAACTATCTATTGGTAATAATGGGCCAAAACTCATTGATTCTATGCTTGACGAGAGATCAGTTAAATGGTGCTGATTAAACGAGCTTTTAGTTTAGACACATACAGACCACCTCAGGTGCTCCTCTAGCTATTATATGCAAAGCTCACTGTCTCTCTCATGCAGGTGTTTCACTCTGGGCACTACCTGGAAAAAGTCGATCATTTACAAACTGTAAACTGATTTTAATGGGCTTCATTGTTAAGGGTAATGGCTAGTAAGTTCCCAGAGGTAATGGTAGCCTGTTTTGAAACTATAACAGTTAACATAGTTTCACCCATGCCACTATATATTATTCAGTAACATGTTACTGGCCCAGCTCCTAAGAAATAATCAACTAAAAGATACTCGTTAAATCCAGCAGCAATCACACCTGGGCGCAAGAAATTCCAAAAATTACACCTTAAATCCCCAAGGCTTTCTAATAACAAGAATGAACAGGAAGACGGGTGTTATTTGGGAACAAAATA
Organism: Carcharodon carcharias; assembly: GCF_017639515.1. Lineage (NCBI taxonomy): Eukaryota > Metazoa > Chordata > Chondrichthyes > Lamniformes > Lamnidae > Carcharodon > Carcharodon carcharias. Next base: position 32,523,327 of record NC_054487.1, on the reverse strand, counting down.
TATGTTCCTTTGATGGTCAGTTGAGGGAGTAGTTGCACCTGAAGGTTCTGTTCAGGACTGGATGAAACGACGAAAGTGAGCAGATGCCTTGTCTGCCTGTACTGCTGATTAGGCCAGGTGTTTAACTGCAATTGTGACTTTCGGTAGTCCCAGAAAATGTATCTATATTACAGGCTGACAGAAGATTGCAAGAGCGCCTATCTAATATGACCTGGTAACCCCAATCGCAGTAAATTAATGATTGTCAGAGTTCTGAATTAAGAAATCACTGGAGCTCGCCGCCTAACGTTAAAGCCTCGACGTTCCGTCCCTTCAAATGAAATTTGTGTCCTACCAAAGTCGCGACTTTTATCACCGTATTATGAACATAAATTGTGATTGCAAGAAGTTATTTTTAAGTCTTTGATTTTAACGGTACGTTGCCTTATAATTCAGATGCATCTCATCGATCGTTTATATTATTATCATATTGTGCCGATAGTTGGCTTTACACCAACAGACTAAAAGGTTAATTACAGAAACGAATTTGAAACGCCACAGCTCGAAGCAGAAGCACCAATATCATGGATGCCAGCAACGACCGTTCTCTATCCGTCAATTCTGCAGTTGGTCTTTCTGAACGAAAGGCAAATCAGTTTTAGAATGAAGCATCTGTTAACCCTCCAGCACCCATCAAACACCGAAATATCTACATATACATAACCTGCACAAGGAACAGACACTGCGCACACGGATGAGACTGAAATAGTGTCCGAAGCTGTATTGGTCACAGATAGAAATGATTTTTAACATCGTTGCTTCAGTACTTGACCCTCATTAATCCAGTCATCAAAACCAGAACCCGAGTTGAAGTATATCATTTAATTTCATAAGAACAGGGTACCCATGTGATAACGTTACCGTTACCACAGGTAGCTGCTTTAGAGCAGGGTTATAGCGCCACCATACCACTGCTCCACATTCAAAATAGAACAGAGCTGCATGCAGGTGTGCTGTACTCAGTGTTGTCCCAATGCTGGTTAAAAACAAAACATCCGTGAAAAGCCAACGGCCCAATAACATTTAAAAAGTAACAGCGGTCTGTTGATTTTCTTTAAAACTTTAAATTGGCGCAATGCCAGTCATACCTCAGCCAACGTAAAACCAAAGTTATGCAAGACCACCCCCTCGAGATGATCTCACAATTCGCACCACAATTTTACTTGGTTCAGATCAACCCTTTCAAACCGAACAGTTATATAGCGCTGTGCATTGCCATGACCACGTGGGACCTCAGGAACCATTTATCCGCGGGCGTGGAGACTAAATACAGGAAAGAGAAGCCGCAGATCACCAGGTGCCGCCGCACCATTACCACTGGTAACTTCACTCTTGGCATTAATTTCTGTTTCCGTTCCAAATTAACTTTTAAGTGCTAGAATAGAATTTGATCAATGCAGACCGTTAGGTCCTCACTCAGGAGTTCTGCAGCCTCGCTTGTTCAGATATTTCTTGCATATCTTGTTTTGGCCAGTGCATGTGTTCGGACGTTTATTTCTCGGGGATTTAGACGGCACTGCTAGTCTGAAACTACGCCGAAGGGCTTCACTGACCAAACAGCTCTCTGCATTTCTGCTTAAACAAGTTTTAACACTCAGTAATTTTGAATGTTTAAAGAATTACAGAGTGTCACCAGCTCAAACTATTTTAAACGTTTATAGAGTGTGTTGCCGAATCTCTGCCAGAACCCCAGTCTGTGACTGCTGAAGTTAACACTCCACGTGCTTTCAACTCCACTGTGTGAAATCGCAGCTAAGGGGCGGGGGGCTGTCGCCAATTGAGCCGGGTCAAAACATTGCATTCAGGGTTATACTGAACGTTTGCATCGCTGCCAGGCTGAAACGGTGATGCAAAAGCCACGTTTGTGGGTTCACAAAAAAATGAAGTATAACATGCTGGTGATTTACATCGACTGGAGCGTAACTGTAACTGGTGTGAAATGAACCTTTTTAATATTTGGTGCGCACGTTTACAAACATCCTTGGGTGGCAAAACAGCTTTTTAGCTTCAGTACAGAGCCAAGATTACAACCAGCTTTAACATGTCTCTGTTATTGGGATTCTGCTTTCCGCCGAGCTGAAGCAGTAGAGTGGGGTATTATAACTAGGTGCTGCTATAAAACAGGTAGTGAATTCTTTAAAATGACGTGGTAACTTTTTTTTACATCACTGTAACCTTGGCATGACGAAACAATTCAAATATATCTCCTATTTAATTTTGGTTAAACAGTTAAATCGACTTTTTAAGAGAAAGGAAAACATTAAAATAAACGAGCGTAAATCCTCAGTTCTACTTGTGTCAATGCAAGGAATGGAGTTTAGTGGCATGCAGCACGGTGGAGTCAGGACCCATTCATAATTCTCAACAGAATGCATATTTTCCTTACCTGTGCCAAGAGCAAACTTTCAAATTAAAATGTTGAACTTAACCATTAAAAAAACTTCACGAACCCTCTCCCCTGCACCTAAAGGCAACAATATGTGGCCAGCCCTTGTCCTAAGGGCACATTTTCTGTTTAGGGCTGTGAACTCTCTCTCAAACCAAGCATACACTACATATTCTATCGTTCTCCACTGTGTATTCTCTATACATGACGTATCCCTTGTTTCCTGGTAATTGCCTTTAAAAGCCCCTTTCTCTCCAACCTGGTACCGTACTGCATTATCTCCTAAGTGTTGAAAGTACTGCTACACCTGGTGTCCTGTAGCTACAGATCTTGCATTATTCTCATCCTTCTACTCTTCCACCTACATCAATCAGCATAGCCAATGGAAATGGTTCAAACAAGTTATATTTTTATATATTGAAACCGCAGACATATTATCAAATGCAGACAGTAAGTTTAAAGCAATAATTATATCTTAAGGGTTCTCCCCACCGTCAGAACTCATGACTCAAATGCATCCTGGACTTTCATGCATCCAGCGGACATTATGATACCATGAGACGGCCAGGCTGCCTGCCAGTGTGAGGCACGTCAGTGCCGTATCTCCAATGGCTGGCAATAACCGTGTGTGGATGGATTTACATACAGAACTGTTGAATTTGCAAGGCTCTGCTTTTTCTCTCTCTTAAATTGGTGTGTCGAATCTAAGATTCTAAACAAAAGCAAAACCAGATAATTGAATAAGATTAGGACTGCCATGTTAAGGCGAGGAATATCTACGTTCGACCTGTTGCTTTGGAACATATTCTTTAAAATAATGTATGACTGTTCAAATGAAAACCTTTTCACTGCAGTCACAGAAATAAGGTTGCAAAGGGAACGTTTTACTAAACCCAGGGAAACTGATTGCCCCTTAAACATGGTCAATTTCATTGAATTGTATGCCGTAGCCAAGCCTAATCGCTAATGTTCCCCTCTAGAATGTGAGCCGGGTGGCTGTGGGACTTGTCTGACTGTCTATAAGCAGATCTGAGCGATTTTCATTGTCATTTTTGCCCCATTGTGATTTGAGAGGGAGTGGGCGGATTGCAGTGGCTGGGATTAGCCTGTCTGCCCAATTGCAACAGGCGGTCTCCTGAGAGCAGATGAACTCTCACAAAACACTCAACCATTCGAACTGCAACTCCCAACAACTGCAAACCACTGCTCCGACATGAAAGAGAGGCAAAAACACCAATCTAGCGACAAGACACTGAGCAAGACCAATTACCGAGGACTTAGACAAAGATCCTGCTCACAAATAGCATCTAGCATTTCTATAATAATAAAACAAACAAAACCGGTAGGAGCTGACGCAGAGAGCGACCATGATCATCTTTCTATCACGCAGTGTGCTCCTATCAGTTTATTATCCGCAGATGTTTTTTATCCTCACCAGCGGAAGTTACCTGTAAGTCAGAACAATCGCTTTTTTATGACTTAAGATTCTCGAGGATTTAGATCGTAACTTCGCCGTTTAGCCTGAAAGTTCTAATATTTGGGAGAAAAGGAGCTCTGATTGCATTGTTTCTGTCCCTGGGTCTTCATCAGGCGCCTCGGTTTACCTGTGTACTGCTCTGCGGTTTAGCTGCCACTTGCTGCGGTTATGCTATTCACACCGCCAGTTAGTAAAGTTGGATGTCTCTCCCCTCCCCCAAAAATGTTTAAATGTATCTGTCAAATTGACATTTACTTTGTGCCAGAGCAGGGAGGAAGCAAGAAAAGCACATTGCGCTTCGAAGCTGGGAGGGTTTTCGCTCAGCCCTTGCTTCTCTTCTGCAGGTACACGGTGCACTGTAACCTCCAGCTCTGATATTAATTCTCTCACCCCTCCCTTCCTGTGTTGAAAATCTTACTCTCAATTTCATCCGTTTCAACTTAATCCACATGGGCTCTCTCTCTCTCTCTTTCTCTCTGGCCTAATTATATATTTACCCAAATCCTTCAGAATATCTGTGGTCGCTTCTTTTTCTTAGTGGAATTGGAATGCGAGTTTCCCGAGACCGGAGCGAATAGAAAGCTCGAGGTGGTGGAAACGTGCTCTCTAGTTTAACCAGTTCTTTTCAACCGTGAAACGATCAAATGAATATAAACTTTCTGCTGTTTTACGTCTATTGTAATACAATAATTATCTGTTCGGGACAGAAAGTGGAAGGGTGTCAATTCAGCCTAGCTAACACCGCAGAGAAGGTTTTGCCTAAAGGTCACATTAGCTAATGCTTCAGTTGCGATTTGACTTGAGTCCCTCTTTGTGCTGGTTTGTGATTTAGTTTTTTTTTGTTCTCTGTTTTAGAGCGTTGTCCTCGGTGGTCGCCTTGGGAGCGAATATCATCTGCAACAAGATCCCAGGTCTGGCGCCCCGGCAGCGGGCGATCTGTCAGAGCCGCCCGGATGCCATCATCGTGATCGGGGAAGGGGCGCAGATGGGGATCAACGAGTGTCAATACCAGTTCAGGTACGGCCGGTGGAACTGCTCAGCCCTCGGGGAGAAAACAGTCTTCGGACAGGAGCTCAGAGTGGGTGAGTCAAAGCGAATTGCAGCTGCCAGTGCCAATGTAAACTTTTCATATCAGACTAGGGAGCAAAGTTTGAGCTGATGGCCCGTGGTGTCCCGGAATCCAGATAGTATACAGCACCAATTTACAACACCTACATCTACAATTACTGTTTAAAGAGTGTATTTTTCCAGCTACTTCCAACAAACCTCTGAAATCTCAATTTCTGGCCCAAGAGTTCAGTACTTTTGAATGCACATCAGCACTGCACCAGGCAGCACAACATTGTTGTATATCTTTAATTAGTTTGGAGACAGGATACCAATTATTGTGAGCAAAAGAATAACACAACTCTTTCAACATTAAATTACAACATCATGAAAATAATCCATCAAATATTAATATCTAAGCTCTGCTGTTGTCAAAGCAATTCAGGTTCACGTTATCACAGTAGACCAATGCTGTAAATACTTATTTCAGATACAAATCCCATAACAAGCTTCCTACAAATAAACCTCCATATACACAAAACACTGTACAGGATTTCATGTTACCGAGGATAATGTGTTAACTTTACCGTAACTTATTGTGTTAATTGTGATAAAGAAAAATGAAGCCTTTGAAAAGTAGACAGATAGCCTGAAAACTCAAAACAAAGTACTTAACCTCATTATCTTGGATTGGGCATAATAATGAAATTGTTACATTCTTTTATACCAGCACAAACGTGCCAATTTGTGACTCCTGCATACTTATGTTCCTAGTTTTGCCACCAAGGATGACTGCAAAAGCATTTCTAATGTCAGGAAGTTTTTCCTTGGGGCGGGAGTGTTCGCTTGCATCAGGTGCAATGAAATGTAGTTTATATAGGATAAACACAATCTTGTAGTGTGTTGCAAAACAGCAACATATAGTTGCGTTGAGACAATATAAAGTTTTCATCTCTTCCAATTTGTTTTCGCCATATATTTTCCCAACACCGATGTTACTACCTTGAAATGTATTCTACAGTGTGCTTTATGTTGGATGATGCAAACAATCTATACTATTACTTACTGTTGTTTACTGATTTTGATTTTTGTTGCCAAGGTTGTCATGGGTTAAATGCACCCTTGACTGAGTCACCACAATGTGACAAATATTAATATTTAATTCCTGAACAAAGAGAGAGGATCATATCTTTTAACAGAAGAGCTCCTTCATTATCATATTGCATGTTATTTACACATGAAACTGATCTAAGAATGTAGAGAATCTCTTAATGCAAAATTATTTCTTGACAAAGTTGCAATGGTCATACTATTTCAAAGGGAACAACATGGCACTTGAAAACATGGAGCTGGATTTTGTGGCTCCCCGTAAGGCATGTTTCAGGTGGTTGAGGGGTGGGTGGGGGGGGAGGGGGGTGTGGGTTGTGGGTAGGTGCATGTAAAATATGCTGGGTGGCCGGCTCACCTCCTTCCCACCCACCCCTGACTAGTTCCCCATAATAAAGGTGTGGGGTGTGGGTAAATTGCCCACTATCTGCCCACCCTTTGGCCTATTGAGGCTCTGAGCTGTCCAATTAATTGCTAATTAATGACCTCAATTTGCCTCTACTGCTATAAATCTTTGGGAAGTGACAGGTGGGTCAGAGTCTGCCCCTCTGTAAAATCCAGCCATTGAGTGTACTCATACCAGTTAATAGGGTAAAATAACTTTTGGAGGTTGAACTGAACAAACCTTCCCTGCAAAATAGAGAGTATAAATTATGAAAAAGATTGTTATGCTAGAGTAATTGAAATGTTGCACTTTAATCCTGGAGCAGAGGTGTTAGCTGTAGTGGGAGTTAAGTAATGGATAGAGATTTGTTTGTTCCTCAGGTTTATGATGTCACTAATATTAGATTAGGCCCTTTCAATTCTTGTCAGGTATTTATCATTCAATAGTTTGGTAATAGTTTTGCCAGAATTGAAACATGAACAATGGCAATACGCAAATACAAAGTGTCAGACATGTTGCAAGTCTAGGGCACATGCTATTCCTTACCATTTTGTATGTCCCAAAGCTTCATTCTGACAGAAAGCCTCCAACTATTTGGAATTAACTTCTCCCTGGTTATGTCCATGATCTACATTAAGCGCCATGAACATGCAGATTGGATCTTAGTGTTGTTTTTCTGTTCCATTTCACAAGACTGAGCAGCTTTGACTGGTGTCAGCAGAGAGCATTGACAGAAATGAAATGTTTGTCTGGTGTATCTGCAGAGCAAGGCTTCGAGCAGCGTAACTGTTTAAACTCATTAAAGAAGTATTGGAAAAAACAATATAAAAGTAAAGTATCAGATGCATCATCTATATTTGGTAAACAAATGGAAAAATATTGCTCAAACTAGTGCAATAGCCAGCATCATGAATCATAAGATATTGATGTGAATATGTAAGAAATGTTCTATTATGTTCTCACAGAAACATTATCTTTGAAAGATCTATACTGGGATAAAGCCAGAGAGTGGTATTTACCACAGACACATCCTGCAAATAACTTAAAGCGTTTGCCCACTCAGTTGAAGCTGCCACCTTTCCAATGCTGAACACAGAAACATCAATCTCTGCTCTTAGTCTTAGTTCCAATTAACTTCTGCTGCTCATTGTTTTCAACAGAGCTCAAGAGCACTAGACAATGCTAATTGTGGTCATATGAGCATACATACGAACATACAAATTAGGACCAGGAGTAGGCATTCGGCCCTTCAAGCCTGTTCTGCCATTCAATAAGATCACGGCTGATCTGATTGTAACCTCAAATACACATTCCTGCCTATCCATGATAACTTTTCACTCCCTTGTTTATCAAGAATCTATCTCTGCCTTAAAAATATTCAAAGACTCTCCTTCCATCACCTTTTGAGGAAGAAAGTTCCAAAGACTCTCAACACTCAGAGAAAAAAATTATCCTCATCTCTCTTCTAAATGGGTAACCCCTTATTTTTAAACAGTGGCCCCTAGTACCAAATTCAATGCAAGACAAGAATGCAACATTTAGTATTTACTTATCTTTTTGTTAAAGTTAAAAACTTTAAATACTCAAGTAAAAGGCAATTGCCTCATGTGAATATACATAAAGGAGGAAGGAAAGTGGGGGCTTGTAAGTGTCCCCTTAAATGTCCCTTAGTGTTAACCATGGTACATTTTAATTAAACAAACATACTTACTGAATAAAGAACTTTTTATATTAGGAGCAGATTCCTGGTTGTTGCCATTTCACATGATGTCATGGAGATGCTGTCTATTAAACAGTCCAAGTGTGGCAAAAATGGCAGAGACAGCTGCTTTTCAATACAGTCTTAACACATCACTCAGGAGAGCTTTAGCTTTACCCTCACTTTCCAATAATGAACATTAGCAGCAGGGTGTCATTACACTAAATGGTGGCAGCTGGAGTCCTGTTCCTAACATTAAAATAAATAAGGTGAATATTTTATTAGCCTTTGAACTTCTCATGAAAAACAATAAAAGGGGGCATTAACATGGAGTTAAACTTCACTGTTCATGCTTTTTCCTTTCCCTTCAGTAGCACGTACGCTTTCTGGAACTGATTTGTAGACATTTAAGGTGCCACCAGGAGTCAAATGCTCAAGAGTAAACAGGGCCTCAGTTCTGTCACACCACTGATGCTCAGCTTCAGGTTAGTTTGCACATTTAGAAAGAGAAGACATTAAACACACTCATGAAAGAACAGCTTTGTCTTACCATCAATGACAAAATATCTTCAAGGTAGTGTTAGTCAGGAATTTCTGCTTGTGTTCTTTGCGTTCCAGTGTGTGTACAATAGCACATTTATTTGATATAGAGATGAATGGAAAATCTCTCACACTGTGACACTTGGAGAAAGGTGTCTTGGGAATCTCCAGTTAAAGGCTGTATACGAGAGTTTCTTTTTGCTCGTGTTACTTAGTCCACACAGGTCCCAGTATTCGCCACAAATCAGCAGTCCATTTTACTTCTGTCTTGTATTCTATTTCCATTCTTGGAAGAAATGTAAAACAAAAACAAAATACAGCAAGTGCTGGAAATCTGAAACATTAAGAGAAAATACTGGTAATATTCAGCAGTTCAGGCAACATGTATGCAAAGAAGGGGGTATGGTTAATGTTTCAGGTTGATTACCTATGAAACATTTGACCCACGAAACCTATAATAAAGCTTTATTAAGAAACTGAAGCTATCTCCCCGTGGTACCATTCACAGGTAGTCTGGGTGCTGTTCTGTTGCTGACCTGACAAATCCCTTTAAGACTACTGCTCAGGCACTCCCTGTGATGAAATGTTTTAAGTAGACCCTAAGGTCAGTATAATTGAATTGTGAGGGAAGTTTGCTGATTAGCAAATGCCTAAAAAATCCCAACTCAAAGTCAGAAAAAAAGCAAATGTTTTTTTCCTTTCATTATGATTTCAATATTTTGATGTATGATATCTTGAATGTGATAGATGTGCTCAAAAATTTAAGAAAATTAGATAATGGCTGATTTAGTTCATCCAGTTGTCTTTGCAAATACCACCATATCTCCAACCACCCTTTCCTCTCCAAAACCTTGAACATGTTGTCATCTCTTGAATCAGTGCCCAACTTTTCTGGAACACCATTTTAATCTCTCCAATCCAGTTTCTGCTCTTGCCGCAGTACAGAAATAACTCTTTGAAAGTCACAAATGGCATCCTATCAAAGGTAAACTAACCCTCCTCATCCTTCTTGACCTATGCAGCCGTTTTTATTCATTCATGGGATGTGGGCTTTGCTGGCTGGGCCAGCATTTATTGCCCTTGAGAAAGTGGTAGTGAGCTGCCTTCTTGAACTGCTGCAGTCCATGTGGTCTAGGTGCACCAACAGTGTTGCTAGGAAGGGAGTTTCAGGATTTTGACGAAGGAACAGCGATATATTTCCAAGTCAGGATGGTGAATGACCTTGGGGGAACTTCCAGGTGGTGGTATTCCCATTTATCTGCCGCCCTTGTCCTTCTAGTAGTAGTGGTCATGGGTTTGGAAGGTGCTGTCTAAGGAGCTTTGGTGAATTCCTGCAGTGCATCTTGTAGCTGGTACACACTGCTGCTACTGTGCATCGGAGGGAGTGAATGTTTGTCGATGTGGTGCCAACCAACTGGACTGCTTTGTCCTGGATGGTGTCAAGCTTCTTGAGTGTTGTGGAAGCTGCATTCATCCAGGCAAGTGGGGAGTATTCCATCACAGTTCTGACTTGTGCCTTGTAAATGGTCGACAGTCTTTTGCGAGTCATTAGATGAGTTACTCACCACAGGATTCCTAGCATCTGACCTGCTCTTGTAGCTACAGTATTTATATGGCTAGTCCAGTTCACTTCCTGGTCAATGGTAACCCCCAGGATGTTGATAGTGAGGGATTCAGAGATGGTAATGCCATTGAACGTCAAGGGACGATGGTTAGATTCTCTCTTGTTGGAGATGTTCATTGCCTGGCACTTGTATGGCATGAATATTATTTGCCACTTGTCAGTCCAAGCCTGGATATTGTCCAGGTCTTGTTGCATTTGAACATCGACTGCTTCAGTATCTGAGGAGTCGTGAATGGTGCTGAACATTGTGCAAACATCAGCGAACGTCCCCACTTCTGACCTTATGATGGAAGTAAGCAGCTGAAGATGGTTGGGCTGAGGACACTGCCCTGAGGAACACCTGCAGTGATGTCCTGGAGCTGAGATGACTGACCTCCAACAACCACAACCATCTTCCTTTGTGCCAGGTGTGACTCCAACCAGTGGAGAACTTTCCCCCTGATTCCCAATGGCTCCTGTTTTGAAAGTGCTCCTTGATGCTACACTTGGTCAAATGCGGCCTTGATGTCAAGGGCAGTCACTGTCACCTCACCCTGGGAGTTCAGCTCTTTTGTCTATGTTTGAACCAAGGCTGCTGAGTGGCCCTGGTGGAACCCAAACTGAATGTCATTGAGCAGGTTATTGCTAAGCAAGTGCCATTAAATAGCACTGTTGATGACCCCTTCCATTACTTTACTGATGATTAAGAGGTAGACTGATGGGGCTGTAATTGACTGGGTAGTATTTGTCCTGCTTTTTGTGTACAGGACATACCTGGGCAATTTTCCACATAGCTGGGTAGATGGCAGTGTTGTAGCTGTACTAGAACAGCTTGGCTAGGGGCACAGCAAGTTCTGGAGCACAAGTCTTCAGTACTATTGCTGGAATATTGTCAGGGGCCATAGCCTTTGCACTATCCAATGCCTTCAGCCATTTCTTGATGTCATGTGGAGTGAATTGAATTGGCTGAAGAGTGGCATCTGTGATGCTGGTGACCTACTGAGGAGGCCGAGATGGATCATCCACTCAACACTTCTGGTTGAAGATTGTAGCAAATGCTTTAGCCTTATCTTTTGCAATGATGTGCTGGGCTCTCCCATCATTGAGGATGGGGATATTTGTGGAGCCACCTCCTTCAGTGAGTTGTTTAATTGTCCACCACCATTCATGACTGGATGTGGCAGGACTGCAGAGCTTAGATCTGATCTGTTGGTTGTGAGATCACTTAGCACTGTCTATCATTTGCTGCTTATGCTGTTTGGCATGCAAGTTGTCCTGTGTTATAGCTTCATGAGGTTGACACCTCATTTTTTCTATGCCTGGTGCTGCTCCTGGCATTCCCTCCTGCACCCTTCATTGAACCAGGGTTGATCTCCTGTCTTGATGGTAATGGTAGATTGGGGGATATGCTGAGCCATGAGGTTACAGATTGTATTTGAATGCAATTCTGCTGCTGCTTATAGCCCACAATCTTCCTGTCTTCCTTTAGCATTGTTAACCACCCTCCACTGTGTAGTTCTGTACAACGTAAGAAGAGGAGATGGTCTACAAGTTTGTGATGCAGACCAGGGCTATTTAAGATTCATCTAATAGATAAAGATGGTTTCACCGATACATATTACAATATACTTTACCTGTCAATGGGACTCCTGTGTGCTGTCAACTTAATGCTTGGCAGAATAAGGGATTTCTATGCTGGGAATGACATCTCTTTTCACTTAATATTCTGATACCAGGATCAAATACTTTCTTGTCAAGCATATCTCGGGTTAGATCCCAGATAATGTGTCACATCCCCAACCACAGATTAACAATCTCTACTGCACTAATAGTCCTAATGGATGTATTTTCAATTTTATGATGTGAATGCAATTCCACAAAGAGCTGTGATGAGATTATTACAAAATAATTTCACCAAAAATCCTGCCACCCAACAACTGGTGAAGGGATTTTCATCCCAACAGTTTAGATTGGAACTTGGCTGCCTGAGATGGAGAGCATTCCAACCCATTGTATTACTTTATAACACTCACATTATACCTGATATGGAGATATATAAACCACACTGAAGCTGGATGTTTACTCTGTTTTGACAGCTGAGAATAATTTAAGGACTTTTAAATTATATCAAGGGAAAATCATGGACTAAAACTTAATTTATTTGTCTGAAATTCCATTTGCTCTACTTTATCGGAGTTGGTAATGTAATTATTTTCAGGAGCAAGAGAGGAAGTTCAGACACAAACATTAAACATTCATGTTCCAGGATACAACAAAATAATTCCAGGGCCTAAGTTATTTCATGATTTTAAATAAGCAGAAGCATTTAAATTGTTAACAGTATTGATCCCCCAATTTCTGTAGCTATTTTGCAGCAGCTAGCTGAGTATAACAAAGGCAGTATAACAAAGGTGAAGGATTGGTAAATAATTGTAACTTGACTGACTTCAGTAATGACACAATATAGGAAAATATACAAGACCTGAAAGAGTATATTGCAATAACATACTGAACTTTGTATGAGGCAAACAGATCTTCCTAGGTTTGCTCGCAGCAAATTGGGTTGTCTTTACATATACCATAAAATATGCAATGTATTATTCTGTCGCTGTACACCTGTTTAGCTTTATCTGCCCCATTAAAGTCACAATGTCTACTTGCTGTAAATATGCACAATTCTAGATCAATTAGAGGTCCATTGCTGCCATTGAAGAAAGTTTTCAGATTAGCAGGCTTTTTTTGGCTCTCAATGAATGGAAATCAACTGAAATTAACTTTCTTTTTTATACTCTTTCTTTTATACTACCGGTATATACTGCCTTGCTAAAGCTGATCCATTTACAAGTGTTTTTGTGCAAGTGTGAAAATTGCCTAGTAACCAATTCAGTGAAACTTCAGAGTCTTTTTCATCTCAATAGGTTCTGGGGCTCAAGAATTTTTGATAATCATTGTGAAAAGCACTATCGTTTAGCTGTAAAAATTGCCCCATCAGGTACTAACACAAATTTTAATGTACTTACAACTTATACACAAGCCATTTGGCAATAAACTGTGGCAGAAACTCTTTTAAAGGTCATTTATTTTAAAAAAAAGATTTTACAAGTGCTTTTAAAAATATTTGCTACACTGCATTGTAACGTGTACATGTAATAAGTACACTCTTATCCATAATATGTAACCTTTTTTGACAGTGCTGTAATTGCAATTCACTTTGTGTCCCCACAGCTGTCAAAACTGATAGAGCAAAGAATAGTTAAGTGAATAAAATTATTTGCAAAATCATTATTGGTTTAATTTATCACATGTATGCCACATTCTATGTTGCAGTACAATATGTGTTATACAACATAATCAGAGGATAATTCTCACCTTCACTTTCCCACCATTTACTACCAAGTGGCGAAGGTAAAAATATCCACATGCCATAAAATTCAGCATGTTATATATTTACACAATACCATACACTGCATGTTATTCAATAAGCCATTTAAGCACTGACCCAAATATCGCACTGAACCCTATAGTATACAGAACCTTATACTATACTATACAACTTAACGTTGCACTGAACCTAAAATATATCATAATGTACACTCTTACACTCAACATTTAACTATAATACTGTACTATATATTAGTACTGTTATTTACGTTAATACTGAATGCTTTGGCAATATTATACACTATTCTTGTACCACACACTATTTAACTATTTGACAGAACACCATTACACTAAATTGGACACTGAACTGAACACTAAGACATAGTGAACCATAATAAGCTTTACAGGTTCCTATAATGCTGTAATGTGCAATTAATATTATGATGTACACCAACACTAAACCGATTAGAATGTTTTAGTGAACTCTATTGTTGCAAAAAAATCTATACCTTAGCACTGCACATTATAATACTGTACACTAACATTGTATTGAACACCAATACTTCAGAGGACTCCAATTCTGTATATACCCCTATAGCTACTTACAATTTAGTATTGTACACAATCCTATGTCCATGTACCTAATACAGTATTTATTACTGCACTGTACTCTAGTGTTATTCCAGAGACTGTAACACCGTGTTGTATATGATAATGCATTAGTGAACTGCATATGTGCATAGAATGCTGTACAAAAAAGCTTGTAATGCTATACAAAAGTCTACAGAGATCTATAGTGTTCCAGAGAACCCCATGCACTTAATTTTACAGTGCTGTATAGAAATCTCTAATGTCAAAGAGAATTTTGGAAGGCTCTACAGAACCCTAAATGTTGTACAGAACTTTAAAATGCTAGGAGGAAATACTGGGCTGTACAGAACCTCAGCTTTATACATAAAAATACAATACAATAGAGCTTATACTGTACTGGTATTGTACAAAACAACACAATGCTGCATTGAACCCTACAATAGTGCTTAAAGGTGCACACTATATAGTACTCTAATGCAGTGCAGAACTCACTCATTGTTCAGACCTGTAAAACCCCTTTTAGATTGCATACTATGTTATAATACTGTACAGAATCCTGAAATGTACAGATCTCATAATACAATACAGAATATTATCATTTAGTGTAGAACCTTGTAATAGTTACAAAATCCAATAGTGCTGTGCAAAGCCTCACAACACTAGAAACATTTTCAATACTGTACATAACCAGTAACATTGTACAGTACCCTATAAAATGCACATAATGCTATTATGTTGTACATAAGTCTATAATTGTATAAATAACTATAAAACCAAAATGCTGACTGAATTTAATTCTTACAATGTTGTACAAAACAATATAGAATCATAGTACTGTACAGAAGCCTATAATATTGTGCAAAGACCTACCTTAACATACTGAAATTTATAATGATGTCCAGAAACATTATATTAGCTGGAAGTTTATGGTGTTATATGGAGCTCTATAATGCTAAACAGAGCCTTATAATACTGTACTAGATCTTGTGCTCTGCAAATAAAATAATTCATAATCATATACTGCAGGAAACCTTACAATGCTGTATAGTACCCAATAATAACAAACACTGGAAGAAGTTAATATTGTATTAAGAACTGTAATATGGTATGAAACATTTTAAACACAGCACTATACTGATTGTATTGAATGCTCTATTACTATTTGGTGTGGTATTAGTCAATATAATTATTCAGTATAACAAAAGTGTATAGGGCCCTATTGCAGAGCTCAATACAGTATTGAAGTGCTAAATACAGCATTATAATATTGAATACACTATAATACCATATCAAAAACATCAGTACTGTACTAAACACGAAAACTGCATCAGACACTATGATACTGCACTGAGCACTTACAAGTAGTTAAGGAGAAGTAGTAATGAAAGGAATAAAAAATATGAAGTATATATAAAAATATATATAAATATATATACTGAGAAGTATGAATGGGTCACATATTTTTGCTTGTTTAGATGGCATAGATTGTGTGTCATACAAGTGGGCAATTTGCAGGCCATCTAATGCTATATGAACATAGTTGGCTTACAATCAATTTCTGTGTCCAGCCTCTTAAGATTCTGTATAACCATTGCTGGAGTTGTAAGTTACTGCTTATATTTCATCTATGCTATGGTAAGATAATGAATGATTTGCATTCAGTGAGTTTCTCACACAACAGTCTCTATTAATGCTTAGAATGGTTTAGCACAAAATACTTTGCAAATTATCAGGTTACACTTTGTAGTATGCAACTTGGGCAGCTATTTAGAATTGAAACTTTAGTAGATTTCTTCAGGTCAACTAGCTTCTCTCTGAACTGTATCCAGGTCTGCTTGGCTCTGAGAATAACATTTAGTCCCTCTGAAAACTGTTTCCAAGCTTGTCGGACTAGATGTTTTTGAGGGAGGAGCCCTTGGAGAGTCCTTCTTTCTTGAACTTCTCAGAATTTGGTCATTGGATCCAGGGCAGTTAAATGCCTGCTTAAACTATTTAAATGTTGCTCTGCATGATCATAATACTTGACTGTGTGGGTGGGGAATGGCCTGTTTTACATACAGAGGTAAAATCAGCTTTCTCAGTGGTTAATGGGCAGGTAGGAATTCACTCAGCAATTTCTAATGGCCTCTAGGGAACCTCAAATAATGCACCAACAACAAGTTGTAGGCTTACAAATCCTATAGCTTGAAAACTTGCTGTCTGTGTGAAGGTTTATGTCACACGAACTGAAGAAAATGGGGCCGTAAAATCAGAAGTGTGTTTTTGTGCATATTTTGTGATTATTCACCAATCCGACCGATATAGCTGCCAGGGCAAGAAGGATTCACTGTATTAAAGAGTACAATACAAACAAAATTGAACCCACTAAGCCTGTTAATACTAGAAAATCACTCATTAACAGGAGACAATCAACAATATTTGTTAAATTCTGCACTGCACAAATGATGCATTCTTTTTGCCCATAGAATTCAGGAGTTGCAGTTGAATCAGCATTTTGTGTAGAAGAAACTCTCAAAAGGATGGCTAAATTTATAGTAATTTGCTCAGTTTATAGCAAAACAACCTACAATGAGGTAGCACCTTTAAAATAGTAATATTCCCCAAGATACTTCACAGCATTGTACAAACTAAATTTGATACTGAGTCATACAAGATGATATTAGGACAGATGAGTGAAGCATTGTCAAAGAGTTAGGAAACATCTTAAAAGAGGAGAAAGAAAGAAAGGAAGAAGGGTTTAAAGGGAGATAATTCCACAGCTTACAGAAGCAAATGGAAGCTGCCAAAGGTGGAGTGATCAAAATTGGGGATGAGCAAGAGGCCAGAATTGGATATCTCAGTGGATTGTGGAGTTGGAAGAAGTTACAGAGATAGTGTGAGGTAAGGCAATGGTGGGATTTGAAAGCATGAAGAAAATCCTAGAATCAAGGCACAATGGGGGTTTCATTCAGTGCTCCCATGACACAATTTGGCTGAGGAAGATGACATGAGCTGGAGCAAGAATGGTGTACCAGCATGAACACATCGCTAATCTACCTCTTGGGTGAAAAGTGGGATTTACTGATGAACACTGTTTAGTAGATAAATCATCATAGCCCTCAATATTCATGCATCTGCCTCTTTCTAGGGTAATGCTAGGGACATCTGTAGTTCACTGCCTACATGTGCACTTAGGAGGTGAGTAATGCTTTCCTTAAGAGGGCTAACGACTTTATAAAGTTTGCTATTGAGTACCAGCATTCCATTGACGCTTTTGGCTTTCTATGAATACAAGGATTGCAGCTATTTGGATTCTTGTTCATAAAGTTTTTCGCAGCAGTCAAAGACAAAGGCAGAATGTAGACACAATAAGGCCTAGGTAACTACCAGGATTATTTATTGGGCATGTCGCTGGCATCCTTAGGTAGCACTTTGGATGTCTGGGTAGATCAAGACCCCCTGTGATGCAGCCATCTCATCCCCCAGGTCACCAAGATTGTCACATGCTATCACTCTGATCTGCTAATGGAGCCACTGCTGCATCAAGTGAGCCAAATGGATACTGGCTGCATTCCAAAAGACATCCTGTATGGCGAGCTTGCTATTGGCACAGACCTGACAGGTTGCTCAAGTCTGCGATACAAGGGTGCCTGCAAATCATTTAGGGTTGTTTCCTTCTGTTGTCAGTAAGGTTGCTGTACTGGGTTGGGGGTTGAGGAGCAATTTGTGTCCAGTGAATCTTCAAGAATGAATATTTTTTGAGTTCCAGGCAAAGGCTAAACATTGTATTTTCTGTCTGGGTCTTTTCGTAACTCCACAGTTAACCCCCGGACAGTTTATCAACACCAATTTCTAGGATTATAAAAAGATAATGAATAATATGATTCTCTGTAATATTACACTGAGCATTATAAAGCTTCATTGAAACCTAATACTGTGAAAATTGCAAGATTACTGGACACTATTGGCTCAATATTGCTGACCTCAAAAAAAGCAGTAATCTCTGTAGCGTGCATTTTCCCTTACCAATGTCAGTTTGAATTTGGCACCAAGTCAAGGGACTCTCCAGGCATACAGCAGCAATGGTGTCATCCAAGAAGGTAAATGGCCAATCCTCATAGACAGAAAAACAGGAAATAAAGACAATAGAATCCCTTCACTTTTAATTTTAAAATTTTAGATAGTGAAGTAAATGAGTAGGACATATATATGGGATTATGGTAGAAGCTAAAATATCATAAACAAACAATTAAAACTATTACTTTAAATATATGCAGAAATTCTTATCATAAATGGAGAAATTTGACATACAGCAAATATAAAATTCAGAACCAGTGAAGCTGTTTAGCAGTAATTCTGAGTGCTATAACACCAACAAATGAGACAGTATAATAGTGCTCAGTATAGTATTGCATCGAATAGTATAATATTGTACTGAGCACTATAAAGCAATAACATACAGAGCACAACAATGCTCTGTCAAATATTCCAATCATATCATAAACATTATAACAAATAAGTTGCATTTATATAACACCTTTCATGACCTCAGGATGTCTCTTAACACTTCATAGCCAATTAAGTACTTTTGAAGTGTAGTCACTGTTGCACTGCAAGGAATTGCACCAATTTGCACACACAAAGATTCTTCAAACAGCAATGAAATATGTGACCAATTTTTTTTAATGGTTTTGGTTAAGAGATAAATGTTGTCCAGGATACAGGTACTGTGGAACTTCCTTGCCGTTCTTCAAATAGTGTAATGGGATCATATACCTCACAGACAGACTGGGCCTCAGTTTAACATCTCATCTTAAAGGCAGCTCCTCTGAAAGCACTGCACTGCTTCAATACTGCACTGATGCATCAGTATAATACTGTATTAATACTGAAACTGTATTGAGCACTACAGTGCAATATAATGCATCAAAATCACTACTGTACTAAACGCTGTATACCTCAAGCCGGTACCAAACATTCTGATACTGCACTGAGTATTATAGCAACAAACCAAACTTGAGTTAATTTTTAGCTCCAGACTAAATTTATGTTTAGTAACTGTAATAAGTAAAAGCACATATAGAACAGCATAGGGGCAAATTTCACCAGATAGACTTGAAGTTAGCAGAATGGATCACAATGCCATTAGAGAAATTGCCCAAATTTAGTTTCCACTGATGTAACTTTTGGTGTGCACCATGCTTGCTCTGCCCATTGGTGCCAAACACTGAGGCTTAGAGTTGCTTCTTGGCCCCAAAGGAAGCTCCCATTCCACTGCTGCCTAGCAGTGCAACATCCACTTCCCTATCTACTATTCCTCCCCTCTTCCCTGGAGAAATTTATGGGCTCAGCTTCACCACATCCACCTCCACCCACTCTCCACACCAACTGGCAAGCTGACAAAGTGGCCGAGCAACATTCAGATTTGTGGAAAGGTACTTCAACCTTCAAAATGACTTGGACCTCCCGCCAAGACTTTAGGTAGGCAAACAGCACATGTGTTCATCCTAGTGCCCACCCACTGTTAAAATTCACCTTCCCATGTCATGTCCTTTTTCCCTTTCTTTCCTGTTCCCTCCAGCAGTCTGGTGTATATATATTTCCTATTTCAAAATGGTTTGCAAAAAGATCACTGTGAGTTCAATAAAGACAGAAAAATTCAGGTATATCTTAAAATTCTGATTGTTAATTTATTTCTTTGACAATCTCAACTCCAAAATCAATTCAATACAATTCACATAGAAATAAACATGGTTCAGATTTCAAAAAAAAAATCCTCCTTGCTCGATTAGCAATCTGACTAATCAGAAAATGAAGAACAAAGAACGTTTACAGCAGTATAGATGGCCTAACACCTAGAATAGTACCCAGAATGTTCTAGGCCCAATCTTCCTCAGCTCCTGACCTCATTACAGCTTTTGACCAAGCATGGACAAAACAGCTGAACTCAAGATGAAGTGAGAGTGACCCACCCTTGACATCAAGGCAGCATTTGATCAAGTGTGGCATTAAGGAGCCCTAGCAAAACTGGAGTCAATAGGAATCAGGGGGAAAGCTCTCCACTGGTTGGAATTACACCTGGCACAAAGGTAGATGGTTGTGATTTTTGGAGGTCAGTCATCTCAGCTCCAGTGCAGGAGTTCCTTAGAGTGGTGTCCTCAGCCCAACCATCTTCAGCTGCTTCATCCATGACCTTCCTTCCATCATAAGGTCAGAAGTGGGGATGTCCGCTGATGGTTGTACAATGTTCAATTCACGACTCCTCAGATACTGAAGCAATCCATGTTCAAATGTAGTAAGATCTGAACAATTCTACACTTGGGCTGACAAGTGGCAAGTAGCATTCATGCCACACAAGTGCTAGGCAATGACTATCTCCAACAAGAGAGAGTCTAACCATTGCCCCTTGATATTCAATGGCATTGGCATCTCTGAATCCCCCACTATCAACAGCCTGGGAGTTACTATTGACCAGAAACTGAACTGGACTAGCCATATAAATACTGTGGCTACAAGAGCAGGTCAGAGGCAAGGAATCCTGAGGTGAGTAATTCATCTCCTGACTTCCTAAAGCCTGTCCACCATCTACAAGATACATGTCTGGAGTTGATGGAACATTCTCCACTTGCCTGGATGAGTGCAGCTCCAACCACGCTCAAGAAGCTTGACACCTTCCACGACAAAGCAGCCCATTTGATTGGCACCCCATCCACTAACAGTCACTCCCTCCACCACCTACACACAGTGGCAGCAGTATGCACCATCTACAAAATGCACTGCAGCAACTCACCAAGCCTCTTTCCAAACCCACTCCCACTACCATCTAGAAGGACAAGGGCAACAGATAGACAGGAACACCATCGCTTGGAAGTTCCCCTCCAAGCCACTCACCATCCTGAATTGGAACTAAATCGCTGTTCCTTCTCTGCTGCTGGTTCAAAATCCTGGAACTCCCTTTCTAACAGCACTGTAGGTGTGCCTACACCAAATGACTACACCGATTCAAGAAGGCAGCTCACCACCTTCTCAAGGGCAGTTATGGATGGGTAATAAATGCTGGCTTAGCCAATGACGCCCATGTCCTGTGAACAAATAAAAAAAGTACAGCAGAGAGGAGGCTATTAGGCCTATCGTCCGTGCCAGCTCTTTTGAAGAGCAATCCAGTTAGTCCCATATCGCAATTTTTATCCCAATCTTTCCCCATAATCCATGTAATTTTGTTCTCCTTCAAATATTTATCCAATTCCCTTTTGAAAGCTACTATTGAAGCTGTATTCACCACCTTATCAGGTAGTGCATTCTAGATCATAACCATTCATTGCATAGGCAAAGGTTTTCCTCCTGTCACCTGTAGTTCTTTTGCCAATCACCTTTGCCATTTGAGTCTTTGCCATCTGAACAGATACAGAAAGAAAACGAAGGACAGGAAATCCCGAGCCAGCAACTCATCCAGAACTCAATCGTCTCTCCAGTTTCCTTCTTCCTATTTGCTGCAGAGCTTTCCAGGTGCAGATTGGCCTTAGCAGTCACCTACACACCCACCGGAACCCTACCAGGTACTCCAGATAATGAACATGGCTATCTTCACATTGAAGAATGAACAAAATTGACCCTTTGATGATTGGAAACAATTTCTCTTTAGATACTCTATCTAAACCCTTCGTGATTTTAAATACATCGATCAATTCTCCATTTTGCCTTTTCTGAACTAAGGAGAGCAACTCCAGCTTCCTCAGTCTATCCTTTCCAGCAGCAGTGAAGTAATCCCTCATCCCTGGAACCATTCTAGTAAATCTTTCTATAGCTGCGCCAAATCTTTCACGTCCTTTCTAAAGTGTGGTGCCCAGAATTGGACATAATACTCCAGGCTTTTTGTATCTTATAATTTCCAGGCATGGAGGCAAACCTTGCCTTAGCTCTTGATTTACACAAATAACAAGTTAAAAATAGCTAATTTAGTCCTTTTGATATTTGTACAAATTAATTGATTGTTGGATTGCATGGGCATGGCAAAAATGACCAGATCGTAAATAAAGGATCTTTCCCCTTCCTCCAGGTACCTTGTATTGAATGGAACAAAATTATTAACACATTTGGTACCTTAATATGTAAGTCAATCATCAGCTCATAGGTCCCAAAACTTCACTGGATCAACAACTTCACTAAACACTGAAGAACTCTACAAAGCAAGGTTCATAATTCAACAGAATATCTTTTCTTTAAACTGTGAATCTCTCTCTGCAAGTTCAGTGGATAATGTCACCAATCCGTTGTCTGTCCTGCTTTCCTGATGGTTTACTGATCAAAGGCAGCAATCCTTATTAATTTAGTTTGCTGACAGATATGTGATCCTATACATCATGCCCTTGCATTGTTCCATCATATTACGGCAAAAAAAAGTCTTCACCCTCTCAAAAGAGAAAAGGGCTTGTCAAATACATTTTATAAATGACACTATCCTTTTAAGTTACAATGTAGTGTACTGCCATGGGACTCCCAGTACTGCACTGGATGATGTAAAATAATACTTTTATATTATTTTATGAATAAACCGTAATTTGCTTCAAGATCTATTTCTGTTGCCTTTAGACTTTGTCAGAGAACTAGCCATTATGTGAGACTTACAAAATGCAGATTTAGTGATCAGTTCAGAGTTGCATTGTTACAGAATTGACAGTGCTGGTGGGATATCACTGGGAATTTTGACCATTGTTTACTTCATGAAACTTTCCCAGTCTGATCATATAAAGATGTCAATCACTCCCAACCTTAATTGCCCTTGAACTGAGTAGCTTGCTAAGCCATTCTGGAGGGCAGTTAAGAGTCGACCACATTGCTGTGGGTCTGGAGTCACATATAGGCCAGACCAGACCAGGTAAGGATGGCAGATTTCCTTTCCTACAGGACATTAGTGAACCAGATGGGTTTTTACAACAATTGATGATAGTTGTCATGGTCACCATCACTGAGGCTTGCTTTATATTCCAGATTTTATAAATTGAATTCAAATTCCACCAGCTGCCATGGTGGGATTTGAACCCATGCCCCCACAACATTAGCCTGGGCCTCTGGATTACTAGCCCAGTGACATTATCACTACACAACTATGTTGTCAAATTGCAAATACAGCCACTTTCCACTTATATTCAGACCTCTCCTAAACAAATTACTGGTAAATTTCCAATATGACATATTTATTAAGGGAGATGGTCGCATACTGGTAATGTCATTAGACTAGTAATCCAGAGGTTCAACATCAGTTCAAATCCCACCAATTAAATTCAATTCAATTAATAAATTCAATTGATTAATAAAAGTCTGGAATTGCAAGCTAGCCTCATTAATGGTGCCATGAAACTACCATTGATAGTCGTAAAAACCCATCTGGTTCACTAATATCCTTTAGGGAGGGAAATCTGCCATTCTCATCTGGTCTGGCTGACTATTACCATCAAACCAAGGTATCAACTTTGATTTGATGAGGAATGTAACAGAACACGCCAGAAGCAGTACCAGGTGTGCCTAAAAACAGAAGCGCCAATCTGGTGAAAGTACAAACATGCTAAATAGTTGAAGCTACATGATTTAGACAGAGCTAAGTGATCCAACAAACAATAGATTTGGATTACTAGATTTGCTATGGGGGCATGGGTTCAAATCCCACCATGCAGCTAGTGGAATTTGAATTCAGTTAATAAAATCTGGAATATAAAGCAAGCCTCAGAGATGGTATGCTCTGCACAGGAGCAGGAGGCTCCATGAATGTTCTCCTTCAATGATAGCAGAACCCAGAAAGTGAGTGCAAAAACCAATGATGATGGGATCTGGGATGTTGGCGGAAAGATAGGACTCTGTGAATATGACTTTGCCAAGCTATTGGTCGACTAGTCATTGGACTGCTCTCCCAGTTTTGGCACAAGTCCCCAGATGTTAATGAGGAGGACTTTGCAAGGTCAATCGGGCTGAGTGTGCCTTTGTTTTGTGTGGTACCTATGGTGATGCCAGGATATCCCCTCGTTTTATGCTTTTTAGACAGTTTCATTGTGGTTTAATATCACTGAATGGCTAGCCACACCATTTCAGAGGGCAGTTAAGAATCAATCACATTGTTGTGGGTCTGTAGTCTCAGGCTATGGACAGCAGAATACCTTCCCTAAAGGACATTGATGAACTAGGTGGGTTTTTATGAAAATCTGGTAGTTCCACGTTCATCATTGCTGATATTATCCTTTTAGTCCAGATTTATTTAATTAACTGAATTTAAATTCCCCAGCTTCCATGGTGGGATTTGAGCGCACGCCTCCAGATCGTTGGTCCAGGTCACTAGATTACTAGTCCAGTGACAAAACCACTTCGCTACCATATCTGGTTGGCCTTATAATGGGGAGAACTTTCACACACTCCCTACATGGCCACTGAAGCAAGGGTGTTGAGTTTGGAACAGGGAGTTACTACAGTGAGGGTTCCAGAAGTGACTGGAATGAGAAACATAAGCCTTTAAATAGCAAAAAGCAAATCCCATGCGGGAAGGAGGCTAGACAGATAGTTCCCCTTTACACAGTGAATTTTAAAGGGAAAACGATGAGTAGATGCTCATGATATCTAAGGAAGAAGCCAATGTATTGCTTGCTCTCATTAGGCCATTGAACTTTATCCAGCACTCAATGTTGCTGTCAATTCTTTCCATGTGGCACAAAATATTTTTCTGACATTTCCTCCATGAGCACCCAGCCGTCTTTCTGTCCTCTGCAGCATTTTGTGTATCTGAAAGTCACCCTCACTAAAATCCTGGGCTCTCTTCTGCCTCCTTGCAAACACCTGCTTCCTTCTTTGCGTGCCTCTATCAGGTCCTCCACTTGAAGTCATGCTTTAATAATACCATAAACTTACATATGAGCAACCTACTACTAACTGACTCAACTCACTGTGCTAAATATATTCCTACTTATCTGCCATTTTCCCAGCCACCTTTTTAAAGGCTTCTAAATTGAGAAATTCCACCTTGCACCACTGAACTACCAATGGACATTAAATGAGTTGAGCCTACAAACTGTGAACAATATTGCTGGACGCAAGTCCCAACTTGGGCACACACGTGTAAGTGGCATGGTGGAATTCCATGCTCAACGTATTTAAAGCAACCAATGTGTATCGCAAATGGAAGTGCACATTCTATCCAGCTTGACCAAACATCACACCATATCTAACTACAACCCTACATGTAATGGAATCCCTTCCCTAAGTCACTCTGCCTCCCGACCTCCTTTTCCTCCTTTAAGGCCCTTCTTAAAACTCATCTTTTTAATCAAACTCTTACTTTTCCTATTGGCTTAACGTTCTTTTTATTTTGATACGCCTCTGTGAAGTACCTTGAGACCATTTTCTTTGTTAAGGTTATAAAAATGTAAATTTTTGATGTTGTTCTCTTTGAGCAAGCTTTGAAAACTGACCTACTATCTCCATATTTGGCTTGATGTCATATTTTGTTTTATTTGCTCATGTAAAGTGTCTTGGGCTGATTTATCCTGTTAAAGGCACTACATAAATATAAGTTGTTGTTCTAATGTGGCCAGCGATAAAGGACCACAAAAATATTAATAGTACCAGTTGGCTTTAGAATCAGCATGTCCCATGTGAATCAGGTTATACTCAGTGATATAGATGAGTGATTAGAGAAGTACATTTAATGATGTCCATTGTACTGCAAATGAGTATTCCCTATTCAACATATTACTGTGATGCGGTTATGCTCTCAATTCTATAGATTGGTGGCTTTCTGAAGTGTTTTTCCTTTATGCTACAGATTGTTTGTTTGAAACCACAGAAGTTTACAGCTTAGAAGGAGGTCTTTGCCCCATTGTCAGTGACAGGTCTTTTCTATAACAATCCAGAACTAATCCCACTGAGTTGTGCTTCCCCCATAGCCCTGCACCTTTCTTCACTTCAAATATTTATCTAATCTTTGCTTAAAAGAAATGATGGTTTCTGCCTCAACTATCCCCAAAGCACTCCCTACTCTAACAACTGTTGAGAAGCATATTATAGCCTCACTGGCACAGATAAGTACTTCATGATTAATGCATTGTTACGGTATGTTAGCCTTCTAGTACTACAGACCAATGGATTGTAGATAGCATAGTGTTATACTGTGCACTGACCATTAGTTTCTAATCAGTTTGCTGTTGTGAAGTGTACAACACTGACTACACCTCAGAAGTACTTCACTGGCTGTAAAATGCTTTGAAACATCCTGAAATCATGAAAGCTGCTATATAAATTCAAGTCTTTCTTTTATACAGTGTCATTGGCCAATAGTCTTGAATAGGTGTGCTGATGTGAATGCTCCACACTAGTGGCTTAGAGTCAACCTCTTATTCTGTCTGTGCTACAAGTACTTGGTTTAAAATATGAAAATTGAACTCTCATCCCATATGTAGAACTCTGATGCAATTTTGGTGTCTCACTAGGTGGAACAAGTGGAATGGTTATACCAGCAGTCCTTAAGGGGGCTCATGCCCTCCACTTCGAAAACCCACTGCAGCACGATTGCTTCTCCTATACCCACAAAAATCTTCCCACATGTTGCCTTCCTCACCTCCAGCCCTAACATTTAGCATCCCACTTCCAGCTAAGGCCATTGGACTTCTAGCCCCTTACCCTGATCAGTAAACTACCATTGAGCAGCTGTGGACCATATCATCTGCCTCCCACCCCTGGAATCTGTTACACAAAACTTACCCCAGTGTCTTATGTGCTAAGCCTCATAAATAATTCATAATTAGCTTATGTTAGGTACAAGTTGAGTGGTTGCTTATTAGCTTGTTGTGCCCCTCCTCTTTGCTACAGATGGGTGATTTAGAATCAGTGTGTTTTTGTGACCTGTGTTATTCTTATAGTGTTACTTTAGGGCCATTGTTTTTAGTTTGAGCTGTGTTCTAATGCATGCTTGATAACCGTCTTCATTCAGGACAGTTTAAGGCCAGCAAGCTTTTGTGAAGGTCACTGGTTATGATTCCCTTCAGCTATTTCCTGAAGCCTAACATAGGTCACCACTCACTATAGAACAGGATTAGAGGTGGGTGGGGGTGTGTGGGGGAAGCTAGTCACTGAATTTAAGTGATTTGTTAGTTCCTGGGAGTCTAGAAGGAACTGAAGGGAGATGTCTGTTGGATTTGAGGTAGGTGGTGGTGGGTAGAGCTGGATCCTTCAGCAAGGATTTGCAACCAACTCAGAACTGCCCCATAGCTGCATCACTTAGAGCAGTTTATGGTGAGGAGCCATTGGCAGGAACTGAGGAGCAGGTCATCCATTCACCCAAAGCATGTTGCTTTTGCAAGAATGCAACAGAGGGAGGAAAGGGAGCAAATATCTCAAATCGGAAAGTAGTCTGGTATTGCGGTGCACCAATCATTGACATGCTTTTTTGGCCCTGAACAATGAAGCCAGAACAAGATCAAGGCTTCCCTGGGAGTATAGCCAGCTGGTGTCCAGTCCGCAAGGCAATGTCAGCCTGCTGTCTTGTGAGGTGTTGGTTTGTGCCATGGTGCTCAACTCTGTGTTAAGCATTACCTGGTGCGGTTTAAGAACCTCACTTGGCATGGCAGTTTCTGACACATTTGCTGCAGAGGAAGACAGTGGTTTGAGAAGGTGCAGAATCCACTGGCCTCTGTTTTCCCTGGGACCTCTTCTTGGCCAGCTGAGCTTCCCATTTCTGCTCATCACTTCCAATGCCCTCCCAAGCAGTCAGCCTCCAGTGTTCATGGCCGGCAGCAACTGTCTCCCAGTTATCAGTGTCAATGTCTGCCATCTTCATCCCTTACTTGCAGGTCTCCTTGTGGCAGAGGTATGGATGCTCAGGAGGTCGTAGCCCAATGGTCAGTTCACCACACAGAAGGTCTTCGGGTATACAGCTGTCATCCATCTGATGAACATGGCTGAGCCAGTGCAAATGTTGTTGGCTTAGTAATGAGCGCATGCTAATAGAATTAGTGCTCTACAGGACCGCCGAGTTGTTGACCTTGTCCTGCCAAGAAATGCCAGGGATATATCTGAGACAATGAAGGTGGAAACTGTTCAGCCTTTTCTCCTGCCTAGTGTATGTTGTCCAGGTCCCATTACTTTAGAAAAGTGTGTTGAGGACACAGGCTTGGTTGACTCGCAATTTGGTATTTTCAGTCAGGTTGCTGTTGTTCCACACTCTCTTACTCTGCTTGGGTGTAACAGCTGCAGCTTTTGCAACGCATGTTTTGATTTCAGCATCAAATGTCACACTGCTGGTGATGATGGAGCCTAGATATGTGAAATTGTCAACAACCTCCAGCATCACATTGTCAATACTGATAGATGGTGGTATGGCAACATCTGGACCAGGACCATGACATTTGTCTTCCTGATGCTGATGGTTAAACCAAACTCTTTACACAGTGAGAAAGTCCGTCCATTTGCCATTGAAAGTGTTCCTCATTATAGAATGTTAGTGTGGCATCATTGGCGTCGAGCAAGTCTCTGATGAGGACATTGCAAACTTTTGTCTTGGATCTCAGGCAAACATGGCTGAACATCTTTCTATCAGTTTTAATATGTAAGTAGACAGCCTCTGTAGATGACCTGAAGGCATGCGATAGCAGCAATGAGAATATGTCAAAGAGTGTCGGTGCCAGAACTCAACCCTGTTTGATCCCACTGCAGATCTCAGAGGGTTCTAATGTTGCCCCGTCATAACTGACCTCACCCATCATGTTGTCATGAAACAAGGAAAGTTGTCATGAGTCTGCAAGTTTCAAATTTCTACTTCCTTGTTTGATTTAAAGTGAGCTGAGGTAAACTTGTTTGAAATAAATGTGGTAAAACCGGTTTTAAACACCTCAGACATTTTACATCCACTGATTCACTGGTTTATTCAGTGCTGTAATAGTATTTTCCCATAGCAGCAGATAATTTACTACGATTGTGCAATTGGCTGGCCAGTAGGCATTAATCTCCATCTGTGTTTTGAGAACTGATTTCCAAATTCTAAATGTATGACCTCAAATTCTCTTAAAGAGTCAGCAGTAAACTGTCATTGTATGTTTATAGTAAAAGAGAATGGAAATTCCATCTTGCAACATTATATAAGAATTACATAAAATTTATAGCACAGAAACAAGCCATTTGGCCCAACTGGTCTATGCCAATATTTGTGCTTCACATGAAACTCCTACTCCTCTTCATCTTACCATCTTAGCATAAATTTCTATTCTTATCTCCCTCATATGCTTACCGAGCTTCCCCTTAAATATATCTATACCATTCACCTCAACTAATCCTAGTGGTAGCGAATTCCACATCTCAACTACTCTGAGTAAAAAGGTTTCCCCTGAATTCCCTATTGGATTTATTAATGGCTATCTTGTATTTGGAGGTTTTGTGTGCAGTGGGTGGTGCCCCTACCTCTGAGTCAGAAACTCTGGGTTTGATATCAGCCCTTGATGACTTGACGACCAAGGAAGGTGCACTCACAACATGTCCAAACAGGTTGTTGCAAAACCTGCAAATCCTTCCAACATACACCAATGGCAGGCAGTAGGAATGTGAAAGGTTGCTGGTCACCTGTGTTATGGAGAGAAAATTGGAGCTTTTACTATCGCTATCAATAAGCTCCAGACTACAGAATGTTGCCACAGCAACTTGGACTCCGAGTGATCTGTGACACATCATCACCTCCCTTTGCATTTATGGGCCCTAGCTTTGGTCTTCTGCACAAATGGAAATATTCTCTATCCATCAATGCTAATGTAAGCCTTCATAATTTTAAAGACCTCTAACAGGTTATTTCTCAGCCTTAGCTTTTCGAGAGAAAATAGTCCCCTCGCTGTTCATCCTTTCTTTTTTTTTAAATTCTTTCATGGAATGTGAGCGTCAAGAACAAAGCCAGCATTTGCCCTTCCCTAATTGCCCTTGAGAAGGTGGTGGTGAGCTGCCTTCTTGAACCGCTGCACTCCATGTGGTGTAGGTATACCCACAGTGCTGTTAGGGAGGGAGTTCTAGGATTTTGACCCAGCCACAGTGAAAAAATGGTGATATATTTCCAAGCCAGGGTGGTGTGTGGCTTGGAGGGGGACTTGCAGGTGGTGGTGTCCCCATACATCTGCTGCCCTTGTCTTTTTAAGCAGTAGAACCCTGTGGGTTTGGAAGCTGTTGTTGAAGGTGCTGGTGAATTGCTGCAATGCATCTTGTTAATGGTACACACAGCTCCCACTGTGCACTGGTAGTGAAGCAAGTGAATATTTAAGGCGGTGCTGATCGAGTGGGCTGCTTTGTCTTGGATAGTATGGATCTTCTTTTGGGTTGTTGGAGCCACTCTCATTCAGGCAAGTGTAGAGTATTTCATCACTCTCCTGACTTGTGCTTTGAAGATGGTAGACAGAATTTGGGAAGTCAGGAGGTGAGTTACTCGTCACATGATTCCTAGCCTTTGACTTGCTTTTGCAGCCACAGTATTTACATGGCTGGTCCAGTTCAGTTTCTGGTCAATGGTAACTCCAAGATGTTGATGATGGGAGCTGCTGCGATGGTAATGCTGTTGAATATCGGGGAGATGGTTAAATTCTCTCTTGTTGGAGATGGTCATTGCCAGGAATTTTTGTGATGTGAATGCTACTTGTCATTTATTAGCCCAAACCTGAATGTTGTCCAGGACTTGCTGCATTTGGGCACAGACTTCTTCAGTATATGAGGAGATGTAAGTAGAACTGAATACTGTACAAACATCCCAACTTCTGACCTTATGATAGAGGGAAGGTTATTGATGAAGCAACTGAAGATGGCTGGACTTAGAGCATTGTCCTGAGGAACTCCTGCAGCAGTTTTGAGGAGCTCAGTTGATTGGCCTCCAAAAACCACAACTATTCTTTTTTGAAAGATATTACTCTAACATGTGCAGAGCTTTCTTTCTGATTCCGATTGGCTTCCTGCTTTAGAAGCCTTAATCTTCCTAAATGTCCAGCATTTCTTGCATTCATACCTGGAAAAATTCAGACTATGGTTTAAGAAAGACCCATTCCATTCAGTAGTTGCATCGTTAGTGTGAAAAAAAATGTAATTGTAGGTTTCAACTCTACCCCAGCACAAACCTGTGTTTATGTTCAAACAACACTCCTCCATGACGCCAAACTATTTATACTGGAGGCATGAATGTCCTGCTATCTCACTAAGCGAAAGTACCAAACAGTTCAGCCAGTAACTTTCTCCTGCTTGAGTGAACTGAAGAGGCACATGAACGCAAGGCAGCCCTAGTTTGGTGTTTTGTTCCTGCAGTCAAGGTTCCACTGGCACTTCTCCATATTATATTCTACAACTGGATACAATAGTACTCCAAACCACTACCTGAATGGTTTGTTTTAAGAACATATTTATAGGAGGCGGTTTAAGATAAGGAACGATTGTATTGTAATGTTTCCAGTTTTAAGATTGTGTATGATCAGACGCTCCTAAGTCAGGTGCAGTGCAGCACAGTTATAACATTATATTACCACAATGACTATCTACGAAAATACTTCATTGCCTGTAAAGTGCTTTGAGATGTCCGGTTGTTGTGAAAAGCACTATATAAATGCAAGTCTTTCTTTTCTTTTCACAGTTTAAATACAGAATTATGCTTCCCAGTCTCAGAAGAGCACCCGTCACAGCCTTAGTGTGATGTTTCCATTTCTTGCAGCAGCCCCCTAGCAAACCGGCTAAACAAACTAGTTTATGGACAGTCAGTGCAGTCTCCTAGCTGAGTAGCTTGGGGGCAGACTTTTCAATTCAGTGGGTGGGCGTGGTTGGCACGGCTGCTGCCTGTGAACAGCCCCTGACTGTGATTACATGCTGGCCAATTAACGGCTAACCAGCGTGAAGTGCGCACTGAAATGCTCAGCGCTGCTGGGGTGTGGGTGGGAGGAGGGCGGGCACTGATGTAAGCGCAGGCGCGGGGCAGTGCAGAAGGAAAGTTCCTTGAAGGCAGAGAGCTGCTTCAGGGAGCTGAAGAATTTAAAAACAATTAATAAAGATTTTAAAATCCAGAAAATAAAGTCTACGGATCAGAATCAGTCACCTGAACATGCACATGATGAAAATTCTGTCTATACGTTTTTAAAAATTTAATAACAGAAACCTCAGCCCGCCCTTGGATGAGGTTTCATCAAAAATGCAAAGTCCGCCTGGCAGATTTGCCCGTCTGCCAACCGTAAGGTTGGTTGGATCATGAAAAATCTGGGACAATTGGAACTTTAATGGGCTTAAATGCTCCCTTAATTGTCGGTAGGCACACTTCCAACTTTAGCGCGCGCCTGCCCACTGACTGAAATATCGCTCGAGCGTGGGATGACATCGGGACGCTTGCTCAATGTCATCACGCACTATTTTACGCTCGAGCAGGTCGGCACGCACTCGCATGCCAAGCTAAAAACTCTGCCCTGGGTTATAGAATCATACAGCACAGGAGGCGGTTGTTTGGTCCATTGAGATTGTCCAGATTTATTTATCTTCAGACAATACAGGAATGTTCATCCCAACAGTCTGGGCTATGTGCAGCCTGAGGTGAAAGGACTATGCATTAACTCGTGTCACCCAGTCCAAGAGGTGAAAGCAAACATGCACTATTGCTCTCCCCTCACAAAATTTAAAGATGAAACAAATGACATTATTTCTGTCAGAAAGTAGCAATCTGTGTAAAAGTTAACACTAGATTTTTTCAGAATGGAATTATTAATCCGGTTTAAAACATGCTCTTGAACGGTGTGGGATGGGGCTCAGTGTTGGAGAACAAGATATTGTTCCTTGTGTGTTGCCCTGGAATCTCACCTGAAAATAGGAATGGATTTCACAGCTCTAGATTTGGCTCAGCAACAACTTGTGTCAATTCTAAAATATAAAGTGAACATTAAACACAGCTCAAAACAGCTCTAATTTTGGAAAAAAATAATTCGCTTTGGAATAAAATTCGGTGAAGATTTACACTGGGCACATTCAGTCCAGAAGTACTTATTCTGTAGACACATTGTTACTGCTTGAACTGTAAATGTAAGCTTCCTGTGTTTGTTTCCCTCCAGAACTATCAGTCAATCATGTGGGTGCAGTCAGAACAGGCTGCTGTCAGGCTGGTGGAGGTGAATCTGGCATGCAGTGATGATTGATGACAGCCCTAAAAACAAACAAAACAAGCTTCCAGATGCAGCATCCAAGCAATTAAAATAGGTTTTTAATTAAGTAACTTTTTTTTAACAATTGGTTAGGGTTATTTTAGGATTAGTTTTAGAATTACACTTTTCAAATAGTTAAAAGAACAACTTGCTTTCTCACGTAAAAAGATCCTTTTTAAAACACAACACCATTGTAGTCTGGGGATAATTAAGATCAAATTCTTTTGCTTGCATGACACAGTTTAATCCAAACACCAAAAATCCTAACATTTCTACTGAGTAAATGTGAATGCTTCCACTGTTCACTGTATGCATGTGTGAGTATGTGAATGATTGGGCGTGTGAGAGTGCATGTGTGTGTTTAAGATTGTGTGTGTGTGGATGATTGAGTGTGTGAGAGTGTCTGTACGTTTAGGATTGTGTGTGTATGAATGATTCTGTGTATATATGTGTGTGAATGATTGGGTGTGTGAAGGTGTATGTGCATGTGTTTGTGAGGTGTGTGTGAATGATTGAGTGTGTGTGCAGATGATTGTGTGTGTGTGTGCATGTGTGTGAGAATGTGTGTGGGGGTATGTGAACAATTGAGTATGTGAGTGTGTGTGTGAATGATTGAGAGTGTGAAGGTCTGTGTGTGTGTGTGTTTGTGAATGATTGAGTGAGTGTGTGTTTGTGAATGATTGAGTGAGTGTGTGTGTGTGTGTGTGTGTGTGTGTGTGAATGATTGAGTGTGTGTGTGTGTTTGTGAATGATTGAGTGTGTGAAGGGATATGCGTGTGTGTGAATGATTGAGAGTGTGAGGGTCTGTGTGTGTGTGTGTGTGTGAATGATTGAGAGTGTGAGGGTCTGTGTGTGTGTGTGTGTGAATGATTGGCTGTGGAATCATTATCAGAAGAGCTAAATTATTAGTGCAGCGGCACTCATAATGCAGTCCCTCCTCTTATAACATCCCTCCCCTTCAACTGCGTCCATTTACAGATTTGCTGCTCCCTGTATCTTTGTAGCCAGGCTGTGGGATACCACCAAAACTGGATTCAGTGCTGTTTCCTTTCCTCTTGCTCTTTAGCGAGGGCAAACAAAGAGAAAACACCCAGAGAGCAAATGAAAGGCTCTCATTGCAACATAAAAGCCAATCATTCAATTTAAACAACTGGTTTTAGAGTTGGTTATTTTCTTTTCTCTGTTACTGTGGAGAAGAGTTTGGCCTCCACTCAGAAACTGAGTTGAATAGCTCAACACGTTGGAAACTGCAGACACAGGCCTGGGTCCCATCACCGTATAAAGCAGCATTTAGCAGTATTACTGAGGGTGGTCCTCGAGCTAAAAGCTGCTTGGGATAGTGACCCTTGACAGACAAAAAAAAATAGTGATTAACACTGAATTAATGAGTTGCAGTGAATAGCCTATTCACACAAAGCTTTCATCAAAAGCTCTGCAATAGAGAAACCAGACCAACATCTTCTCTACACTCCAGTATAACACACATCAATTGCAGTTTCCTCATCAAACACCTTCACCATCTCTGTAACAGTTGTGCATATATTTCAGTCTCGCATAACACATATTTGGGTTCTCTCACAAATGAAGAGAGGCTATGTAACCTATATAAACTACTCTTGAAGCACATTGATCAGCATTTCCATGTTTTTCCTAATATCCCCAAATGTAACAATATCTTGCCGCGTACTCATCAAGTGAATCAGTGACACCTAGTGGTCGACAGTAAACATCTCTTCCAACTTAATTATCATTAAAAAATCCAAGGGGTTTAAAATCCTACACTCCCATTGGTTGACATATTCCTTTTTAAAATATAATAAGGGCTCCTATGCATTAGAGATTCTGTTTATTGCTACTGGGTTCTTGTGCCAAGATTAGGCTATCGCCAATGAAAGCATAAATTTCTGACTGAATTACTTGCAGGAGGTCAATTTTGGGAAATAAATGTTAAGGTAAAGAAAGAATCTGTGTTCATATAATGTTGATCATATCATCAGGATGTCCCAAAGCACTTTGCAGCAAATAAAGTATAGTCACTGTTGTAAATAGAAAACGCAACAGCCAATTTCCACACTACAGGCTTCAACGAGATAAACGACTAGATGACCTGTTTTGCTGCTGTTGCTTAGGCAATGGATATTGACCAGGATACTACGAGAACCCTTTAAATTGTTGTCCTGTAATCTTTTATGTCCACCTGAGAACACAGATTAGCTTAACATCTCAGTCCAAAATATAGCAACTTCTACAGTGCAGAAGTCCCTCAGTATGTCACGAAAATGTCATTGTAGATTTTGTGCTCAAGCTTCTGGAGAGGGGCTTGAGGTGATAACCTTCGGATTCAGAGGCACCAGTATTACACAGTTGATAAGTGTTAAGCGTACATCCCTGCTCATACTGAATGCTGCAAATTTACCAGCAAACACATTGCTCATGGTTACACTGGGTTTTATTCATCACTGTTAGAGACAGTTGATTTATTAAAAAAACCTAAGTTTTATTCTTTTTTTCAGCTGGATAGTTTGTGTCCATAATATTCTGGTATTCTGGAAAAGATGTTGGGTTTCTTTGATATTCTCCTGCCTCATTTTTGTCTGTAACCTAAGCATCATGAAGAAACTTGTGTGTCCATAACATGATGAGCCATACCAACATTAGCAGGGCCCGGGAGACTCGGAGCAGGGGCTGGGAGAGTCGGATCAGGGCCCGGGAGAGTTGGAGCACGGCCCGGGAGAGTTGGAGCAGGGGCTGGGAGAGTCGGATCAGGGCCCGGGAGAGTCGGAGCACGGCCTGGGAGAGCTGGAGCAGGGGCTGGGGGAGCAGGGCCCGGGAGACTCGGAGCAGGGCCCGGGAGAGTCAGAGCAGGGGCTGGGGGAGCTGGAGCAGGGCCTGGGAGAGACGGAGCAGGGCCTGGGAGAGACGGAGCAGGGCCCGGGAGAGTCGGAGCAGGGCCCGAGAGAGTCGGAGCAGGGCCCGGGAGAGTCAGAGCAGGGGCTGGGGGAGCTGGAGCAGGGCCTGGGAGAGACGGAGCAGGGCCTGGGAGAGACGGAGCAGGGCCTGGGAGAGACGGAGCAGGGCCCGGGAGAGTCGGAGCAGGGCCCGGGAGAGTCGGAGCAGGGGCCGGGAGAGACGGAGCAGGGGCTGGGGGAGTTGGAGCAGGGGCTGGGGGAGTTGGAGCAGGGGCTGGGGGAGTTGGAGCAGGGCCTGGGGGAGCTGGAGCAGGGGCTGGGGGAGTTGGAGCAGGGGCTGGGGGAGTTGGAGCAGGGGCTGGGGGAGTTGGAGCAGGGGCTGGGGGAGTTGGAGCAGGGGCTGGGGGAGTTGGAGCAGGGCCCGGGAGAGTCGGAGCAGGGGCTGGGGGAGTTGGAGCAGGGGCTGGGGGAGCTGGAGCAGGGGCTGGGGGAGTTGGAGCAGGGGCTGGGGGAGTTGGAGCAGGGCCCGGGAGAGTCGGAGCAGGGGCTGGGGGAGTTGGAGCAGGGGCTGGGGGAGTTGGAGCAGGGGCTGGGGGAGTTGGAGCAGGGGCTGGGGGAGTTGGAGCAGGGGCTGGGGGAGTTGGAGCAGGGGCTGGGGGAGTTGGAGCAGGGGCTGGGGGAGCTGGAGCAGGGGCTGGGGGAGTTGGAGCAGGGGCTGGGGGAGTTGGAGCAGGGGCTGGGGGAGCTGGAGCAGGGGCTGGGGGAGCTGGAGCAGGGGCTGGGGGAGTTGGAGCAGGGGCTGGGGGAGTTGGAGCAGGGGCTGGGGGAGTTGGAGCAGGGGCTGGGGGAGTTGGAGCAGGGGCTGGGGGAGTCGGAGCAGGGCCCGGGAGAGTCGGAGCAGGGCCCGGGAGAGTCGGAGCAGGGGCTGGGGGAGTTGGAGCAGGGGCTGGGGGAGTTGGAGCAGGGGCTGGGGGAGTTGGAGCAGGGGCTGGGGGAGTTGGAGCAGGGGCTGGGGGAGTTGGAGCAGGGGCTGGGGGAGTTGGAGCAGGGGCTGGGGGAGCTGGAGCAGGGGCTGGGGGAGTTGGAGCAGGGGCTGGGGGAGTTGGAGCAGGGGCTGGGGGAGCTGGAGCAGGGGCTGGGGGAGCTGGAGCAGGGGCTGGGGGAGTTGGAGCAGGGGCTGGGGGAGTTGGAGCAGGGGCTGGGGGAGTTGGAGCAGGGGCTGGGGGAGTTGGAGCAGGGGCTGGGAGAGTTGGAGCAGGGGCTGGGAGAGCTGGAGCAGGGGCTGGGGGAGTTGGAGCAGGGGCTGGGGGAGTTGGAGCAGGGGCTGGGGGAGTTGGAGCAGGGGCTGGGGGAGTTGGAGCAGGGGCTGGGGGAGTTGGAGCAGGGGCTGGGGGAGTCGGAGCAGGGGCTGGGGGAGTCGGAGCAGGGGCTGGGAGAGCTGGAGCAGGGGCTGGGGGAGTTGGAGCAGGGGCTGGGGGAGTTGGAGCAGGGGCTGGGGGAGCTGGAGCAGGGGCTGGGGGAGTTGGAGCAGGGGCTGGGGGAGTTGGAGCAGGGGCTGGGGGAGTTGGAGCAGGGGCTGGGGGAGTTGGAGCAGGGGCTGGGAGAGCTGGAGCAGGGGCTGGGGGAGTTGGAGCAGGGGCTGGGGGAGCTGGAGCAGGGGCTGGGGGAGTTGGAGCAGGGGCTGGGGGAGTTGGAGCAGGGGCTGGGGGAGCTGGAGCAGGGGCTGGGGGAGTTGGAGCAGGGGCTGGGGGAGCTGGAGCAGGGGCTGGGGGAGCTGGAGCAGGGGCTGGGGGAGTTGGAGCAGGGGCTGGGGGAGTTGGAGCAGGGGCTGGGGGAGTTGGAGCAGGGGCTGGGGGAGTTGGAGCAGGGGCTGGGGGAGTTGGAGCAGGGGCTGGGGGAGTTGGAACAGGGGCTGGGGGAGTTGGAGCACCTCCTTTAGCCAGTATCACTGCCATCAACACCCCTTCGACCTTTTCTTTATGATATCTTTTGCAATCTCTCCTTTGCCTCCACCTATCACTGACCCTCTATCCAGCTTCACCTGTCCCACCCCCTTAAACAGTATATATTTCACCACATTTCTACTTCTCTTTAGTTCTGAAGGAGAGTCATATGGACTCGAAACCCTGTCTTTCTCTCCACAGATGCTGTGAGACCTGCTGAGTTTTTCCAGCAATTTTTGTTTTTATTTCAGGTTTCCAGCATCCACAGTATTTTGCTTTTATTTAGGTTATGGGGAGAGTTGGGGGGAGAGTGAGAAGGAGGGAAAGGTGGAGCAGGGCCCACCTGAGTGAGTGGAGACTGTGAGAAAGGGAGGGAGAGAGAGAGTGAGGGAGGTAGGATGGAAATGAGGGGGAGAGATAGAATGAGTGGGAAGGAGAGGGAGTGAGCAGGGAGGGAGTGAGTGAGTGAGCAGGGAGAGAGGGTGTGAGCGGGGAGGGAGGGTGTGAGCGGGGAGGGAGGGTGTGAGCGGGGAGAGAGGGTGTGAGCAGGGAGGGAGGGTGTGAGCGGGGAGGGAGGGTATGAGCGGGGAGGGAGGGTGTGAGCGGGGAGGGAGGGTGTGAGCGGGGAGGGAGGGTGTGAGCGGGGAGGGAGGGTGTGAGC
Organism: Carcharodon carcharias; assembly: GCF_017639515.1. Taxonomy (NCBI): domain Eukaryota; kingdom Metazoa; phylum Chordata; class Chondrichthyes; order Lamniformes; family Lamnidae; genus Carcharodon; species Carcharodon carcharias. The sequence goes on along the minus strand of NC_054487.1, from coordinate 32,484,420 downwards.
GGGGAGGGAGCGTGTGAGCGGGGAGGGAGGGTGTGAGCGGGGAGGGAGGGTGTGGGCGGGGAGGGAGGGTGTGGGCGGGGAGGGAGGGTGTGAGCGGGGAGGGAGAGAGTGAGGGGGAGAGACTGAGAGGGAAAGGGGACAGAGAGAGTGAGCGGGGAGGGAGAGAGTGGCAGGAGAGTGAGGGGGAGAGGGGAGGGATAGTGTGAAGGGACAGATATTGAGGCGGAGATGGGGAGGGAGAGAATAGGGGGAAGAGAGTGGGGAGCGGGAGAGTGAGGGGGGAAGGAGAGGATGAGGGATAAGGGGTTAGGGAGGGAGTGTGGGGAAGGGAGAGAGTGTGGGGGAGAGAGAAAGTGAGGGAGAGCCATAGAGTGAGGGGGAGGGAGAGTGATGGGGAGGGGAGAGGGAGTGAGGTGTAGGGGGAGGGCAAGTGAGATGGAGAGTGGTGGGAGTGAGTGAGGGGGAGGAGGGAGAGAGGGTGGGGGAGATAGTGAAAGGGAGAGAAGGAGGGACAGAGTGAGGAGAGAAGGGGGAAGAGTGGAGAGGGGGAGAGCGGGGAGGGAGTGAGTGAGGAGGAGGGGGAGAAGGAGATGGAGAGTGAGGGGGCAGAGGGGGGAGGGAGAGAGTGAAGGAGAGAGTGACAAGGAGAGAGTGAGGTGGAGAGGGAGGTGGGAGTGTGAGGGAGAGAGGGGGAGTGGGGAGAGGGATGGGGAGGAGGAGAAAGAGGGGAGAGGGAGGGGAGGGGGAGAGAGAAGGGGAGAGGGAAGGGGAGGGGGAGAGGGAAGGGGCGGGGCAGAGTGAGTGGGGGAGAGGGTAGGGGAGGGGGAGAGAGAGGGGGAAAGGGAAGGGGAGGGGGAGAGAAAGGGAAGGAGAGGGGGAGGGAGAGAGTGAGGGGTTAGGGAGGGAGTCTGTGTGGGTAAGGAGAGAGTGAGGGGGAAGGATAGGGTGAGGGGGGGAAAGTGAGGAGGATAGGGGATTAGGGGAGGGGGAGAGTTACCAGGTATGGAGGGGGAGAGTGATGGGGAAGCGGAGAGTGAGGGGGATAGTGGGGTGGAGGGAGAGAGTGAGGGGGTGAGTGGGAGAGAGAGATGAGGGAGGGAGGGGGGAAAGTGAGGGGGAGGGAGGGAGCGTGGGGGAGGGATGGGGATAGAAGATGGAGATAGGGGATGGGGTGAGTGATGGGAGGGTTGGGAGTAGGAGAGGGGGAGAGTGAGGGGGAGTAGGAGAGGGGGAGAGTGAGGGGGAAGGGATGAGTGAGGGTGAGTGTGTGAGGCAGAGAGTGAGGGGTGACGGGTTTGGAGAGAGTGAGGGGGAGGGGGAGCACGTGAGCGGTGGAGAGCATGTGAGGGTAAAGAGTGTGTGAGTTGGAGGGTGTGTGAGGGGAGTGCATGTGCATAAGCCTGGCTCACTCCCAGTCTCAGGGTCCTCATTCACCCTCACTCTCACACACCAAGAGGCACTGCCACCCACCCATAGTTGGTGATGGTGAGTGAATGATCACCCTGCAACTGGGACTGAGCCGGACACACACTCTAATGGTCATCTTTATTTATTAATCTTTTTAAAACATATATCAGTTTACTGATTTACATTGTAATTTTGCTCAGCAATTTGATTCATTTCATACCTCCGTTTTTTTCTTGAAATTTATGTTTAATGTTGTGCCAAACTTTATCTTTCTGAAATTTGCTCATCAGCCCCTTGAGTGAGAAAAAAGTGGAAATGTACCTCCCCCTACCCCATGTAAAACATTTGGACAAGCCTGCCTTAGAACTTGCCTCTTTGAATAAGCTTTTGGTCACCTGTGCGAATGTTTACTTCTTTGGCTTGGTATCAATTTTGTTTGATCATACACCCCTGAAGCAACTTGGGAAGTTTTACTATGTTAAAGATACAATATAAACACTGTTGATGTTGATTTGTGGTTCATAATGACAATTACATAGAACTGCCCTGAAATTACAGCATGGAAACTGGTAGCCGAACAGCCGAACTAGTGGTGCTTTCTCTGCCTGTTCCCATAACTCTTTATCTCCTTTTCCTTTAACCATCTATCTAATCTATTCTGAAATGTTAACATGAACTCTCTTTCAAACATTACATCTGGCAGTACATTCACAGAGGACTTCTCCTGCCCTCTGTTCTAAATCTTAGATTTAATTTATATCTAATTCCCCTTCTTCTGGATCCCTCAACCACTGGAGTCTTTGTTGTACACACACTGTCCCATCTCCTTATAATGTTAAGACCTTCTATCACTCCAACATGTCCTCTAATACTGAGCCGAAATATTTTACTGTATTTCCTTGTATTTCCTCATACCAGGAAGCATCCTAGTGAGTCTGCACAGTACCCTCTCTATCTTCCCAAGGTGTGGAGCCACATTGTACACAATTGAAGTCAGCCTAAAGGCATCAATGAATATCTGATGGCTGTGAGATTATCACTGAAACAGAAGCACTATGCTATTATTATTCATGCTTGTACACAAACAATAACAATGAAGAGACAAAGGGACACAGATAGGGTGGAAGGGATTTTACGGCTCTTCCCGCCGGCGGGATTTTCCAGTCCCGCCAAAGTCAATGGACTTTTGAATGGCTCGCTGCATTTTATGGCCCCGCCCCTGTCGCAATGGGACTGTAAAATTCCACCCAGTGATCCAGGTGAAGTAATCATAACACCGTCAACAAACTGATTATCATGAGAAATAGGTTGCTGGAATGTCACTGTTTGCAGATGGGAACAGGAGTAGGTCATTCAGACCTTTGAGCCTTTTCCACAGTGCAGTTAAATCATGGCTAATCTTTGTCTTAATTCCATCTACTAGACTTGGGGGAGAATTTTCTCCCCGTTGGGAGAGTTGGGCGGGAGCGGGTGCTGGCAGATGCGCAGCTGATAGCCGCCCGCGATCGGCTGTGTGCCGCCATTTTACGTGGACGAGCCAATTAAGGCCCGCCCAGCGTGATGCGCATCTGGAAGTGCTGAGCGCTCCCTATGTAGGTGGGGGGAGTAGGCTGAGTCGGGGCACAGAACTGCCTCAAGGAGAGTAGTTTGATTTTTTAAAATTTAGGTAAAGGAAAGAAAAATTTTAAGACATGTCCCCTCATGTGACAGTGTCACATGAGCTGGGACATGTCTATGAATTTTATTAAAAATTTTTATTAAAGTCTAAAACCATCATGAAACATCATCCTGTCTGTGGATGAGGTTCTTTGAAAAATGCGAATGCCGCCTGGGCTCTTCGCCTGCCCACCAACCTTAAGGTTGGATGGGCAGCTCAGTTAATTGTTTTAATTGGTATTTAAATGGCTTTAATAGGCCTTTGACAGTTCAGCAGGCGCGCAGCCGACTCCAGTCCGTGCCCGCCAAACTGAAGATCCGAATAACGCATGGTGACGTCGGGATGCATGCCTGATGTCACCGTGCGTCATTTTACGCATCGGCGAGTGGGGCCCTCCCCCGCACGCCAGCCCGAAGATTCTGGCCTTGGCTTTGTTATCCTTAAATTTTTCATAGACAAGGTTATTATCAATCTCAATCTTGAAATGTTCAATTGACTTAGCCTCAATAGCTATTGCTGGGAGAGAATGCCAGATTTTCGCTATAGCGTGTGAACAAGTGCTTCCTGATATCACGACGAATAGCCTAGCTCTAATTTTAAGGTTATGTCCCTTTTTCTGGACATCCCCATCAGAGGAAATTGTTTCTCAGGACCTACCCTATCAATTCTTTTAATTGTCTCAAACAATTCAATTAAATCTTCCATGTGCAAAGGAATACAAGCCTAGAACAAGCCTAGTCTATGCAACTTGTCCTCATAATTTAATCTTGTTAGCCTTGGTATATTTGATTGAGTCTGTGCTGCACCTTCTCCCGTGTCAGTTTTTCTTCCTGAGGAGCAGTGCTTAGGACTGAACACAGCTGTGTCAGTCATGTCAGAAAAACCAACAATAATCAACTTATAACAAAACGAATTGCCAATGTAATCTTCTGCCAGCCTGCCATTTATAAAACATCTAGGATGCATCCTAGACCCAGGAGGTAATAGATAATTGAATACATGACTGTCTAGCAGAGTGAAATTCAAGATGTAGGAATCACCAGAGCTTTGTGTGGAGCAGAATGTTTGACAGGCAACCATATGATACCCTCTAAGCTATCACTGGCAGCCCTACCATATTGTTACACAACAACTTTGAAGCTCTTTGAGTGCTTACATTTGATGTGGCTGAAGGATCTGATCACCAAGAAGAGCTGTGCAGTAGTATCACTGCAGAGCTTTCTTTTATTGTAACAACTACAAAAGGTACTGGGAATGAATGAAAGACATTGCATGATCCGGTTTCCCAATCTACTGCTGGCAGCAGCATAAAGGTTACATTTGCTGGTAACACTGTCTTATGAAACTATTGGGCAGTCTAGGCAACCTCTTGAATACAAGAATATGGATTTTCTTATCGGAATGACCTGTACAACTGAATCCAAAAGGATATTTAAGGCAGCTCCAAGCTTTGCGCGAGACATCCATTGAGCTGGGATGCCCATCACCTTCCTGCTGCCATGGCATTGGCCAGAGGCAGGGAAGATGGGGAATGGCTTTTCTGCCCAGAGGCCAATTGTGCCACTTAAGTGGCCCAATTAAGGGCCTTTTCCCACTACCACTGACCTTTTGCCAGCAGAGACTGGCATGTGGGAGACAGTTTAGTGATCCCTGGCAGTCGACCTCGTACTTTAATAACTACAGAAACGGACTCTAAGATAAGTTAGACTTGGAATTTTAAGACTCAGAATGAAGCTACTTTGCCTGTTGTACCTGTACTGGCTCTCTCAAAGAGCAATCCTTTAATCACACTCCCCTGTTTTTGCACAACACAAAAAAACTAGTATTAGGAGTGGAATAATTCATCTTTACAGCTAATCAGCTTACATTTTTCCAAATCCTCTTTGATTATGGATATTTGCAATTTTTCCTACCACTGGACTGCCATTACTGGGCTGGATTTTGTCTGGGCGGCAGTGGCAATAACGGCAGACTAGAAAGTCAGGGACAAACACGCTTTGGTCGTTTGAGGGAGCCCTGACCAGATGTTATGGCAATCTAGTAGTTTGAGCTGCTGTCAGGGCTCCCACCTCTTTAAGGGATGAGAACCAACCTCCAAGAGCTGCTGGCCACTCAGAAGACTGGAGGCTCTTCAGGCCCAGCAATGTCACTGGGAGTAGTGGCCGCTGCTGGAACTGCACCCAGGTAGGAGAAGCAGCATGGACGTCACTCTCAGAACTAGGTAAGTGGGGTCGGCGGAGCTAGTCAGGTGGGGTGGGGTAACATTTGCTGAGGGCAAGGGCAGGATGTTGATGGAGCGGGAGTTGCTGTGTGTACAATCATTGCTGCACAGGGGTGAGGTTCCTTTGTGGCCAATAGGATGCCTGATTAGGAGGACCCCCCCCACCCACAAGGCTACTGACAGACTGCCAGGGATCACTAAACTGTCTCCCACATGCCAGTCTCTGCCCTTAAAGGCCCTTAATTGGGCCACTTAAGTGGCACAATTGGCCTCTGGGCAGAAAGGCCATTCCCCATCTTCCCTGCCTCTGGCAGATGCCATGGCAGCAGGAAGGTGATGGGCATCCCAGCCCCCTACCCTCCCTCCCAATTTTCATGACAATCCTCTCAACCTACTCCTGCAGACCCCATAAAATTCAGTTCCCTTTATTAAAATAATGGAGTGACATTTACAATTTCACAGTCCTCCAGTTCTATTGCCGAATTCCATGAGCTCTGAATAAATTATAAGTATTGCAGCTCCAATTTCCTTGACTATTTCTTTTAACATCCTGGGATGAAAACTATCTGTACCTGAAGCTTGTCTGGCTTCAGTGCATTATTTTAACCAGCATAATTCTTTTATACTACTTCCTGTTGTTATGATATGGCAGGTGGTATTTGCCAGGCTGACCAAACCCACAAGGAAAATTTGGTCATGCTATCACAACAATTTTGCAATTTGTATTTATTTCGATAAGGCTTGTGCACTGAAGTCAGAAGTAATGAGTCCACTACTGCCTTTAGAGATGTTAAAGATTAAATTAAAACATTTATTTACAAAAGAAGAACAAACACATACACACAAGATTACAGTTACATAGTTATAACAGTTCCCAAAATTTCTACTTGACTGGACTCCCAACCACAAAGCCCCTTTAAGGCAAGTCCAAATAGATTTCGAATTTATAAAGTCACCTAGCAATATTACCAAAAGCACCTACAGCACAACGGAATTCCAAAGGCTTTTAACACAACTTTGGTTATTGGAACTGCAAACTTCTGCAGGGTGGCTAGAGGCATTTCCCCTATGTCTGTTTCACACAGTCACCTCTCAAGATCTCACATGGTCACACAGCCTTCCATCCTTCTTTAAATATATTTCTCCTTTTTGATCTGCAAATACCATTGTTTCAACTTGCCTTTAGAAGTTACTTTTCCCAGCAAATAAAATTCTTTCATGTTATCTTTATGGCCAACATTTTTGGAAAAAAATCAATGTAGTAACCTTGCTTTATTTACCTTTCCAGTTGCAAACATTTTCCATGTCTCTTTGAAAATCAAACACTTCTCCACTTATCTAAAAGTCTAAATTTTATTCACACTGTCTTGCTGAGACCACATCCTGGCTGACTCATCTCCGTTTCAAATGCTTGTTTTACACCTCACTTCTTTGATAATTTAAATCTTGCCATCTAACCATCTTTACTTTAATTAAATTACCACATACACAGAACCATACATATACACACACATAAGCCTGCTTTAAAGTATACCACAATAATATTAGGAAAAATATGATAGCTCCTTGACACTTGTGGAAAAATGAAATGTCATAATTTTAAAAGACGGATTCATTTTCTCAATCCACCTTACATTGCTTACTATACTTACCTATATACACAAAACTATTGCACTACCAGGTACATGCATTAACATAATATATATACAAATCCTTTGCATCAACAGAGGTCATTTCAGTCCAGTGTCCATCTTTCAAATGTCCAATTTCCTTTGAACTTTAAACTCTTGACAATGCAACTGCAATTAAATTTTCTCATTCAGCCACATGTATAATCTGTAAATTAAATGGTTGCAGTAATAAACTCCATCTGAACAGTCTTGCACTTCGGTCTCAACATTTATCCAGAAATTTTAAAGGATTGTGGTCTGCATAAACAATTATTTCTGAAGAATTGCCTGCAACATAAAGCTTGAAATTCTGCAATGCTAACACCAGACCTAGAGTCTCTTTTTTGATGGTTGAGTGTCTTTTCTGATGTATATTCAGCTTCTGTGAAAAATATCCTCCTGGCTTTTCAATTCCTGTTTCATCTTCTTATAATAACACAGCACCAATCCCAAATCATTTGCATCAATTGCCAACTTAAAACTGCTTGGCATAATTAGGTGCTGCCAAAACTAGTGTAATAGTCAACAGTTTTTAAACTGTTGAATGCATTCTGACGCTCCTGTGTCCATTGAAATTTCTTGTTCTTTTTTAGTAGTTCAGTCAATGGAGCAACCACATTGCTAAAATTTGGTACAACCTCCGGTAATATCCACTCATGCCCAGATATCTCACAACTTCCTGTTTTGTTGTAGGCACTGAGAAATTTGCAATGGTTTTTACTTTTACATCTTGTGGGGCCACCTGACCATGTCCAACAGTATGGCCTAGGTATGTAACTTGCGCTTTTGCAAATTCACTCAGCCAAGTTCACCACCAAATTAGCTTCTCGCTGTCGATCAAACAGTACTTTCAGATGTTGTAAATGCTCTTCCCACATATGACTGAAAACTACCAAGTCATCAATATAAACAGCACAATTGCTCAGTCCTGCAATTACTTTGTTTGTCAGTCTTTGAAAGGTTGCTGGTGCATTTTTCATATCAAAACTGATAAAAGCCGAAATCTCCTTTGCTCTCTCTGGTAACAGTACTTGCCAATATCCTTGCAGCAAGTCAATCTTTGTGGTAAACCAACCATGGGATAGGAAATGAATCTGCTTTTATCACTGCATTTACTTTTCAACAATCCACACAGTCTTTGTGTTTCATTCGGTTTTGGCACCACCACGATATTTGAACTCCAGTTACTGCAACTAGACTCTATGATGTCATTCTGAAGCATGAATTCGATTTCTTTTTGCACTTGAGCTAATTTTACTGGATTTAATCTATAAGGATGTCGCCTTATTGAAATTGAATCTTCCACATCAACATAATCTGTAGCTAAATTTGTTTTCCCCAGCTTATTCCCACATATAGCTTTGTTTGACTGCAAAACTTTTTCAAATCACTTTGCCACTTGTCTGGAAGGTAACTCAATGTTACATTTAAATTTTTAAGTATGCCCTCATTGTCCAATTTGATTAGAGGAAAATCAATTTCAGAATCCTTCATTTCTACCTCTTTTTCTTTATCTACCAGTACTAATATCTCCTTTTGGTTATCTTCCCTGTCAAAGTACTTTTTAAGCATATTTACATGTCACACCCTTTGCTTCTTTCTTCTATCAGGAATATTTATTAAATAATTTACTTCACTCTGTTTCCTTTCAATCCTATACTGTCCTTGCTTTTAATGGTTCACCTGTTAGGTCACTGGTAACAAAACTAACACTTTTTCTCCAACAGCAAAACTATGAGCTTTTTCCCTCTTATCTGCCCTTTGCCTTCATCCCTGCTGTGATATCTTCAAATGTTCCTTAGCTGACTCATATGGTCTATTCAATCTTTCTCTGAATTTTGTCACATAATCCAGGAGAGTAGTTTCTGAACTCTGACCCACTGATTTCTCCTGAATCAACTTAAGTGGTTCCCTCACCACATGACCATAGACTAATTCAAAAGGACTAATTCCTGTTGAATCATTAAAGGCATCCCGAATATCAAATAACAAGAATGGAATTCCCTGATCCCAATTCTATGGATAGTCTTGACTATAAGCCCTCATCATAGTTTTTAAAGTTTGATGCCATCTCTCTAAAGCATCTTGTGAGTCAGGGTGATAAGATGATACTGCTTTTATCCTCAGGCTGTTCATTACTTCCTTACTTCATGTTGTGACATGAAATTTGAATCATGTCCCTTTGGAAATCAAACACTTCTCCACTTATCTAAAAATGCAATTTTCATTCACACCATCTGTGCTGAGATCTCACTCTGGCTTACTCATCTCCATTTCAAATGCCTGTTTTACACCTCAATTCTTTGATATTTTAAACCTTGCAGTCTGACCGTCTCTAGGTAATTAAATTAGCCACACACGCAGAACCATACACACACATACATAAGCCTGCTTTAAAGTATCACACAATAACATTAGGAAAAATATGATAGTTCCTTGACACTGTTCTTGACTAATCTCTGGTCTTCCTTAACCACTGGTATAGCATATTTTTTCCCATTGTGAAGATTGAACCAAAATGTTCATTTAGCAGTTCTGACCTACCCTTCTCCTCTAGTACTACCATATCTAAATCTGTTTCTAGTGGATTCATTTCCTCTTTTATCTGCATCTTGTTAAACTAATCTTTGTTACTACCCTGAAAATTGTTTTTCCTTCACCATCTTTGTCCTCCTTGTTAAATTTTCTTTTGCTAATATTACGACAGTGGATTAATTGTACCAATTACCTATGGGCAATATGAACTTTTCAAGGAAGACCTGTGTTTTTTTTTAAAGAAATACGAGTAAAGACACTGAGCAAAAGATGGCTGATAATGTAAAGTGAACACTTTCTAGAAAATTTCTATGTGGATTATACTTGACTGACTGGTCCTGAGAGAACATGGAATGTTGCACCTGAAAGATGTCACGGTCTTCTTCAATCAGGGACGCTTGAAAGGGAGATAGGAAAGATATAAAAGACTGAACTTTAATCTTCTGTGGCCGCAGAGACAAAGGACTGATTTTCACGTCTCAGCAGACATCGGAAATCCATCTCCTGTTGATTTATATTTCACAATGTATAAATGGTTTGAGATGAAAAGAACATGGACTCTGGGTACAAGGTATAGTTTTTCCCTTGTAGAATACACAGGAAAATATCAGTTAAAAAGCTGGTGGGCTGGTGTGTGACTGTGTGTGAAAGCAAGCAGACGAACAAGAGTCACCCCCTTACAGCTTGCAGGCAAAGGACCCCTCTCTGTTGCTGGAGGCAAAGTTCAGCAGAATCCATAACCTAAAGGAAGTAGAACAGCCTTTCAGCCACCTTGCAGGACCAAGTGTCTACAAACTAACTGCGAAACTGCCAAGGTCAGCTCTAGCGGAATCACCCAATTTAACAGCCACAACGTACCGCCATCTATGCCACACGGACAAGCCAAAGACTCATTCCTATATATTTTTAAACTTTTATTTGGGCTCTCAACTTCTCATTTCTGAACTGTGTGTATGTGTGTTGCATTTTTATTTTTCTTCTTGGGTTTTAGCACATAATAAACTTACTCTAACTTTGACTCAAGGAGGCCTGGTTAAATTGGCTCCTTCTAAAATATACATTTGGACTGGGAAAAGATATCCATGGGGGAAGGGATCCCTCTTAAATTAACCTTGTTGTGACCAACCGAGGGGGTTGAATAAAGAAGGGGAGCCAACTCATTCCTCCTCACTCGAGAGTGTAATTGGGGTCCTGTTCGGGAAGTTAACAAATTGGGGGACCTTGCCCACAGACCGATTGAAACACTACTTTCCTTCACCCTTACTGAAAACTGTTCTTTAAGAATAGTTGTTAGGACAATATTAAATAAAATCAGTGTTGTTGAATACACTCGCCGCATGTGACTAATTGCCACAGACATGTGGCAAATTGATGCTGTTCAATTTTAACACTTTTAAAGCCACATAATACAGAGCTGTGTTAAATTTACAGTGGTGGGTATGAGTATGGGTGTCTCTCGCTACACTGAGCAAGGATGAATCAACCGTGTTGCTCTTAGACTGGAATCACATATCAGTCAGACTCCGACTATGTTTATCAGAACATTTTTCAATTGTTCTGTTTCTAGTGATCTGGAAGCTCAATGAAACAAGAAAAACAGTGCACCGTTTATTACTTACTCTGTTCCTGTTCTCTCTGGGTGCCTCTAACTGATGATACATTCAGATCTGCGGGATCGCTGTGTGAAGTGCTGTGAAAGCAGGGCCGGTCTTCGCAATCCGATTGTTCTTGAAAATTTCTTGGGGAATCTCGTGACAAAGAGGATGTTAACTGAAGAACTGGTTTTATTTAGCTGGTAGTTGGCAGCTTTCGCAAAACAGTTTTGGTGTGTGAAGTGCGTGACTGCCAATGAGGGTTGAAATGTGTGATTTTCACAAGTTGGGGTGATGCAGGAATATCCAAATGTGCTCAGCCTTCATCTTAATAAATATGTTCAAAAGAGCAATTGAAAATAATTGGGTGGTATTGGCATGAAAAGGAGAGATTACAGGAGGTTGGTCATGAGCCAAAAGGTCTATTAAATGTGTAAATCCTGTGTTCAGAAATGGCAGGTGACAAGGCAAGGCAAGAGTCAGAGCACAGAAGCCAACACATTGTGATTTGTCAATTCTTTGCCTCCCCATATCTCCTAATATATCAATTCTATTTTAATAGAGACATCTTACTTTTGAAGAAATTTGTTTTTTTAAATAAACTGGAATACACTGTCAGAAACAGAATACTTCAGTTAACAGATTGTCACCACCCTTTGCGCGTATATGCAACAGGCTTGTCTTGCAGAACAAGTGGAGCGCAAAATCCTTTTGAAGCTGTTCTCCTGGTTCTGGCAATGAGTATATTAGTCTTAATTGCTAACAATTAAAAAACCCAAACCTATTTTCAAAAGATTGTGCATTTGTTTCATTAGTATTGCATATATTTTATATCATGTGGCAGATATGGTGACCTGATTGCCACAAGTTTGGTCAGCTTCCTATTGGACAACACTGTTAAAGACTATGGCTGTATCTTCCCAGAAGTACATTTTTCACTTTAATTTGTTTTGCAATCCAACTGCCATCTTCAATAGATTTCATTATTGAACAATAAGATTAACAACCAATAATTTCACCTTCTCTCCTGTTGTTAATTCTACCACTGTACTTCAAAAGACAGCTTTGGTTAATCTGTAAATCTTGTTTTGTGACCCTTCTTTCTCTCCATAAAATCTAACTAAATCCAATTTATTCGCGATAGTATTCCCAAAATTCCCCTTTTCTGTCAAGATTTATGACTATTGTTGGTTTGTTATTCATAACTAAATCAAAAACGATATTAGTTTCTGATATTATGGTAAACAGGGAGAGGATATTGCACTCTTAACTATATCAGCACACAAGAGAGAATGAGACTGGGTTTTATTGATATTCTGATATACAAGTGATTGATACTGAATGTCTCCATTATTCTGGGTTCCTTTGAAATATTGATATACATTTGAGACTGATGCTTAGTTGCTTGTAAAATGGACTAAACATATCAGAGAGGGATTGAATTTCTCTAAATTTCTATCAACCAAAGTATTGGCACCATGCTTCTATCCACCAGAAGGTGATAGAATATGATATGTATATACTAGAATATCAGAGTACCTTAGTACTATGTCCCTGTACAAGAGCATAGTATGAAGCTCCTCAGAAATTTTGCACTGTGTGAGAATGGTGTTGAGCTTCTACCCAGATAATTACCATTTTCATGAAGCAAAGCAAATTATCATTATTCCCTAATTTGTTTCTCCAGACAACGTTCAGCAGAAGTCAAGCTGAACAGGTGATTCTAATATTCAAAAACTGCTATCAGAAAGTACAAAGTAAGAGCCCAAACTGATCGATTTTGCTGACTGTTCCTCTATTTACTTCAGGAAGTACATCCTGGCTGCCAGTTAGCATTTTCAATAGCTACATGGCTGACATCAGGAATTACTTGATGTGGGAGGATCAAACTGGAATCCTAGCACTTCAATGTGAATACTTAAAGTAAACTAAAGCTAAGACAACAATTTCCTTTCTTCCCTCCTCCCCAAACTACTGCATGAAAGAATAAAATTACAGTAAAAATGTCATATCAATTAACACATCCAATAAAGAGCTGCGTGAAGAACTGTTAAAAGTAGATTGAAAGCTATAAGTATAGATGCATATAGAATATCAGAGCTTATGTTCATTTGGAACTGTGGAGGAGTCATATGTTGGTAAACAGTATCTGGTAACCCTTATTACTTGTGTCCATAAAAATGGTAGCTGATGATCTGAATCTCCCAAAATGTACCACAAGCATTGGATGGTAATGACACTATCATCCCCTTCTCAAATCAAAACTATTTGTTGAACATTTTTCATGCAGAGAGCCCCTTTGAGTACAAGTGTTTGAAGCCCATTTTCTTAATTATTGGCACTCCCATTGGCATTAACAGCACATGTGAAAAAAGCACCAGCAGAGGCTCCATGGAGTTGTTGGGCTGAATGGCCTGTTTTTGGGTTGTAACATTGTATTGTTCTATGACCCTAATGATCTGCCTGGAGCAGCCAGCTGGTGGCATTACTACACCAGTGCCATTCAGCGATACACCATACCTGCAGCCATGCTCCTCCTCTGCTGGTAATCCAGAGCAAAGTACCCAGCCAGCTTTTGGTAATCTTTCAAACACTTTTGTCCCTCCATGTGAGCTATTTGAGCAGTAATTAAGCATCCTATGATTGATACAATTACTATAGAAGGTAGGTTGTTTCCTGTAATATTCTGTAAATGTTCACATTACTTCAATATGCCGTGCAGTATAATATAACTCTAGATGAGTCATGCGACACAGTTGTTCATGAGAAAACTTGCTTGCTCACGAGGACTATTGATTTTCATAATGCAGGTAAATATTTCTGTATAAAGAGCATATTACAACATTATGCAGGTGTGTTTCCACATAGTGAAACAGCAAGGATCCCAGTATTGCATAAAACTAGAATCCTAGATGTTTGAATATGCTTTTTATGCAGAAATATTTACCTGCTTTTTGACAATCAGTAGTGCTGGTGAGCAAGCAAGTTTTCTCATGAACAACTCTGCCACATGGCTCATCTGGAATACATTACAACACACAAGCAGTAATGTGAACATTTAGAGAATATTACAGAAAACAACCTGCCTTGTACAGCAATTGCATCAATCATAGTGGGCTTAATTACTGGTCGCAAGTATTAAGGAAGGAAAAAAGTATCTGAAAGAAAACATCTAGGATTCCAACATGTGTAAACAGCTAACACTTCCCGTTTACACGTGACTGCATCCTTGGTCTCTGTTAATTGCTGTGTACCACACTCCAATCTGTTATTCTCTATTTAGGGGGCTCTATAATATCCATTGCATAAGCCAACTCCAGCTCTCCATTACACTCTAACAAACACATTCCTATTTCTCATCAGCCTTTGATAAGTGACTTATAGCTCTCTTAGCTTCCATATGATGCACCCCAATCTTTCCCTTATCTTCTGTTGAACATCCTCCTAATCCGTCATCATATTTCATGCAATGTGATCTTCCCATTATCTTTTCATCATTTTCATCATTAACCTCCACAAAACATAATTCAATATTGTGTTATCTGCCTTCCAACCTCTTCTTGCCATTGTAGACACAGAGAAGCTGGAAAGACCTATCACCACCTAGCTGTGGTATCCAATAATGTGTTTCCCATCAAGATGAGGGCCAAAAGGCCCATTTTTGTCTTGCTGACATATAAACTATCCTGCTCCACAACCTCCCTCATTCAACTATTCCAATAGCCAACTATTCTATAAGAAATATAATGTTCCCTGAATGCAATGCTGCTGTGCCTAAACTCACACCTTTGTTCAACTGTCCATTGCTAATACAAGTAACCCTGGTTGATCTTTTATATCTTTGAACCTCATTATTTTGAATACCTCTATCATATTACCCCCACCCCCCAATTCTCCTTTCGAACAAGAATAATCCCATATCATTAAGCCTATGCCCCCTTAATATCTTAGTAGTTTTACTTTATATCTCTCTAGTTCAGCTACATCCTTTCCATGGCATATGTTCCAAAACTGCACATTATTCAAGGTGGGCCTGACCAATGCTCCATATAATGATAAATGACTTCTTTTGATCCACACCCATGTTTTATTGGCAGCTGCCAAATATTGTCTTATTGTTTTAAGGGATCTATTATGACTCTAAGATCCTTTTCCTGATACACCTTAGTTTGTATTTTCCCATCAATTATGTAATTATTCCATCTGTTCCTTGTCCCTAAATCCATTACTTCACTTTATCCATATTAAATTGATATTGCCAAATGTCCACCCATTTCTCCAAACAATCTAGGCTTCTCCCCATCCTCCACAGTAGTAACTACATCTGTTATTTTAGAATTACCTACAAATATTGAGATGTAATAGTAATCCCTTGCAGGTTACTTATAAATATCAGAGTACCAGTCAAAGCACTGAGCCCCATAACACTCCACTTATCACCTGATCACTTCCTATTCACAGACAATGTTTTTTTATGAAGACAAGTTTTGACCCATCTTAGTATACTTCCACCAATTACATGAGTGCTGATTTTGTCTACTGGTTTGTTATGAGACGCTTCATTAAAATTACTAAAATCCAATTATTGCCCTATATTCTTGCCCATATCCAGATCTTTTATTATTTAACAAAAAAATCCTTCAACTGTTTCAACTTGGTTTTCCTGTAGTAGATTTTTGCTCACTTTATCCAAAGTTTTAATGTACTTCCAAGTGCTCTGCTACCTTGCCCCTGATAATTGATTCCAGGATTTTACCTGGTTTTGATGTCAACTAAATTGATCTATAGTTACCCAGTTTCGTTTTCAAGTAAAGGCACTAAGTTTGCCATTTATCAATTTTCTAGCCAATCCCTAAATATCTCTGCTAATGGTGTTGTGAGTTTGTCTTTAGAACTCGAGACTGTACCCCATCTGACTCAGGCTATTTAATTACTTGGAACCTATTCAGGTATCCAGCTACCAATTCAGTGGCAATGTTAATCTTGCATTTCACTTGCATTTCCCCCAACTTAGTCTACTGCATTCGTTGCTCCCAATGCGGTTTCCTCTACATTGGAGAGACCAAATGCAGACTGGGTGATCGCTTTGCAGAACACCTTCAGTCTGTCCGCAAGCATTACCCAGACCTGTCTGTCGCTTGCCATTTTAACACTCCACCCTGCTCTCTTGCCCAGGTCTGTCCTTGGCTTCCTGCATTGTTCCAGTGAAGCTGAACGCAAACTGGAGGAACAGCACCTCATCTTCCGACTAGGCACTTTACAGCCTTCCAGACTGAATATTGAGTTCAACAATTTTAGATCTTGAACTCTCTCCTCCATCCCCACCCCCTTTCCATTTCTTCCCCCTCCCTTTTGTTTTTTCCAATAATTTATATAGATTTTTCTTTTCCCACCTATTTCCATTATTTTTAAATGTATTCCACCCATTGTTCATTTCACCCCACCCCCACTAGAGCTACCTTGCTTGTCCTGCTCTCCACTCTTAATTAGCACATTCTTTTAGATAATATCACTACCTTCAACACCTCTTTGTTCTTTTGTCTGTGACATCTTTTGGTTATCTCCTCCTATCACTGCTTGCTTGTCTCAACAACGCCCTACCCTTCTTCCGCCCCCCCCCCACCACCCTGCAAACCAGCTTATATTTCACTCCTTTCCTATTTTTACTTAGTTCTGTTGAAGGGTCATTAAGACTCGAAACGTCAACTTTGCTCTTCTCTGCCGATGCTGCCAGACCTGCTGAGTTTTTCCAGGTATTTCTGTTTTTGTTTTGGATTTCCAGCTTCCGCAGTTTTTTGTTTTTATCTTTTGTTTTTATCTATAGTAGTGTTAATCTTGGCTGAGGTCTAAGCTTGTTGCAAGGATCTGTTTTTTTTCTCTTTGCCACTAGTGAATCTATTGTGTTTCAATTACATTTCTATTTTTAATTTCAAATCTGCTGCTTTTGCAGCTTATATTTTCTCCCTTTCTCTAATTTTGCCTTATTTTCCAATGTTTTCTTTTGTATAGAAATCCTTTTACTGAGCTTGCCAAAATGTCTATGAAGAATATCTACGTAAAGATGCTGATTAACTTGCTGTGTATTTCCAGCATTTGCAGTTTATCCTTTCCTATTATAACAAAGTTCATTCTATTGCACACCTCATTCTGCTGCATGGAACATACAATTTGCTTTAGTTTTTTGGCTTGGAGGGCTGAATTTTCGTTCCAGGGTCCCAATCCCGATGTTGGGATCAATAATGGGTGGGGAATCTGGAGATACTACTGGCGGTGACCCTGGAGGAAGTGGTCAATTAAAAGGCCACCTCCAGGAGCCCTGTCCAATTAAGGACAGTGGGCAGGTTCCCAAGATGAAAGCAAAATACTGCGGATGCTGGAAATCTGAAATAAAACAAAAAATGCTGGAAAACTCAGCAGATCTGGCAGCATCTGTGGAGAGAGAAACAGACTTAATGTTTCGAGTCCATATCCTGCTCTGAAGAAGAGTCATATGGACTCAAAATGTTAAGTCTGTTTCTCTCTCCACAGATGCTGCCAGACCTGCTGAGTTTTCCAGCATTTTCTGTTCTCATTTTATATTAGAGCAGGTTCCCAAGTCTAGAGCCCAATTGGAGACCCCACAGTACTCAAAGATTGGCAGCCTCACTGTCAGAGGTGGACACTGCCAATGTAGGTAGGAGAAAGAGAAGGTGCCTCAAGATGGAGGCACCCTCTGAAGACCTTTTACAAATTTATAAATACAAAGTGGACACACCTGCCAGGTGGTCACCATGTTTCAGCAAACCCTCCACTGGGTGACCAATGGCAGCAGGTGTGGCCCTCTGGCTATGGCTGTGCAATATTCATTGCAGGGAGTCTGTCTCCATCCCTTCAATTTTCAATCTCAGCGGGAGGCAATGGGGGGATGGCCTGCATGCCGATTGGAAACTACCAATTGGTGTTGGCAGAGTTGTTTACAGGCAAGTAGCTGTCATCACCCACCCTATGATCCCTGATCCAGCTTGTTCCAAAATGACCGGGCGTTGGGAACATACTGGCAAACCAGCCAGTAGCAGGAAACTTACAGTCTGCCTACTTCCGGTCCCACCTCTGCAGCTGAATGAAAAGGCTCCTTTGACAGCACCTTCCAAACCCACAACCTCTACCATCTAGAAGGACAAAGGCATCAGACACATGGGAGCACAACCACCTGCAGGTTCCCCTCCAAGCGACACAGCATCCTGACTTGGAACTATATTGCTGTTCCTTCAATTTCACTGTGTCAAAATCCTGGAACTCCATTCCTAACAGCACTAGATGGACATCAGTGGTTCAAGCAGTTGGCACATCACCACCTCAAGGGCAATTAGAGATAAGAAACAAATACTAGCCTAGCCAGCGATGCCCACATCCCACAAGAGGATTAAAAAAAAAACTGAAAAACTTTAACATTTTGCCCATGTTCATATTTGCACTAGCCGTGACTTTTGTTTCTGTAACCAGTGACTCTAACCTCTGGTGTTTAAGTCCTTCTCCCAAAAGTATGTGTTCATTTTCCATTTTTATTAATTTCTATAATTATTCTAAGGTAATGCTGTCACTTTGTTCTTCTAACCAACCTTTTACATTCTCTGAATTTCTCCTTATACTGATTTATGCTACCGCATCTCCAGACACCCTACAACATTAGAGTTCCTTTCCTTTATCTCTATTGTTATCTCCCCTATCATCCAAGCTGTTCAATCTCTATTCTTCCTACAATTCATAGTTATACACTCAGCTACTGCCCTCTCAATAACCTTTTTAAGCCTCTTTTCACTTAGCTACCACTCCTCGCTCTTTTAGTCCTGCTGGATTCTCTTCTTAACCTGTGTGTGGTCTGCTGTGCTCCGTATAACACACACACACACAAACAAACACTTACAAACAAACACAGCTATCTATTATTCTGTGTGGATTAAATAAAGATACAAGGGACAAGGAAGGGATGATGTGTTTGATTACAGCAGAAATGGTGGAAAATGATCTGTTCAAAAAATGGGTTGGTGTGGTAGAAGGTAAGTACCAAGAGGACTCTGTCATAGTTGAGAGGGGAAGGAAGGAGTGGGAACACAAGCAAGGGAAATGTAATAATTCCAGTGAAGGACCCTGTTGACCAATGACATTTAGGAGCTTGGTGGGGAAGGGTGAGTCACCGCAGCAGATGCAACTCTGATGCAAAAACTGAAAGTACATGATGGAGTCCGTATAGAAAGTGAGGTCGGAAGCCAAATAATCCAGGTGTACTAAGAGTCACTGGGCTTGTAACTTCTTCAGGTCTCTACCTGAGGGCAGGTCCAACCCACAGCTCCACAATCTCCACCGTGGGTAGGGCAAGGAGCAGGTCCCAAATCCATACCAAACAGTACTGTTGGCACCAATCTGATCCACACTGGCCATCTAGCCAGCTGAGCAAACCAGCTCCCCAAGGAGAACAGGTTGCTGTGGCAACATACACTTTTACATGCATGTTGTAGTCCAAAGCGATCACATGGCTGACCAGGAATCTCTCCCACTCTTATTTCCTGCTGTTGGTATACGTGGAAGGCTTTGCAGATTGGTATTCAACCTGTTTTGCTGCATTATGAATGCACCTTCCATGGCCATCAAGTCTTGGAGAGGAACTTGAACCTAGAGCTTCTGGCTCAGAGGCAGGGCCGCTACACGCTGTACCTCTGGGTTTGTAACATATCTCCAGAAAATACACCATCAGAGACAGAGAGAGCAAAAATTCCAGGAGAGGTAGGGAAGAGTTACAGGGCCAGAAGGTAAGGGATTGTTGGAAATTGGAAGCGCAGTTAATGAAATTCCCAATAATAGTGAGGGCAGGAAACAGCAGCATACAGTTGTTAATGTGATGGAAAGTGAGACCTGACATGCATGCATCATAGGACTGACCAGCAGTTATGGAGTAGCACAGAAGTCCCTTTCAATTAATGACGATACATCTTTCAAAATCTGTCAATTATAAAGTTAAAGCTGTCAGAGGTTGTTGAAAAAAATACCAGGATACCAAGAGTTTGAGCTGGTTCACTTAGGTTCTTGTATAAAGAATGAATTGTTACTTATAAAGCATCTTATCACATTCCCAGGATATCTCAAAGTTCTTTACAATCAATGGATTACTTTTGAACTGTAGCCACTGTTTATATGTAGGTAAATGCAACTAATTTGCCCAAAGCAAGTCCCTATGATGTATGAATGAATAAATAGTTGATCTGTTTTTGGAGGCTTTGATTTAATATCTCATCAAAAGATAGCACCTCCAAAAATGCAGCATTCTCAGCACTCTATTGAATTGTGAAGTGTCAGCTGAGATACATGATCAAATCTGGGGCAGAATTTTTTTGTTCCCCCCCTCCCTGCCGATGGGTTCATAGATGGGAGGTGGGCAGGAGCCTGTAAAATTTCTTGGATGGCTTTCCCACCGTATTTCCGTCCACCCTGACCTCCCCACAATTTTACAGTGGGACAGGCGAGGCCTAGATTGAGCCACATGTCCTTTCCCCAAATGAGGCCCTTAAGCGACAAACCAATTACCAGTTAAGGGCCATTTCCCATCCAGCATCAATGTGCAGACTGGTGGGAGGAGTTCAGGGGCAGGGCGAAGCCCAGAAAGTGACCTTGCTCAGGCCTTGGACGGAAATTGGGGAGTTGGGGGTGGCTCCATCAACATCATGCACCGCCACCCTGCCACCCCCCAACAAGTCTGGTCCCTACAGATGCTCCCTCCCCCCAACCGGCATCTCCACCAACCCCCATTCCCTCCTGTACTCACCCCAATGGGCTTACCCCACCCCCGCGCCTTGAGACCCCTACACTCACATAGTCCTGGACTCCCGGGACAGACTCTGGGCATGGCTTGCAATCCCAATCTCATCCATTGCAGCTTCTAGTGCTCCTGGGACTAGATTGGGAATCAAATTGGCTGACAGCTCTCTAGGCGGGACTTCTGCCCGAGTGAGGGGCAGAAGTCCCATCTCCAGTCTATTAAAGCTCGTTGGAGCATTAAGTGGCTGCAGGGCAGCCAAAATGGCAGGGATACACTTACCACTCATTCTCGGATGGTGGAAAGGAAACCCCCAACGTCCTAAAAATCCTGGCCCTGAAGTGGGGTTTAAACCCACAAACCTCTGATTCAGAGATGAGAATGATCATTTCAACTTAGCAACTGAAGTATCAAAGTTTTTCCCTTGGAACTTATTGGGAGCCTTTCTTACTTAGAAGATAATCACAGCACTTTACAGTGACCTAATGAATATCCTGTAATATAACATACACAGACTCTACTTACCAAAAATGTTGGGCTTAAAATCTCTGCAGTTGTTGGCCCAACCTCCTGCTGCAACCAATGAATGATGAGACAAAAATCTGAGAAACACAGCATAACTGGAAATTGTTTATAGTGAATAAATTAATGCTTATTGCTGTTGGAAACTATGTTAAGATAACACTCTTCTGAAAGTACAAGTGGAAAGCTACAACTAATAGCATTTTGAAGGTGGAAGTTGTTGTAATATGGGTTCATTAGATGTCTCAATGATGAGATGAGACTTGGATATTTAAAAATGAACCCTTTATTTTTAACCTTTAACTACTACAGATCCCAGGTTACTGCCATGCATGGTGCTATTACCTCCATGCAGGCTGGTTCCAGTGTTCTCTCTAAACTGTTCTCTGTCTATTACCATGTTACTCTATATATACTATAGGCAGTGCTGTTCTCCAGTCCCATATTAATCCTTGGTCTTTTGAAAATGTACAATAAACTGAAGTCTTCAATGAACTAAACTATTTGAGATCTGAACAAACACATTTCAGAGTTGGCACAAAGGTATCAGGCGGAGATAATGACCCTGGATTCCACTGTTGGCAAATCAAAGCAGGAGTGGAAAACTCAACCAGATGTACAGCCAAGCAAATGGCAGGCAGAAAAGGCACAAAGAATTGCAACCCTGAAAGACTCCTTGAAGAATCAATATGTAGCCATGTAGCAATATGCAGGATGTTGAATATTGCTTCAGAAGAAGCTGTGTTGGAAATATCAGTAGCAATGAAATGATGCACTGAAGTCCAGATTGAGTTAGCAAGAGGCCAACAAGAAAATAAACAGTTGAAAAAACTGACTGTCCTTCAAGATCAATGCAAAAGGAATGCCTAACCTTTCAACAACATGAAGAAACGAAGACTGTCTTCAACAGCAGAATGGAAGCACAGCCGAGGACGCTATGCTGAATTACAGGAAAACTTGAGATGAAGCCAGCAAGCTTTGCAAAGAAAAGGAAAACATTTTCAAAGGTATGTACTCAGTTTAAATCTTTCACTTCAGATCTTCCAGTTCAGCTCTGACGTGAACATTTTCCTGTAGAACAGCTTCATTTACTTTTTGCACATTTTGCTTCTTTTGAGTGACCTCAGATAGTTTTCCTTCATTCATAGCCATCTCTGCACTGCCATCTGTCCCCCTCACTCTGGAGTCTTTTGGCTTCCTTTCTCTGGAGTTTTCTGTCGCCCTCCCCTGGGGTCCTTTGTTGCCCCCAGTGCTTTATTGGGAGTTTAAAATATCTATCAAAGCCTTTTAATATTTCAACAAATGTTGTTATGGATTTATATATTGGCTGCTTCACTAGCAAATGAACCAAATATGAATAAAAACTTGTACTTCTTCTGATTCTTTATTGAATCCTGTACTTCTCTGGTACACTAAAAATTATCTTCTCCAAGACTCCTACTCTTTGGTCTGGTTTAGCCCTTTCCATAGCACAAATACATCTACCTCTTCTGATTTTCTGTCCATGGCTGGATTTTCCTTTTGTCGTTACTGCATTAAATGTCGTTACCGCTTTAAGAGCTGTCAATGCAGTAACCATTTTTTCTCTCAGATTGTTTCTGCAGCTGTTGGTTTCTCTGTATACATTTCCCACTCTTTTGCTGATTTTGGCAGGCTCCCCAGCAATTGTGGGCCTTTTTTAAAAACTGTTTTAAACCTTTAAGGTAGGAGTTTTTCTTTTCTTGGTCATTTTTTTAACTCCTGAACAGCTTTTTTGAACACCCCACACTGTGGGAGTTTTGGCAGGTTCATGGTCCGCTTGGGGTCCTTACCTTTTTAAATTTAAAGCAACAGCACTTTGTTCTTAAAATCTGCAGGCCTTTTTTTTTCTTTTTAAGCAGGTTCTGCTTAAACTTTTGACTCTGCCAGCCAATTTTTACAGGTTTGTTTTTTTAAAGCCTTTGTTTTTTTACTTGCAGCTCTCTTCCAGCTGCCCTCATGGTACTGAGCCCTTGGGACCACCACCTTTTCTAAAATTTAAGTACAGCTACCTTTTTTGTATTTTAGCTCACCATCCCAAGAACTGTGTCACCCAGGCTCTTGCAATTTTTTATAATGGACTTCCACTCACTCTGTTGGATTCCTCACTTCCTTGTCTGTAGTGAAGCTTCTTCAACTTTTGTTCTTAGGTGCCCATTTCTCTAGTTAGGCTTCAGTTGCTTTTAGTTTTTCATACATTAGGATGCTGCTCTGGGTCCATGCATTTAGCTGCTACTTTTCAAATCACCACAGATCATCATGTCAGATTATGGTACTCTTTCTGATGTGATATCTTGTATAAGTGACCACCACTGCCAACTGTGTTGTGCTATGCTGATAGCACTGATATCGCACCACTACCAATCATGTAGTAATATGGGTTCTTTAGATGTCTCAATAATAATAATCTTGTATATTTAAACAAGAACCTTTTATTGTTAACCTTTAACTATTTACAGATCCCAGGTTACTGTCAGACATAGTGCTGTTACCTTCATGCAGACTAGTTCCAGAGTGTTCTATTACCATATTACTCTATACATCATATTGTGGGTGGTAATATTCTCCAGTCCTACATTAACCTTTGCTGAGCATCTTTACATTACAATGGCATGCAGGCACATGCAGCATCGTACAACAGGAGTGTAGGTACAATGGCCACAAAAAAGTTTCATTCATAGGGACACTGAATATAAAAGCAGGGAAGTGAAGCTGAACTTGTATAAAGTCACTGGTTCGATCATGATTGGAATATTGTCTGCAGTTCTGGACATTTTCTTCTAGAGAAGGATATTATAGTCACGGAAAAGCGACAATGATATTTCACTGGAAATGGTACCAGGAATGAATGTTAAGATGAAAAGTTTGAAAAATTGTTTTTTTCACACTGGAATAATAAAGGTTTGGGATTATGCTTCCCCATTTGGCCCCCTCTCCCTTTGCCCGCTAATTTTGGCCATATTTTCAACAATAACCCCTGCCCTCCTGCTATCTCTATGACCTCCTCAAGCCCTACAACCCTCCAAGTTCTCTGTGCTCCTTCAATTCTGATCTCATGTGCACTGCACCCCAATTTGCTTTGCTCCACTAACGGCAGCTGCAACCTCCAGCTGCCAGGTTCCTAAACTGTGGAATTTCAATCCAAAATTGCTTCACCTCTCAGCTTCTATCTTCTCCTTAAATTTTCCCCCTAAAACTTACCTCTTTCATCAAGCTTTTGATTACTAGTTCGAACTTCTCTTTATGTGGATCAGTGGCAAATTTTCTTTGATAATGTTCCTCTGAAGTGACATTTTGCTTTGTTAAATGACTATTTAAATGCAAGTTGTTGTGATTTTAAATCTTTCCATCTGTCTCCCCTCCTTTAAGGCCCTCCATAAACTTCTTTAACCAAGCTTTTAGTGACTAATTCTAATAGTTCCTTCTTTAGTGCCAGCTTTCGTCTGATGATGTTTCCGTGAAGCATCTTTGGATGTTTTCCTACAGAAAAGACACAAGATAAATGCAAGTGGTTGTTGTTCAGATTGCAGCTCCAACAACACTCAAGAAGCTCCAATAACACTCAAGAAGCTCCACACCACCCAGGACAAAGCAGCCCACATGATTGGCACCCCATCCACCACCTTGAACATTCACCTCCTCCACCACAGTGACAGCAGTATGTACCAAATATAAGAAACACTGCTGCAACTCAACAAAGGTCCTTTGAGATTATTTTCTAAACCCACCAAGAAGAACAAGGGCAGCTATCACATGGGGACACCACCGCCTGCAAGTTCCCCTCCAAATCACTCACTATCCTGACTTGGAACAATATCGCTGTTCCTTCACTGTCGCTGTGCCAAAATCTTGGAACTCGCTTCCTAACAGCACTGTAGATGTTCCTACATCAGATGAACAGCAGCTGTTCAAGAAGGTGGCTCACCATCACCTTTTTAAGGACATTTAGGGATGACCATCAAATGTTGACCTTGCTAGCAGCGCTCACATCCAATGAAAGAATAGAAATAAATTATGATTGAAGAAGGGGAAAAATAGAAGATTTTTTTCATAAGAATATTTATTAGAATGATG
The DNA here is from genome assembly GCF_017639515.1 of Carcharodon carcharias. Classification (NCBI taxonomy): domain Eukaryota; kingdom Metazoa; phylum Chordata; class Chondrichthyes; order Lamniformes; family Lamnidae; genus Carcharodon; species Carcharodon carcharias. The sequence goes on along the minus strand of NC_054487.1, from coordinate 32,458,937 downwards.
AACACTTCACAATTTGATACTGAGGTAGAGACTATAACATAATTTAAATGGGACCCAATAAGAACTTTGATAGAATAACCTAAGTTAAAATGGGAAAAGCAAGGCAATGGGATTACAGTACAGAGTTTCAGTTAAGAGTGAGTACCAGCACAGGTGCAACAGATTAAATGGCCTCTGTCTCTGCGGTAATTTTTATGATTTGATGCGCTAGCAACTCACTTCTAGGCATTCATAATTATAATATAAATTCCAGTCTGTAATTCACTTACATGTATTTATGATTCTAAACAAAAACTGTATAAATCCATTAATTAAGTTCACCTATGGCACTAAGATATCTTCTATTATAGTATATATAAAAAAGTATAATTCCTTTGATCAATTTTCTGCCTGGTATCTATTATTTTATATATTAGCTGTGAGAACCCTTGGACCAGAAATCATCAGGATGCCCTTTATTATTCTATAGTTGGATCAACAGAATCCATTGATGAACTTTGACCCTGAAATTTAAATTCAGTTATCCATTACTTCATGAATAAACCATCTAATTCCCTCACAATTCATTCCCAGGTATCTATTAATTGTTATATATATTAACCATCTAAATACCTAATTTAGGTTTGTGCCTTTTAATTACACCTAGGCGCACATCATTGGCATAATTGAAGCCACATAAAATTGACATTCCCATTTACTTCATCTGCATTTGTGGACTCTCTGAGATAAACAGTTTGTCCCCATTTGATGTTGATGTGGGGGTGGGAGGGTGGGGGGGGGGTGGGTAGTTTTTCTTATTAATTCATTGCCATGAGATATGTTGGTTGTCATTACCCAAATTCATTTCTTTAAGACCCTCTTGGTTGTTGAAAGAACTTTCCTTGTTTCAATCTGCCTAAAATGTCCTGGCCCACTCTGCCAGTTAGTGCCCTATAAAGTTATAGGATACTTATTAACAGAAATAGAATGCTGTATGTCAGGGTTATCCGGGTGGATATGAAAGATCCCTGGCACAATTTGAAGAAAAACAAGAAATTTTCCTGTTGTCCTTCCCTCAACCAAAACCAACGGAATGGACTATCTCATTATTCATCTCAATGATTGTTTTTGGGATCTTGCTGTGCACAATCAGACGTGAAGACCAGTGTGTCAGCTGCTGCTCGACACACTAATGACTCCCTTTATTAGTACTGCTCACTGGCAAAAGGATTACTTTGAATTGAGGCAAAAGTCACAATCAAATTGATGGTGTCTCCAGAAAGAAATCTAAGATTCATAACTTAAACATAGAGATGGGGTGGGAGGGGGGAGTTGGGAGATAATTTATACTGCAATATTTCCCTTGGAAAGCCTTTTTGAACACATTGTTAGGAATCAGTCTAGTGCTAATCATATGCTGTGAAACCTCCACACCTTCCTCTTTATCGTTGATCCGCTGATATTTCAGTCAAGAGACAGTTTTAATCCAAAAAACAGCTGGGACTTTACATAGAATCTTGTGATGTTTTTGGAACACTTCCCTGGAGACACAGATCTGGGCAAATTACATCAATCCTAGAAAAAATAACCATTTACCCCTACTCCTTGCTTTGGTGCATCACCATTTATTTTACCCTCTTTACCTTAATACCAGTATTTTAATTTTCATAACAAGTCCCTTATGTGGCACTTTACCAAAAAGTACACATCCACCAGATTCCCTTTATCTAATATTTTTTTCTAAACATATAATATAGCTAAATTATTCAAGCATGACCTGTCCTCTACAAATCAATACTGCATGCACCTGATTAACACATGCCAAGAAAGGGCTTCTTGTGTTATGGATCCTACAAGTTTAGCAACAACTGAGGAAAGCTAAAACAAAAACAAAAACAGAATTACCTGGAAAAACTCAGCAGGTCTGGCAGCATCGGCGGAGAAGAAAAGAGTTGACGTTTCGAGTTCTCATGACCCTTCGACAGAACTTGAGTTTGAGTCCAACTTTTTTGAGGAAAGCTAATTTGTTTTCTAGTTTCTTAGCTTTTCCTTCTGCTCTTGTATATTATATGTTTAATACTGACAGCCATAAAGCATCATGGAATTTATCTCGTTATATTTTAGATTTTTAAAATTAATTCATTGGATACAGGTATTGCTGGCTGGGCTAGCATTTATTGCCCATCCCTAATTGCCCTTGAGAAGGTGGTTGTGAGCTGCCTTCTTGAACTGCTGCAGTCTATGTGGTGTAGGTACACTCACAGTGCTGTTAGGAAGGGAGTTCCAGGATTTTGACCCAGTGACAGTAAAGGAACGGCACTATATTTCCAAGTCAGGATGGTGAATGGCATGGAGGAGAACTTTTGGTCATCCAGGGGTTATTTTTAGAATTTAAAATTCAATGTGTTTTTCAAACCAGTGATTTATCTGTAATCTTGCACCTTGTGTGCTGCCTGGGGTGATGCTATCAGTGCTGATGTCTATCTGTTCCTTGTGTTTGCATTCCAGAATTATTAGATGTTGTAGCAAAAGATTTGCAGATCTTTAACTCATTCCCACCCAGAAACATTCCCATTTAAAATGAACTGGAATGTGTAGACATTTTTGGTGCAAATGAACGGCATCAGATATTCCTTCCAGTGTGCAAATGAGCAATTTGCAGCATGAAGTTAGTCATACCATCTTTGTTTTGGAGTCAGGCATTGAGTTACATCATTGCTCTTTTTTATCATTTAAATACTGTGAATGAATCTAAGCTGTTCTCCCAGTGAGAGCACATTGTGCTCACTTGTGTTAGCCATCTGAGTAGATATTGTTACTGATACAAAAAATCCATATTTTTCCCAACCTAACAATGGTCTGCAGCTTTAGTCTTACAAATTAAATTATAGAAACCAAATAGTTGTCTTCACACAGAACTGTGAATGTCATCATTTACCCATACTGCCAAGCAAGAAAGAATTGACACAGCACCTCAGGTGGTTTGAGGAGAGGGTACCTCAATTAAAGGAGGAGGAGGTGGAAAGGAATTCAGTGAAAAGGAGAGGAAGGTAATAAGAGAAACGTCTCATTGCTGGAATCTTTGACTGTGTTGTAATGACTCCCACTGAAATTGTTGTATGCAGTTGCTATGAGCATGCCCAGCCCCCACCCACCACCCCCCCCCCCCAGCCCCAGCCTGTAGGATGTTTAACAGGCTATAATTAACTCTGTGAATGATCACCGATTGATTAGATCACTCCTATCCTTCTAGCTCACGTACTGCAGACATAGAGGGCTGGATGTTCCCTCTGGGGGTGAAAAATAGGAGTAGGGACTGTTTCCAGGTCCTGAATCTGCCTCAGGGGGCAAACAGTTCCATTGGAATTTTCATGGAGGCACCCACTGTCCAAATAAGGGTGGCAGGTGGGCTCTAAAAGCTGGGGGGTGGGGGGGGGGGTCCAACAAGGTCCTGCAGCTTGAGAGGAACAACATGTTGTAAAGGATGACAAGTAACACTTCAACAGGTAGGCACCCTCTCTCCAACTTTTTTGAAACTAAGTAATAAATGGTTCCTGCAGTCAGGCCACCACTGCAGAGGCTGGGGGTAGGTGGGGGGAATGAGAATAAAGGCTACCTGTGTCTGCTCTAGTACTCAGGCAGACATGGAAGCTCTCTAGACTCGCCTGGAGCGCTGGCACCCATAGCTGTGCTGCTGGGTCCCCTGCTCCAGGAAGTTAAACAGCCCCCCGTTGTTTAGGGAAACTGAAGGCTGACTGGAGGAGGCCCTGCCGGCCTTGAACTCACCTTGGCAAGAATGGCTGGCACTGGTAATGGTGTTGGGAAACTAGCATGCCAACTGACATCAGTTTTTTGGACCCCATCCAATTCCATTTTTGACCTTGGAGGGCTCAAAATCCTGTCGAGAGTATTCAATGGCTAATAATGAATAAAGGATAACATTTCAGAACTTCATGGATTTGCTCTGTTAAAGTTACTGCTTCCCTCACAATGCTAATTACTGCTCCAGATCTTCCATAACCTTTTGTCTTCACTCTTCCAATGGCAGCTGATAGTGAGAATAAATTCTGCAGGTTTAAGAAAAGGAAAATTTGATGTCACAAACAGAACACCAGAGGCCTGCTATGACTATGGTAATTCTTGATCCTTAAGCCTCAAAGATCCTTGAACTCTCCAGTTGTGCTTTAAAACTTCTGCTGGGAAACGTTTGTTGTCAGTATCCTTCCAACTGCAGAAGATGGTGGAGATGCAGTAAATGAAATCTTTGGAGATGGGGTAGCTTCATATGGTGCACTTTTGTTGATGGCTGAAGAGACCAATTTGTAAGAAGCAAGTTCTGCCACAAGTGTTGCATATGAAGTGGTTATCAAGTGTCATCGTGGGTTGTTGCTTTCGGTCCTGTTGCCAAGCTGCTGTAGCCACTGATCATCATGGTAATGCATGCTGGCCCACAAATGATGTCGCCATTGTAGTATAAGGGTGTTTGGGTTAATAAGAGTTAATGTGGGACTGGGGAAACAGTACCGCCCATATTATGATGTGGAGAATCACGTAGTAGTAGACTGTGTTTGGGGAGCCAGGAGGTGAGTTACTCATCGCAGGATTCCTAGTCTCTGACCTGGTCTTACAGCCATAGTATTTATATGGCTAGTCCAGTTCAGTTTCTGGTCAATGGTAACCCCCAGAGTGTTGATAGTGGGGGATTCAGTGATGTTAATGCCATTGAATGTCAAGGGGTGATGGTTAGATTCTCTCTTGTTGGAGATGGTCATTGCCTGGCACTTGTGTGGCACGAATGTTACTTGCCACTTGTCAGTCCAAGCTTGGGTATTGTCCAGGTCTTGCCGCATTTGGACATGGACTGCTTCAGTATCTGAAGAATTGGGAAAGGCACTGAACGTTGTGCAATCATCAGCGAATATCCCTCCTTCTGATTTAATGGTGGAAGGAAGGTCATTGATGAAGCAGCTGAAGATGTTTGGCCCGAGGACACTCCCTAGAGGAACTCCTTCAGTGATGTTGTGGAGCTGAGATGACTGACCTCCAACATCCACAATCATCTTCCTTTATGCTAGATATGGCACCAGCCAGTGGAAAGTTTTCCCCCTGATTCTCCTTGATTCTAGTTTTGCTAGGGTTCCTGGTGCCACACTTGGTCAAATGTAGCCCTGATGTCAAGGGCAGTCACTCTCACCTCACCTCGGGAGTTCAGCTCTTTTGTTCATGTTTGAACCAAAGTAATGGGGTCAGGAGCTGAGTGGCCCTGGCGGAACCCAAACTGGGTGTCAGTGAGTAGGTTATTGCTAAGCAAATGCCTCAGTGCTCAGCTTGATAGCACTGTTGATGACCCTTTCCATTAATTTATTGATGATTAAGAGTAGACTGATGGGACAGTAATTAGCCGGGTTGGATTTATCCTGCTTTTTGTGTAATCTGGACAATTTTCCACATTGCCAGGTAGATGCCAGTGTTGTAGCTGTACTAGAGCAACTTGGCTAGGAGTGCGGCAAGTTCTGGAGCACAAGTCTTCAGTACTATTGCTGGAATCTTGTCAGGCCCCATACCACATTGTGGCCAAACTTGAAAGGCAGAGCACACTGATAGTCTTCAAAATGTTTTCCCAAGATCAGATTGCTGGCCAAAATTGTTAGTTTAAAAGGTTTCCTGCAGAATTGCAAAGTTTAAAAGGCTGCTGCATGATTACAGCAGGAGCCTGCCAAAACCCTACAAGCATGGAAGAGGAGAAAGAAATGATTACTGGGGCACCATCTTGAAAAAAAAATTAGAACTGTATTCCCCTGTTCTGAATAGTAAATCAAAACTCTCAGACCAATTTGAGGTCATACATGGGCCAAATCAAATGCAAAATTGGCATCATGGAGAAGAAAATTTTTGGATTACAGGAGTACATCAGGATTAGGTAGAAACTCAGAGGAAGTGCAAGTTAAAACATTCTTGTACTTATTTGGTGAATTCGGCAACAATGTAATCATAAACCAAGGTAAAGATGAATCCTCAACCATATTTGGTAAGATATTAAAAGCCTTTGACAATTATTTTAAAAGCCAAATTGTGGAGAGCACAGACCTTAAAATAAGGTACAGAACACCACCAATAAAGCACCAAAAGGGCAAGGATACCCCTGGGTGAGGGAGACAATTCCCAAGCAAAAACACAAGATGATTGCAGACCATATCACCACAATGTAGTGCATAAGCTGAAGAGTTTAGTGCAGAGGAAAGAGGAGGCTGAGAAGCAGCTGAAAAGCTTGAAATTAAAGCATTCTGAAAATGCCAACACAATACCCAAACTGCAACAGCAGGTGGCAGTGTGGAGCGAGCAGGCGGCTGTGAATAAAGGTTCCATCTTTGAACTGTCAACTTCCAGGAAGAACATGGTGGACCCAATGGAAAAAGAAAACCAGAATCCACTCTGAGTGAATGGAGAAAACATTAACTCCAGAAGGACTGGAATAAGCCCGTGGTACCTGATCAAAGAAGATGATGTCACCAAAAAAAAAAGCACTATGGAATGAACCAGGTGTTGAAGTCTGAGTATTTGAAATACCATGTACTACAATTTAAACTCCGAACCAAAAAAGTCAGCCCGAAACAACTGAGGCTCCCACTCCTCCGAATGGGAAGAGAATGAGATCTGGAGGAGTCATAAAGCCTCCAGACCATCTGAATTTGTAAAGTCAGAGACTTTGAGGGAGAGGGGGTAGCATGAAAATATTATATTGTAAAAACATTTGGGTAAGGACTTGGGGGAGGCATAGTATAAGGGTGTGTGTGTTCGCAAGGGTTAATGCTGTACCACCCACATAATGATGTAGAGAGTCACATGATGTTAGACTGTGTGTAGAGTCTGAGAGAAGTCAGAGTTAAGATAGCACCTAGTTAGGGCTATACCTTGGAGATATGTATATAGTTGCCTGTTACTTATAAACAGTTTATGTTTAACCACATAAGCCTCCAGACCTCTTAAGGAGACACCAAACAACCTTACAACAGCCATTTTCCTCTGTTGTCAGCTAATGTCTCCCAAGTGTTAAAATTGATGTTAAAGGCCTTTGTGTCACACTTGCAAGCATCCTTGAAGTGGAGCTTTGGGTGTCCTACTGGTCATCTGTTTCTGGCTACTTTGCCAGACAGAAAATACTTAGATATGCACTTTCCATCCCGCCAACGTGCCCGAACCAGCAAAGTCACCTCTGCTTGACGAATGCCAACAGACTTGAAAGATTTGCCTTTGAGAGGACTTGCACATCTATGATTTTGTTCTACCAGTGGATGCCCAGAGTATACTGCAAACAGTGAAGGTGAAATTTGTTGACTTTCCTTTCTTGATAGTTATAAGTTGTCCATGTTTCACAGCCATTCAAGGTGCTGAGAAAACAGGCTTCATAAATCAGCACAAAAACAGAATTACCTGGAAAAACTCAGCAGGTCTGGCAGCATCGGCGGAGAAGAAAAGAGTTGACGTTTCGAGTCCTCATGACCCTTCGACAGAACTAAGTTCTGTCGAAGGGTCATGAGGACTCGAAACGTCAACTCTTTTCTTCTCCGCCGATGCTGCCAGACCTGCTGAGTTTTTCCAGGTAATTCTGTTTTTGTTTTGGATTTCCAGCATCCTCAGTTTTTTTGTTTTTATTCATAAATCAGCATGTTGATTTTAAGAGTCAGCTTGATGTTATCCCATGCACGTTTTGTGAGTCAGCCAAAGCAGGTAGCTGCTGTCACCATGTGCGTATTGAGTTCCACATCAAGAAACAGATTGTCAGCCACCATGGACTCAAGGTAGCAGAATCTGCTAACCACTTCCAGCGGGGTGTTATTTAGTGGGATCAAGGAAATACAACACCCTGTTCAATAACCATGGTTTTCTTGATGTTTATAATAAGGAAGAACAAGTTGCAGGGAGACAATTCAAGAGTCTTTGTAGCTGAATTTCTGTGTGAGCGACTAGCACATTTTCATCAGAGTAGAGGAATTATCTGATCAATGGGGAATGTGCCCAGAAGGAAAAAACAGTAAAAAGTGGGAAATAAGAAAAATGGTCTGAACTGGTCTTGTATACCTTAAAATGGAACACCAGTAAAACTGTGAAATAAGAATGCTGGTCCAAACTGGTTTTTCCTTTTGGTTGTGGATGTACCAATTGTTAAGTTCTATCACATCAACCCCTCCAACACATCCTCCCTGTCAGCAAAGCCCATCATTTACTTAGTGTTTTTGCCACAACTGAGATTGTATGGAGAACAGAACACAAGACATGATTCATTTAGGTAGGAAGAACATGGAGAGGCAATATAAAATGAAGGGTACAATTCTGAAGGGGGTGCAGAAGCAGAGGGACCTGGGGGCATGTGTGCACAAATCTTTGAAGATGGCAGGGCAGGTTAAAAGAGTGTACGGGATTCTAGGCTTTATACATAGGGACATAGATTAGAAAGGCGAGGAGGTTATGATAAAGCTGTATGAAACAATGATTTGGCCTCAGCTGGAATATTGTGTCCAGTTCTGGGCATCATAGTTTGAAGGAGGATGTGGAAACATGAGAGAAAGCACAGAAAAGATTCACAAGAAAGGTTCCAGGGATGAGTAACTGCAATTAAATGGGTAAATTAGAGAAGCTGGGGCTCTTCTCCTTGGGGAAGGGAAAGTTGAGAGGAGATTTGATAGAGGTGTTCAAAAACATGAGGGGGTCTGGATAGAGTAGATGGAGTGGAATTGTTTCCACTGATCAAAATATTGAGAACCAGAGGACACCAATTTAAAGGATTGGCAAAGGAACTAAAGGCAATATGAGGAAGAACCTCTTTTTTGTAGCAAGTGTTCAAGATCTAGAATGCATTGCCTGAATTTGTGATGGAGGCTGATTTCAAAAGAGAATTGGATAAATAACTAAAGGGGAAAAAATTGCAGGGCTGTGGAGAAAGGGTAGTGGAGTGGGACTAGCTAAATTGCTGTTGCAGAGATCTGGCACAGATACAAGAGGCCAAATAGTCTCCTTCTGAGCAGTAACCATTCTACGATTCTATGTTTCATCATTCCTCATTGCTCTTCTGCCACCCTACTTCCAACTTTCCCCTACAATAATTATTACAGAGTTGATCTTCAGACAACTTTTCTTAGTGGAAACATTTAACTTTATTTACAAGTTAGCAGCAGCAACTACTTGTGTGCATCAAACTCTATAACTAAAGAAGAGCTCTCTCCTAGAGGTTCCCCGTGCAGTTAACACAAGATCATGTGATCTTACAACACAGGATTATTCTTAAAGCTACAGTGGAAGATCCAATACTATAATTACTAGAGTAATAAAGGATAAATATAATTATAAACATACTTTCAATTGGTGAAAAGTTAATACATCTCAAGAAAATCAAAGTAAACCTAATTTATACTTGGTTCTTTGTGCCCAATATCTATCAAGATGGTGATTGGCAGGCTGAGTCCATTATGATTTCAAAACATACACTCACTTATGACAGATCATAAACCTTTGGGTTCTGTGACAGACCAAGTGCCACTGTGTTTAGTAACTACACTCACACTTGCCGGGATGTGTGCACCTATGTTCATGCTCACTGCCTGGGATAATCGCATGATTGGATGATAAAAGCAGAAATCAAGTGTTTGAATTAGCTGGGTAATGCTAACTCCACAGCTATAAAATGTTACTCCTATTCAATCACACTTTCAGAGAGTTAAGGACTGTGGCTCCTTTAACAAAAGAAAAATTGTATCTTTGTGCTTTAAATGAATGCTGGTTCCATCTTAGGTTGAAAATACTTTTGTGGCAGCCGATATCCTTAAGACATGCTAATAACTTTGGTTGCGTGTGAACATCTCATCCAGAGAAGAGCCCATCATAATATAAGATTAACATAAATTTGCTTGCGTTTACAAGAATCCTACTAATAATTTCAGTTTCCACTAGATTCATGTGACTTAATAGATCAGACAATAGGATCTCACATCAGATTTGATCTCTCTGCTGTCACTCTTGTCTAACACTGAACATGTTACCATGGCAGCATCAAAGAACTTTCTTGCAGGAGCACGCTGTTTCACAGGACTGGCTGACTTCACTCAATACCTGAGAAGACAAGTCCCTTTCATAATATTATAACCTTCAAAACCCTCCTTTCAAGAAGGGTGACTGTTCAGAGAGCCCCACCTTGTAAAATGATCTTTTAAAATGAGTATAGAGTCCATATTTATTGCTTTTTGAAATCAGCTCTAATTTCACAATGTTCACAGAGAGAGAAAAGATAACAGTTATTAACTTGACTTACACTTTCGAAGTTTGTAAATTCAGAATTTTCAGAGAGTGCCAGCTAAGCTCAGCTTGTAGCATCTTAGGAAGTTGTGAGTTCAAGTCCGTTCCACACCATCAGCCGACAGTATTGAGATTGATAACTCAGTGCAGTTTTGTCTGAGTGCTGCATTGCTGAAGATGCCATGTTTATAATTAGACTTTAAACCATGGAACTCTCTTACCAGTTTAGGTAGACATAAAATATTCCACGGCAATTTTCAAAGTAGAATTCTCTGTGTTTTGGCCAATATTTTTCCTTCAACCAACACCACAAAAAGAAAAGATTCATCTCATTTACTGTGTGCAATTGGATTATTGCTTTACCAAGGAACCAGCATAGGCACAATGGGCCAAATGTTTCCTTCTGTGCTGTAAACTATAATTCTGCAACTGTCATAGTTAACAATGTAATAACAGTGATTGAACTTCAATAAGAACTCATTGGTTATGAAGCACTTTGATGTGTCCTGAGGAGCTGTTAAAGCATTGTATAAATGCATTTCTTCTTTTTAATTAGCATCTATACATGATTAAAATGTGGAACGAAACCTCTGCATTCTAAGTCAACTTTTTGATGCTATTATTCTGGACAGTTTACTTCTCGTTCTCATTCTGATACATCACACATTGTCCGTTCATATCTGAAAAACTCCACTTTGTATTTATTGCTTCAATGATCAAACAGATTAATTGCATGGATTTCTAATTGAAAGACAAATGTTATTTTAATCTAGAATGTAAGCTCTTGTGAGAAATTTTGTGTATGCTACCTTTAGAAGGATACTGTTGTATTGGAGAGGGTTCAGAGAAGGATGGTAAGGGTAATTCCAGGAATTAAAACTTTAGTGAAGACTGGGAAGAGACAATAGGCCTTGAAAAAGCACAAATAAAACTAAAAGATCACAAGTAAATACGAATAAGGATAATAATGGACAATTAAGCTAGGAGGGCCAAATCAAGGCCATAAGGTTCGCCATTGCAATATTTCTTGCATACAGTATTATATAATTCTAAAACTTTTGCCTCTGTTATTCTATTTGAATATTTCTTCAATATACATATTAACTTAGCTTTTACGAGGAGAACCTGTTACCCGCTTGTTTGAAACTTGCAATTCACTTTGAAATAATGCTCCAGAGTTACTTTTATCTATCATTAACTATTTTATAAGCTGCTATAAGATCACCTCCCAATTGTCTACTTTGGAGGCTATAAGAAACTACTTTATTCCATTTTTTCCTCAGCTCAGATGTTAGATGTTAAGGCTCTTCCCTGTTATGCTTCCAGCACCTGAAATATCATCCCTATGATTACCGTACCTGAATACAGTATTTAAGGTGTGGTTTGACCACCAAACTAAATAACTGATTTTCTATGTTTTGTACTCTACTGTTTTGATTGTAGAGTTCAAAATTCCAGCTGCTTTGTTAATTTAACACTGCAGTGGCTTGCCATGTTCAGTGTCAAGTCTGCTGTTACACAGATCTCATTCAACTCAATTCTTAGTTATTTTAACACCATTCATGGACAAATGTGTATTGTCCATTTTTCCATCCTAGATGCTGTACTTTAAACTTTCCTGTATTATATTTCATCTACCATTCTTCCATTCACTTATATACGTTGACCAGCTCATTTCGTATTTTCTGAGCTGCCTTCTCAGAATTAGTTACCTCTCATAATTTGCTATCATCTACAAACATGACCACTGAATTTCAAGATCTAATTCATTGATGCAAATTAGAAAATATAGTCACCTACATCCATTTTGTCACTTCTTAAATTTTGACATGCTAGTGGCTGGTTTCCAACCCACTGAGACCTCTCCCTTGTCCACTGATTCTCCTGTAATGGCCATCAGTGCTACCCTAGATCTCCTTACTGGTGCTCTTGAACACGATCTGTCTGTGAGCAATTAAAATTAAGCTGTGCTTGCAGAAGTAGCAAACACAAAACCAGAAAGGCTCAAACCAGAGTTAACATTTGATGTTTCTCTCTTCCGAAATGGGGTAGATATCATCAGAAGCAATTAATTTGAAGAAAGGAAGACAAGATGAAATTACAAGGATAAGCATAAATATGAGCATAGATTCACATTGAAGAGATCAAAATATTATAACAAATTAGATGATCAATAAATTCAACTCTTAAGCTAAGTAATAGAGAAACATTTTTCCATGAATATAGAATAGTGTTCACAAATTCTACCAAATACTATTGTTTCAGCATCTATAGGAACCATGAAATTCTCAGTGCTGGATTAACTTCCTTGAGTTTTGCTTGATTAGTTTTGAGAAATTCCATAGAATTAGTTGGTGGAAATTTCACCTGTACTAATCATCAGCTGCAGATAGTCTTTCAGCCAGAAATGGGGAATTAAGCATGCTCTTGCATGAATGACCACCTCTTGGTGTTAATTCAACTCCCTCACATTGTCATGTTCAGCAACTACTTTCAGCTAGTATCCCGTGTTACTAATTTATCTATTAGATTCAGTAATTCCTGAAAATTGGTTCTCTGCATTAATGCTCTTACCTTTTTGTGATAAACCAGCTCCCTCAGCCTGTCAAGTTCAGTATGTCTTCCAAATAGTTCTTCCACTAAAGTTACTTGTGCCTGACTTTGAAGTAATACTCATTAAACACAAAATCAAAAGATAATCACAGAGAAGGAAAGCTTATATTAGGCCAGGCATCCAGAAAGATTCGAAAACATCAGCCCCATTTAATTCTTAAACAATTGCAGAGATTCATCTCTGCTACTCTATCAGGCAATCTACTCCAAATTTTAATCACTCTTTGTGTGAAGAAGAATTCCTGACATCTGTTTTAAATTTCCTTTTTACTAGTTAGAACTTGTATTTCCTTATCCCGCTCTTACAATTTAATTAAAATATTGCCAGATTTACCTTTCTCATTCCAGGAACTACCATATATCTCTCAATATGATCACCTTTAAGACACCTTTTCTCCAGGTAAAAAGCCAAGATCTCTTCAGACGTTCCCCATAACACAGAACTTTGAAACTAGGGATCAGCCTCCTGTGTGTTCTCTGCACCGCCTCCCCTGCTTGAACACCCTCTTAAGCCTCAAAAACCAGAACTGGACACAGTACTCTGGATGTAGCCTGACCACAGTTTGATCGTAACTTCCCCTGAATTGTATCCTATTGTTCTAGCTACATTGGTCAACATTCCATTGGCGTTGTTGATTGTTTCCCTACATTGGTTGGACATGTTGAGCATAAATCTAAAATTCCTAGGTCTCTTTCAAATTCATGCATAGCTATTTCAACACTATTCAGAGAGGAAGAGAAATAGAAAAGAAACATAATTTATCTATTATATAACTGATAACCAATGAGCTCTATACAAAAAAGAAAAATACTACAGATGTTGTAAACCTGAGCGTGGAAACAGTCAGCAGGTGAGGCAGAATCTGTGGAGAGAATATAGAGGACGTTTCAGTTGTTAGTAAGGTTCAATAACAGAAATACCTTCGGTTACTCTTTCCACAGATGCTACCTAACCTGCTGAGTGTGTCCAGCATTTTTGGGCTTTTGTTGCTAACTTTATCTAACTTTGCCTATAGATATTTTCTAAAGAAAGGTGCCTATGGTAGATCTCCCTTTTAGAATGATGATTTTTTTTTTTAAACTGCTCTTAGTTGATATGACACAGCAAGGCTGCACATTTAAAAAAAAAACAACTGAAGAGGAAATCACCATCTGAAACTGGTGTTTGGGTGATGATAAGCCATTTAGATTTCATAGTCAGAGCTGGGAATGAGATTCAAATCCTGGAATTTGATTACTGTCTTGGAATTACCTTCTCAAAGAGGAGGGCTTTTTTTTGTACCAATTGGATATTCTATGCTTCCCTCCTCGCCCACCACGTACGCTGCTCTATATTTTATGATGACCTGCTTTTTCTTCAGCCTGGATGAGGCTCCCCAACTTTTTAATATAATTATTATTCACATAACGAAATCTTGGAGCCAGCAGGATAGAAAACACTAGGTTGTAGTTGGCATTTGTCTAGCTTGTAAGAATTCTCCTTTTATACAGACCTTCTGTAGTTTCAGACATGCTAGGAGATTTCTTTGAATTGGTGCCCCATGGTGAGAATGCAGCCAAAATCATCTTTAGCAAATCAGGTCTTGTTCTGTCTGCAGCAAAGTCTATGCTACATAAACGTGTAGAAAAAAGACATTACTGTTGTATTTTGTTTGCTGGGGTTTGATTTTTTCCTTCATACTACACAGTGTTCCTAACCAATACCACAGCAAAGGAACTCTTTGGAGATTACATTTGAACATGCTGCTGGAGGAACGTGAAGACAGCCTAGGATGTACATTGTTTCAGTGGGTTAGAGGGGGGTGTGGCGTGCAGTGGTGGTGATGGTGGGGGTCGTCGGTGAGATGTAGAGAGGTTCTTTTGCATACATCAGGTTACAGTGCAACCCATTTTAGATTTTCACTCAGAGGTTTACTCTTCAGAGATGAATTTCTGCATTAAAAATTTCCTGAGCCTCAAAGAGGATTGCCAAATAACTCTAGGATATTGATCCATCTCTACAATCAACAATGCTAAGTGATTTGCTGTCCTCAGGGCAACCTGTGGAGTGATCGTTTGACTCAATATCTACCCCTAGAGCCAATTATCCTTTTCCCAACTATAAACTTACCCAGCTTCTATTCAAAAACGTTATCAATGCAGACTCAACTGCTCTTGCTGCTAGCTTTAGTTAAATAAATAAATCAATCAATTAAAGTCTGCTCTTTCTTCCAATGATAGGAGAGTTTCTTTTCATTTTAGATAGTACATTCCAAGAACTTCAGTGAATGGTCTCCACAATAGCAGACTAAGAATATCCTATTGTCATTCAGTCTGTTTGATTGTCTGATATTCTGTGATTAAATTAACCATTAGCCATGCAGTTTCATTAACGCTTTAACAGTATTTTTTTCAAAAAATAATTTTGTAGATATCAAAAAAGCTCACAGGTGCCTGATGTCCTAACGTTTGTTATCCTGTGCCTACAGGTAGCCGAGAAGCAGCATTCACTTATGCCATCACTGCGGCTGGTGTAGCTCATGCAGTGACTGCTGCATGCAGTCAAGGAAACCTGAGTAACTGTGGCTGCGATCGAGAAAAACAGGGCTACTACAACCAAGAGGAAGGCTGGAAATGGGGAGGCTGCTCTGCAGACATCAAATATGGAATCGAGTTCTCAAGGAAATTCGTGGATGCAAGGGAAATCAAAAAAAATGCCAGGAGGCTGATGAATCTGCATAACAATGAGGCTGGGCGAAAGGTAAAATCTGTGTATTTTAGACACTGGACAGGGAGAACTTCAACTTCAATGCATGTGATGAATATGTAGATTTTTTTTCTTGTGTGTGTTTGTGCTTATCAGTGAGTTGCTTTAAGATGAAATTCTCCTATCTCTGCACTCCAGGTAAAGCATGTGTTAAATACAATTCAGAGCCCCCTCAAGCTTTTCAGCAATGTCAAGTCCTGTACCATCATGATCTGCACATTGCCATCTTTATGCCGTCTCTTAGTAAGACTGCCTGCCATTGGTCTCAAATTGCCGTCATTTTGAGGATAATTTGAACTGTAGACTCGTGACCGACAACAGCCAGGCTAAGAATTCCTATACGAGTTTCACTTAGCATTTCCAGTGCTTATTTGGGTGACTTGAGTTCTGTTAATCTGTGCCAGACCTGAACAGAAGCAGTAAATATTCCAACATACACATAAAGAGGGAAAAAATTCAAGCCCCACCTCCACCCTTAACAATCGTTGCAAGATATTTAAACTAAAACCAAAGGTGAGATTCGGTGCTTAAACATAAGGAAAGCAGGAATATAAAAGGGCAACTCAGTTTGTGCCACTTCCATACAATTCACAGCAGATGGTTTGGCATTTGGCCAAGGAAGGAGCAGCAATTTGAAAACAGGTCTGAAAGGCTTGTTAGTCACAAGGATGGAGAGAGGGAGCACCTAATCAGATTACAAACATAATATTTGAAGATAGCCAGAAGAAAATAAAGATGTATCTATTTGGTGCCTTAATACATCTCCCAGAAACAACTCAAAAGACCCCACATTTCCTACATTGCATCAGTGACTGCATTTCAAAAGTGCTTCATTGGCTGTAAAATACTTTGAAATGTCTTGAAATTGTGGCAGAGACTATATAAATGCAAGTCTTTCTTTCATGTACTAAATTGCATTAGATTGCTGTTACTTTAACTGGTACAAACAATCCTGAGATTAATAATTGGTTCACCTTTTGTGGTGTTAGTGGAAAAGTGAATATTAACCAAGGCATCAGGTAAACTCCCTGTATTACTTCATTGAGTTCCCAAGGATTTTTCAATTTCTGCATCAACCACTCAAACAAGCAGACCTTGGATTGATATCTCATCTTAGAATCCAACAATATGGAAAGCCTTCAACATCTTTATTGGATCCTTAGCCTAGATACTGTGTTGTAAGAGCTGGAGTGGGGCTTGAACACACAATCCTTGGTACAGTGGTGTAATCAGCTAAGTTGGCACCCTACCATAGTTAAGGAAACCTGAATAAAAATAGCAAAATGCTTCAGATGCTGGAAATCTGAAATAAAAACAGAAAACTCTGGAAACACTCAGAAAGTCAGGCAGCATCCATGGAGAGTGTAACAGAGGGTTAATTTTTCAGGTCTGTGACTTTTCATCAGAACAGCTCATAGACCTGAAATGTTGACCCTGTTTTTCTCTCCGTAGATGTTGCCTGACTTGCTGATTATTATTAAGGAAACCCTACTTTGATTCTCCTTAAAAGTCGGAAAAATTCCAAGGGCAAGTTTCTGAGAAAATACAATCATGTCACACAAAATGGACTTGTGTGTTTATGCACATATTGGAAATTTGTCTTTTGCCTATGGTGCCCTGGTAGCTCTGGGTGAGGTTAAGGTGAAGTTATTGATTTTAATGGAACATTTGTAATTAATTAAATTGAGATTGTTAAAATTACTATTATGAATCTAATTCTTAAAAAGTGAATATATTTCTAATTATCTAACAAAATCAGAACAATTCTATCCCAAATTTCAAAATGATCTGCTTGGTGATAGCTCAGTGGTAACATTCTTGCCTCCGAGACAGAAATGCACAACTCTAGAACTGATACAGGGTGACACCTCAGTGTAGTACTGAGGGAATGCTACACTGTGTGAGGTGCCTTTTTCTAGATTAGATATTAAACCAAGGACTACTCCTCAGTTAGATATAAAAGACCACCCAGTACAAGTTAATGAAAAGCAGGAGTTCTCCCTATGTTCTGACCAATACATGTCCCTCAATCTATACCACCAGAACCTAATAGCCTGCCAATTTGATTACACAGTGCTTGTTTATCAGTGAAAGACAGCACTGCAGGTCACAATATGGAGGGGCGTATGCTCAGTCTACACCAGAAATGCACCACGCATCATATTGTTTAGGACACTCTGCTCAGACCCTGGCCTAATTACATCAATAAACCATCTTTCCATCAGTCTGAAACACCATATTTATAAGTCTACAACAGTATTTGAAAGGTGTTGGTTATGACATGATCCCCATTGTGGAGGTGGTATTGGACAATCAGTCCAGAGAACCTGCATTCAAAAGCCAGCTGCAACCAACATTTAAATTCACTGCTCCATTTAGCTCAGGATTAGGAATACTTGCTTAGTTTTCACAATGCAAAGAGGCTCAGTATTTCACACCCTCTCATTATGGGATGCCCCAATATCATGTAATACTATACCAAACAGGGGCATAGAGCTAAATATTAGTCACAAATAGAACAGATAGATTTGATTGTAAAGCTGCCCTAGGATTATAACCTGTGATCTCTGCATCATAAAATGTACTGCCGTGGTGCCAAGCTGCTTAATATTAATGTATTTTATCAGATGAGCATGCTCAGCAGCTTGTAATAAGGGTTTAAATCCAATTATTCAGGGATTGAAGAGCTGGATTTGAATGTCAAGGAAAGAACCTGTATTCATATAGTTTCTTATCATGTCTCTCAAAAACATCACCAACCACATAGAATCATAGGGCAGAATTTTCTCTTTGGCATGCGGGGCCCACCCCCACACGCCAACACGTAAAATTACCTTTGGTGACGTCATTCCGATCTTTCATTTGGTGGCGTGCACCGGAGTCAGCTGCGTGCCTGCCGAACTGTCAAAGGCCTGTTAAGACCATTAATGAGCCAATTCACCAAATTGACAGGGCTGTCCGTCCAGCCTCAAGGTTGGTGGGCAGGCGAAGAGCCCAAGCGCCCTTCGCGATTTGCATGAAACCTCATCCACGGGCAGGATGAGGTTTCATGAAGGTTTTACTAAATGAATAAATTTTTTTTGACACTCCATAAACATGTCCCAGCTCATGTTACATTGTCACTTGAGGGGACATATCTGAATAATTTTTATCTTTCCTTTTGTAAAAATTTTCACTTTGAACTTTATCTCCGAGGCAGCTCCGTGCCTCAGGGAGATTTCTGTGCTCTTTCACGTGCATGCCCCGACTCTCCCTCCTCCCACCGCCCGCACAGATAGCGCTGAGCACTACCGGGTGCGCATCATGCTGGGCAGGCCAATTAAGGCCCACCCACATAAAATCCATAGCCCTGCAAATATTTTCTCCTTAGATAATTATCCAATACTCTTTCGAAAGCCCAAGATTGAATCTGCCATCACCAAGCTCTCAAGCAGAGTATTCCAGATCCTAACCACTCGCCGCTTAAAAAACTTTCCTCACGTTGTCATTGCTTCTTTTGCCAATCACCTTAAACTGGTAACCTCTGATTCTTGATCCTTCTATAAACAAGAACAGTTTCCCCCTATCTACTCTGTCCAGACCCCTATTAATTTTGATAATGCCACCAAATCTCCTCTCAACATTTTCTTCTCTAAGGATAACAGCCCCAACTTCTTCAATATGGCTGGAGTCATACCTAGCACAAAGGAAGATGGTTGCGGTTTTTGGAGGTCAGTCAGCTCATCTCCAGGACATCACCGCAAGAGTTCCTCAGGGTAGTGCCCTTGGACCAACCATCTTCAGCTGCTTCATCAATGACCTTCCTTCCATCATAAGATCAGGAGTGAGGATGTTCGCTGATGATTGCACAATGTTCAGCACCATTCGCGACTCCTCAGATACTGAAGCAGTCCATGTCCAAATACAGCAAGACTTGGACAATATCCAGGCTTGGGCTGACAAGTGGCAAGTAACACAGTGTCAGGCAATGACCATCTCCAACAAGAGATAATCCAACCATCGTCCCTTGATGTTCAATGGCATTACCATCACTGAATTCCCCACTGGCAACATCCTGGGGGTTACCATTGACCAGAAAGTGAACATATAAATACTGTGGCTACAAGAACATTTCAGAGGATAAGAATCGTGTGACAAGTAACTCACTTCCTGACTCCCTAAAGCCTGTCCACCATCTACAAGGCACAAGTAGGAGTGTGATGGAATACTCCCCACTTGCCTGGATGAGGGCAGCTCTCACAACACTGAAGAAGCTGGACACCATCCAGGACAAAGCAGCCACTTGATTGGCATCACATCGACAAACATTCACTCCCTCCACCACCGACGCACAGCAGTAGCAGTGTGTACCATCTACAAGATGCACTGCGGGAACTCCTGCAATGTTCCTGCTCCTTCGACAGCACCTTCCAAACCTATGACCACTACCACCTAGAATGACAAGAGCAGCAGATAGATGGGAACACCACCACCTGGAAGTTCCCCTCCAAGTCACTCACCATCCTGACTTGGAAATATATTGCCGTTCCCTCACTGTTGCTGGGTCAAAATCCTGGAACTCCCTTCCTAACAGCACTTTGGGTGTACCTACACCACATGGACTGAGCAGTTCAAGAAGGCAGCTCACCACCACCTCTTAAGGGCAATTAGGGATGGGCAAAAAATGCTGGCCCAGCCAGCGAAGCCCACATCCCGTGAATAATTAAAAAAAAATCCATGTAACTGAAGTTCCTCATCCCAAAACCATTCTGGAGAATCTTTTCTGCACCTTCTCTAAAGCCCTCACATCCTTGAAAGTAGAGGCCAAGCCATTGCTTTATACAGGTTTATCACAATATCCTTGCTTTTCTACTCTATGCTCCTGTTTATAAAGCCCTGGATCCAGTACACCATCTCAACCTGCCCTGCCACCTTTGCTTCTGCACCCACTTTAAAATTCTACCTTTTATTTTGCCTCTCTATTTTTCCTATCAAAATGAATCATTTCACAATTTTCTGTATTAAATTTTATCTGCCACTTGTCCATCCATTTCGCCAGCCCTTTTATGTCCTCTTGAAGTCTATCACGATCTTTTTTCACAGTTCACAATACTCCCAAGTTATGAGCCATCCACGATTTTTGAGAATCTGCCGTGTACACCTAAATCTAGGTGATTAATGCTTATCGAGAAAGGCAGGGGTCCTAACACCGACTCCAGGGAAACCCACTATAAACCTTCTTCCAGTCCGAAAAACAACTTTTCAGCCCTACTCTGTTTCCTGTCACTCAGCCTATTTCATATCCATGCTGCTACTGTCCCCAAGATAAATGCAAAATACTGCGGATGCTGGAAATCTGAAATAAAAACAAAAAATGCTGGAAAAACACAACAGGTCTGAGCATTCGTGGAGAGAAAAACAGAGTTAACGTTTCGAGTCCATATGACTCTGAAGAAGAGTTATACAGGCTCGAAATGTTAACTCTGTTTCACAGATGCTAACAGAGCTTCTGAGTCTTTCCAGCATTTCTTGTTTTTATTTGCTTCTGTCCCTTTTGTTCCATGAGCTCTAATTTTACTCACAAGCCTGTGATGTGACACTTTATCAAACGCCTTTTGGAAGTCCATGCACATTACATCAATTGCATTACCCTCATCTACCCTGTCTGTTACTTCATCAAAAAACCTCAAGCAAGTTAAACATGATTTGCCATTAACTATTTCAGATGGTTTTCTTTAATTAATCCATTTTTGCCCAAGTAACTGTTAATTTTGTCTCAAAGTACATTACAACAGTACTATATTTCAAAAGTACTTCATTCACTGTAATGTGCTTTGGGACATCCTGTGGTTGTGAAAGACATGATACACATACAATTTTTTTTCCATACAAGCCTCCTATTAGGTGTTAGAGAGAGAAAAGAACAGTGCTTGTGTGAAGTGTAAGTTCCACTGTTCTGTCTCAAGGGAGAGGATGTGAAGATGGAAATATCACAGTAGAATAGGATATGAAAGAAGGAGGGCAAAAGTAAATCTTGCATACACAAAAGATGCATCAGTTAAAAATGTTATAAACAGTTGAAGGATTATGTTAACATGAAAGTTTCAATGAAAGGGTTGCTCAACCGAAAATACTTTCTGAAGAAAGATTCATGAATTCTAACAGGACACTACATTACTGCTATTTGCTGGCAGCCTATCTTTGGCTAAGGGTTTTCTCGCCACTGGCTACAGTTACAGAACACAGGATGAGATTCATACCATTGATCCTGCAGGAATTTGGCTTGTGCACTTTTGGTTTGGCTAGTCAATCCGTTAGCTAACCTAACTTACAGCTGGCTGTCCAGCAAATGTGACAATAAGAGCCGTGTACAGTGTGACTTTTGACTTGCCTTCATTGGATGCAGTAGCATTGAATCAAACCTTTCAAATTTTTTTAATGAAACTTTCAGAATGTCAATATCTGTTACAGGAGAAATTATCTGTAACATAATTTTGTATTTACAATTTACTGGAGTGCAGATGTTTGTTTAAACTTTGCCATGTCAGCTAAGTGCATGTAAGCATGGATATTCCCACCTAGTACTTAAAGAGCTAAAAATACAATCTTTACACACCCATTGCAGACTGGACATGTATAATTTTACAGTGGGTACTTGACTATTGTATTTATTTGGGGTGGGATTTATTTAGTTTGGATGGTACTATGCCATGGGCGGCTTCAGGGTTGTAAAACAATCAACATATATATAGGAAAAGCGAAGGGATACATTGCAGCCTGTTTATTAGCTAACCAATGTATATCATAATTAACTTACTATCCCATTGTTTCAGATGCCAAATCATTTCCAGTTGAAATGTGCGTATTCTAACTAGTATTACGTCATATTAATATACTGTTTGGAGTCCACTGATTGGCTAGCCAGGGGTCATTGGTTTCCTGGCAAAGAGATGAGTGGGTTGAAGAACTGATTCTTAACCAGCAATAAAGGGACAGAGAAAAAAAGAACTTCACATTCCTCAAGACATATTCCACATTCCTGACTGTCAACAGAAAGCAGCAGAAACAAAAAAAAATAACATTCTAAATACCAGTTGAAACTTCTTAACTGTCAACAGGGGAAGGGGGTGGGAAGCAGATGGAAGTTAGTCAGCTGAAGTAAATGGCAAAACCGGCTCACCCTGAACCTTGTGTTAAAGACGCAGGTTTGTGATGTGAGAGAACAAGTTGATCCTATTAAAAGACTTAGCATTATGCTTTTGTTAGCTTTCTGTCCCTTAGTGCAGCCTAGAAGTTTATGAATTCATTAGAGCACACAAGCTTTTTCTCACTTGTTGTCACGTACCTCAACACACCTGAGATTTAAAGGATCAATCACAGTGCTTAACGCTATTTACTGCAAGACGGTTTGTGGAGCTTGTTTAGTTTAGATTCTGGGAGATTATCTTAAACTGCTAAATGGGCCTCTTTAATTCCAGTGGCAGTTTTTTGTGGATCCATGACTCTGCTGCTGGGTTAAGTAGCTGTGATTTAGCAGTTGGTGGATAGACGTTGGTCCTGCAGTTGCCAGTGTACAAGTACCTCAAACATGGAGGGCAGGCTGTAGTGGGAAACTAAACCATTCCTACTATGTGCAGTAAGGAATGCTGTTTACAGATTTGGGAAAGGAGACCAGCTTTATTTTGTAGCAAAACTTTGCTACCTTAGGACCTTGATGCTGCCACTGCCACTAGTCAAACAGCTTCAAAAGGTATCAAATTAAACAGCCACTAAATAAAATTAGTCTAAAGGGCTTGTGGGGACTTTTTAGATGGACCCTCACCAGAAAATCCCAAGCTACATTAAGATGGCTTCACTATATATAATTTACTAAATCAAATGTAATGAACATAAAGAATGGAGAAAACATGTGTGCAGGGAAACTCCAGGCACCAGGTAGCTATATGACAAAGGGGGTGGGTAAGGAAGAATACACTGAAATGGTTGTGTAAATTGATGATGGAATGGGGAATTTCAAGGAATCAACAAGTAGGAGAAAAGTTATGGCATTACACTGGCATTCTGAGGGTTCAACTCAATCTCATCTATCTAAAGCAGGTTTAAAGAAAAACTGAAAGTTCAGGTCTGTCAACATCCAAACGCAAAAGACAGATTAAAATTCTGTAGGCCTGTAATCAGGATCCGAAGTGGAACATTTCACCTATCCACCTAATTGTTTAGTGTCCTGGTACTAATCTTGTTCTTTTTCCTACAAATCCAGTCAGACTTGTCTTAATTGTAAACCTAAATTATGGAGGGTGATTTTTTTTTAATAGAATGAACAAAAGTCAAAGTAACAGAAAAAACAACACAATACATTGGCAGAGCAGACTTGTTCAAGTACATGAACTGAATAATATTTTATAATTCTCTAAGATTACAAACAATCAAGTGATGCAAATCTTGCCTTAGCATCAAAGCATAGCACCCCCAAGGGCAACTGGAGGTACTTTCTCATTATAACTGAGCAAAATCTCAAATAAAACAAAACTGAAGTCAAGATTTTAGTAAAGGGCACAACGTTAGTGATTTAATATTCACATGTAACACTTGTTATTCTAACTTCAATAGATTTTGGAAGAAAGAATGAAGTTGGAATGCAAATGTCATGGTGTCTCTGGCTCGTGTACAACCAAGACGTGTTGGACAACTCTTCCCAAATTCCGAGAAATTGGATACATCTTGAAAGAAAAGTACAGTGAGGCTGTTCATGTTGAAGCTGTCAGAGCCACCAGGTTACGGCAGCCCACCTTTCTTAAAATCAAGAAGCCCAGGACCTATCGAAAGCCCATGGACACAGATCTAGTTTATATAGAGCGATCGCCGAACTACTGCGAGGAGGACAGCTCAACGGGGAGTGTAGGCACCCAGGGAAGATTATGTAATCGCACCTCTCATCATGGAGATGGCTGCGACCTGATGTGCTGTGGTCGAGGTTACAATACCCACCAGTATACCAAAGTGTGGCAGTGCAACTGCAAGTTCCATTGGTGCTGCTTCGTCAAATGCAACACATGCAGTGAAAGGACTGAAGTCTTCACCTGCAAGTGAGGAAGTTATGCTGACTAAAAAAATAAACACTTCATGCTAGGGGGAAAAGAGACACAATGAAAGAGAAACGGAGAGGAAAGAAAAGAGGAGTCAACAAAAGAAGAATGGAATTTAATACCAATTTACTACAACATCAGTGTCGTATCTACTTTAAAAAAATGCATTCTTTGCTTAAAAGGATGTTGCAGGTTGGCTGATGTTTCCACCTCATGATCATCATAAAAGAGGAGTCAGATGCAATTTGACATACTTAATACCAGTGCAAAGCTGCAACAATTGCAATGCACTCTGGGAGCTGCAGTCCATTCTTATGGGCAGTATTATTGATATATGTATGGCAAGTAGTGGGTGAACAAGCTACAACTCCCAGAATGCTGTGCACTTTACAATCTCTCCTCACTTTCATATTCTCCACAAGAAATTCTGCTCAGCTATGGCACAATCCTATGCTTTGAGGAAACAAAAACAATACTTGCGCACACCAATAAAAAATGTGTGTGAAGCAAAGTGACTAACTGAGTACTAGGAGAGTCATCAGATGGCAAAGGAACACAAACATTGTTATGTGCTATTGAGAACTGGAAATGACTGAGTTGCATCGTTCCAGAAATGATGTGCTGACATTCAGTGTAAGGCAGGAGGACGTGCAGATCATTTTGTTTGAAAATGACTAAATATGTGTCTTGTCCAGTCTCACTGGAGCTGTTTGGATACTTAAAGAAAAGTTTATTTATGTTATAGAATGAAAGTAAAACTAAGCACTAACGGGTAGTAATATTGTAATTTTTTTAATGTAAACTTGTTAGATTCTTTCCTGACTTATAACACATTCATTTGGATATTTCCCCAATATTTCTCTGAAACTACTTTGCATACACATCAAGAGTTTAACAAGAAGTGTGGCTAGGCTGATATAGAGGGACTTGTGAACCAATTAATTTTAAAGGTGTTCATAGATTCAAATACTCTTGAAAAGAATTAATTTATTTTGAAAGGAAGTTCCTGAATCCGGGGACAAAGGGATATTATATGCTACTGGTATGGCTTACCATAATCGTTGACAAAAAATGTTTTTTTATAGTTAAGGAAATCTTTTTACCCAAGTCAATTCATTGATACTTAATTTGATTCGTATTGTTTCTCCACTTATCCCTGGTCATGTTACATTTTTCAGAGAGAGGACATCTTAGAAAAGGTGATCTTGGCTGCAATTGTACTCTGTTGGTTATTATAGAAGTATTTCATTTCACTAAGTGACTATAATGTAATTTGCCCATTGGTTGGTCTATATGTAGCTTTGTTCCCTCACCCCATGCATTAAGTGGAATACAATGCATTGTAGTTCTCATTAGGTGCTTCCTCATTTTGCCTACAGTGCAAGATGTGTCACATTTTGAGACTGACAAATTGAAGTTCATCATGGGTGTGGACAGTTCACTGACTAACTCCGAATTCTAAAACCCTACAAATCTTATAGTTTGATGAGGTAGATTTATTTTATCCTCCCCACAGTTCCCTCTTTTGGTCCCCATTGCTACTTTGTATCTCCAATCACAAAAAGGAAAAAATTTGCCGCTTCAGGTTTGGCCAATGGAAGGTATATGTTGCTCAGGCAGCAGAATAGACCCAGTCAGTTTGTTCACCCTGGGACATACACCATTCAAAGCAACACACTACAACTGACAAGCCATGCCAAGACACTGTTTGAATGCTCTAATTGAAATCCCTTGAACATGGAGGTCAGGGCAAGGCTGGGCATTGAATGTGGTGCCTTCTGGGAAACCATCTCCAGAGCGTTGATGCCACACTGGAAGCCCTGCTGTGCATAACAGCATGACTGAGAAATTGAAATGAGATGACTCATGATTGCTACAGTTATCTTTAAGTGAGTACCTGCCAACTATGCCTCCTCTCTTGGCCCATACAGTTTCTACACCAGAACACTTTCATTGATGACCAAGTGCAAGCACTGTCCAACCTCGATTTTGAAAGTTACATTCCTTCCTTTTAAATTACCGCCTCTGGTATTTTCCTCTGTTGACAGTGTCCTTCATCTGATTGTGCCAAATGGACTTGACTGCGGATGGTGGCACAACTGAAGTCGGTGTCACTCTGTGTCAGCTGATAGGTTAGAGTTCTAAAAATGACTGGCACATTTTCATTAAGGACACCAGTCAAGTCTGTATTTGCACCCAAATCACCGCTGTAGGTAGCCAGAGTTCTGCCGCTACTGCTATGCTTTCCACAATTCAATTTTTTCAATTAAATTGACCAAAAAAAAAGTAAAGGAAGTGCTGAGTGTAGACCCCAGTCAAGACCATAGACATAGGACATAGCACATATTTAAATATCAAACAGCCTTTCATGAACCTTAATAAAAACAGAATTACCTAGAAAAACTCAGCAGGTTTGGCAGCATCAGTGGAGAAGAAAAGAGTTGACGTTTCAAGTCCTCATGACCCTTCAACCCTTCAGTTCTGTTGAAGGGTCATGAGGACTCGAAACGTCAACTCTTTTCTTCTCCGCCGATGCTGCCAGACTTGCTGAGTTTTTCCAGGTAATTCTGTTTTTGTTTTGGATTTCCAGCATCCGCAGTTTTTTGTTTTTTTCTTTCATGAACCTTTTTGGATTGAGAGCCTGATTCGAGGAGATATTCATTAGCTTTCTAGTGAATTTGTTTGAATCAGGTCTTTCTGTATTAACACACCAGAAGTGAGAGTTTTGTTGTCTGTCACATCCTCAACAGATTCAAACCTTCAAAAGTTTTAGGTATTGTAAAATGAAATTCAACCTATCAGAGAATGATACTATTGTACTAAACTTAGTTCAAGTAGATTTTTCTAGGTAAATTATAAATAATTCTCTGCTTCCAGTATGACAGAGGCATAATGGGTTGCTTGCTCACAAGAAGCAATTCAGTTCAGGTATTTGTGGCCCCATTTATACTGGAGATTGCAATAATCTGTAAATTTTCAGAATTACTCACAGTGATCAGTGAATCCTGTGTAAAAGCTCTCTGCTTCCTCAAAGATATAGAAATATCATATGATGCAGGACTCATCTAAACATAAGAAGTTGTGAACAAAGACAAAAATACCTGGAAAAACTCAGCAGGTCTGGCAGCATCTGCGGAGAGGAGCACAGTTAACATTTCGAGTCCGAGTGACCCTTCTACATTCTGCTGAATGTTTTGTTGAAGGGTTATTCGGATTCGAAACGTTAACTGTTCCTCTCCGCAGATGCTGCCAGACCTGCTGAGTTTTTCCAGGTATTTTAGTTTTGGATTTCCAGCATTCGCAGTTTTTTGCTTTTATATAAGAGGTTGTGATCTAGGTTTGCTGATGGCAGCTGGAACAGTAACAGAGGTTTTACAATTGTCTTTGGTGCCCTTAAAAAGAGAAAAAGCTCCAGCTAGAATTCATGTGTCAAGTGACATCAAGAATCGGCCTGCTGTAGTTTTGCATCTGTCAGAATTGTTGGCTGAAACCCATAGAATCCCATAAGGCTAAATGGTTACTTGGGGAGAAATACCAGTGGATATCGAACTTCCAAGGAACTACCCCAGCATAAGCCATCATTTCAGGAAGAGTGAAGGAAGGGTGAGTTTTGTGGGGGAAGAAGCAGCTCAGTTCTCTTGGACCCTGGTCCTATTCTGGTGTTGTGCAGCTGGATTGTTGGTGGTTCAAAACAGTTAAACACCACTGCAACAAGACATGAATTCTAACTCCACCAATATTTTCCTGTACCTGTGCACTTAATAGTGATGGAGTTTACTTTGCACCGTCTTGTTTTCAGAACAGCTCAAAAATATTTACAATGATATTCAGTAGAAAATTCAAATCAGAATAGTTACCAAATAAATAAGGCTCAGGTTATGTGTGCATCCTTAAAGCACTCACTGAGGTCCAAACTGCATTGTGTAATTACGGGGTGGTGCTTAACATTGGAGAAAATGGAAATAGCTAGCAAATTTCATGTTTTGCAAATGCATTGGTCAAAGCAGAAAGTTGAGGTCAACTCCACTCCTACTCTGTAGTACCAGTAGAATAAATAGGAACCATAACTGAATATAGGGAAGGCCAGGCAATTTTCTGTCCAAGGAAAGATCAGTTGAGTATTAAACTAATGTGAATGTTTGGATTGGCTGGAGGTGTTATTTGCTATCTGTGATACAATTGGGAGCCAAATCTGTGTATTTGTTTCCCCTTTGGGATAATGTTCATGCAGCAAAACCATTGTGATTTTTAAGGAATTTCCAAGCACTTGGCCACCCTGTGCCCACTCTTACTTTCTAGAATACTTCTGTAGAGTGAGCAAGGGATCAAGATTCCCACACTGCAGCAGACCCTCCCCCCGCCACACCAATTTCAGCCAATGAGAGTGACAGAAGTCAGATGATAATTAATGTATACCAGAAAGCATTCAAGGATAGCAACCACCCCCATCCAAACTTTTTTCAGGGGATGATATTAGAAAGATCCAATAGTATACTTGGATTTTATGTCTGGAATGTATCCAACAACTTTCAACATCGAAAATATCATTAATTGAAATATTAATTGATTTACTTACTTTTTAAAATAGAGGAGGTCGGAGCAATAGCAACAAATCCATCTATTTACATTCATTGAGACAGCAAACATCCCTTAGATCTTGATGATACCAGAAATTCTTAATGAGCCAGAGAGAGAGCTATCTTTGTATCACCATACTGAAATGTTCATGGCATTGTCAGTAGATGTGTTTTATCAATTGCAAGGTCGGTTCACAAGGTTAGGTTGTTCATCATGTTGGGAGGTTTCTTCAAAGCTATGTTTTGAAACTGAAATCATCACATAATCCATTTTAATCCCTTGTCCCTACTTCCTGTCTGTTGGAATTCATAACTGCTTCAATATAATTTGTTTGGTAAAGAAATGAAACCAGGGGCCCTGCAATTCTTGGAACATTCAATAGGCCTAATATTGACCATATCAGTCCCAAAAAATTGATAAAAAGGGAAAAAATATATTAGTGTAAACTTGCCAGCAATATAAAAACAGGTTGTAAGAGCTTTTGTATGTATATAAAAATGGAAAGTAGCTAAAATAAATATTGATCCCTTAGAAGCAGAAACAAGAGACATTATCATGGGGAATGGGGGAATGAGGAAATGGCAGAGGCATTGAACAAATATTTTGTTTCTGTCTTCACAGTCAAAGACGTAAGTTGCATACCAGAAATAGAGGGTAACCGAGGGGCTAAAAAGAGAAAGGAAATTAAGGTAGCTAATATCAGCAGAGAAAAGGTGTTAGAGAAACTTAAGGGACTAAAATCTGACAAATCTCAGGGACCTGATGGCCTCACCCTAAGGTTCTAAAAGAGTTAGATAGCTGCAGCGATAACGGATGTGCTTGCTTTGATTTTCTAAAATTCCTTAGATTCAGGAACAGTCCCATTTGGATTGGAAGTTGGCACATGTAACACAACTTTACAAGAAGGAGGGAGAGAGAAAACAGGGAACCACAGGTTGGTTAGCTTAAAATCAGTTGTTGGGAAAATTCTGGAATCTATAATTAAGGATATCTTAACAATGCACTTAGAAAAGCATAGTATGATTAGAACATGGTTTTATAAAGGGAAATCTTGTTTGACAAATTTATTAGAGTCTTTTGAGGATGTAACTAGTAGGGTAGATAAGGGAAACCAGAAGATGTAGTAAACCTGGATTTCCAAAAGGCATTAAATAAGGTGCCACACAAAAGGTTAATAGGCAAGAGAAGAGCTCATGGAGTTGGCAGTAATATATTAGCATAGATAGAGGATTGGTTAACGGACAGGAGAAAAAGAGTGGGCATGAACAGGACATTTTCAAGTTGACAGGCTGTGATTAGTGGAGTGCTGCAAGGATCAGTGCTCGGGGCTCAGCTGTTTACAATCTTTATTAATTAATGACTTAGTTGAAGAGACAGAGTAATGCATTTAAGTTTGTTGATACTAAGCTAGGTGGAAAGGAAAGCAGTAGGGAGGACACAGAGAGGCTGCAAAGAGATATAGACAAGTGAACAGCAAAATGATGGCAAATGGATTATAATAAGGGGAAATGTGGGTTTATTCACTTTGGTCGTGAGAATAGAAAAACAGAATATTTATTAAAAGGTGTGAAACTTGTACATGTAGATGTTCAGAGGGACTTGGGTGTGCTTGTACAAGGGATGCAGAAAGTTAGCATGCTGGTACAGCAAGTAATTAGGAAGGCAAATGGCATGTTAGCCTTTATTGCAAGGGAATTTGAACACAGGGATAAGGAATTCTTGCTACAATTGTATAATGTTTTGGTGAGGCCACATCTAGAATACTGTGTGCAGTTTTGATCTCCATATTCAAGGAAGGATATATTTACATTGGAGGTGGTACAGTGAACATTCACTAAATTGTTCCCTGGGACAAGGAGCTGAGTAAATTGGGCCTATACTGTGAAATTTAGAAGAATGAGAGGTGACCTCATTGAAACAGACAAGATTCTGAAGGGGACTGATAGACTGGACGCTGAGAGATTGTTTCCACTGGTGAGGGTATCTAAAACATGGAGCACAGCCGATCATTTAGGACTAAGATGAGGAGAAATTACTTCACACAAAAGGTTGTGAATCTTTGGAATTCTCTGCCCGAGGGTTGTAGGTGCTCCATCATTAAATAACACATTTAATGCTGGGATGGACAGATTGCTGGTCTCTCAGGGAATCAAGGGATATAGGAAGTGGCTAGGATGGTGCCGAAGCCCAAGATCAGCCGTATTTGTATTGAATGGTGGAGCAGGCTCGACAGACCGTATGGTCTTCTCCTGCTCCTATTTCTTAAGTTCTTGTGTTCGATGCTTTAAATTGTATCAAAAATGCAACATGCCCTGCTCCACCCTCTCTTAGGTTCAGATACCACAGATTATTCTCACATTGACATGGTAGTGGTTATGAAGGGGCAGTCTCTCATTAAAGTTCATGACATCACATTGGGATAGAATATTCATATTCCCAGCTGGAATCCTCCAGAATAAAATGTAAATCCTCTCTAATTGATTTGCAATTTCTGGTTGAGTTGTGTGATGGTTCTTTTTGGATTTTTAAAAAATATATATTTTGATAATGACTGAAAGGCTTACATCATACATTTTGGGACTGTGTGTGTTTAGTGACGTTAAAGTTCAGTCTCACATATAGACCAACCAAGAAATACTCCAGCATTCTGCTAACTCAGACCTAGAGTAGTTTTGTTTGAACAGCAGCATTTCGCCTGGTATGTAAACATTTCTCATTGCTCTTTGGCAATGAGCTTCCCTCCATTTAGAAACCCAACTAAGTATATATTTTCAAAGAAAATATTTTTCTATTTGATATTTTATTTATATACTTGCAAATAACCACGTACCTCTTTGTAACTTGTTTTTCTTAAAATTGTTATTCCCATTTTTACCGGTACACTTTTTTTGTTCGAAAATGAAGGCATATCACGTGATGCTTCATAAGCAATGAATGGCAGACGGTACTGCCACATTCAGCTGGTTTATGCTTTCACTACTTTTCCTGTATCTGAAAGGCATAACAGGGAACTATCGGAGCAGAAATAAGATGTGTTTTGTTAGTTGTCTGAAGCCCTAAGGACCGGAACCGGATAACCCCTGATATTATAGCCTGGATTGACAGAAAATAAATCCGTTTCTTTCTGAAAAACATTTCACCATTAAAAAAATGAGATACAAAAACGGGCTTTGCTGTGTGGGTACTTTGCTGTAAGGCTAGTATTGTCAAAGTGTCAGAATCATTAGCTCATTGGCATACATTCTGCAAGCTAATGCTTCTGGTCTAATTCACCGCGGGGACGACGTGTCTGCTGCTAAAATAAAATCCCAGACTGAAAAGAGAGAGAGAGAGAAAAAAAAAGTTAAAAGTGACAGGAGTGGTGAAGCAGAGTCACTGCTCTCCCAGCCAGGAACCTGCAATAATCTCGCATCCCTGCACAGGTCCAGTTAGCTCCCTCAAAACATCCCTGTAGCTCGGTTCCTTTCTCCCTCAACTGTTCCAGAAAAGGGAATCCATTATCGTTCCCGGCCCACTTTCACACACGCCTTAAACCCGATTCATGTTAGTCACGGGTGCGCCCCAAAGATATCTGAAGCACAAATGAAAAAGCACTCAGTCCGTGGACCAGAATTCCTCCTGCACGTATTTAAAAAGAGGAACAAATGTTAGCCGAGACTAAAAGGGCAAGGCAATGTGAAGCTTGTTGACTTAATCATACAGGTAGGATCTGCCTGGTTATGTCGTGACTCAATATGTATTTTAAAACAGTGGAAGCTGATGGATTACAGCCGAAATGATCACAAGAGGTTTTGATGGTTAATTCCAGATTCATGTTTGATAGGCTTTGTCAATTTGAAATCAAATGTGATGATTCAAATTTAGACCCAATCCTAAGAGCTAAGGAAGAATTTTTTTATTGGCCGAGAGAGTAAATGCACTGAATCGTGAGGTACAACATGGGGACAAGGGATAACCACAGTTCGGGGTCTGGTTCCATGCTGAGTTAGCTGCTCTCAGCCAGAGCAATGATACTGATATAATTGTTTATATAGAGTATCACATCAGAACTTAATATAAACACTTAATGCAACTTTTGAAGCACCGTGATTGTTATGAAAGCAAGCATTCTGCACCAGTAATGTTCCACAATAACCACCAGTTGAAGGTTCAACCAATCTGGTGATATTGGTTGAAAAAAATTGCTAACCAGATAGTGGGGAACTCCCATGCACGTCTTCAGAGTGACATAGCTGCTCCTGAACATTCACCTCAACCAGCGGAACAGGCAGACAAACTCAGGTTAAAATTTCATTCAAAGGATAACATCTGTATTGACAGCATCACTACAGCACTCCCTTCAATACTGCTCGGGAGTATCAACGTAGATCATGTGCCCTGGGAAGAACCTTGAACCAAGAACCATTTGACCTGGAGATGAAAGGACTACCATCAGAGCAAACTGACACAATAGGGGTTTTAAACAATTTACACAGTCTCTGTGGATTAGGAAGGGAAAAACAGTTACTGAAAGTCACCAAGTGATCCTTGCTGGAAAGTGTGTTTGTGGACAATGGGCCAGCTCAGTTAAGGTCTCTGCTGAGCTATTCCCTCTTGTGATAAAATAAATCAAACACTTAACATTGCAGGATATAGTACTTATTACTGGACTAATTATCTAGAGAATATGAATTCAAATTTCACCATGGCAGTTTGTGAATCTGAATTCAGTTTAAAAAATACAGAAATAAAAAAAATCTGTTGAAATGACCATTAAGCCATCCTATTGTTATAAAAGCTGGTTCTTTTGTAGCCTTCTGTCTCATGAGATGATGGTTTGCGCCTTTGGTCAGATGTGTTAAACATCATCTGATATGGCTCAGGAACTCCACTCTGGCATGGCAGTCCTTGCTGCATTTGCTGCAGGGGAAGACATTGGCTGAGAAGGTGCATGACTCACAGGCCTCTGTTTTCTTTGGGCCTTCTTCTTGGTCAGCTGAGCTTTTTGTTTCTGCTCGTCCCTTTCTATTCCCTTCCAGGCAGTCAGCCTCCAGAAGTCATGGTCATCAGTGGCTGTCTCCCAGTTGTCAGAGTCAATGCCTGCCATCATAATATCTCACTTACTGATGTCCATGTAGTGGAGGTATGGATGTCCAGCAGGCCCTGATCCAGTGTCCAGTTCACTATACAAAAGGTCTTTGGTTAACAGCCATCATCCATCTGATGAACATGATTGAGTCAGCACAGATGTTGTTAGTTTAGCAATGACTGTATGCTGATGGAGTTAGCACACTCCAGGACCCCTGATTTGGTGACCTTGTCCCACTGAGGATACATCTGAAATAGCGAAAGTGTTTCTCCTGCCTAACATGTGTTGTCCAGGTCTCACTACTATAGAAGAATGCACTGAGAATGCAAACTTGGGAGTCTCACTGTTTGGTGTCCTCGGTCATATTGCTGTTGTTCCACACTCTCTTATTTAGCTTGGGCATACCAATTGCAACTTTTGCAATGCATATGTTGATTTCAGCATCGAGTAACAGATTGTAGAGCCTAGATATGTGAAGCCATCAACGACTTCCAACGTCCCATTGTCAATGCTGATAGATGGAAGTATGGCAACATCCTGGACCATGACATTTGTCTTCCTGAGGCTGATGGTCAATCAAAGTCTTTACAGGCATGAGAGAATCTGGCCATTTGCTGCTGAAGATTTTCCTCAGTACGGAATGCTAGTGCAGCATTATTGGCATAGAACAACTCTCTGATAAGGGGACTTGGTGCACTTTTGCCTTGGACTGAGGCTGGCAAGCTGAACAGCTTTCCGTCAGTTCTGGTATGTAAGCAGGCACCCTTTGTAGATGAACTGAAGGCATATGACAGCAGCAAAGAATATGCCAAAGAATGTTGGTGCTAGAATTCAACCCTAGTTGACCCCACTGTGGTTCTCAAAGGGTTATGATCTTGTTCCGTCACAGCTGGTCTTACCCATCATGTTGTCATGGAAAGAGGAGACCACATTGAACAGCTTTGGCAGGTAGCCAAATTTCCCCAGCAGTTTAAATCTGCTCACATGGTTGAATGCCTTGGTGAGATCAATGAAGTCAATATGTATTGGCCTCCTTCGTTCAAGGCATTTCTCTTGCAGCTGCCAGGCAAAAAAGATCATCTCAATTGTGAATCTTCCAGTTCTGAAACTACACTGGGATTTGGAATAGATATATTCAGCCAAAACTTGCAATCTGACAACATGGGCATTTCCCCAATGCTCAGCTCTAGTTGTTGCAATCACTGCAGTCGCCCTTGTTCTTGTATCACACATATCCTGGGGCACTGCCTCTCGCTCCAGCAGAGACACAGAAGTTCGTGTAGATGCTGCAGAAATGCTGCTTTCCCATGTTTGATGAGTTCAGGTCGTATAGCATTTGCATCAGGAGCTTTGCCAATGGCAAAGGAGTCAATACCTTTGCTAAGCTCCTCCACTGTGGGTTCAAAATCCAGTTCTTCCATGACAGGCAGGCTCTCTATAGTGTCTAGAACTTTTATGGTGATCGTGTTCTCCCTAGAGTACAACTCAAGGTAGTGTTCCACCCATCTCTTCAACTGTTTATTGCAGTTGGTGATGCCTTTGTTTTCAATGGAACCATTTTCTTTGCAGTTGGACCTCTTGTCTTCTTGATCCCTTCACACATACCCCTAGTATTTCTAGTGTTGAAGGATATCTGGATATTCTGGCAAAGTTGTAACCATTGGCACAGTGCCTAGCAGTCTGTTGGACTTTACTTTGAGCAGCACTTAGTGTCTGCTTGCTTGGATCTCTCATGTAATTGAGAGTGGATCACTTGGCTTCAATGATAGATTCTATCACAGTGATGTTAGCCTCAAACCAGTCAACATTTTTCCACTCTTGCTTTCCACATGTTGAGAGCATGGTATTGTAGATGGTTTCTCAAACAGTGTTCCATTTCACTTCTGCACTCTGTGTATGAATGCTGAAGAGTGCCTGTTCAGTCAAGACAAGAAACTGTTTGTTCTTATCTGGGTAGGCAATATGGCTAATGTTGATACAAAGACGGCCTTCCTGCTTTGAATCAAAATGCTTCACCAGCTGCATCCTAATCCTGGTGCACACCAGGGAATGATCTGTCTCCATCAGTGCTGTCCTAGCTGCGTGTGTTAAGAAAGTTCTTGAGGGGTTCGCATCTCATGATGATCAGATCCAGCTGGTGCCAATGCCCTAATCTTGAAACACTCCAGGACACCTTGTAGCATGGTTTGTCCCACTTGGTTCACTAATATCCTTTCAACAAGAAAACCTGCAGGCATCACACAGTCTGACCTATGAGTGACTGCAGCCCCAATGTGATTGATTCTTACCTCCCCCCTGGAGCAAACGATTGTTGTAGCAAACCAGCTCAAGAAGGTAGCCTACTACAACATTCTCAGTGCAACAATGTATGGACAATTAATGCCAACAATGCCCACATCCCAAGTATAAATAAGAAAACAATCCGATTTACAGATTAAATATGACCAATTGGGGCAGAGTAAAAGAGGGACCTTGATACATTTGGAACATTTAGGAGAGAAGAGGGGAAATTTTTTAAACTTTAAAGACAATAAGCCTTGAAATGTGAGACTCTCTGTCACAAGGGGATTATACAGGATGCTTTTGTCAATAGTTACTTCCCCCACCCCACGATAATAATTGTCTGTCACATGGTTAGCTCAATGATACTGTATTTGAATTTTTCGGTGGAGAAATATCAAGATCTCACCTGAGCAGCTCAAGTTGCAAATTCCACTTGCACTGAACCAGCAGTGCGAGTTCATCTTGATCACAGAGCCAGGGGCCAGCAACCTAGGATCGCATGTCAGCTTAACTCATGACAGAAGAAAGGGCTGAATTTAATAGCCATGTAACAATAATGCTAAAGCTGCTGAAACTCACAGAATATTTTAATTAGAGGAATTCTATAAGGAACTATGAACTTTTTTTTAAACAATTGACAGGAATTATTCTGTAATGGCTTAAAAGTTTGAAAAAATATTGATTGGCATTGTGTAAAAGGTCAATAATACATTGTGGAGTTGACAGAATGTCATAAACCATAAGAGTAAAGCTCAAACAGTTCCCAAAGGTGTCTGAACCCTGAAGTGTAATGGAATACAATCCGGAAGGTGCTCTTTGGAAAGTGAATGGAGCGTATTTTCACACCAGTATGCTCCATAATAAAGAAAAGAAAGACTTGCATTTATATTGTGCTTTTCATGACCACTGTAGATTTAAAACCACCTTACAACCAATGATATACTTTTGAAGTGTGGTCACTGTTGTAATTTAGGAAATGCATTAATCAATTTTGTGCACAGCAGCTCTTACAAACAGCAATGCTATAATGGCCAGATAACATATCCTTTTGTGATAGATGGTGGATAATTATTGACCAGAACACTGGGGATAACTATCCTGCTCTTCTTCAAAATGGTGCCACGGGGTCTTTTACATCCACCTGAGCAGGGGGGCTTCAGTTTAATGTCTCATTCTAAAGATGGAACTTCTGACAGTGCAGTACACCCTCAATACTGCATGGGAGTGTCAACCTTGATTTTTGTGCTCAAATCCTAAAGTGCGACTTGAACCCAGAACCTTGTGACTCAGAGGTGAGGCTGCTACCAACTGAGACATGACTGACACTAAATGGGCATAATGAGCACATAGCGAACCAAAGGAATAGGAGTATTGGGCTTTTTCCACCATACAGTGAGCTCAAGGTTGATTTGCGCTCTAAATCCAAATATCTGTCACTGCCCCATGTCCCTTAATACCTTTGATTAACAAAAATCTATTAACCTCAGTTTTAAGGCTAACAACTGATCTGGCATCAATTGATGTTTGTGGAAGAGAATTCCAAAATTATATCACCCTTTGTTTGTAGAAGCGATTCCTGATTTCACTCCTGAAAAAGCTGGCTCTAATTTTTAGACTATACCATCTCACCCTAGACTCCTTAACCAGAAGAAACATAACTGAAGTTCGGTTGCAATATCTCCGACCATGTTGCATTTCACATGTGCCCAGTAGCCATTCAACTAAGTTGGGAAGCTCCTGTCAGAAAGAGGTGGGACCTTTATATTAATATTCTAATTGGGGTGGGGGGAGGGAGTTATGACATCATAGATGCTCATAGTACTCCTGGCCTTCACACAAGATCTAGACTCAGTCATGCAAATGTTCCTAAACCACATATATTCACTTCTGTAAGTGGTCTTTTTTTCATTCTTTCATGGAATGTGGGCATCGTTGGATAGGCCAGCATTTTATGCCATGCCTAATTGATCTTGAGAAGGTGGTGGTGAGCAGGTGGTCCGAGCAACTTATTTCCATGGGACTCATATGGTTTACTAAATATACTTGTATAATAGATTAACTTAGAGATGTAATAACAATATCCCTTCTTGCCTGGAGCTCTCAGCTTTCACGTGTTCCTTTAATCTCCATGAATACAGGTAAATTGTTAAACTGATTTATTTTGGAATAAATGGGCAATGCTGCAGTTCTGAACAGATTCACTTAGCTCAATCCAGAAAACATACCTTCACATTTTGGTACAAAATGAAGAACATGCCAAACTTCCCCACATCAGTAGCTGCATTACTTAATTAGACAAGATGTCTTCTAATTATTCTTCAGCATTTCTGCCTCTTTGTCTCAATGGAGGCCCTCATAGCTTTCCCTTTAATAAAACTAACTGTCTCTGCAGCTTTCCTCATTCAAAAATCTGACTTTCTGGGACCTTCCTCTTTCAGCAGCTTTTCTCGTCTCTTTTTCTGTCTCTCTTCAAAGACAGCAGTTAAACACCATGATTGCTAAGTGTTTAATTCCTGATTACCAAGACAGACTGATGAATTGCTAATTGTTTAATTTCTGAGGAAAACACATATATAGTATATTGATTTGGTGAGGGAACGAACAAGAGGTAAAAACCTACTTGACCTCATTCTCACCAATCTACCTGTCGCAGATGCATCTGTCCATGACAGTACTGGTAGGAGTGACCACTGCATGGTCCTTGAGGAGACAAATGCCCATCTTCAAATTGAGGATACCCTCCACTGTGTTGTGTGACACTACCACCATGCTAGATGGGATAGATTTCATAAAGAACTATCAGCTCAAAGTGGGCATCCATGAGGCGCTGTGGGCCATCAGCAGCAGAATTGTAAACAACCACAACCTGTAAATTCATAGCCTGGCATATCCCCCACTTCACCATTACCATTGAACCAGGGGATCAAACCTGGTTCAATGAAGTGTGCAGGAGGGCATGCCAAGAGCAACACCAGGCATGCCTAGAAAT
The DNA here is from genome assembly GCF_017639515.1 of Carcharodon carcharias. NCBI lineage: Eukaryota > Metazoa > Chordata > Chondrichthyes > Lamniformes > Lamnidae > Carcharodon > Carcharodon carcharias. Next base: position 32,419,329 of record NC_054487.1, on the reverse strand, counting down.
GAGGTGTAAACATGGTGAAGCTATACCACAGGACTGCTTTTGTGCCAAACATCATAAGTAGTAAGTGATAGACAGAGATAAGCGATTCCACAAACAACAGATCTAAGCTTCATAGTCTTGCAACATCCAGTCGTGAATGGCGGTGGACAATTAAACAACTCACTGGAGGAGGAGGCTCCACAAATATCCCCATTCTCAATGATGGGGGAGCCCAGCACATCAATGCAAAAGATAAGGCTGAAGCATTTGCAACAATCTTCAGCTAGAAGTGCCGAGTGGATGATCCATCTTGGCCTGCTCCTGAGATCCCCAGCATCACAGATGCCAGTCTTCAGCTGATTTGATTCTCTCCACATGATAACAAGAAACAGCTGAAGGCACTGAATACTGCAAAGGCAATGGGCCCTGGCAATATTCCAGCAATAGTACTGAAGACTTGTGCTCTTAGTCCAACTGTTCCAGTATAGCTACAATGCTGGCATCTACCCGGCTACGTGGAAACTTGGCTAGGTATGTCCTGTCCACAAAAGCAGGACAACTCCAACCCTGCCAGTTACCACCCCATCAGTCTACTCTTGATCATCAGCAAAATGATGGAAGAAGTCGTTGACAGTGCTATGAAGCAGTACTTACACAGCAATAACCTGTTCACTGATGCTCAGTTTGGGTTCCATTAGGCCCCCTCAGTTCCTTACATCATTACATCCTTGGTCCAAACATTATCAAAAGAGCTGCACCATTTTTGATTGCACAGATACGCAAGCAGTCTGTTTCCATATGCAGCAAAACCTGGACAATATCCAGCTTGGGCTGATAAGTGACAAGTAATATTCCCAGCACAGAAGTGCCAAGAAGCAATGGCCATCTTCAACTAGAGAGAATCTAACCATCTCCCCTTGACATTCAATGGCATTAACATTGCTGAACCCCCCCACTATCAACATCCTCGGGCTTACAATTGGCCAGCAACTGAACTGGACCACTGTGGCTACAAAAGTAGGTTACAGGCTAGGAATTCTGCTGCAAGCAACTCACCTCAAAGCCTGTCCACCACCTACAAGGCATAAGTCAGGGGTGTGAAGGAATACTCTCCTCTTGCCTGGATGAATGCAGTTCCAACAACACTCAAGAAGCTTGACAGCATCCAGGACAAAGCAGTCCATTTGATTGGCACCCCACAAACATTCACTCCCTCCACCACCGATGTACAGTGGCAGCAGAGGGTACCATCTACAAGATGCACTGCAGCAACTCACCAAGACTCTTTTGACAGCACCTTCCAAACCCATGATCTCAACCACTCAGAAGAACAAGGGCAGCAGATACATGGGAACACCGCCACCTTAAAGTTCATCTCCAAGCCACTCATTATCTTGACTTTGAACTATGTTACCATTCCTGCACTGTTGCTGGGTCAAAATCTTGGAGCTCCCTCCCTAACAGCATTGTGGGTGTACCTACACCACATGGAGTGCAGCAGTTCAAGAGTCAGCTCATCACCACCTTCTCAAGGGCAATTAGGGATGGGCAATAAATGCTGGTCTAGCCAGCAATGCCCACAAAAAACCTTTCATCTAGGACCCTTTAATAGAACATGCAAAGTAACCTTTGATTTCAAATCCTCTCAGTGGGAAAAAATGACCAAAAACTACTGAAATATGATAATGACACAGGGTGTTGTGAATTTCTGACAGGTTGCTGTTAAGGCTCACAAGGACAGAAGCGTTAATCATGTTAAAATGTTGGATCCAAAAGTCATCCATCTTGTAATAAGCTCTCATTACAAGATATGAATTTTGCTGTATGTCTGCTTTGCGTGGGAACGACGATAAAGGGCAAAGACGTAACAATTGCCTGGTACTACTAGACTACAGCTTGAGAAGATCAGTGGCTTCACCAGCATTTACTGCCTCTTTGTCCCTCTGGCAAGGTTATCTGGGATAGCTTATCCAAGAGAGCTGAGGGCTTAAAATATATTTTACCAAGTGTTCTAGTCATATCTGTTTATTGTATTAGGTGCCGTCTTGTCGTGCAAGCAGGGAAGTATGCTTATCATGTGTGGCATGAAGGAGTGCACGCACAGAGTCAGCCAAGAGTCGAACCTGAAGTCCATCATGAGTGTCAGTATATGACATGCATCATGCAGCCAGATTGTGTTACAGTGCTTTTGTAGGAGGCTTTTTGAAAATTTGAATGTGCCATGATTTTAAATTATAAACTGCAGCTGCATGTTCAACTATGAAAAACATTTAAGGTTGTGTGTGGTCTTGGCATGACCAGCAGGAAATGTGCAGTTATGTTGCCCAGCAACATCTTGTGGTACAATAATATTGGTCGTGATCCTGTCAGTTGGAACCCCTGGATAGGCTTACCTTGACAGCTCCCTGAAGGTTTGTAGTCTTCATCCTCCTCTGTTCCAGGTCTTTCAGGTAGTATACACCTCCTGCCAAGCATTTCATCCTACTGTCATCTGCAGGGAATTTGCAGTAATGGAAAACATGATAACTCTCCTGCCACCCTAATAATGAAGCAGCACTTCCACTCTTACAGTCAACAAAGTGTTTGAATAGTGCATACTTTTATCAACAGAGATGGTTTCCTGCCCTGAAATTTAATACACTAGCCAACAAATCTGGCAGTCGGTTTTTTTTCCCCAAAGCAGCCTTGGAAGGGCTCAAATATGTGTGAAAATATGTCATTCTAAAGCTACAATAATTTTTTGTCCCATTCTCAGTTACTTACCTTTAAGTGGTCACATCATCATTAGGTTTCCCAACAGCATTTAGCCAACATTCTTTAGGAACTCACTTATGGTGTATTTGTCTATATTGGAGTTATAGCTTGTGTGAGGTGGGATGCTAGTGACCATGGGAAAGTTGAGGTTGGAAGTGACAAGGATGTGGGCTGGGGTTTTCAGCAGCTATGCTGGTGAGTTAGCAACAAAGTTAGGTGATAATTCAGATGAGGATACAGGCAGTTTGGGCGATAACTGGATGTTAATTTTTACAACTTAGGGTCGAGCAC